>NC_089505.1:141619070-142819070 GCF_036850995.1 Saccopteryx leptura
AGTTGGGGGTGGGGAGGGAGGCTAGAAAGCTGAATTATAGAGAAAAATCGCCATCTTTGTTGGCCTGCAGTGAATTTCTCCCCAGGGAGCAGAAAATGGTGATAAGTCATGTAGTTAAACCTGACAGGATGGAATCTCTCCCACCCCCTGACTCTATCAGGCTATCTGTGTGCAGTAGAGTTCAGTGCTCCCTGCCCACCAGAGGTGAAATGAAGACGTTTCAGCCAAGCTTTACCACCCTCAAGAGGCACACTGTTTGTATATGAGTGCGTGTGTGTGGTATGTATATGTGGGTGTGTGATTATGTGTAGTGTGTGATGTGTATATGGTGTGTGTGTGCTGTATCTTTAATGTGTATGTGTGCATGTGGGTATTATGTAATGTATGTATGTGTGTGATGTGTGTGTGGTCTGTGGTGTATATATTTGGAAAGTACATATGTGATGCATGTATGTGTGTGGTATGTGTAATGTATATGTGATATGTGTGTGTGGTTTGTGGTATGTGTTATGTGTGTGGTATATGTGTAATATGTGTGTGTGTGTGGTGTGTGTGAGATGTGTGTGTGTTGGGTTTTGTGTGTGTGTGTGTGTGTGTGTGTGTTGGGAGCAAGAGGGCAGGGAACACGATCCTCTTCAATAAGAAGGCAAGCGTTTAAAATTATCTTGGATTGGCTGTTTTCTATTGGTCAGACCATTTCTTTAAAGATGCTATTGGGAATAATAATTATTCTCTTGGGGACTTTATTTTCTTTTTATGAAGTTAAATAATCACATGTGTTTGAAGTAGGTCAACAAAAAGGAGCGGTCTGGTTTTGCTGTCTAAGCAAGTCTGCCTGCGTTGTCATCTGCATGACTTTTTAATTAAAGCCCCTTGTGCGTTTGCGAGTTAGAACTGCACCCCCCCGCCTGGAGCCACAGAAGTATTCACACTACCAGATGTCTCAGAATGGTGTGTCATCAACACGGGAAGACAAAGAGATTATGCACGCTCATATGACAAGGCTTTGGTTCCAGTGTTTCTACAAAGATAGTGGGACTGGAGCAGCCACTATTATTTCAGAAATATTGCTCAAGGCTTGGTAGTGCTCAGGTAGCTTACCTGAATGAAAAATTGAAGAAGAATGACGTTGCGGTGGGCCAGCAGCGCAGCAGACAAACGCTCCAGTTCCAGCTGCACCACTCACTGTGTGTCTTGGGCAAGTCTTTTACGTTTTCTGAGCCTCAGTTTCTTTGTCTGCAAATTGGAGCAAATAACATGGCCCTCCAATCTATTATTTACAGCCCCCAAATCCAAAAGCTCTAACAACCAACATCTTTCTTTTAACTCACTTAGCAGTAAAATCTAATTGATCTGGATTAATTTGGCAGTAAAACCCTTTCCTGAACTGACATGAAGCCTTTTATACATAGTTTATGATTACTTTATTTAATGTGAATATGCATATTTTGCTACAGAATTATGAATATATTAGTTATGGCATATAGCCCCAGACTGTTGTGTAAATGATATTAAATGCTTACAAATTATTATTTCTCTAAAATCCAGAAATACCTGAATTCCAAAATGCATGGACCCCAAGGAGTTTTGACAATGGACTGTGGGACCGCACCTAGGACTATGAAGACTGCATGTATTTACAACAGCCAAAGACCCTGTGTCATGCTATTTCCCTCCCCTTTTTTCCCAGGTGCAACTTCCTCCTTCAGGCAGCAGCTCAGGGACTGCTCACGTTGACTGAACTTCTGGCTCTTCGCCCACTTGCTAGTCTATAAACTCCTGAAGAGGAAGGATTGCGTGCGAGTGATTCGTGGTACAAAGTTCGTGTTCAGCAAATGTTTATAAAATGAATTCAGCACCCGCTCAGTAGGCATCAGCTGGGCCTTCCCAGTAGAGGTGCACAGTGGGAGGGAGGTAACTTCAGGTGCAGAAGAGAAGAGAAGAGAGGAGAGGAGAGGAGAGGAGAGGAGAGGAGAGGAGAGGAGAGGAGAGGAGAGGAGAAGGGAAGGGGCACAGCCTTGGAAAAGCCACCAGGAGGGGCTTGCTGTGGGCAGGCAATGACAGGGACTGGCACCGTCCTGGTTTGCTTATAATCACAGGAAAATTGTTAATTCTCACTTTTACTCTCAAATGTGTCCTTGTCCTCATTTGGATAATAAATCACATGCCTCCCCGCCCTATGCCACCCCAGGTGATGAGCATCTGTGGGAGGTTTCAGAGTGTGAAGCTCCCCCCCCCCCCAAGCCTAAAATGGTAGGGATTGAAGGGGAGAGGAGACACAGAGGCAAGGGTTGCTAGCAACAAACTTGACCTCCCTAACAATAATTAAGAGCATAGGCTCTGTAGTTTATCAACTGTGGGATACAGGGTCGTGGGTTGAATGGGACCTCCCTCCCTCCTTCCCCAAAAGATATGTCTACCTTCTAATCTCAGGAAACCTGTGAATGTGACCTTATTTGGAAGAGGGGTCTTTGTAGATGTAATTAAGTTAGGGGTCTTGAGATGAGGTCACCTGGACTATCCTGGTGGAATCTAAATTCAATGACAAGTTTCCTCATAAAAGAAACACAGAGGAGAGACCAAGAGTGGAGGGGAAAGACCACATAGGGAAGGAAGCAGAGGTGGGAAGGATGCAGCCAAAAGCTCAGGAACTCCTGGGGCCACCAGAAGCTGCATAAGAGGCAAGGAGGATTCTTCCGTAGAGCTTGTGGGAGGAGCACGGCCTGGTTGACACCTTGATGTCATCACTGGAAGAGCATGAATTCCTATTGTTTTAGGCCACTAAGTTTGTGGTGATGTTGCAGCAGCCCGAGGAAACATAAGATGACTTACCAAACCACTGTGACCCTTTCATTTGCCTCTTCTGAAAGTAAGAACTGGACTTGGCCCAACCTTTCAGGGTTGTGTGGAGCAGTAAAGGAAATTATACACGTGAACTGTATAGCACTGAGTAGGTTCTCCATGGGTGGATAACTATTGTGATGGATCATGAATAGCAGTGATGAAATTTTGCTTCCATCCAGCAGATGGCAGAAGATGCATTTGCGAAAGAGAAGACTTCATATTGTTCACTGCAAAGCCATGCCGCAGGTGACTAGTTCACGGGCTGGAGAGGGTTAACCTTCACCACCTCAAAAGAACTTTCAGCTGTGAAGGGATTAAATGGGTTCTGTTCTCCTTCGACCATTGTAAATAACAGAGGCGGGCATTGGTGAATATAAAGAATGGGTACAATGAAAAACATCTGAGGTCTCTGCCCAGCTTTGGGACTCACTAGGACTCAGTTTCCCTATCTCCAAAGTAATGATAAAATAAAATGCAAAGAGCAACAAACTCAAGGGGCCATGGTGGGACCAAAATGACCTAATGTGTGAAAGTGCTGGGGTAGCAAGGCGCCAGGAAGCACAGAAGAGGCCCATAAGGGCTCATTCTGCAGGAATCACAGGGTCCGTTCAATTTGTGCATTTGTTTATTCACTCAGCAAACATTGATTTGTGCCAGGCATGATGCTCGGTGCTGGAATCACCATTTCAAGAAGCTCATATTCTAGTTTGGAATGACAGACATACGAGGGTATTATTTTCTCTCGGATTCTGGGATAATATTCCAACTCTGTTTTGGTTTGAAAAACTCATTTGAATGAGCCGTTCCCTTGGAAAAACATTTATATTTCCTTCTTAATTTCTTTAAACATTTACACCTTTGGCAAAAAAAAAAAAATTTGTGTTTAAGTGAAAAAAGAAAATCATAGGACAGTGTGCATAGAAAGCCTTATATGCTTATTTTAGCAGTGGCTACTCTGGGAAAGGGCAGAGATAGTATTTGGAAAAGTGGGCTTCACCTTGTATTTTTTATACTCCATATCATTTACATTTTAAATAAGCCCGCGTTGCTTTTCCATTAAAAGAAAAAAAGAATATTTTAACCCGGTTCCTAGAAAACTCTTCTGCACTCGTGTGGCTGTTTCAAGCACTGGGAAGCGCACTAGTGACAGAGCCAGATGCCTCCCTTTCTGAGAGAAAATTAAAAGGAAGAGAAAAGTCCGTATTTGTTCTTCTTTCTACTTTTGTAAAGAGGTCATCTGCCTGGAAGTGGTCCTTGCTCTTTTAAAGCCCTGCTCCTCTTTAAAGTGGTTTGTAAACTTACACTCAGCAACCGTCGGGGCCTCCCAGGGAGATGAGTCCAAAGTGCCAGGCTGCTGTGGGTGCCGCCAGCTGGTCATACCCTAGTGAGTCCCAGCCGCCCAGCGCTCAGGGGGCTTTCTCTCCCACTGTCTGGTCTGACCCTTCAGTGACCCTTGGGAAGTCAGGTCAGTTCTTGCTATTCCTGTGTTATAGATTGGGGAATGAAGGTTTGGAAAGTGAAATGACAAGCCCAAGATGGGGACGCTAGTCAGCAGCAGATAGTTGACTGCTAATGTCAAATCCTTGTATCATGTACCTTTTGCATTAGGGGTGGGGGAGAGGGAAGAGAAAGAGAAGACAGTGTTCCTGTCTAATCTTACCCTCCCTCCCTTCCTTCTTTTCTCCCTCCTTCTATTCAACTGGGAAGAGAGAAAAGGAGAGAAAGGCCTATCAGGGAAGTAAACAGGGTACAATTCAGAAGTCAAGTTTGTGTAATTTCAAATTATGCTGCAGATTTGAGCAGTGTGGTAGAAACAGATTAAGTTTCATTTCTGTGCAAATATTGAAAAAATAAAAAGCTTCTCAAGTTATAAATTGGTCAAGAGCTGCTAAAGTTCAATGCAAGCAAAGGGAGTGTTTAAGATAATATTCACCTTTTTGCCACACAGGGTGTGTGTGTGGGGGTGCCACCATTGTTGATGTGACTTTTTTTTTAAATTTTACAATAGATCAATAGATGTGATCTTTTTTCTTTTCTTTTTTCTTTTTTTATCAGGGAAAGAACAAGCCGCTTTGGCCAGTGTGAATTTTGGTATACTTGCAATTTGATTTTCTTATTAGAAAAATTCAGATCTTGAATTATGGGAGCTTTGCATTATGTAAGTTTTCAGGAACGAGTCCTCCATCCTTCTCCCTGCTCCTCCCAAATAACCACTCTGTTCATTGTGATAAAGGCTAAAGCACAGGTGGCAACTCAGACTAAGGTACCGAACTCATCCGGGAAAGAACAAGGATGAAGTGGCTCTCCAAGGAGGTGACTGTCGCCGAGACCTGAAGCCTACCATGATGGCAGTGATGTCCACTCAAGGACGTTCTGCTCTGCACAGCCTGTGTTTGGGCATGCCCATGACATGGTCTTGAATGAGAACAGGCTGGGCAAGGGGCTCTGGGGGCCTCCACACCTACTGGTTAGCCTCACTCTGCTTGATATGACCATTAACATGCCTGTCTCATCCACCAGCCTGTAAACTCATCAAGGGCAGAGCTGGGAATACAACTCATTTTTTAAACCCTATCTGATCAACAAGTCTCTGGCATCTAGAAGCTTATTCATAAGATTTTCTTTCTTTTTTGTGTGTGTGTGTGACAGAGACAGAGTCAGAGAGAGGGACAGATAAGGACAGACAGACAGGAAGGGAGAGATATAAGAAGCATCAATTCTTCGTTGTGGCACCTTAGTTGTTCATTGATTGCTTTCTCATATGTGCCTTGACCAGAGGCTACAGCAGACTGAGTGACCCCTTGCTCAAGCCAGCAACCTTGGGTCCAAGCTGGTGAGCTTTGCTCAAACCAGATGAGCCCGCACTCAAGCTGGCGACCTTGGGGTCTCGAACCTGGGTCCTCCGCATCCCAGACTGATGCTCTATCCACTGCGCCACCACTTTGTCAGGCAGATTTTTTTTTTTTTAACAGAGACAGAGAAAGAGTCAGAGAGAGGGATAGATAGGGACAGACAGACAGGGACAGAGAGATGAGAAGCATCAATCATCAGTTTTTCGTTGCGACACCTTAGTTGTTCATTGATTGCTTTCTTATATGTGTCTTGACCGTGGGCCTTCACCAGACAGAGTAACCCCTTGCTCGAACCAGTGACCTTGGGTCACTGGTGAGCTTTTTGCCCAAACCAGATGAGCCCATGCTCAAGCTGGTGACCTCGGCGTCTCAAATCTGGGTCCTCCGCATCTTCCGCATCCCAGTCCGACGCTCTATCCACTGTGCCACCACCTGGTCAAGCCAGATTTTTTTTCTTTTAAAAGTAATTTTGAGGCCCTGGCCAGTTGGCTCAGTGATAGAGAGTCGGCCTGGCGTGCAGAAGTCCCGGGTTCGATTCCCGCCAGGGCACACAGGAGAGGCGCCCATCTGCTTCTCCACCCCTCCCCCTCTCCTTCCTCTCTGTCTCTCTCTTCCCCTCCCGCAGCGAGGCTCCATTGGAGCAAAGATGGCCCGGGTGCTGGGGATGGCTCCTTGGCCTCTGCCCCAGGCGCTAGAGTGGCTCTGGTCGCGACAGAGCGACGCCTGGGATGGGCAGAGCATCGCCCCCTGGTGGGCGTGCCGGGTGGATCCCGGTGGGGTGCATGCGGGAGTCTGTCTGACTGCCTCCCCGTTTCCAGCTTCAGAAAAATACAAAAAAAAAAAAAAAAAAAAAAAAAAAAAGAATAAAAGTAATTTTGAAAGGAAAATTTCAAATAGGTACAAAATACCCAAAACTGGACAATAAGTTTCCTTGTACCCATTATCCAACATCAACAGCTATTGACTCCTGTCCAATCATCTTTGCTCTATGCCAGGGGTAGTCAACCTTTTTATACCTACCACCCACTTTTGTATCTCTGTTAGTAGTAAAATTTTCTAACCACCCATCAGTTCCACAGTAATGGTGATTTGTAAAGTAGGGAAGTAACTTTACTTTATAAAATTTATAAAGCAGAGTTACAGCAAGTTAAAGCATATAATAATAATTACTTACCAAGTACTTTATGTTGGATTTTTGCTAAGTTTGGCAGAATAAATCTTTATAAAACAACTTACTATAGTTAAATCTATCTTTTTATTTATACTTTGGTTGCTCCGCTACCGCCCACCATGAAAGCTGGAGCGCCCCCTAGTGGGCGGCAGGGACCGGGTTGACTACCACTGGGCTAAACTCTCCATTTCCCCACTTCCTCATCCCATTATTTTAGAGTAAATCTTAGAAGTAAATATGTAGATGTGACTATTTTGGTATGTACAGTATATGACACTGTAAAAAAGAAGAAAAAGGAGTTTAACTGCTCTTTCTTTCTCTCTACCTTTGAAATGCCTGGTGGGTTGGGCAGGGGTCTGGGAGTGGGCACAGTACAGAGAAGGAGCTTTTTCCTGGAGGTCTGAGGCTTTTGTGGAGCAATTTCCAATAATGAGAAAAATTGTGAATGAAAGAGGAAAGATAATGCTACCATGGGCCAAGTACCGGGTGTTATTATTTGACTTCATCCTTCTGGGAGACACAGGGATTACTATCCTATTTTAGAGATGAGGCTCAGAGAGGTTGAATGCCATGTCTAAGGCAAAGCTGGGACTGGAATCCAGCTCCGTGTGTCTTCTGGGTCTCTGTTGCCAACCCTCTGATAGGATGACCCCTGCACTGCTGACCCGACAAACCACCCCCAGTCCAGGCTCCTGAGGAGCCCTTCCAGTGCTGCTGGGTCTAGTCTTCCTCTTTCCCGCACATGAAATCCAGCTTCCTTCACAGGGCCCTGGGGACAGGCCCTGCAGGCTGCTCCCGCCCTGGGAGGAGGAGGAGTTTTTATGCCTGGAATGAAAAAGAGGAATTAAGTTCTTTATTAAAGAGAAGGTTATTTTTCTCCTGCTGGAAGTGACAGCCAGGAGTCCCTAAGAACTTGCAAAAATACCTTTGTAAAGGGATAAACTATACATGTAGAAGTTGAGATAGACCATTTTTGTGAAAAAACCCAAGGGACTGGATTTGAGTGTTCTTGAATGGACGAGGCTGGGTTTGGCTGTGACTGGGAGGCAGTACCCCAAGCCCACTTGCGCTGGGGGTAGGAGGACCACACTGTAAGAGAGATGGGAACGGGCCAGTCTTGGGAGTTTGAGATGATGTCTCAGGGGCAGATGCCGGCAGTGTCCCTTCATCCAGCATCCAGGCAAGAAGCAAGCTTTGCCAGCAGACCTGAGTAGGGAGGTGACTGGGCAGAGCAACCCCAATAGGGGGTGAGGCTGCAGCCAGCAATTCGTCTGAGAGATGTGTCCAGTGCTCCACCCTTACTCTTGCCCCGGCTCCTCGCTCGCTAAGTCTCTTCTGGATAATTTGTCTGCTTTTCTTCAACGGGGAAAGAACAAGCTGCTCTGGGCAGTGTGAACTTTTCAGTACTCTTGAAAGTTGATTTCTCATTATAAGTGAATAAATTGGCTTTCTCGTGATATTTGTCTTTAGGGAAAAAAAATCATCTGATCTTTCTACTTGAGTGTGCTGTCTGCCTGCCAGCTTTGTTTTTCTCTGTAAATTAACGAATGGGCACCCTGTCATTTATATATCAACCTCTTGTGTGAGCTTGGTTAATGCCTGGCTGCCTGGGTAGGAAAGACGGGATAGAGAGTGCATACAAAGTCAGGTCTCTGGCTGGCAGCCAGGCAATGAATGCTACTTCTGGGGTCTTCTAGAAGACAGCTGGTCTTCCCTGAAGAGAGCCTCTGAATCACGGCACATGAACCTTAACACAGGGAAGTGAAATCCTTCACGTCCCTAAGGCACCAAGTTGGATCCACTCATCCCTAAGCAGGCCTGGTTATTCCAGTTCAGATGAGGAGTATCCCTGCCTGACTCCAATGGACACGAGACAAACTGGTTCTAGGAAGCAAAGCTTTGCCATGTTATTCCTTCACTCAAACCCTTCAATGGCTCTCTATTACGTATACTATAAAGCCCCAGTTCCTCAGCAAGACTTGCCCTTGGGGTGGGAGGAATTAAAAAGGCTATTGCTACATTGTTTTTATCAAATCAAATCCTCTTGTAGTTCTAAGGTATATTATTATTTGAAGTACAAAAAGACAAAACAAAACAAAACACTGTCAAATGAATTGTAAAAACCCATCAACGATTAAGACATATCCAATTCACATAGGTTAACATATGGAAAATATTTGAGTCTTAAAATCATTGACATATGGGCCCTGGTGGGATAGCTCAGTTGGTTAGAGCAGTGGTCCCCAACCTTTTATTGGGCCACGGACCGGTTTAATGTCAGAAAATATTTTCATGGACTGGCCTTAGGGTGGGATGGATAAATGTATCACGTGACCAAGACAAGCGTCAAGAGTGAGTCTTAGACGGATGTAACAGAGGGAATCTGGTCATTTTTTAAAAATAAAACATTGTTCAGACTTAAATATAAATAAAATGGAAATAATGTAAGTTATTTATTCTTTCTCTACGGACCAGTACCAAATGGCCCACGGACCGGTACCAGTCACGGCCCGGGGGTTGGGGACCACTGGGTTAGAGTGTTGTCCTGAAGTGCAGAGGTTGCTGGTTCCATCCCCCATTAGGGAATGGGAATGGATCAATATTTCTGTTTCTCTCTCTTCTCCCCTCCCTTTTTTGCTAAAATCAATACTAACCATAAAAAAAAAATCATTGACATACGGGTATTTAAAGCAAAAGCTGGTTGTTGCCACTTTTCCTTGATGGGGGAGAGATAAAATTCATTTTAGAGGGAAAGGATTCTGTTTTGGAGGAGCACATCATGATTGATTAGTTTTATTTACTTTTCTTAGAAGATATGACCTAAGGTGTCTAGGTCAGGGTAAGTGAGAGCAAATCAAAGAATGAGAAGAAGAGAGATGGGGAGAGGGAGAGGGTGAGGAATCACTGTGTAATTAGATAACAGGCACCGGAGCTTTCCTTGGCTGCCAGGACAGCAGGAAAGGGGAGGTACAACATGGTCTACCAGGGGTCCCCAAACTTTTTACTCAGGGGGCCAGTTCACTGTCCCTCAGACCGTTGGAGGGCCGCCACATACAGTGCTCCTCTCACTGACCACCAAAAGAGGTGCCCCTTCTGGAAGTGCGGGGGGGGGGGCTGGATAAATGGCCTCAGGGGCCGTAGTTTGGGGACGCCTGGTAGACACAGAGCAGAATTCCCAGTGCCAGCAGCACTCTAGCACCACTCAGGAGCTCTAAGACAGTGTTTTTCAACCAGTGTGCTGTGAGATATGGTCAGGTGTGCCATGGGGAAATTAAACATGGGTCCCCAAACTACAGCCCGCATGCTGGATACGGCCCGCGGTGGCTATTTATCTGGCCGCCACCAGCCGCCTCCATCCGAACATAAACATTCCCCTCACAATCCCTCCAGCTATCAGCGACAGGAAGAGTGGAGGCACAGGGAATGCTCACTGACCAATCACCTTCTAGGATTCATCCCGACCACTAGCGATGAACCAATAGTAGGCCGCCTCTCATCCACACCCAGAAAGGTCCCTGCTCGGGATGCCGCGCACTTGTCATTGTGTGGCCGCAGCGAGTAGTTGAAGCTGCTACTCCTCCCCATGGTCCCGATTTCTAATCCTGGTCAGGACTGGAGGTAAATGTTGCCACCACTAGATGAAGCCTCAGCCTCAGCTGGTTATGTCTATCCTGATGGTGTATATAGATATTTGACCTTTTTCTTTTTAAAAGAGGTCCCCGCAGAGGGTGATATACAATGCATCACAATGCATCACAGTGTTATCTAACTTTAAAGCTAAAGTTTGCTGATCTTCCTTTGGACAGTTTTTGGTTATCTGTTGCCAAGGAGTTCCCCATTCTGGCCAACAAAGCTATTTTGACATTGCTCCCATTTTCAACCACATATCTATGTGAGCTGAGCTTCTCAAGCTTGACTGCGATAAAAACTAAAAACAGAGAGAGACTGAGAACTGTTGAGGAAGAGCTTCGTGTGTGTCTTTCTACCATTCCTGCCAGGATATCCCTTTGTGTTCATTGAAATAGGCCCAGATTTCACACTAAGTGAGTATAAATACATTTAGAAACTATATTATTAACTATATGTATAATATGTACTATGTTAGAGTGTCATTTTGTGTCATGTTGGAAGGTGGTGTGCCCCAGGATTTTGTAAATGTAAAAAATGTGCTGCGGCTCAAAAAAGGTTGAAAATCACTGCTCTAAGAGATATACCTGCCTGGGGCCACTCCCACAAAATCTGACTGCAGTGGTTGGAGGTGGTCCTGGGCCTTGGTCTTTTTGACAGCTCCTAAAAGATTCTAACTGGTGCATCAGACAAGGTGGGGTCCTAGGTGCCTAAGAAGATAAAGTTGGCTGGTAAGAACTTTTCTTTGGTACAGGTGGCCAAGGCAAGTTGGGGGCAGGAGGGGTAGTGTTTAATAATTAGCTGTTCCTGTTTTGGGCAGGTTGGGACCCGGCTGCTGTGTCCCTCACCGTGGAACCTGATCTGGTGCCCAGAAAGGATTCAGCGATGCAGAGAACAGGACAGACTGCAGCAGCAGCAGAGGCTAAGAGCAGCGGTGAGTCCTGGAGTCTGCTTCCCCGACTACCAGAACCACACCAACTCCTCAGAGATGTCAGGCTTCCCACTATTTGAGACGTGGCTGCTTCTCCCATTTGACTGTCGAACAAAAGATGGTTTCAGAAGGCTGGAGGACTTGGGGGACATTCACAGCCAATATTTCGGTTACATGAAGTTGTTTATGATCTGGTTCCTGCCAACCTTACCCCACCCCTTCTTCATGATATACACCCCCCCTACCCTCACCCCAGGCTGCTTGTAAAATATCCATTCATCCTTCATGACTCAGTCCAAGCTTTACCTGCTCTGAGAAATCGTTCCTGTACTCTTCCTCACCTCCCCATCCCAACCCCGTTGGAGTAGTCTAATTCTTCCTGCCGCCCCACTGAAGCCTGTGCAGACCTCTCAGAAGAATGCCTCTGTTCTGGGTTGAATTATGTCCCTCAAAAAAGTTGTTATGGAATCCTAACCCTCAGTGCTTTAGAATGTGAGCTTATTTGGAGACAGGGTCTTTATAAAAGTAATCAAGCAAAAATTAGGTTTTGCGGGGAAGGGAGGCTCTAATCCAATAGACTGGGATTCTTATACAAAGGTGATATTGGATACAGACATTCTTATACAGAGACATTGGATGCTCACAGGGAGAATGCCATGTGAAGACTGGAGTTATGCTGCTGCAAGCTAAGGAAGACCAGACTAGGAGAGCCTGGAGCAGATCCCTGCCAGGTGCCTCTAGAGAGAGCATGGTCCTGGCACCTTGACCATGGACTAATCTCCAGAACTGGGAGACAAGACATTTCCAAGCCACTCAGTCTGCGGTACAGGCAATCCTGGGTTACGAACGGGATAAGTTCTGTAGGTTTGTTCTTAAGTTGAACTTGTACGTAAGTAGGAAGAGTTATATTCACCTCGTAAATGCAACTTAGATGTCTGTCTTAATGTAGTATTTATTTTTACCTTTCTGTGCATATAAATACTTAAACATTTTCAAACCTACTGAACCTATCTTGTTCATAACTTTGCTGGTGCTTTGTTGCAAATGATACCTCTAAAAAACTAATACAGCCTCCAACATGTCAGTGATTTTATACGTTTACATCTATAATCCCACTAAACTATAATCCCCTCAAGATCAGAGACTATTTTAGGCATTTTTGTACCTCACCTAACAATTCCTGTATACGTTTGTGAAATGAATGAGTGATGGTAGGGCATCCCCAGTTTCCTGTATCTACTCTCAGAAACAGCAGTGAGTGACAGAGAATGCCCTGGGGCTTAGCCTGGTTCTGTGCTCTGTTTGGCTACCAGCCGTCCACCATCATCACCAATAACCACAGCAATGACAAGCCTCCCTTTTCTCAGGGAGGATTCGGTAGTCATTAAATTGTATATGTTCCTTCAGTCAGTTGGTCACTTGACACACATTCATTGAGTGACTCCCATGGGCCAGGCTCTGTGCTAGGAACTGGAGGTATAGTAATAAGTAAGACCAGCCCGGTCCCAGGCTTCATGGAGTTTCTACACTAACAGGAGAGACAGATTAAGTAATTATGTAATTACAATGACAGTAAGTGCCAAAAAGGGAACTACAAGATACCAAGAGAATAATTAGCAGAGGTATCTGGATAATTCTAGAAAGTGTCTCAGAAAGAGTAGTGTTTGAGCTGAGCAAAGATGGATTCGTAGGAATAAGCTTCTGCTTGCCAAAGGCAGGGGAAGCATATTCCCTGTTGAAGGCATTGCACATGTGAAGGCCATTGTTCAATAATTATTTGTTGAGACCTTACTATGGGCCAAACAGGTGTTCTAGGTCCTGGGCATACAGCAGTGAAAGCAACTAATAAAAATTCCAGCAACTGGGAAGTTCCTGTTCAACAGCCAGAGGGAACTGGGTGGGAAGAGCCGAGGGAGGACCAAGCGTGGTGAGCACCTTCAAGGGAACAGAATGTGAAATGACTGACCCACTGAATTGGTTTCGGTCATTGCAGGATCCACCACACGCAGGATGGTGCCTGGCACATGGTAGGAGCTTCACACATTATTTGCTGTGCATAAATTTGAATCAGCCAGTAGGGTGGAGTTAGGGGGGGCGTGGTGATTCTGACGAGCACTAAACTGGAAAGTGCTTTTGTTCACAACAACCCTATGGACCATTTAACTTTCACAGCCCTATTTGTAACTGTTACTCAAGGTACAGTTGGTTTCAGTAAGCCTAAGAACTCTTCTGGTTATAAGGTGTTCCCAGCCTGTGAATGGCCCAGTGACTTGTCCAGTTTTAAGCCCAGAGTCATGACGGTTGGCATTCCTCACCTAAACCAGATAGTAGGGCTCTGGAGGGCCAGGGCTGACTGTGCTCAGATACCTCAAAGGAAAAGGTTATCATATTTCCCTATGTATAAGATGCTTCCATGTATAAAATCTGCCTTAATTTTGGGGCCCAAAGTTTGAAAAAAAAAAGTATTACATAAATTATTGAACTCAAGTTTGATTCATCATAAAGTTCATACAACTCCTCATCACTGTCAAAACTCCCATCCATTAGCTTGTCCTCATCTGTGCCTGATGACAAATCATTGTCTTCATAGACTGCTCACAAAAATTAGGGGATATTTTATCTCTTCATATTCATTTTGAAATATCCCTTAATTTTTGTGAGCAGTGTATATTGCCTCCTCCTCAGTTCCATCTATGGCATCTGAAATGCCACAACCACTGTATAAGATGCACCCAGTTTTTAGACTCCAAATTTTTTTGAAAAAGTGTGCGTCTTATACATGGAGGAATATGGTATGTCCCTATTCTGGTGACTTGCTCTCCTGTCCTGGTCACCAAGACCTGTACTCTGGGCTATCCAGTTTCCAGGTAGATGACTCTTTATTGTTCAGGAAAATACTTCGATGGACTTTTTGGTTGATCGAGGCAGATTCTACCCCTAATTCCATTCCTGCCACCATTTTTTTATTTTATTTTTATTTTTTGGTATTTTTCCAAAGCTGGAAACAGGGAGAGACAGTCAGACAGACTCCCACATGCACCCGACCGGATCCACCCGGCACGCCCACCAGGGGGCGACGCTCTGCCCCTCCGGGGTGTCGCTCTGTTGCAACCAGAGCCACTCTAGCGCCTGGGGCAGAGGCCAAGGAGCCATCCCCAGCGCCCGGGCCATCTTTGCTCCAATGGAGCCTCGGCTACGGGAGGGGAAGAGAGAGACAGAGAGGAAGGAGGGGGGGTGGAGAAGCAGATGGACGCTTCTCCTATGTGCCCTGGCCGGGAATCGAACCCGGGACCCCTTGCATGCCAGGCCGACGCTCCACCACTGAGCCAACCAGCCAGGGCCCCTGCCACCATTTTTAAATACAAGATACTGTTCATGGTAAGAAATAATATAAAGTAAACAAAAGCAAATGAAAGATAAGCCATCTATAATTTTATCAACACAAAATAGCCAGTATTTGTTTATGGATGTATTCTGTGCAGAACTTCTCTCTACACATGGACCTGGTATTGGTATGTATATTAGTGTTTATAATTGACTTAAATAAGCTTAGGAATCTGTTATAGGCATCTTTTTATGTCAATAGATAGTCATTAACATTATCATTTTAAATTTTGGCCTGGCCAGATGTTACAACCTCCTCATTTTTCATTTCCAATTTCTCTCCACCTTGTGAGCAGGTGAGTCCTCTGGAAGCATAATCCCAGTCAGCTCACTTTCCTGTGGAAACACTTTCAGATGACTCTGTTTCCTACAGATGAAGCCCTATTTTACTCCAAGTTTGAGCCTGTCCATGATATGACCCTGCCCCCAATCTGCTCATCCATTTTTATCTTCCATTACTTTCCTAGATGGACCCAATGCTCTAGTGAAAGCCTGGTGTTTCCCAAGGTCCTTGCTGTCTTTTTCCAACTCTGCTCACACTGTTCCCTTCCCGCTGGAACAAACTCCCCAGCTACTGGAACCCCAGGCCACCTTCTAGGCCTGACTTTGATGCCACTTTCTTCAGAAAGCTTTGTTCCCCTCCAATAAATGTCCAGGGAACTGAGCCAAGTGCTTTTTTCATTAAGGGGAAATAAATCATTTACTACACCTTTGTCATTGCTTGAAACATGTGCATGAGTGTACACACACAAACACACATTATGGTAAATTGTGCAAAGGAGGGTTAGTTACAGGGCAGTTAGAATCTCGGCCTTCATTCCCACTAATGCTTTTTTCATTTCCAGAAAGTATTCGTGTACATCTACATAGCTATGTATAGGTATGTATTCTTTGGAAACTGCTACTTCTGAGGTACAAGCGAATCTTTCTATGACATTTGTGGCTTTCAGTCAGCTGTAGGATTTTATTGGGGAGCTTGGAAGTTATAACCTGGATCAACCTGTCTGCCTCAGTTGAGAATCTGGCTTCTTCCTCCGTGTTGTGCTCTTAATAAATCCCCTGAGCTTGCATAAGTCATCTTACATGAGGCTTGACAACAGGATGGTGTGCTGATTGTGAATGAGTTCACGTTTAACTGACTAGATTGCCTGGGTCAGCTCTTTCGTGCAAGCATTGACATTCAGGGGCCAGACTCCCTTTAGTATCTGAAAAATTTGATTTCCGCAGCTTTTGGAATCAACCCTGTAGGAGTCCAGCACTTCAAGGATGGCAAGAAGGAGTACTGGAGGGAAGTTGACATGAAACTGCACCCAAGAGAAGTGTAGAGTTTCAACAGCGCCCCTCTGGGGACTGATTTATTTCAGGGTTATCAGGGTGTGAGCATGCACTTCCGTCTCTCCCCCAGAGCGGTTGCCAAATTACTTGGCTGACCTTTACCCATTACTGATCCTGTAAGCTCAAGCCCGATGTAAAGAATCAGTGCCGGGCATGCACGGTCATCTCCCGGCTCTCCCTGAGTCTTTGTTATTAATGAAGAATGTGTCATGAAAACTTGATTGATTCTAGACTTGGGCTCCTGTCAGTTTTAACTTTCCCTTTTCTGGCCTCTCCCTAAGTGGCCCCACTCACTTCTAATGCCACCTATGCGGTGAGCACTCCCACATCTATACCTCTATTTCATATCTGTCTTCTGAGCTCAGACTTATGGATCCAACCACCTACTTGTCATCTGGATGTCTGCCGATCACGACAAAGTCATCACATTTAAAATTAATTCCTCGCTGTCACTCACTCCTCCTCTTTGGCTTCCTACCATCCAGAGGATGATACTACCTGCCACCTAGATACCCAGGGAGAAATCTGGGAGACTCATCATCGACACCTCCTCTCCCTTTCACCTCCCCTGTACTCCAATCTACTATATGATTGGATAATCATTAAGCCCTGCCAATCCAATAACTTTCTAAGCAGTTCTTTAAAAAAAAAAAAAAAAAAAAAAATATATATATATATATATATATATATATATATATTTATTAATTGTGTTTATATAGATTCTAGGGTCAAAAGCAGTTCTCACTTCCTGTCACGGCTCTGCATATCCACTGCCAGCACCCTGATCCCAGACTCCAGAGTCTCTTGCCTGGACTATGACAAAGCCTTCTAACCAGTTCTCTCCATCCATTCTTGCATTCTCAAATGTCTTTTCCATATAGCAGCCATAAATATATTTTTAAAAAGCACATCCAATTATGTTCCTCCCCTGTTTAAACACTGTAAGTGGTTTCCTATTTCTTTCATTAAAACATTCAAATTTTTTGGCATGGCTGAAAGTGTCCTGCATGACCTGGCTCACCTCCTCTTCAATGTCACCCAGTGTTACCGTGGCTCCTCTCTCTATCCTGTTGGTGTTATTGCCACACAGGTCTACTCCAATTCCTTAGACTCGTGGAAGGACAGAGCACTTTCCCCCTGTCACAGCAGCCCTTTCTTTTCTGTGTGGCTAATTCTTGTCCATCTTTTGGGTTCTAGCTTAAATATTCCTTCCGTAGGAAAGTCTGCAACCCCTGACACCAGATGAGCCCCTGATTCTGCTAATCTGCCAAGCAGCGTGCTTCTTCTCTATACTGCTGATCACAGTGACCGTGATCAATGATACGTTTAATATTGGTTCCTTCTACTAGTCTGCAAGACCCATGAAGTTATGAACTGTATTTTCTTTTTCAGTGATGTCTTTCTAGCACCTCACACAATGCCTGATATTTAGCAAGTGTTCAGTAAGTATCTGTTAAGTGAATGAAAGGTATTCTAAATCTAGATATTTCTGATATAGTGAAACATCAGTAATTTTTGTTAGCATCATTCTTGTTCTGAATGACTCTAGCTTTATTCATTGTTTGTGTGTTGATTGGTTTTACCTTTTCATTGAAAGTATCATGAGCATTTGCTCCATCCAGGTAATGCACTGGGTACCAGGAATCAAAGTTGAATTAGACTTTGATCCTGCCCAGAAGTAGTTTACCAATTAGCAGGGTATTGCACAAGTTGCTATTTTCATGGGAGGACACAGATAATGGGAGATTTTCGTAGAAGCATGAACACTTACACCTGTTATACGCAGTATTCATCTGAGAGTCGGTAGGGTGTCTGAGGAAAGGTTATGGGGCCCTCTTGGCTGAGCCACTGTGTCTGTGGTCAGATTAATTAGAGTCAGAGCATAGCCCAAGGTCAGGAGGGCTGCGCTGACTCATCCTGTAAAGGAAACAATCAGGAGTCAGGCTAGGTAAGGTTGGCAGGTTGGAGTTCACCCATAAGGGTGCATGCAGGCACAGAAGACCATGGGTGCACAGACTTGTTTGGTCAAATTCCTGGCTGGCCCCAGTGGTATCTTCTTGGCCACCACAGGACCCACTTGCAGCGGCACCCTTCTGTGTCCCTGCTTATGACTTCCCAGCGGGGCTGAGCTAAGGTCATCAGGCAAAAGGTTGAGCAATAAGCCTTGTATTCAGGCCGAGCTGGGTTTGTATCTGGCACCACCTGGAGCTGCATGATTCTAAGCAAGTTGCCTAAACTTTCTGAGACTCAGTTTTCTCTTTAGTAAAATGAGACAGTTGTATCTGTCACTCATGGGGAAGAAAAAATAATGTACAGCAGATGGTTCTCTGTGGTTGGTATTCATTAGTGATGTGTTCTCAAAGTATGCCACACATGCAGGTTTGCCTTGATGGCTCTTTTATTTCCTTTCTTTGTAGCTCTGGCCCTTACTCCCCGCCCCCCATCCCCCCACACACTTTCTCCAATCTTAGAGAAAGCTCTAATTAATGTTCTAATGGTTGTGTGATGAGTAAGCCCTACCTGTGCTACAAAGGGGTGGCTGAAACCTAGTAGGCATTCAAAAAATATGTGTGAGATCAGTGGTCAGATGGGTGGAGAGATGGAAGGAACAACGAATAAACATTCCATTTTAAGGTTCCCACCACCATCACAGGAACCATGGCTAACAGAGAAATCGACATAGAAAGTCTTTTAATTTCTAACTCATCTCCACCATGGATGGCAGATAACCTTTAAGGAATGGTCTTGCTGCTGAGTCACTTTGTCAAACGTCACACAGCCCTTCCTGATGTGACCTGTAGTCAATGAATGATTAATGCCTGAGTATAACTGCCTGTTGTCTCCGCCTAACTCCAATTACTCCGGAAGGCCATTCTAGTTCTGGACACCTCCCGGCCTCAGCTGAGCCTGTTGTTGGGTCTGAAAGTGGCTTGAGTCCTTCCTCTGCATCTTTCCCTCCCTTCCTCAAGTGCTCATTCCTAGGTATTCCCTGATAAATATTCTGCCTGAGCTTCATCTGAGAGTTCACTTTCTGGGGAATGACCCTGAGGCATGTTGGCTCTCCTAAGTGAAATGTCTAGGGTTTGTCAGGCACAGAAAGTTACCTTAGGTATACTCTTCTCTCTCACAGACCTTACAGTCTAATGGGGAAGAGAGACCTTAAATAGTGACAGATTCAATACGGTCATCCTGGTTAGACAGGCGGTACTAAGGATCTAGACTTTCCTTGGAGCTGAGGTGCTGTTCCATGCTGATGAGACTGCAACATATTGTGCCGCATCTGAGAGTAGTATTTTGAAATCAGATCTGCTTCCAGCATCTTCACCTCTTTCAGGGGTCCTAGGGCTGGTCCCTGTGCCTATGGGCCCAGCTCCTGCCACCATCTCCGCCAGGAAAGTTTACCCTAGGGGACCCATACATAAAGTGACTTTGTAGAATAAGTAGGGAGGATCCAGGTGAGGAACAGCCAGCCCAGGCAGAGGAACCACCCAGAGCAGGAAGGAGTTTGTTGTGTTGGAGCAACCAAAAGATCAGGGGCCCTGGAGCCTAACGCAGCAACATTTTGATGTAGGGAAGAGCTTGGTTTTGTGGGCTCCTTTCTTTGCCTCAACCTGTCAAGTCCTCCATCTTCCTGTTGTGTGTTAGATGACTGAGACTTCCCATTCTTTCTCTGCTCAGACCTGCTGCTTTCCTCACATACACTCTGCCCCCTTTTCTCTTACAGAATCATTCTGTTCTATGCCCTTTGGATCCTTGGATTTCTATAGTGAATCCAAAAAGTGAATGACAATGAGTGCCGCTTCTCAGATCATCTGGTTTCCAAGGGCTTTTGGGATAATAACTGGATTGCAGGTGTGTGGAAGGATTATGCAGAGAGGAAGCTGTGGAGGCAGAGGCTGGAGCCAAGCAGAGAAAGAAAAGCCTTTGCTAAAATGCCACGCCAATGGGGGTGAGCTTCAGGAGCCAGGTCCTGGCACAAGAGAGATGGACCAGAACCAGGAAACCAGTCAATCAGAGTGCTGGAAAGTGGAGTATGAAACAGAGTCAGCTGGAAGAGAGTTGATCTGTGGTTGAGGTACGTTTACAGACCTGCTCTGTCTCCTCTTGGGGCCATGCCCACTCCGCAGGTGTGAGTAACTCGGGCCCAGGGGAGAGGAGCGGGCGGGCACACGGAGAAGGGGAGCTTTCAGGAGCCAGGAACCACACCTGTCTACGTGTTTCAAAGCTTTATCACCTTTGCAATTTAAGCAGTTTTATTTCCACTGAAACTACAAGTGTGAGCAATTAGATAAATTTGCCCAGTTTACTACTCCCTAAGGAAATGTGAGAAAATAACTTTGAATTTCATTCTACCCCTCAAATATCTTGGTCATAATTGCCTTCCTTGTATCTTAAGAGTTTTGAATTGCTTTTTATTTGTGTGTACCTATGTTTTTCTATACTTAATATTTTTGCAAAGAATGCATCTATTTTCATAAAGATGTTTTTATCTTGTAAGTGTTCAGTTTAACGACCGAATCTCACCCTGCTACTTTAGGTAGGAAATACCGTTCCCCTTCCCGTGTGCGGCAGTGGCAGGAGGCCAGGGGTCCGCTTTCTCTCTGCACGGGCGGATCCTTCTGCCAGCAGCTCTCCCTGTGTGTCCAGACTTCTCTCACCCCAACCTCTGCAACTCATCTATCCTTCAGCTCTTAGTGTGAAAGTCACTTTTCTGACCCCCTAATCTCACTGGTGTTCCCCTTTGGGCTTCCATTCAGCAGGTGGGGCATTTAGCACATTCTGTTGGAATCTCTACCTACTGATCTCTCTCTGCACCCAGACCCAGGGTTCTGAGGCTGAGTTGCAATCACTATGGGCTGTGAAAGCAATGAGTGGGTCGTGACCAGTATTTTGGGGTATTTTTTCTAAATTGTATTTGAAGAGTCATAAAATCATGTTTGCTATTTAACCTTGTTATATATATTTTCTCACTTACATGTAATAAGAGTGAGTTTTGTTTCATCAAACTTTTGTTTCCATGTTTGTGTGTGTGTGTGTGTGCCTGTGTGAATAATGGTGAGTGAGACACACATAGGCCTGGATACTTTGGAGCACATGGTATGATGTCTTTCTTCAAAAAAAATTTTTTTTTTTGCATTTTTCTGAAGCTGGAAACAGGGAGAGACAGTCAGACAGACTCCCGCATGCGCCTGACCGGGATCCACCCGGCACGCCCACCAGGGGGCGACGCTCTGCTCACCAGGTGGCGATGCTCTGCCCATCCTGGGCGTCGCCATGTTGAGACCAGAGCCACTCTAGCGCCTGAGGCAGAGGCCACAGAGCCATCCCCAGCGCCCGGGCCATCTTTGCTTCAATGGAGCCTTGGCTGCGGGAGGGGAAGAGAGAGACAGGGAGGAAGGCGCGGCAGAGGGGTGGAGAAGCAAATGGGCGCTTCTCCTGTGTGCCCTGGCCGGGAATCGAACCCGGGTCCTCCGCACACTAGGCCGACGCTCTACCGAAAAAAATTTTTTAAACTGTGACCTACAGTCAGATTTCTTATATGGTAAGAATAACATTTTATAATGTAAAAGCTTTTATGCTGAACACATACACACACACACATATATACTATGGTTTTATAGCATATAGGACATTTGGTTTTGATATGTACAATTTAGATGAGATGGCTGTTTTTAACTAATTGTAGACATGATGAAATGGAGACTGAGCAATTAAGTGACCCACAAATATTATGCAGCCCATAAGTGTGGGAGCCTAGAGCTTGAATCCAGGATTCTGATCTAGTATATCTCACTCATATGATTTTATACACCTGCACACAGGGTCAAAGGAAGATGGGCTCTGACATCCAATCAATATATAAGAATTATAATTTATTTTTTACAGTATTTTTCAAAACTCTACCTGCGCACCTGACTGCAATAAGGAGAAAAGTGACAGTTGGAACCTGGGAAGCTACTTTGCCAATAGGTGCCTTTAGGAAGTAGGGCGTCTAGCAAATAATAAGGTAACATTGTTACAAGTCCATTTTTATGTCCAATAAGAAAAGCTCATTATTCTGATTTTGAACTTTATTAATAGAAGTAGACTACTTAGAAGGAGAGAAGTGATTATCTTGTACTTTTCTAAGAGCATTGTATTTCATTCTGGGCAGCACTCTTTGAAACTACAGACAAAAGGTAAATTGTTCTTAGAAGAGAATGTCCCAAGAAGAGAGAGGGCTCAGGGCCAAGTCATATATAATATAAAAAAGATGGAGAAACGGGACCTGAAAGGGAGCAGACTGGCAGTGGCGCTAGCATGAAGCTCTTTAACTATACGATGGCCTATCAGGTGGAAGAGGGCTTAGGATTCGTGCTATGTTCCCCGTGAATGGGAACATCAAGGAGACTGGTGTTTTCATGGCAAAATTGTGGTGGTGCTTTGTGAGTTCCCCTGCGTGACATCTGCTTTCCTTTCTTCTGGTCACAGAACCCACGCCTTGCTCAGGGAACAGCTGCTCCTGCACCCTGGACCCATGTGGTCTGTTTAGCAGGCTGACTCTATCTCTTCGTCCAGGTGATCTTAAGCTAGAAGGTTTAAGATATCAGCCTAGTCTATCCTTTCTGGCTGTAGGTGATTGGCCCAAGCATCAGCCTGTGACTCACATCAGTTCAATGAGAAGTACACTGCTCACAAAAATTAGGGGATATTTCAAAATGAATATGAAGTGCTAAAATATCCCCTAATTTTTGTGAGCAGTATACATTTTGAACTTTTGTGGGGTTGATAAAATGCTCCCCTGCCCCCCACTACATTTAAGGCTGCAGGGACACATATATCTGGAAGTGAAGTCAGAACAAGAGAGAACACACCCACAAAAAGAGGTGACACTGTGCCCCCAATTTTTTCGTCCTGTGCCCCTGGAACCAGCTGTACCTGATAGACCCTAGACTTTTCACTTCGGTGATCCAATATATCATGATTTTGCTCCATGAAGAGTGTACTCTGAGATGGAGTATAGGGGATGGAATATTTATTAGGAATGCCCTAGGGATGAGCACTTGAGGAAGGGAGGGCTCAGGAGCAGAAGATGCAGAGGAAGCACTCAAATCCAATGCAGGCCTGATGACAGCTTCAACTGAGCACAGAGCCCTGGAGCTAGGCTGGCCTCCCAGAATTATCAGAGTTGGGTGGGGACGGCCGGGCACCTATATTCTGGCTTTGATTACTCACAGGAAGGGCTTGTGCAGCAAAGCAGTTCCTGGAGCGGTTGACAGTTATGGGCTGTCTGTGGGCAGCTCTCCAGTGGCTGGTGCTAAGTCCTTCATTGAAGGGGATCTGGGTGGCATCTCCAGGGTCTATTGTACAATATATTTCTTACTTATTGGTTAATATTTATTTGTTAGTGACAGAGTTTCAACTGAACTTTTCTGTCACTGGCAATGAAAGTAATCGTGATGGACATGATAAATAAATATTTTCTAAAATTCAGAATTGTCCATATACATAAGGGGCAGCCTTGGGAGGCAGAGAGCTCCGCCACCAGAGGTGCTCCAGCAGAGCCTGCCAGGTGACTGTGGAAGGGCAGTTTCATGCACTGGAGGAATCTTGAGCTGGATGACCTTCCGGTCTAAGATCCCATGACTCCAGGTTCTCTGGGAGAGAGACTCTGGTTCTTTCGCTGAACTGACGCAGGGATATTACTTGGACATATCACATGGACATCCAGAGGTATCCCAGATAAAATTCTATTTCTCCCAGCTAATTTTACTGGATTCTGAACTGAGGGGAACGTAAGGGGAATGGTACTTGGTTTATGAAGAAAAGACACTCTTTTTTGTTGTTGTTATTAGAAGGAATTCTAAAGGATTATCTTAACTGACTGTATCCCAGAGTTTTCACCTGCCGCAAACCAAAGGCAGGTGCCATCCTCAGTTCATGTTATCTTGGAGCCTGCGGGTCAAGTTTCCCTCCCTCTAGTTCTGTTGTCTCTGAGTTCTTCATATGTCTCCTTGTCTCCAGCCTCTGGCCTGTCATGTCATTATGTCGCTTCCTGAGTCAGGCTTAACTGGCTGCTTGTTAGGCCGTCTGTCCTTTAATGCCAACAGCCTCTGCCTCACAAACCCTTCTGACTCTCCCTGCCACGGACATAAGGTTAAATCTCCCACCTCTGTGTCTGGGTCATCAGGCCCCTGAGCTTGCGTGTCTAGTTCACGCCTGTCTGGTGGATCTTCCACTCCCTGCCTTGGCTCCCTCTGCGGTGACTGTTTCTCCAGCCCTGTGGTCTCAGCCTCAGCTGAGTGTCTGCAGACTTGGCAGGCACTGTGCATACAGTGTGAACAAAGGGCTGGACTTAGTGCCCGGAGAACCCGAGTTGGAGCCCCAGCAGACTCTGCCCCTCATGTGGATTAGTCACTCCATGTCACTGAGCTCTAATTTCTGCATCTGTAAAGCAGGCCTGCCTGGCCTCACAGAGTGGTGGTGGGAATAATCATAGTCCTAACTAACATTAATTGAGCTCTTACCTTGTGCCAGATGTTTGGCCTAGCATTTACTATTCTTTTTAATCCTCCCAACGCAACCTTTTGAGGATGTCATTTTAATCCCTATTTTATAGATGATATTAAATGGAGGCTCAGGTAGGTTAAGTTACTAACCCAAGGTAACACAACAGGGCTAAAATTTGAACCCTGGTCTGTCAACTCTAAAACTCTTGCCATTTAAACACTTTACTGTATGATGAAGAACACAGACATGCCTTTTAATGCTGAGAAGTGTCTTCTGCAGACAGCATTTATTATTATTTCTAAATCAACCACGAGTCTCTCAGTCTTTTTTTTCATTTTCTTTTTCTTCTTTTTCCGAATGAGAGGAAGTGAGAGACAGACTCCCACATACGCCCTGACCAGGATCTACCCTGCAACTCCCCATTTGAGGCTGATGCTTTGCCCATCTGGGACCATGCTTGCAACTGAACTATTTTTAGTGCCTGAGGCAGAGGCTCCACAAAGCCATCCTTAGCACCTGGTGCTGATGTGCTCGAACCAATCGAACCATGGCTTTGAGAGGGGAAGAGATGGAGAGAGAGAAAGGGGTGGGGGAGGAGTGGAGAAGCAGATGGTCACTGCTCCTGTGTGCCCTGACCAGGAATCAAACCTGGGACTTCCACATGCCAAGCAGATACTCTACCACTGAGCCAACCAGCCAGGGAGTCTCTCTCAGTCTTAAAAGCCCCGAGATGGTCGAGTAGGGATGATGCTGACATATTTGTTGGCCAGTTGCCAAGGGAACCATCTTGAGTTAACAATTTTTTTATATTTCTAATTTTTTCAGCCTCAGGAAATACACATCTAGCAAATGTGAAGAAAGAAAAAAGACTTCTTGTTATTGAAGATGGACTGGAACATTTGACCCCAGAATTTGATCTTGAGATCAACTTTGAGGTAACAAAGCTTGGCTGGGACAACATGACCATGTCTCTGCACCGTACAAATGTGCCTCTGGGGGCTACAGCCATCATCTTCTGCAATAGGGCGTCTGTAGGCACCACAGCCTGTGGTCCATGTGCCAGGCAGGAGCCGCAGCCCTTTTCCAGGAACAGAAGCAGATGCTGGGACAATGTGTGCTCCCACACATCCTAACACTGCATTCAAAGCTGTCTGGACTGCTTAAGGGGGTGTTTCTGAAGACTGGCAACTCTGAGCTGTTGTACATGCTATAGTCTCCGAGTCTCTCCACTCCCAGGAGGATGAAGCTCACCATGTCAAGAAAAAAACCATCTAGAGGTGGGTGCTGTTGCTGTCATTACCTCTTAGACAAGGAAAAATCAACTGAAAAGCCAGATAATAACTCCACATGGAACTCAGCTCAAGATTGGAAGACTTTCTAGCTTGTTCAATAAACCTCAACCCCAAGAAACACAAATTACAAGTTTGGCCTGAAAGGGTCAATTACAAAGCATCTAGAAATTCTCCTTTTTTTTTTTTTTTAATTTCCCCAAATGTATTGATGTTGACACTAGGAGAAATTCTTATTTTTTAAAAATTTATTTAGAAAATTAAATTTAACAGGGTGACATTGATCAATAAGAGTACATAGGTTGGCCTGACCTGTGGTGGTGCAGTGGATAAAGTGTCGACCTGGAAATGCTGAGGTCGCCGGTTCGAAACCCTGGGCTTGCCTGGTCAAGGCACATATGGGAGTTGATGCTTCCAACTCCTCCCCCCCCCCCTTCTCTCTCTCTGTCTCTCCCTCTCCTCTCTAAAATGAATAAATAAAAATAAATTAAAAAAATAAGAAAACAAAACAAGCAAACAAAAAAAGAGTACATAGGTTTCAGGTAAACATTTCTATAGCATTTGAACTGTTGATTAGATTGTGTGCCCATTACCCAAAGTCAAATCATTTTCTATTCATGTATATTTACTCCCCTCCCCTCTAAACCCCTCCTCCAAAGGAATTCTTTGAAGAGGTGAAGCAGAACAGCTATTGTTGATCAACTTCTCAACTTGATTATATTAAAAAATTTCCTCTTCAGTTCAAAACTTCTGAAGTTCAGCCAGATTAGACTCAAACCTTAATCTAATCCTATATTCTAATAAGATTGGAAAATAAGATTCTTGTTTCTTGCATAGGTTATGGTATGTTTCAATTTTATCAGATACCTTAAATATGACTTACATTTATAATATTGAAAAGTACTTTTGGAAACACTCTGTCTTAGATGAAAGCTATGCCAGGGTTTGTTATGCTGTTGATCTCTTCTACCGGTGAGATTTTTGTTATAGGTCTAGTCACACTTTGTAATTTGTTTCAACAGACCCACATTGACTCTCAAACTCATGCATATTTTATTGGGCTTTCCTGAAGTCAATATTCTTTTTTTTTTTTTTTAAAGATTTTATTTATTCATTATAGAGAGGGGAGAGAGAGAGAGAGAGAGAAGGGGGGAGGAGCAGAAAGCATCAACTCCCATATGTGCCTTGACCAGGCAAGCCCAGGGTTTTGAACCGGCAACCTCAGCGTTTCTAGGTTGACACTTTATCCAATGTGCCACCACAGGTCAGGCTGAAGTCAATATTCTTGATGCCATTGCTTTGTGTGTATATCTGTCTTTCCATCATCGTTTGAAATATTCTCCTCTGTTAATATCCTCTTTTGGTGACAACTCCTTGGTCACACATCTAGCAGAAATATCCTCACCCAAGGAGGACAGGTTCCTGCTGTCTTCCCACATCTTGTCCTTATCTAAAGCCCTTTGAGCAGGGTCCAGATATTTTCACTCTTGCTGATGCAGAATTCCATGTCTGGGTCCCTGAAGGTCCACAGCATCTGGGAAAAACTCGTTTCTGGCTCGTCTTTCTTTCCGCTTCCTCTAGGCTTCTTTCTCAGGTAAGATCAATCTCGATAAGTCAATCCTGAGCATGTTCATCTTTCAGCTTCATTCATTTCCGGTCTGCAGGAAACTCAAGGCTTTTTCAATTGCACAAATACATTCTTTGAGTTCTATGATGGTCTACACAGTGTTAACTTTTTTCCTATTGCAAGTTTTGATTTTTTCCTCCCTAGAAATTGGTTAGTGTACCCAAGTCTTAAGTCTTTCAATAAAGAAACAAATCTTCATTAAAACAAAACAAAACAAAGCAAAACAAAACAAAAAAAGACCAGAAACTTGGCAGGTGTTGTCGGCACTGTGCCACCCAGCTGACACCAGACGGTGGCGCAAGAGAGGCAGCAGCCAGCCCGGGGGATTCACCTTGTTGGAAACTCCTGACAAGAAATCTTTTTTTTTTTTTTTTTTTTTTTTTTTTTTTTTTAATTAAGTGAGTAGGGGAGATAGACATACTCCCGCATGTGCCCTGGCCGGATCCACTTGGCAACCCTGTCTGGGGCCGATGCTCTGCCCATCTCCCGCAGCTGGCAACAGGCTATTTTTAGCCCCTGAATTCAGCAGAAGCTCTGGGAGCCATCCTCTGCGCTCCCTGCGATGTGCTCGAACCAATGGAGCCACTGACAGGAAATCTTGAGTCTTAAGTTTCCAAGTGTCAGTACTTAATATGCCAGGTGCTTTGCATTCCTCATGTGTCAGCAGCCTGGCTGCTCTAGTTCCTTACAGTGTAACAAGGCGCCCTGGGATTTGTCCGTAGCTGGTCACTTAGAGTCCATCAAGAAGTGAGAGCGGTCTGCTCCTGTGGCAGGGACAACACACATTCCCTCTGGGAGGTCACATACCTCAGTAAAGTGGGCTCCAGAGTACCTGCCCTTTCCTCACCATGGTCACTGCCCCAGTCTGCCGAGCTCCTTGCACTTCCCAGGTCTGTTTCCTTCTCTGTATTTATGAAAAACGTGTGGAGGGCTCATGCTGTCCCAGGAAGAATCTAAGAGCTTTCACATGTGTCAGCCCAGAACTTCCTAACCTTGGCCTACCAGAGCTACATGTAGCGTGTGTGCCTCACTCTTTGATGTCCTTATCCCTGGCTTTAGGTGGGATGATTCACTTATGCCAAAACTTGTTTACTGGTTCTTCACAACGTATGGAGTAGGTATAAATTTATTTTTTTAAACTGGACATTTTGCACATTATAATGTGATCGTTGTAAAAATTAGATTCTCCCCTCCACTCCCCAGGATTTGCTGTTGTGGCTGTTTTTTTGTTTTTGCTTTTTTGACAGAGACAGAGAGAGAAAGAGAGTCAGAGAGAGGGACAGATAGGGACAGACAGACAGGAAGGGAGAGAGATGAGAAGCATCAGTTTTTCCTCACAGCACCTTAGTTGTAGCAGCATAGTTGTTCATTGATTGCTTTCAGCTTAAAAAGTCCCTTTAACATTTCTTGCAAGACTGGTTTAGTGGTGATGAGCACCTTTATCTTTTGCTTGTCTGGAAAACTTTCTCCTTCACTTTTGAGTGCTAACTTTGCCAGGTACAGTATACATGGCTGGAATTTATTTTCTTTCAGCACTTTGGATATATCATGTCACACCCTTCTGGCCTGCAAAGTTTCTGCTAAAAAATGTGCTCATACTGTAATGAAGGGGGGGGGGGGGGCGGGGGTTCTTTATGTAACAAGTTGTTTTTCTCTTGCTGCTTTAATTCTATAATTTATGTATGAATGTTTGTATCTATTTATTTTCTTATATGCTTTTTGGACAGTAACCCAAGAAAAAAATAGTTTCTCTTGCTGCTTTTAATATTTTCTCCTTGTCTTTAATTTTGACATTTTAATTATAATGTGTCTTGGTGTAGGTCTCTTGGGTAATTCTTGTTTGGAAATCCTTAGCTTCCTGGATCTGGATGTCTGTTTGTTTCCTTTCCCAGATTAGGGAGATTTTTAGCCATTATTTTATTTTATTTTTTATTTTTTTACAGGAACAGAGAGAGAGTCAGAGAGAGGGATAAATAGGGACAGACAGACAGGAACGGAGAGAGATGAGAACATCAATCATCAGTTTTTCCTTGCGACACCTTAGTTGTTCATTGATTGCTTTCTCATATGTGCCTTGACTGTGGGCCTTCAGCAGACCGAGTGACCCCTTGATGGAGCCAGTGACCTTGGGTCCAAGCTGGTGAGCTTTTTTTTTTTTTTTTTTTGCTCAAGCCAGATGAGCCCACGCTCAAGCTGGAGACTTTGGGGTTTCGGACCTGGGTCCTCTGCATCCCAGTCCGACGCTCTATCCACTGCGCCATCGCCTGGTCAGGCTTAGCTCACATTATTTTTTTAAGTAAGATTTCTGCCTCTTTCTTTCTCTCTTCTCCTTCTGGGAGTCCTAGGATGCAAAATTTAATCCATTTGATGTCCCGTAAGTCCCCTAACCTATCTACACCTTTTCATTCTTTTTTGTTTTTGCCTCTCTGATCAGGCGAGTTCCACTGTCTTCAGGTGGACTCATTCTTTCTTCTCTCTCAGTGAGTCTGTTGTCCTTCTGTTTTGTAATTTAGCTGTATTCTTTAGCTCTGCAACTTCTGTTTGGTACTGTCTTACATTTTTCGTCTCTTTGTTGAAGTTTTCACTGTATTCGTCATTCTCAGTCCCAATTTGATAAGCATCTTTATGATCAAACTTTGAACTCTTTATCAGATAAATTATTTGTATCCATTTCATTAAGGTTTTCTCTGGAGTTTTATCTTGTTTTTTCATATGGAACATGTTCCTTTGTTTCTTCATTTTGTTTGACTCTCTGTTGGTTTCTATACTGTAGATGAAACAACCACCTCTCCCAGTCTTGAAGGGGTAACTGCATGTAGGAGATGAACATTGGCATTCAACCCTGCCCCAGATATTGGCTGCCTATCAAACCTTGTGTGCTTGTTCAAGCAGCCTATTATATGTTTAATAGCTTCCAGTAGTTGAGGGTATTCCAAGACCTGTCAGCATTGCAAAGTGGAGACTCTCAGCACCTAGATTCAGGCTAACTGAAAGCCAGACCCTCTGGCAGCAGCTTTGAAAAGTAGGCAAATATGCCTGGCCTATGGTGGCACAGTGGGTAAAGCAACGACCTGGAATGCTGAGGTTGTGGGTTTGAAACCCTGGGCTTGCTCGGTCAGGGCACTTATAACAAGCAATCAATGAACAACTAAAGTGAAGCAACTATGAGTTGATACTTCTTAACCCTACCCCCTTTCTCTCCTCTCTTTGTAAAATCAGTAAAATAAACTCTTTTTTTTTTAAGTGAGAGGAGGGGAGATAGAGAGACAGACTCCTGCATGCACCCCTACCAGGATCCACCTGGCAATCTTCATCTGGGGCTGATGCTGTGCTCATCTGGGACCACGCTTGCAATTGAGCTATTTTTAGGGCCTGAGGCAGAGATTCCATGGACCATCCTTAGTGCTTGGGCTAATGTGCTCAAACCAATTGATCCATAGCTTTGGGAGGGGAAAAGAGAGAGAGAGAGAGAGAGAGAGCAAGGGTGAGAGAAGGGGGAGGGGTGGGGTTGAGAAGCAGATGGTCACTTCTCCTGTGTACCCTGATTGGAATTGAACCCAGGACATCCACATGCCAGGCTGATACTCTACCACTGAGCCAACTGGCCAAGGCCAATAAAATAAAATCTTTAAAAAAACGTATACAAATATATATATTGTGGAACCATAAGTGTAAGCCTGCTGGCCACCAGAGCCAGGGGATCTGGAGATGTCCCATGGGTGGCCATCACAAAAACAGAGGCTTCAGACATGTGCCTAAGCTCTTTTCTAAGTGATACTGGCAAGCTGGAGCCAGGCTGTGGGAGAGCACCAAGGTGGCATTCACAGCGCATTCCTTAAGAGCAGCTCCATAGGCCACTAAATATGGGCCACACCTGAAGCCTGCCCCTCAGGCGGAAGCTCTGGCACAAGCAAAGAGGCCTCCTTCAGAGAAGAGCTTGAAGGTGTGCCCCAGCCTGCTGTCTGTGAGGTGCCCTGAGGGTGGTTGCCTGCCATGAACCCTCTCTCCGGATTGCCAGAGTCCCCTGGGACCCAGGCATGCGAGCCCCACCCAGCTGCCAGAGCCCTGCGGTCACAGGGCATCCATGGGCAGCAGTCAGAGGCGGATTTAATGGCGGGCACACCAGGTGCCCCCTGGGCCCCGACTTCTGAAGGACCCCACAAAACCCCAACTTTACACTTTTTTCTAATGACACCAAGTTTGGTTATTTTTTATTTATTTAAAAACATGATGAACATGTATTTTTATTTTCCCTGTCTCTCTCTTTTTTTAAGGGGCCCAATATTTTCTTCTGTGCCTGGGCCTCAACCGACCTTAATCCAACTCTGGCAGCAGTCACAAAATCTGGGGGGCACTCGACGTAAAAACCAGGGCACCAATGCTCGTGAAGCTCCCCTCTAGGAGACACTGGTGCTCTGGGACATGGAGAGAGTGAGAGCAAAGACGGTACCTGTCCTCCAAGGTCTCTAGAAGGAATTACAGCAAGCCCTAAAAAGTGTGTTCAGTTAGAAGCCTGCATCTCAGGCCACAGTCATGATGACTAGTTAATAGGTCTCCTTTACAGAAAGCCTGAGTTCCTGGGTCTGTCGCCTCTTATAATGCCCTGAGGGTTGTAGCTTTCTAAGAACTCTTTCTCAGTTTGTTAGAGTCCTGCCAGCATAAGCCCCACTGGGCACCAGACCTTGGTGGTGGTTCTTCATATTAGGGTGCCAGACAGGGTTATGTGTTCCTTTTTGGGTGACACTGATTGTTACAGCCCCATGGGACCAGGAATGTGGGCTGCCCTGGCTTGCAAGCCAGGTGATGAACAGGCACCCCCTAGATAGCAGCCCAGAGAATTGGGGCAGCAGATGCACATAAAGCCCCCTCGTAAGGCCAGCGGCTGCCACCATGGCCATGCACGTTCTCATTCCATTTATTAGAGCCTCCTAATGGCGGACAAGCAAACAGGCGGGAAGACCGCTTCCCTCTACTCAGGGCTTCCAAGTTCCAACTTGGTCTCCAGTTCCACAACCTGGACTCCTTTTCCCGACTCACCCTTTGGACTCACAGGACCCCCACCAACCTCAGCACTCTTCTGCAAAACAGGCCGGGAAAATACTCCATTCTCTAGCATACAATAGACCTTCCCAAGCAGGAAGGCAATCCGCAGTTTGCAATCTGCCACCCTGAGGGCAAGCAGCAGCAGCTTTCCATAAACTATACACACATAGCACTGCCCTGTGCCAATGCTCCAATTAGGCAAAATACAAGCGAGCAAACCTAACCTATATAGAGCACATTGGTTTGCCCAACACCCCTCTGGGAGATACTGGTGCTCCAGAGCAAGGCAAAGGGAGAGCACAAACAGGGCACCCACCCGTCTTCAACCCCAGAAAAAGGTCCAGCAGGCTCTGAGATGTGTGTGTTAAATTAAATGCCTGCCCCTCAGGCCGATGCTGTAATTGAAGCATGTGAAGCTGCTTCCCATTAAGTCTGGGCATGGTCAGTCGCTGCCTCTGAGCTGAGTCCTGGAGCGGCAACTTCTGGAGTGTGAGCCATGTACAAATGGTTTCTCAGAGAGCTATAGTCTTGTGGGGGTCAGGATGTGAGCCCCACTCATATTCAAAGTTAGATATTTCAGGGGCTCATCTCTCAAGTATATGTCTTAAAAGTTAAGATGGCCGATGCAGTGGTTTCGACCCCTCACTCCTTGGGGAGAAGCTTGGTGTTTTGAGTTCCAGCTATCAGTCACTGTGCTGAGTTAGGGTTTATGGTAAGATTGAGTCCCAGCCTCTTTTACCTGCTTCAGGGTGGTTATCTTCTCAGTGTTAAGTCTGCAGTTAGCCAGCCTTTATGTTTTTCTGTTTTGTTTTGTTTTAGGTGAGAGGAGGGAAGATAGTGAGGCAGACTCCCACATGTGCCCTGACTGGATTCCACCTGGCAACCCCATCTGGGGCCAATGCTCGAGTATTGAGCCATTTTTAGTGCCTGAGGCTGATGCACTCCAAAGGAAGTATCCTCAGTGCTCAGGGCCACACTCTTAACCAATTGAGCCATTGGCTGTGGGAGAGTAAGAGGGAAATAAGGAGGAGAGAGGGAGGGGAGAAGCAAATGGTTGTTTCTCATGTGTGCCCTGACAGGGAATTGAACTCAGAATTTCCACAGGCTGGGCCGACACTCTATCCACTGAGCCACTGTCCAGGGACCCTTTAGGTTTTTTAAAGAGAAAATTGTTCCAGAAGTAGTTGTAGACTCAGTTTGTCTGAGGGATGGGGTGAGTTCAAGATCTTTCTATGTCACCATTTTGAACCAAGCTAACCTAGGACTCCATCTAAAAACAATTAAATCAGGCCCTGGCCGGATGGCTCAGTTGGTTAGAGCTTTGTCCCAAAGCACAGAAGTTGTCAGAGCACATATAGGAACAGATCGATGTTCCTGTCTCACTTTCTCTCTCCCCTTTCCTCTCTCTCTAAAATAATAAAATTAAACAATTTTTTTTTAATTAAAAAGGACAGGTAGTTCAGAAGAGAGAATTCATACAAACAGACTTTGTTAACAGTCATTCTGAAAAAAACAAATCAGAATTACTGGAGGTGAAGCCCAGGTGTCAGTATGCTTTAAAAGTCCGCAGGAGATTACCGTAAAATGTGCCTTTCAGGGGTCCCCAAACTTTTTACACAGGGGGCCAGTTCACTGTCCCTCAGACCATTGGAGGGCCACCACATACAGTGCTCCTCTCACTGACCACCAATGAAAGAGGTGCCCCTTCTGGAAGTGCGGAGGGGGGCTGGATAAATGGCCTCAGGGGGCCACATGCGGCCTGTGGCCGTAGTTTGGGGTCGCCTGGTAGAGAATCCCTGCACTGCTTTCCTGACAAACTAAGCAGCTGAGTGCAGGGATCTTGCCACTTTCGTTGTCTAACACCTAGCAGAGAGGTTGGCTTAGGTTAGGCGGTCAGTAAATTTGACGAATAAGTAAATGAATAAAATAATGCATTTTAAAATTCTTTCACTGTCAAGTACACTGCAAATGGTAGATGGTCTTAGAACATGGGGCATGAATTTGTATCTCCCTGAGTTTCAGAAGAGCATCTGGTGGAATAGTGTCAACCACAGAGGCTTACAGACTCCTCACAATTGGGGAGTAGTGGCAAGTTCATGAACTTTGGCATCAGACAGCCCTTCATTCTAATCCTTGTTCAGGCTTATCACTCACAACCTGTGTGGCCCTGGGCACATCCTTTCTCTGAGCCTCAGCTCACTTCCCTGTGAAATGGAGAGGCTGCACTCCGTGAACTGCAGGCTGTCACCCAGCCCCTATACGGTAAGGTTCTGAGTCTGTCTTTACCAAACCACAAGCAGGGTTCAGCTTCACCCCAAAGATAGCCAGACAATCCCAGGAAAGGAAACATTGCCGTAACTTAAAAAACAAACAAACCTTGTTTGTTCTATTTGCTTATAAGACAAATATATGCAAAAATTCAGAAAATACTGAAGAATATGAAGAATGTAAAGACTATAAATAAAATTTAGAGGATGCAGAAAAATGTAAGGACAAATATAGAGTTCCTCTGGACCTAGACAATATTAAACTTTTTGTGTTTCTCACCAAACATTTTTGATTAAAAAGATATAATTAATTTAGTATTTAAAATCTTGATCCTTTTTCTTTTGTACAATCTTCTTTCATTAGTTAAATATAAGGGATAATCTCTACATACAGAAAGTGGCTTTTAAAAATTCTAGTTGGATTCATTTAACCAATCAAAATTTTTTTTGAAAAATTGGCTATTTTTGTGTCAATATCAATTGTCTCATTGTTAACGTATCTGTCAAATATAAAGTGATAAACCTATTTGGTTATGTAACTAATTATTTTTAAAACTCTTTACAACCATTTTTAAAAAATCAATCAAATATAAATCTGGTTAATTAAACTTGACTTTCCATCATTAGCTTTAGGAGACACTGTTGCTTATCTCAACAATTATGGATTGTTTTACGAAAAACTCACTCTCTACAATATCCTATTCACTAAGAAAAATGGACACAAGATAACACTTTTAGGAGGGGCTATCTGGTGTGTCAGACCAGCAGAGCCAAGCTGTCTTTGTCTGTTTAGGGCCTTCTGTCAGGAGCTGGAATTCTGCAGCTGTCTTCCCTTCAGGATATAACCGATCCAGCTCATTCAATCTAAGATTAGTTCAGCTTGGGGCGGGGGAGTCACTGGTAGGTAAAATTCCTGTGTGTGTGTTGTTCACTGGGGCTAAGTAATACAACAGGAGTTGCATGAGACATTTAATCAAGCTCTCATTCTTAGTTCTACCTACGTCAGTCAGAAAAAGCCAGGTTCTCCTACGATAACAAAAGTCCCCAAATCTCAGTGGCTCAGCACAGTAGAAATTCATTTTTCACTGAATGCTATCATTGGTAGGGAGCTGGATTCTGCTTATTTCAGTCACTCAGTACTTAGGAAGGCAGAGGCTTCATTTCAATGTGGGCTTCTAGAACATATGGCAAATTCTTAAAGCTTCCATCAGGAAGTGCTATATGTACATGGCTACACCTAACTTCACAGAGGCAGGGAAGTAGAATCCTGCCATATGATGGCCTTTTTACCACTAAACCAGTTATGTGGCCTCAGGTAAGCCAGATATGCCTGGTTAGTCCTCAGCTTCAGTATCTGTGAAATAGGGGTTCACTTGACCTCTATTCATTCATTCATCATTAATCATTCATTCATTCATTCAATGAGGACAGCGTTCTGGATAGAAGCCCACACTCTGGAGCCAGCTTACCTGGCTTCAATCTCAGCTAAGATACATACCTCTATGACCTTGGAGAAGTTACATAATATCTTTTGGACCAGTTTCCTTAACTGTAAAATGGGGATGATCATAGTGCTCAGCTTGTAGAGTTGTGGTGCAGGTGTGCGTTATATAAGTTACACCAAATAGGTAAAGTGCTGAGAATATCATGTGCTGCCATTTATTCAATGAATATTTATCCGGACTCTTTCCTGGTTACCTTGGATGGCTCTCATGAGGACTGAAGGGGAGACAGATGTAAATCCATATTATAAACGACAGAGTACCCATAGGGATGGAAGAGGTGGTATTTTTATAGGACTTGGGTTTATTTTTGTTTCCATTCCTACTGTGTGCCAGGCTCTATACTAAATGCTTCCCTGGAAATCCTAAGAGGTAGTCTTATAGATGTAGAAACTGGGGCTGCAGGAGGTTAGAAAACTTGTCCTGTAGATGGTAATGGTGGGGCCTTTCCAAGATCTAGAACCAGGATATGGTCAGTTTTACATGCACGTCTTCGCTTTCTCTCCTGAGTATGCTATTAAGGATCATCTGCTCATCATTTAACCTGCTGGCTCATCACCTAGATTGAAAGTTTCTCGAAGGCAGAAGGTGTCCCCCTTAATTCTTAGAGTTCTTACATTGCCCAGTACCACGCCAGCAGCACCATGGGTGGCCATTAGAAGGAGGAGGGAGAATTACACCAAAGATCAGAGTCTTGGTTTTAAATGCCCCCAGCAGGCTGATAATCTGTAGAATGTCACTTCATTCTGAAGTGGCTTTCATTTCTTAACTGTTCGGCAGGCCTTTCAGTCTATTAAGTCTTCATGAACTCACAGCTTCAAACTTTGAACACTTGCAACTTAATAGATACTTGTGAACTTGACAAGAAGACATGACCACAGTTTTTTTTTATTTGTTTTGTTTTTAATTTATTTTTAGGGAGAGAGGGATAGGGAAAGAAGGGAGAGAAGGGAAGAAGCAGGAAGCATCGACTTGTAGTAGTTGCTTCCTGTATGTGCCTTGACCAGGCAAACCCAGGAGTCAAACCAGCGACCTCAGCATTCCAAGTTGACACTTTATCCACTGTGCCACCACAGGTCAGGTGATATAACCATACTTAAAAGCCTATTTATTATCATTTTAGGCCATTTGCTTTTCTTTGACACATTTCAAAGTCAGAGAAGAAGAGATATTATCTAAGACATTATACATGTTTCTTCACCTGAGCACACATTTTCCACATGCCTCGGGCTCTTCACCTCCCCCATAGAAAAAGATGAGGGGAAGAGAGAAGGGGGACGGAAGAGCTCATGTGTCCCCATGCAAAGTGTCCCCAAGAAATTTCTCAAAGCCAAGGCCTTGGTTGGGTAAGAAAGCATACCCAGCCAGGCTTTAGGAGGAAAATTCCCTGTGAGACTGTCATGGGGTCATGCACTTGCAGCTCGCCAAAGCGAAGGCCGTGCTGCTAACACAATGGGCTAGGGCTAAACCAGTCTTTCCTGCAGATACCAGCCTGCAGAAAACACACACTGGAAGCCATTGGTCAGAGGACACAGTACGTGCTGCTCAGCCCGGGGGTAGTCACGATGCCACAGCAAGTAGATTTGCTCAGCCAGTGAGCAGGGGAGAATCAGCTGACTGCTGGCCACCCCAGATGCCCAGATTGCCACTCAACCTTTTCCTTCCTTCACTCACACTGCAATAGCTACTGCTATCAACCACCTTCTCAGTGTGGTAACTGCTCAACATTGTGTGGACATGTGTCCTTTTCATCTCACACCGACCCTCTGAAATAGGTACTGTTCTCTCCCCATTTTGCAGAAAGGACCCCGAATCTCAGCAAGGCTGCATCATTGGCTGTGGTCACACTGCTGAGACTGTAACCTAGGACAGCTCCAAGTCCATTCTGGTGGTTTCTTACAGATCAGACGTCTCGGTCAAGGGAGAGACAGTGCTTCCTCACCCAGCTTCTCTTATCCTGGCAACGTTCTTCAGACCCTTCCTCAGCCTGTCCCCTCCACAGAGAGGCTCAGAGGACCCTGGGGCTGCCTATGATTTCCTGCTCTGGCTAAAGGAAAAAATGCACAGCCATCTGACTTCCTGGGAACCTTCCCTGGCCCTGGTTTCTCACATGTTGACTCACTGTAGCTTAGCCCAAAGTTTTAAGCTGGAACAGTTATAGGAAACTCTCTGGAAACTCCCCCAGATCATATCGGCAAAGAATTTGTTCAAGACAATTTAGCTGCATTCCTCAGCTTTGTCAGACCTCACCTTGGTCCAGGAGGAGGAGAAAGACTGGGGAGGCTTGAGGATGAACATGAACCCTGGTTTAGGAAGGGCATTCCGTGCCAGTCCAGGGAGCTGACAGTGCCGAGAGTATGCAGCAGCTGACTCGTGAGGGCACAAAGACAGTGAACCCGAGCCCACTGCCACATGTCCTGTGGAGGACAGGCCAGCCCCTGTTCCACTCCACCTAACCAACTTGTCAGCTAGAACCAAGTGCCTAATACGTGCGAGGAACTGAGTTAGGCACTGGGGATAGCAGAAGAGCCCAGTGGTGAAGGGTATGTTAAGCATTCTGGACTCAAGGTTTGAATCTGTTGCTTACTGGCTGTGTGACCTCAGGCAGGTTATTTAACGTCTCTGAGCTTTATCCATCTGCCATTTATCAAACCTCATGAGTTTGTTGTAAGGATTAAAGTACATATGTGCTCAGCAGAGTGTCTGACATATCGCAAGCACACAAGTAATAGTAGTTATTATCATTATTAAATACAAAACAATCATGGCACACCTAACTGAATTCAGTCTGGTTCCACGACTTCCACAGAGTGCCTGGTGTGTGTCAGGAACCGTGTTTGGCTCTGGCAGAGCCGGAAAGAGAGAAACAATCCCTGTCTTCAAGGATCACTCATGGGAGACAATCTATTAGTAAATTATTGCAACATTGTGAGGGAAGTTTAGCAGCAGAGGATGTCAGCAGAGCAGAGATACATAAGAAAGGTCGGTCTAGGTTTCTGGAGAAGGTGATGCCTGAGCTGGGTACCAAAGGCGAGTAAGAATTTTCCAGGTGAAGCGATGGAGGGCTGAGAGGTAGGGGCATCCCAGGAATGGGGACAACTTGCGCAAAGCCTTGCGCAGTGCTCACGCTGTGGGGGGAACTGTCCCGCGGGAGGTAGAACGGCCTAAGACAAAAGAACTCAGGGCTTGATGTAGGAGACTGAGTTCAAGATCAAGGGCCTTCCCTGCCTAGCTAATAACATTTGGCATGCCCTATCCCTCAGAGACTTGATTTCCTCATCAGTAAAACTGAGATAACACTAGCCCCTTAACAGGATTAGCGCCGTTTACCTGCTGCCCTGTTTGCACAGCAAGTTACGTTTGTGGCTCTGTCCTTTGTATTCCAACAAGGCCCTGTGTGCAGACTTTTGGGCACCCACACGGGTATCACACTGGCTTCCTTAGCAGCACACTTACTGAATGCCAGGCACTGTGAAAACCTGTCTGAGTCTTGCTCAGTCAGACTTCACAATGGACAAGTTAAGCACAGTCATCCTCCTCCTTTGTGTGTGTCCAGAAGTGAGGGGGTTTCCCGTACACATGTGATAAACAGGGACATAGGAATTTACCCAAATATAGTCCTGCTGCAGGCCAGTGGCCGAGCTGGAATTTGAACCCAGGCCTGTTTTCCCTCAGCACCTGAGTCCTTAACCCCTGCTCTATTACTTAAAACAGTAAACGATGTCCTTTCAAAACAGAGTAATCACAACTCTGATTCATTCCCAAACAGACTGATTAGTCTTCCCTGTCTGTAAGCTTGCTAATTCTCCTTCTGCACAATGGGCCTGGCATTCAGTCTTGGGTTGTGACACCCATATTTCGAATACTTCAAATATTGTCCTGGGAATAGAATGTAAACAGAGAAGGGGGGAGGAGAGGAAGGGCGGGGGGAATGGGATGATTCTGCAGCCACCAGCACCTGTCTTCTGGGACCACAGCCAAGCGCAGTCTCAGGCTCCCTGCCCGGTCCCTGCTTCTCTCCAGAGCCGGGGGCCACCAGGTCCAAGTACTTGGCAGCAGCCTTGCAGTTGGGCAGCAACTATGAAATGAGGGCTTGGGAGGAACACTGAGCTGAGCAGGGAGCAGAAGCCATTAGGACCTATGCTTTCTTTCCCAAAGCACATTGGAAACCAGCGGCATGCTGGTGCGAGGCTGGCGGCCCACAATTAAGGATGAACTGGATGCCTCCTGGGCGGCAGGCAGCCGTTATGACACAAGGGCAAAGTATTATTTACGCCCCAGGAACAGGTGCTGCCTGGGACTCGCAGTTCTCTCTGCCTGACTTCTCTGTCCACATGTCCTCGCCATTCGCAGAGGCAGCTCCTGCGAATGCCTCGCGGCCTCAGCCTGCGGCACTGCCTCATTCCTGGCCCTTGGCAGTGCGCAGCTCCCAGGCGCCTGGAGGATCCCGGCTCCTGCCTGGGACATGTGCTTGCTGGAATCAGCTCGTTTTACATAAGCTCTTGGCCCAGATGTCAGGTGGTAACAACCTTTGGGCCCCAGTTAGCCTGCCATGACCCTGTCAGTACCCACACAGATACAACAGAAGGCAGCAAAGGGCAAGTCGTGGAAAAGTGAGTGGAAAATGACGCTGCATGCAAGTGCCTTTGTGGAGTGGCAAATTCACCCCTGGAAAATGCCCTTGACTGTGAACCCGGATCGACTTCTCTATGAGAGGGGGAACAACCATGCAGGCAAATCCAGCTACCGCCAGCTGGTCTTTCCTCCTCTGATTATGTGTTATTTCCTTAAAGCTCTGGTTGGTAAACATGCAAGACTCAACTGTTGATTCATAAAACAATACAGAAGGCAGTTAAGACATATCTTTGCACAGCTTGATTAAGGGCAAATAGGGAAAGGGAAGTGAGTGAGCGAAGGGCCTGGAGACCTTGTTTGGCTCATGAATTGGACCACATGCTGTGTTCACCCCATGCCCTTCTTCTCGAAACCGCAGGACCCTCAGAACACATCTGTGCCAACTGTGAACCAGCTCCGGGCCCTGGGATGCAGAGAGGGAAACGTGCAGGAGCCCTGGCAGCAGAGGGAAGACAGGTCTGCAGATAATCACATCACACGGCCCAGGGTCACAGTGCCCCGAGCCGGGCAAACACACGCTGTGGGTTTGCAAGAGGACAAGGTGCATGTGCTGGAGGAGCTCAGGAGAAAATGGCCATGTGGTTTCCTGGCCTCGGCCCTCATCTTCTCCTCTGGACCACAGAGACTGTGCCCTCTCCAGCGTCCGCCCTCCAGGTTTGCCCTCACCCCAGTGCACCTTGCATTCTGCTGCCAGAAAGGTCTTTCTAATGTAAAAGATGAACACATTTAAAACCCTTCATTTGCCTCCATCACTGCAGGATAAAGGCTAACGTGGCCCAATATCATGTAACTCCTTCGTCCTTGCCTCCCCAAGGACCCATTTTTCTCAAACCATTTTTACCCTAGCAGTGCTGAAACTTATGCCATCTCCCCTTCCTTAGATTATCTCCCAGATTTGAACTCCTTTTCATTCTTTAAAACCCACCTTCCATATGGTCTCCTCATAGTATTAATCATGCTGTTTTCTCTATCTTGTTACAATTATCTGGATTATAATACTTGATTTTCCTGCTAATGTTTAATGGAAGACTGGAGTTTCTCAGGGTTTAAGGCTGTGTCCCCAGCATCTAGCACAATGCCTGGCACATAGTCATGCTCCATACACGTTGGTACCTTCCCTTTCCACCAAAGGAAAGCTGACAACCAGCTTGGCTTGGCTATAGTAATGTTCTCAGTTCCTGTCTCTCACTTTCTGGGACTTTTTCTTATAGTTCTCCCCATACCCTTCCCAAATTCTTTTACTTCCTCCACACTCAATACCCTCCTTCCACTCTCCCACTGCCAATAGTAAACAAACAAACAAAAATAAACAAAAATCAAGCCTGGTCTTAGGAGGAAGGTGATTTAAACTTTTCCAATGATTTGACTGGATTCATTCTCTATTTCCAGCTAATAACCCTTCCTTCATTACAAAGGTAACAAAGAACTTCAGTAGTGGGCCCGAAAAGTGGGGAAGGGGGGTTGGGGAGAATGGATTGATCATAATATATCTTATGGTGTTTCTCCTATATTAGCTCTTTTGGGCCTACAATAACCAGTAAATAGTTTTTTGGGTTTTTTCCCCCTCCATTTTATAGATTAAGACACGAAAGCTCAGAAATAGCAAGTGATTGTCCTAAGGTCACTCAGCTGATGAATGGTGGAGCTAGGATTTGAACCCAGGTGTCTCATTCCAAATTCAATCCTCACAACAACCCTAGGAGACATACACGCACACGATCTTACTTATAGATACAGGAAACCAAAGCGCAGAGTGATTCAGTAACTTTTCCAAGGCCACACAGCCAGTAAGTAGCAAAGCCTGGATTCAAACTCAAGCAGTCTGGTTCCAGAGTCCATGTACTAACATATATATATACCTCCTCTCTTATATTTCTTTTTAAGATGTATTTGTTTTCCTCATTAATTTCATAGCTATTTATTGACCCTCTGCTCTGTACCAGTCCCAGGTGTGTACTGCCTGGCACTTAGTCATGCTCAACACATGTTGGTAACCTCCCTTTCCACCAATAGGCCTCTGCTTCTGCCTTTGGGGTCTCCATGTTATGGTGGGGGAAGCAGCTGAGTAATACTGAGCTATCTAGATGTTCCTCTGGAGGTCTGAACTGGCTATGGTACAAGCACATCTATCTTACATGTTCCCCAAAGTGGCCCTAAATTGGAATATTTTAGTACCATGTTTTATATTCTCACAGATTTACATTATAATTCAGAGCATCTTCAGTGGGGATGGGACTAAGCACCCTGAGCTGTGGGTGCCCGTGTCCTGGTATCTGTAAAGTGGTTTGTTGGACCCGGCTGCTCAAGTCTCCTTCAAGGTCTCCCCCTCCCTGTGGAACGTGCCCCCAGCTTTCCTGTAGCCTCATCACTCAGCATCACCTCCAGTAACTCCCCCCGTCTCGACTGAAGACTCTCCCCACGAACACGCCACTCTCTCTCCTCCTTCCCCTGGTCTTTGCGTGATGTGGGCCCATCAGTCTTCCTGGCTCATTATAGAATCCACCTCCATGAAGCCTCTCTTGATTTCCTTAACCAGATACAATCACTGCTTCCTTACCCTTCCGTGCGGAGTACAAGTTTTCCTAGCAGGCAAGAACATGTTTTACAGGCAATTTTCCAAAGCGTGCAATGCAGCAATTCCTGGCCCACAGTGAAACTCTGAGGCATAGTAGAAGGTAAAATTAACTTGGTTGCAAAGTCCTAATTTTTAGACTTATCTCCTCTGTTTAATACTTTGTGACGTGTGTCATAAATATTTTTAGTGTTTCTTTCTTCTGATCTCTAAAGAATACAGAAAAGTCTAAAGAAGGTCTAAAGTACACATAATCCCACCATCCAGTGATAACCACTATTTTGGTATATTTCCTTCTTACCCCTTCTCTATGAATGTAACCCATCTGGAAATAAATATACTCTAAATATTGTTTTGTAAGCTTTTCCACTTAATATTTTATGACCATTGTCTTTGATAAAAATAGTTTCTACATGAGGATTTAAAAAAAATATTGAGGTATATTTTTAAAAAAAATTTATTCATTTTTAAGAGAGAGATAGGGAGAGGGGGAGAGAGAGAGAGAGAGTGAAAGAGAGAGAGAGAAGGGGGAGGGAGGAGCAGGAAGCATCAACTCCTATATGTGCTTGACCCAGCAAGCCCAGGATTTTGAACTGGTGACCTCAGCATTTCCAGGTCAATGCTTTATCCACTGTGCCACCACAGGTCAGGCTTGAGGTATAACTTACCTACAATAAATGTCCCTATAGGCCCTGGCTGGTTGGCTCAACAGTAGAAAAATACAAAAAAAAAAAAAAAAAAAAAAGACATAGGGTAAGACCTTGGCCAGATGGCTCAGTGGTAGAGCATTGGCCTGGCATGCAGGAGTCCTGGGTTCAATTTCCGGCCAGGGCACACAGGAGAAGCACCCATCTGCTTCTCCACCCCTCTCCCTCTCCCTCCTCTCTGTCTCTCTCTTCCCCTCCCACAGCCAAGGCAGCACTGGAGCAAAGTTGGCCTGGGCACTGAGGAAGGTTCCATGGCCTTTGCCTCAGGTGCTAGAATGGCTCCGGTTGCAACGGAGCAATGCCCCAGATAGGCAGAGCATCACCCCCTGGGCTTGCCCGATGGATTCTGGTCAGGCACATGTGGGAGTCTGTCTCTCTGCCTCCCTGCTTCTCACTCAAGAAAAATGCAAAAAAAAAAAAAAAAAAAGTACCCATTTTAAGTGTGTGGTTTGATGAGTTCTAGCAACTTTGTATACTCATATACCCATTACCACAGTCAAGATTTAGAACATTTCCTTCATTTCCCAAAGTTGCTGAATACTCTTTTGAAGTCAGTCCCCACATTACCCCTAGGCCCAAGCAGTGATCTCCTTCTATGGCCTAATTTTTTTTTAAATTTAATTTATTGTGTTTACATAGATTCTAGTGTCACTCCGAATGCATCCTCCCTCCCCCGTATTCCCCTCAACATCTCCCTTTCTCTGGTCCCAACAGCGCCCTCCCTCCTTCCCTTCAGGTTTAATTCCGTTCCTCAGTTCACATTGTTCCTTGAATTCCTCAAATGAGTGAGGTCATATGATATTTTTCTTTCTCTGCCTGGCTTATTTCACTTAACATAATAGTTTCCAGGTCCATCCATGTCGTTTCAAAAGGTATTATTTCCTTCTTTTTCATGGCCCCATAGTATTCCATAGTATATATGTACCACAGCTTTCTAATCCACTCATCCACTGATGGACACTTGAGCTGTTTACAGATCTTTGCTATTGTGAACAATGCTGCCATAAACATGGGGGTGCATTTATTTTTTTGAGTCAGTGATATAGTGTTCTTGGGGTATATTCCTAAAAGTGGGATGGCTGGGTCAAAAGACAGTTCCATTTTTAATTTCTTGAGGAATCTCCATACTGTTTTCCACAGTGGCTGCACCAGTCCGCATTCCCACCAGCAGTGCAGATGGGCTCCCCTTTCTCCACACCCTCACCAGCACTTATTCTGTGTTGATTTGTTAATGAGCACCATTCTGACAGGTGTAAGGTGGTATCTCATTGTGACTTAACTTGCATTTCTCTAATGATTAATGATGTTGAGCATCTTTTCATATGCCTATTGGTCTCTATGGCCTAATTTTTAATAACCACATAATATTTCGTCTTACGGTATGCCCTAATTGGGCCGTTTCCTGATTGTTGGACATAAAGTTGGTGTCTAATTTTTCCCTGAAATAAAGTACAATCCAATGAACAATCTTTGGTCATACCTCTGATTATTTCCTTAGGACAAATGCGCAGACCTGAATTGTCATAGCAAAGGGTATGTATAGTTCTAGGGCTGATGATAGACATTTGAGCAAGTTGCTTTTAATCCCTCTTAGTCACAGTTTCTTCATTTGTTAAATAGGGATTAAAAGTTTCCACCTCAGGAGCTGTGAGGGTTACTTGAGAAAAGGTCCGAGGTACTTTGAGCAACTAGTTAACCCATCCATAAGACACTTTGAGTAACTAGTTAACCCATCCATAAGACACTTTGAGTAACTAGTTAACCCATCCATAAGTACTTGGGGACTTGGTTAGGAGAGTTTCTCAGTCAGATGGATCTGGATATGAATCCTGACTCTGCCTCTTTTGTAGCTGTTGACCTTTTGAGTAAACTGCTTAATCTCAGCAAGCCTCAATGTTCTCATCTGTCAAATGGGAATAACAGGTTCCGTTCTCCTAGAGTTGTCATAAAAATCAAGTGAGATACTACACATGAAGAACTTAGAATAATTCCCAGCTCATAGATACCCAATAATTTGCAGTGATTCGTTTTAGTCCGGATTCTTGGTTACAAATAAATAGGCACCAACTCTGGCAAACTTAAGAACAGGAAGTTATTTAAAGAATATTGGATAGTTCACAGAATCAACAGGAAGGCAGGAGAACCAGGTGTGGAAAATGGGCAGGAACCAAGGTAGACTAGGCAGCTGAGAAGTCAGCCCAGGCCCAGCCGCAGGGAATGTCTGGTTACGATGTGTGGCTGGTACTGCTGCCACCAGAGGCTCGCTGCCAAGGCTGCTGCCAGACATCCAAATACTGTGGCTCTGATCATCTCAGGCCATGCTTCTGTCTTTGTACCACTTGCTCCAGATATAAAGTTCCAGATGGAGGCATTCAAATGGCTGAGCCTGGCATACAGACTGGAGCCCTCGCTGCCAAGGAATGGGATGAAACAAATGCCTGCTTTCTTTCAGCTTCTGTAGAGAGGAAAAGGTCCCTGGTTCTTCCCAGAACTCACAGGATGAGAGAATTCCCTAAAACAGGCAGCAGGCTCAGATGCTGGATAGCTGGAAATGATGAGTCCATTATGCTATTACTTTTAATAATATGATGACTGAGAAAATATTTAGGGAGTTGAATTTATTCTGTAAACACTTGGCAAATGTTTCAGGGCAAGCATCATTTTAAAGAAACTTCTTGATGAATGCTCTGATAAAAGATTTAGCAAATTCACACATTTGGATAGTGTCATATTGGGTTTTCTTCCCTTGAGAAAAAGTCTACATAAATGCCTTGTGGTTTTAAGATATATGTGTGGGCCTGACCTGTGGTGGTGCAGTGGATAAAGCATCAACCTGGAATGCTGAGGTCGCCAGTTCAAAACCATGGGCTTGTCTGGTCAAGGCACATATTGATGCTTCCTGCTCCCCACCTTTACTCTCTCTCTCTCTCTAAAATCAATAAATAAAATCTTTAGCCCTGGCCGGTTGGCTCAGTGGTAGAGCGTCGGCCTGGCGTGCAGAGGACCCGGGTTTGATTCCCGGCCAGGGCACACAGGAGAAGCACCCATCTGCTTCTCCACCCCTCCCCCTCTCCTTCCTCTCTGTCTCTCTCTTCCCCTCCCGCAGCCAAGGCTCCATTGGAGCAAAGATGGCCAGGGCGCTGGGGATGGCTCTGTGGCCTCTGCCTCAGGTGCTAGAGTGGCTCTGGTCGCAACATGGCGACACCCAGGATGGGCAGAGCATCACCCCCTGGTGGGCAGAGCATCGCCCCATGGTGGGCGTGCCAGGTGGATCCCAGTCGGGCGCATGCGGGAGTCTGTCTGACTGTCTCTCTCTGTTTCCAGCTTCAGAAAAATGAAAAAGAAAAAAATAAATAAAAAATAAAATCTTTAAAATGTGTGTGTGTGTGTGTGTGTGTGTGTGTGTGTGTGTGTGTGTGTGTGTTTGGGGTGAGCATGGAGAGAACTCAAGGAAAAGGTGAAATTTATGATTTATTGAAAATGAGAACTCTTGATAGTATCTTTAAATTCCATCATTCATTTCCTTTTGGTTTGATTTGATATAACTTCTTGCTAAAACTGGAGAAGTTCAGTCACTTAAGATGAGGAAGACAGTACAGTTAGTCACTGACAGGTAAGCTGGAAGCTGGTCTGATTTCGGTGGGGATCAATTGAACATGGTCAATGGTTGATTCCTGTTGTTTATCATTTTTCAATTGATTATTTTAGAGAGACAGAGAGAGGAAGGGAGAAGGAGCGAGAGAGATAGAGAGAGAGAGGGAGAAGCATTCATTTGTTGTTCCACTTAGTTGTACATTCATTGGTTGCTTCCTGGATGTGTCCTGACTGGGGAATGAACCTGCAACCTAGGTGTTTTGGGACAACACTCTAACCAACTGAACTAACCAGCCAGGGCTTGTTTATCTTTTTTAAAGAAATTATTTATTAAGACTTTAATGGGTATTGCCTTATTTAATTCTCACAATCACCCAGTGATGGGAGAATGGAGGCTCAGAGGATAAAGATACCCTTTTCAAGGTCACACAGCTAGTGAATGAAAAATTTGAGATATAAAGTTTGGTCTGCCTGCCATGGAATTCAAAGGTCTTAGCTACAACTATAGCAAAGCAACCAGCATGCATATGACGGTGGGGAGCAGGGGTCAGGGCCATGCTGGCCCGCTGGGCGTAGCATGAGGACAGGGGGTAGAAATGAGCTCTCTGGGAGATGAGTTCTTCAACAGTCATCAGGAACACAGAGCAGATTCCTAGGGCTCAGGGCCCCAGTCCTGGGCAGGTGGACTTTATTTTGTGGTAAAAGATTAAATTCTTAATATATGTGCGCACGCATACACACACACACACACACACACACACACACACACACACACACACACACACACACTATCCTGCCTTTCCTCCACCATCTTTCCAGGCAACTAATGTTATCAGTTTTTACGTATTCTGCCAAAGTTCCTTCTGTGCATTCACAAATACGGTATAAATAACTATTCACATATCTTTCTGTTTATAACATAAGTGAATCATACTATGTGCATTATTCTCTATTTAATTTGTTCACTTAATAATATCTCTTGGAGACCATTCCATGATGGAATATATAGCTTTATCTCATTAGCAGTTGCTTAATTTTTCCCAGTTGTGACCATCACCTATTTAGATCATAATTTATTTAACACTGTCTCTTAATATTTAAGATGCTTCCTTTTTTTTTTTTTTTTGCTATTATAAACAATACTGCAATGAGCTGCAAATGATTTTCTGCTTCTGAAAACATACTCAGACTGATGGTATGTATGAGTGCAATGAACTTCACCAATTTGTAGGTTTGTAGGTCTCACTGATTTGCCACCTCAAGGAGAAGATTGTGGGTCTAGCTCAGCTCAGATCCTCCTCTGAGCAGCTTTCCTGACTGGTTCCCTTTCCTGGAGACAGTCACTTCTTCCCCACATTAGCTCTGTCCTCTGTATGCCTTGTCATCATTGTGCTCATCACTGTCATGCTTCGAGGTAGGCTTCTCCTTGCTGACTGTGAGAGCCTTGGAAGCTGGGACTGTACTTTCCCAGCCTCCAACCCCACGCCTAGCACACGAGAGGATCAATAAATACTCGTTAAATTAAGCTGAAATCTATGTTCTTCACAGTCCATCAGTTCCCTCAAGGATTTCAAAGTCCTGGTTACTCTCTGCCTTGTACCAAATCATACATATAAATATACATAAACTGAACTATTCTGTGAAATACTTGAGTTCACCAGTGATTAGAGAAGACAATGGATGAGGTCCTTTTTCATCGGTTTAAAGAAGAGTTGCTATTTACTCTCTGTATTAGTTTATCAGGGCTGCCGTAACAAAGCACCACAGACCTTACTGGCTTAAATAGCGAAAATTTATTGTCTCATAGTTCTGGAGGCTGGAAGTTCGAAATCAAGGTGTGGCAGCATCGGTTGCTGCTGAGGGCGGTGTGAGAGGGAGCTGTTCCCTGGCCTCTTTCCTTGACTTGTGGATGGCTGTGTTCTACGTCTCTCCACACTGTCTTCCCTCCGTGCCTGTCTGCGTACAAATTTCCCCACTAGCCATACTGAGACCACCTTGTTGACCTCATTTTAACTTGATTACCTCTGTAAATATCCTATCTCCTAACAAGGTCACATTCCAAAGTGCTGTGAATTAGGACTTCAACATATGAATTCTGGAGAAGGTTAAATTCAATCTCTAACACTCTCATTTTGAAAAATACATTAAAAATTATATCAGCAGAAATTATGATCAGTGGGAGTCTTCTGGGACTAGAAAAATTCAAATTCAAACATGTGGTCTCAGGGTATGTGACCTACAGTTGACCAAGGTTGGAGAAACATCTTCCCAGCCAGAAACTTGAGAGTCACCCCTCCCCCTATGCTGGGCCACAGCATCTGGAGCCCAACTTCTCTCCACCCTTAAAAACAGGAGCTGCTCTCCTCACTGGTAATTACCCTGCCTGCCGTTCCCCACGGTCTTGAAAATATTTCTCTTGTGATATCAAATCTGAGCTCTGGTGACTGATAAAAGCTTTCGGTTTCACAAGAGTTTGGTTCCCTCCAGGTACTTTTCCAGCTCAGGATAAATGATTAGGCAGACTAACATGTGTCATCCACACACAATTTACTTAGGATGTGGTTCTATCATGGAGCCTCGCTTAGGTCCAATGGAGATCCCGTCCTAGGTGTGGGTTATGGGCCCTTCCTCTGGGCCCCATGCCCCTTGGCTTCTCTCTGACCAGTGCAGGTGTCATTCTCTCTATTCATCTGCATCTCCCACTGGACTGCCTGTCTGGTTCACTGTGTCCCTTAACAGCTGACACCGGGCAGCTGATTTTTCTAGACTAGTAAGCAAATCCCAGACTGCTGTGTAGGAAGCTGCCTCCTGAGACAGTTCATGGCTTTGGCAAACTCAGCCATCTAAGGGAAAAGGGACCCAGAGAGCATGTTTGGGCATAGAATAGGAGTTGGGGGAAGAGCTGCATAAGAGGGATGTGATTGGGAGATTGAGGAGAGGAAGGCTGGGGAAAGTAGACACAGAAGTCTTCCAAAAGAAGTCCCTGGATCCATCCATTCATCCATCCATCCATCCATACATCCATCCATCCATCCATCCATCCATCCATCCATCCATCCATCCATCCATTCATCCATCCCTCCCTCCATCCACAGCTGTTTCTAAGCACCAGCTAAGTGGCAGACACTAATGATATAGTGCATAAAATAAAGTCCCAGTCTTCGGGGAGATGACATTTTTCTGTGAACACAACAAAACCCAAATAAAGTAATGTGCGAGTTCTGTGTCGGGCACTCTACTGTAAATGCTTCATGATGACACCCAAAGCAGGGCAAGGGGGGTGCTCTTTCAAACAGGGCCCGAAGGGGAGGCTTCTGAGGACATCATACTTCTGGAAAGACCTTCATGAAGTAAAGGAAGAAATCATGTGGATGCCCGGGGAAGCCCATGCCAGGCAAGAAAAAGAGAGATGCAAAGGCCCTGAGGCAAGAGTGGGCCAGCACTTCAGAGAAATAGGAAGATGCCAGGGAGGTAGGGAGGTGGAAACAGAGGAAGTCTGCAACACATGCTGACAGCTTAGAGAGCTGACTCTTCTAAGGTTTTTAAAAAAGATCTTAACCTGACATTTATTAAGAGCTTACAATGTACTAGAATTTAAGAATCTTAAATATATTAACTTATTTATTTCTTCCCAAAAAAGCCCCCCACATTAGCTAGGTATTATTATCTCTATTTTATAAATGAAGAAATGGAGGCACAGAGAGCTTGAGTAGCTTGCCCAGGCCCACAGCTAGTACGTGTTGGAACCCAGGTTCTGTCCTTGGATCGGAGCCTCAACTTTTGTTAAGAGTACTAATAAGCCCACCACCCCCTTACCTGCTCCTGCAAGGAGAAGCCAGTACTCACCCATTTACTCAACATAGTGGAGGTGTTTGCTAACCTCCACTGGTTTACATAGGGTTCTGGTGGACAGGAGCAAACAAGAAGGAGAACAGTCTTGCTGGGAAGGCAGGAAAGTGAAGAGGCAATCAGTGGGTGATTAGAGCCACCAAGGAGAGCAACGCAGGATGTTAATAGGACACACAGAGGACTACATTACCATGCTCAGTGGGTCAGGACTTGCAGAAGCCTTCCTAGAGCAGAATATACGCCAAGCCAGCTCATCCCATGCCCCAGGGGACAAACCATGTAAAGCCTTTCTCCCACCTCTCTCTCAGGGTGAGAACCTTGTATCTGCTCACATGCCCCATCAGTACATACCTCTTGCCAACAGATCCACTTGTAACTGCCTGCTAATCACTAAACTCTGTTATTCTCACTTTCAAAATGGGCCTCCTTTCCTCCTACCCTCATACCCATTTCCACCCCCTGCTGAGATCTCAGGCGTTGAGCAGCTAAAAAGTAGCCCCTCTCCCCAAAGCAGAGGGACCCTGGAGAGCTATGGAAGTTTTGATAGATGCATGTTAAGTTTTAATCACTGATCGGAGAGGATTTTGGATACAACAGTACCTTTTGCAACCTCCCTGGAGTCACAGTGTGAAGGCAGCTGTGGCAGGGGGATGAGGGGCTGGGCAAGGCCATGTCTACTCATCCAGTTGGTCCCGGAAGGCAGACAAGCAGGCAGGAAGGAACCACGAGGCCTTGGAAGCACGAGGAAAGGAAAACCAACAGCAGGGTCCAGGAGAACCCCCTCAGCCTGGCCGGCTCCTAGGCCTTCTCTGCCAGCAGCAAATCCTGGGATGCTGCAGCCCACAAACCCTGTCCCTTATTTTCTTCCTCAGAGAGAGAGAGAGAGAGAGAGAGAGAGAGAGAAAAGGTAAGGAAGTGGGTAGCTCTTAGAAGACTGTTATGATTTCAAAGTAAAAAGGAGTTGTTTTTGAAGGCTATTCACAGATACAGCCAGGTCCTAGGAGGCTGCATTTGTGGTTCCAGTAAAAGAAGTGATGTTGACAAGGAATTCTTGGACTGGCCTCGTTTCATGAAAAACAAGCTGCCAAACCGAATGGGAAATGGAGTTCAGCAGAGAAGTATGTGCTGACTCCCCACCCCCCATGGACTTGGCTTCCAGTGCCAATCAGCACACGACGTCGGTTCTCTAACCAAAGTTCCAGCACCAGGGGATGTTGCTGGCAGGTCCCCGAGTACACAGGACATGTGGTTTTTGCTCTTGATGGCCTATTTCTCAGTGGGGTCAGCCATAGGTACTGTGTTCTTTAGTGGAGAAAAAAGCCCTGCGCAGAGAGATGATTGGAACCAGACCAGCTGCTCTAAGAAGATGCCCCAAATTTGGAACTTTCTAAAGAAGTTTTAGGCTTCTTGTTTCTACTTACCATGTCCCAGAGCAGGGTATTTGTCACTTTTCATAGTCTTCATTCGCGGCTAAAAGTCAGGCCAAGTTTCTTTGCATCAGTCATTGAAGATGGAGGATCAATTCATTCCCACTTTAGCACTTACCAGCTCTGTGATCTCGGACAACTTGCTTAACCTCTCTGAGCCTTCAGTTGTCAAATGGAGATTTAAAAACCCCCTATATTATGAGTTTCCGGTGAAGATCAAGTAAAAACAAGCCTGTAAAGTGCCAAGGCATGATGTTCAGACATAAAAGCACCCAATAAATTGTAGTAGTTATTTTTACTATTATTCATATCAGCCAATGTATGTTCTTAGTTAAGATTCTTTTGACTAGAATAGAAAAAGCTAAAATAAGAACCAAAATCGACTCCAACTAGCTCAAGGAAAAGGTAGTGATGGGAGAGGTAAGGTGGTAGATGCAACTTATAAGGATGTGGATTATCTCAAGGAATATGGGACAGGAGGTATAGGTAGCTGAACTTCAGTGAACTGGGATCAGGAATGGAAAATCTGTTGCTAAGACTCCTTATTCTCTATTCCGGTGGGTCTTCTTGTCCAGTGCTGTCCAATAGAACCAGGTGAGGTGACGGAAATATTCAGTATCTGTGCTGTGCACTTGAGGAACTGAATTTTAAATTTCTAATGTTATTCTTAAATACATTTAAATGTAAATAAATTAACTTAAATTGATCAATTGATTAAAATTATTTAAATATAACTAAATAGCCACATGTGACCTATGGCTATTGTATTATACAGCTTTTTTTTTCTTTCTAGTGTGTGCACAAGCATGCATGCGAGAGAGAGAGAGAGAGAGAGAGAGAGAGATAGGAAGGGGGAGAAATGAGAAGCATCAACTCATAGTTGCAGCACCTTAGTTATTCATTGACTGCTTTTCCATATGTTCCCTGACTGAGGGGCTCCAGCTGAGCCAGTGATACTTTGCTCAAGTCAGTGACCTTGGGCTCAAGCCCATGACCTTGTGCTCAAACCAGCAGCCATGGGATCATGTCTATGGCCCCACGCTCAAGCCATTGAGCCCGTGCTCAAGCTGGATGAGACCACACTCAAGCTGGTGACCTCGGGGCTTCAAACCTGCGTTCTCAGCATCCCAGGGCGATTTTCTATCCTCTGCACCACCTCCTGGTCAGGCTGTACAGCGTAATTATAGACTTTGCTTCTCTCTCTTTCTCTCTCACCCCTTGCCTCACCCACATCCTCTGCACCCACTGCACATGGCCTACCACAGTTAGTAGTTCCTTGTTTACTGCTTCGCTTCTCTGCCCAGGGCCCACTTTTGACTATCATGCCTCTGCTTTTCCTTCTAAATCTCAGGAGAGACATTTGATTGCACTCATCTTTTCATGCCAAGTTGCAACATAAAGGCCATTTTATGTAGGAAACCTTTTGGGTTAGAAGTTCATCCTGGACCATCAGGCCATGGAATCTTATGCTCTCTCAACACGGCTGGGTGGGGATTCCTCCAGAAGGGACTGTGGGAGCCAGGCAGCCCTAGTGTCCTGTGCCTTTTAAGTGAGCCTGGCAGAGATCCAGCGGTTGGTGTCAACATCTCAGCCTGGCCCAGGAACTGGATAGTTAGGACAGGAAACATGACCATGCTTCCCGGGCTTTTGCGATGATTCAGTCCTTGTTTAGTAGAAAAGCTTAAAGGACCTGTGCCAATGAGTGAATCTGGGAGGAAGCAGATAAAATGTATGATGTGCCCAAGCCTGGGGGCGCTCCTCATGCAACAAACACTGAAGACTTGAAAATACTAAGTTTGGAAAAGAGTGTTTTTGTTTTTCTCCAGGTTCCTAAAAGCATAGGGAGACGCAGCTTAATACTGGCTACAGAGAACAATGGCCAACTTGTGGAATTCTGTCATTGTGCACTCTTGGCTTCGCCCCGTTAATTGAGCTTGACAGGCCTTCTTGGTCAAGCAACTGACCAGGGCCAGCAAACAGCTGCTATGTCTGGCTTTTGTTTTTAGACCTTTTAATTGGTTTGTCTGATTCTTTGAATAAATTGAATCAATGGGTTAACTTAGTAATCAAACATTAAATGTTATTAAAGGGACAGCTACATGCCCCTTACTGTGCTTGGCTTTGTGGAAGGATATTAAAATAGGACCCTCATTGAAATCTGGGAGTATTAACTCCTACCTCTCACAGTTGTCATGAGGAAGTAGAGACTGCAGTTAAAGACAGCGTAGAGGTGGAGTTAGAGCAGGAAGGATCTGTGTTCTTTTTCCACACATGCCAACTTCCACACTTGCCCTCTCCCCTGGCCCAAATCTGTAGATATGCACCAGGATTTCTCTACTATTAAAACCCTCTGATGACATCCCATTGTACTTAGAATAAAATCTAAGTGCCACCCTCTTTCCCCTTCCTTGACCCCATCTCCTGGGCTCTTTGCTCTGGCTCCTGGCCACATGGGCTCCTAAAACTGGACCTCCACACTAAGCTCGGTCTCACCTTAGGGCCTTTGCACTGGCCGGTTCCTCCTCCTGTAATGTTCTTTTCCTGGATTTTTTGCATGACTGGCTCTGGTTATTTGTAACACATCCTCAGAGAGGTCTTTCTGGATTATCCAGTTTAAAATATCTCCCTGTCAATCTCAGTTGTACTCACCTTGCTTTATTTTCATCACGGTATTTATCATTCGCTATAGGTTGTTGTTTGTCTTCCCCAATTAGAATAGCCTATTCCATAAAAGAAGTCATTCCAGTGGGATGTTGTCTTGTTCACCTTATGTAATTGCAGCTCCTATGGCTGCACGAGGAATAGCTGGGTCCTCAGTTATTGTTTGGTGAATAAATGATTGAATTCGAGGATGGACTCATGGCACAGAATAGCAGTTTTGCAAAGATCTAGGGTTACATTTAATTGTACAATATAGATTTAATTAAAAAAAAAAAGAAAAATAAGGTATTAACCTTCTTAACATCACTGAGTACAGGTTTTGGATCCTTCTGGGCCTCAGTTTCCTCTGCTATAAATGGCAATTACTCTCAGCAGCCTAAAGTGACCATTAGAAATGTGCCTAATTCATTTTTAAAAATACTTTGAAAAGACTACAGCTGGATTGAATTAAAACCCATAGGTAGCCTCTAACACTATCTCAAATATCTAGTTGTGCTCTGAACTTCAGCATTTGGGTGTTTTGCAGGCTTCTCCAACTGAGCATGTCTAAGCTGAGATCAGTATTTCCCACGTTGTTTCTCCAGCCTTTTTACTTCACTGTTTCCTGCCTTCGCCCCTGGCCCAATCTGTTTTGCAGGGTAATAGCTAGAAATCTGGGCCTAACTCTCAACATCCATTTCTTCCTCTGCTTTTATGTTGAATCAGTTGATTCCAACTCCTGTCATCTGTCTAAATCTGTCGTTTTGTCTCCGTTCCCACTACCACTTCCATAGTCTAGGCTCCTTTTATTTCTTGCTTAGATTACTGAAACTGCCTCCTTATGGGTCTCCTTTACTCCATTCTTCTGATCTCCAATCCATCCTCCATACCACAAATACCACCAGTTAAAAATCATCCCCTCAGTGGTTCCCCACTAACCTCGAATGAAAGTCGGAACTCCTTACCATGGCCTGAGAGACCTTTCCATTGCTTACTCCGCCGGCCTCGCTTCTTGCAACCTCCTCCTTCCACTCCATCTTCACCCTCTGTCTGTTGCCCAGTACTGTGTCTCTGGTCTTCAGGGCTGGTGTCTATGCTGTTCTCTCTTTCCAGAACCTTCTAGCCCTTCCCTTTGCCTGGATGTTAATAGTGTCTTCAGCCTTGCATACATGTTAGTTCCTCAGGTTAGAGATAGGTGTCCCTCCTTAGCACATTATAATTAATTGCTACTATGAGGACTACTACTGCTAATATTAATGAAATTAAGAAGGGCATTAGAATATAATAGTGCTCCTTGGGGCTCAAACAAGATAGAAGTGTATTTCTTTCTTATTTAATAGAGTAGAAGTTGGGGGATAGGCAGCAGGTCGTGTCTCCTCTGTCCCGTTGTTTCACCGTCCTCAGGGTGTGGCGCTTGTTGGCATGGCTCACTACCACATTTGACACTCCAGCCATCCAGCCGGTATGTTGATTACTATGGACTGAATGTTTGTCATCCCTCTCTCCTCAATATATATGTGACACTCTAATTCCTAATGTGACATGTGATGGTTTTGGGGGATGAGGCCTTTGAGAGGTAATGAGATCTTTTTTTTTTTTTTTTAAGATTTTATTCATTGATTTGTTAGAGAGAGGAGAGGAGAGAGAAAGAAAAGGAGCAGGGCAGGAACGGGAAGAATCAACCTGCAGGAGTTGCCTCTTGCATGTGCCTTGACTGGACAAGTCTGGGGTTTGAAACCGGCAACCTCAGTATTGCAGGTCCCTGCTTTATCCACTGCACCACCACAGGTCAGGTGGTAATTAGATCTTGAGAGTAGAGCCCTCATGATCAGATTAGTGCCCTTATAAGAAGAGACACAAGCAAACTTCCTCTACCTCCCCCATCCCTCTCTCTCCCTTTCTCACCCTCTCCCTTTCTTCCTCCTTCCTTCCCCCCTCCCATCCCTTCCCCACACCATCCCTTCCCCTTCCCTTCCTCCCTCTCACTCTCCTTCACACACATACCTGCCGTGGGACCATACAATCTGAAGATGGCTTGCTGGCTCTAAACCAGGAAGAGAGCCTTCACCAAGAACCCAGCCATGCTGGCCCCTGATCTCAATCTTGCAGTGTCCAGAGCTGTGAGAAATAGAGATTTGTTGAGGTTACCCAGTCGACAGTATTCCCTTACAGTAGCCAGAGATGACTAAGACAGTGGTAGAGGGGAAAAGAGCAGAAGCCTTTCTCTCCACCTCTCTAAGGGTGTCACCCAGAGATAATTACAACAGAGGTAGAGAACAGAGAAGACAACTTACCAATATTCATAGAGCACTATGCTGAGTAAATGCCTTTTCTTATTTGATGCTCTCAGCCACCATTGGGGGTAGATACTGTATGATCCTCCCTCCCATTTATAAACAGATTATGTTTTATCAAGAAGCCGTCTTTGCAAATCTGAGAACATATACAAAGGGCCAGTCAGCACGGAGCACCATGTGGTGGTAGTTCTTTCTCAGAAAAGTTTTTGTGGGATGTGCACATGAGTTTTACATTTGTTAACAAACACAGCAAAGAATTTCAGCACTTTTTATTCTTGTAGAGCTATTATTTTAAATTGAGTGGAATGATTATCAAAGTGATATGTGCAAGTAGAATCAAAAAGTGCTGCACGCTTCGATACAAAGGGTGGTGATTACTTCCCTGTTCCTCACTCTTTCCCCAGTCCCACACAAAGCAATTTCTCATTGTCCAGACAACCTTTTAATACTTACAGGCTTTCTTGTATTCAGTTCCATCTCTCTCAGTAACATGCTTATATTCTACCTTTTGATCTCTTGGTTTAGGCATTATCTATGGTTTCTCACTGTTAGAACATGAGGCTTTAGCTTTGACATAACTCACCACCCCATCTGCAACACACATACAGACACGTTTTCCCTGTCCTCCTATCTATGCTCAGAATAGGTATAACTTCATTTTAGCCAGATCAGTATTTTCACACATGTGTCATCTAGCACACGAGATTTCTTTTCCTGCATGATTTTTTATTTCTCCTGGAATTATTTTCTCATGTTTTAAGCTTGCTTAATTTTCTTTGTCCTTATCTCTAATTCAGCCTCAAAACTGTCTGCAGTTGCATACATTTTTTGTTCTGAAGATTTTCAAATACATTTGGTATTTTGTCAGTTTTATCTCTTTGAAGCCATCTCTTTGGAGCCTCCGGCTGGCTCTGGCCCTGACAGGTGGCCTTTGGCCTGGTGTGCAGCTGTCGTCTCGGGACCCTGCACCGTCCTCCTGGGCCTTTCTTGCGCGTCTCTCTTAGGCTGGAACTCCTTATTTCTGGGTCATATGTTTTCCTCTTTCTTATGCTATTCTTCATGCTGGAGCATGGGAAGGGGGACGTGAGGCTTTTTTATTTGTTTGCTTTGACCATCTGTGCACATGTTTAACCTGCCATCTTTAACAGGAATTCTTAGTTTCATTTCAGGGATGAAATAATTGAAGTTTAGAAATATAATAAACAACCAGGAAGTTGTCAAGTAGGGAATTTCCCTATCACAGCGCCAATCACACTGTTTTCATACTTATTTTCTCTTCTGAGCTGTAAACTGCCTTAGGACAAGGGTCCAATCTATCTTGCTCCTTTTTGCATCTCCAGTGGTGGGCCCACTTAGCACTCAACTAAATTTTCTTAAGTGAATTTGCTGGGTCTGATGTTGAAGGACATCATTTATTACCATCTTAGCAATGTGCGTTTTGTTTCTAACTTCTCAAACTCAAATGATCTCTACTTGCTGTCATTATGCCCCAGCCCTGCCTCTTTGTGTTTACTGTCATCTCAGGAGGAAGGTAGATGTCTTGTCTGCATCTGAAAGAGCTGAAAATATTTCCATGGGAAGGTCTTGCCCATGCTTCGTTCCTGAATCATAGAACACTCTTCCAAAGTTTGTTTGCATGAGCTATACAATAGTATAATCTCAAAATACTTTCTTTTTCTAAAAGAAAGACTTAAGCAAAGGCAATGCATAATTATAACATTTTTCCTGTTTTTAGGATACCTCATGGAAACTTGTTAGAACAAAGGATTTATTTTTGTGAGGTTAAATCTGTGTATCAGGTACTGTTTGTTTGCTGCCCATTAAGTCTGAACATCTCAACTTGGGAGAAAAAAATTCTCTGATTAATAAAAACAACCTGAAACAGATCCCTTCAGCGGGGTGACTGTATTATGTTAAAATGTAATGTAACCAACAGGGCCCTCCCGCCCTCCCCAGAACCCGAACCAACCACAGCTAAAAATAGCCCTCAGTCTTTCTCTGCAGCTCCAAAACAGGAACAGCAGGCCTTGTTTACCGTATTCCACGTTTTGCACAGGGATCTAGCCCCTTGCATGTCCTGGCTTTCACACATGTAAGCAAATTCTGATCACCCGATTACAAATCCAACAGACCCAACAATAGGAAGCGAATTCTGCACAAACCTGGCTGTGCTGGCTCCTTAAACAATGCACTGCTCACCAGGGGCTCCTGTGAGACTGATAACCATAACCACTGCTTAGAGGAGGCTGCTCTTAACATTTGCTAGGCCCTGTGGGCATGGTGACAGGTATTCTATGTGTATTAACCCTCTACTTTTTTTTTAGTGAGCAAGAGAGATAGAGAGAGAGACAGGGAGAGAGATGAGAAACATCCACTCGTAGTTGCTTCACTTTATTCTTTGATTGTTTCTCATATGTGCCTTGACCAAGGTGGGGGGGGGGGGGCTCCAGCAGAGCCAGTGACCTTGGGCTCAAGCCAGTAACCATGGGATCACATCGATGATCCCACGCTCCAGCCAGCCAGCTATCCCGCGCTCAAGTTGGTGAACCTGCGCTCAAGCCAGTGACCTTGGGCTTTTGAACCTGGGACCTCAGCATCCCAGGTCAATGCTCTATCCACTGTGCCACCCCCGCCAGGCATGAATTGAGACTTTTAACCCTTACCATCCATGAAGGTAAGCCCTATTATTATCTCCATTTTAGAGATAAAAGAACTGAGGCCTCAGGAGATAAGGGAACTTATCTGTATACTCAAGATGGTATAGGAGGGATGTCCACACCCAGCCAGGTTTAACTAATGGGCATCATACTAAGTGACCTCACCTGTGCTCCCATAATGCCATGGCCACATGGAAGTAGAGGAATCATCTTCCCTCTCCAAACTCTAATACTATTGGCTCATGTAGATAAAAGCAGAACGCAGAGTTGGGAAGGCCTCTGAGGACTGTCTATTCTTGAGGATCTTCTACAACAGATCTGACTAGTTCCTATCCAACTCCATGATTTGGTTTCATGTCTTAACTCTTCCATTCACTAATTGTGTAATATTGGACAACACTGATACCAATAATAACAAATAGGTAATGATTCTACTCCTTGTATCAAGCACTGGCTAAACAATTCTGAATGCATTATCTCCTGCAAGCCTTACCACAACCTCTGAAGTATGTTGTTGTCATTTTAGAGTTGAGGACCTTGAAGCTGGAGAAGGTGGAATATGGGGGCCAGGTTAGTGTAAAGGTCAAAAGCACAAGTTATTGAGTTACACATTCCTGATTCAGATCCTGCTTCCTACAGTGTAACTCTGGACCAGTTACTTAACCTCTCTGAACCTGTTTCTCCATAAATAAATGAGGTATATATTAATAATATGTGCTTTGCATGGTTGTTGTGAGGATGAAACAACCTTTTGTATTAAGTACTATGTATTAGTTCCTTGAACATTTATGCCTTTCCAGAAAATACCAATACATTCTTAGCTCTAATTATTTGAAAAGCATTTTTGTACTTTCTCTGAAAATCTTTCTCTCTCTCTTTTTTTTTTTTTGTATTTTTCCAAAGCTGGAAATGGGGAGAGACAGTCAGACAGACTCCCGCATGCGCCCGACCGGGATCCACCCGGCACGCCCACCAGGGGGCGATGCTCTGCCCCTCCCGGGCATCACTCTGTTGCGACCAGAGCCACTCTAACGCCTGGGGCAGAGGCCAAGGAGCCATCCCCAGCGCCCGGGCCATCTTTGCTCCAATGGAGCCTTGCTGCAGGAGGGGAAGAGAGAGACAGAGAGGAAGGAGAGGGGGAGGGGTGGAGAAGCAGATGGGCGCTTCTCCTGTGTGCCCTGGCTGGGAATTGAACCCGGGACCCCTTGCATGCCAGGCTGATGCTCTACCACTGAGCCAACCGGCCAGGGCCTGAAAATCTTTCTCTTGATTGCTCATGCTTCTCCATAGTACATCTAGCTACAGGGACAGATTCTAGACTTTGGAATGTGGAACACAGTTTATAGTTTATTATTTATTCAACAAGTATGTTTTTGAGAACTAGATACTCTTCTAGGATAGAGAACAGGAAACAGTCTAGATTACAGTCTAGAATATGTATGTAGTAGGGGTGCGGGGGAGGGAGGTAGACAGACACTAAGTAAATAAATATAAAAATGTCAAGTGGTGGCCCTGGCTGGTTAGTTCAGCGGTAGGGCATTGGCCCAGCATGTGGAAGTCCCAGGTTTGATTCCCAGCCAGCACACACAGGAGAAGTGCCCATCTGCTTCTCTATCCCCCCCCCCCCTCCTTTCCCTCTGTCTCTCTTCTCCCACAGCCAAAGCTCCATTGGAGCAAAGTTGGCCCAGGCGATGAGGATGGCTCCATGGTCTCCACCTCAGGCACTAGAATGGCTCCGGTTGCAACGGAGCAACAGCCCGATGGGCAGAGCATCTCCCCCTACTAGGCTTGCCAGCTGTATCCCAGTCGGGTGCATGCGGGAGTCTGTTTCTCTGTCTCTCTGCTTCTCACTTCAGAAAAATACAAAAAAAAAAAAAGTCAAGTGGTATTTTTTTCCTTCGACTATGAAGAAAATATAACAAGTCACTGTGATATCAAATAACATGTATGTGATGGAGATGGTGGAGGTGTGTATGATGCTTTGGATTGGATGGTAAGGAAAGGCCTTTCTCTGAGGATGCCACAATGCAGCTGATACTTGAGAAAAGTCCATCTATACAAAAGATCTAGGCAGAGTAAGTTGGAACTTGGACACTGAGCCCAGAGCACAGGGATCACTGAGTGCTACAGAATGAGCATGGGGAGAGCAGGCAGGGAATAGGTCAGGGAGGGTTCTAGATTGAGACAAGAAGTATGGATTTTATCCTGAGTCAGTCAGCTGGAAAGACATTGAAGGTTTTAAGAAGGCAGTGACATTTTGTTCTTTACTACTCTTTCTTTTATTTCTTTCTTTTTTTTATTTAGTGAAAAGAAGGGAGGCAGAGATAGACTCCTGCATGCACCCTGGCCAGGATCCACCAGGGGTTGATGCTCTGCCCATCTGGGGCATTGCTCTGTTGCTCAGCAACTGAGCTCTTTTTAATGCCTAAGGTGAAGGCCATAGAGCCATCCTCAGTGCCCGAGGCTAACTTGTTTCAATTGAGCCATACTTGCAGGAGGGGAGGAAAAGCGAGAAAGAGAGAGAGAGAGAGAGAGAGGTATGGAGCAGTATGTATGCCTGTAACATCCACACTCTGGGCTGATGCTCTACCAGTGAGCCAACTTGCCAGGGCTGTTCTTTACTCTTCTAAAAGATAATCCTGACAGGAGTGTGGAGAATGGATTTTAGATGATAAGGCAAGAGAGGAGTCAGAGAGCATAATTAGGAGCCCTTTTGCAGCTATCAAGGTGGTGGACTTGGTTGGGATGGTAATAGTGGGGGCAAGAAGTGGATGATACTGGAAATAGTTTGGAGGAGAAATTAAATAACACTTGCTGGTGGGGATAAAAGAGGGGGGGAAACTAAGGTAACTTCTACGTTTTTGGTTTGAGCAACTGAGTGGGTGGTGGTATCATTTACCATGATTAGGAAGCATGGTGAAGTTCAGGGCGGCTGAGGCAGGAAGAACTGTGCTTTGCCTGCGTGAGTGTGAAAGTTCTATTTGTGTTCTACATGGATGTGTCAAGGAGGTAGTTGGACCTGTGAATCTGGAAATCTGCAAAGAGGTTAGTACTGGAAGTACAGGTTCAGAAACATGGGCTTCAGCTGGTATGTGAGTTGTAGGATTCGATTGGATGACCAAGGGGGAGAATGAATGTAAAAAGAGCTCCAATATTTAAAGTCAAACAGGAGAGATTCAGCAAAGGAAATAAAATGGAGATGCCAGTGAGACAGGGGTAAAACCAGAAGAATTTGATGTCACAGAAACCAAAAGAAAAAAAGTCTTTCAGGAAGGAGGGCCTGGTAAACTGTGTGTGCTACTGCATAGTTCTAGTCGAAACAGCAAAGTGACCATTGGGTTCAGTAATCTGGAGGTCATGGCCACTGTGTCAAGAGCCATCTCTCTGAGTCATCTCAAAGGGAGGCGAGATAGAAGCTCAGAAGGAATGAGTGGGAAGAGAATTGGAAGTAGGAAAGGGCGAATGGCAACTGTAGATAACCCCTTCTAAGAGGTTTCGCAGTAGAGTAGAGTAGAGCTTCAGACCCATAGCTGGAGGGTAAGTGGGGCTAAGAAAAGTTCATTTCATTTTGTTTTTGACCCACCGTGGAGGAGAAGGGAGAGCAGATAGAGTGATCCAGTAGAAGAGAAGAAACTGATGCAGGAAAGAAAAGAGAAGTGCTGCACAAGAGGAGGCAAGAGGGGACTCGACTGGGCGGAAGTGGGGAAGGGGCCAATCTGAAACAGGAGCAGGAATATGTCCCCTGGAGAAACAGGAGGAGAGGCTCAGGACAGGGCACAGGCTAGGTTCTGGTGGAAGTTTCGTCAGAGAGAAGATGTGGCAGTTTCTATGTGATTGTTTCTCCATCAGCAAAAAGTAAGGGAAGGAGCCACGTAGGAAGCGTGAGGAGAGAGGAGATGTGAACAGTAGTTTTGGAGTGAGTGGAGAATCAGGATACTGGAAACCTGTTTGCCAGTCAGTGGAGAGTATCCACTTAGGATTTGCATCATCATCATCATCATCATCCTCCTCCTCATCATCATCATCAGTGGATTTTGCAAGAAAGCACAGCTGCATGGGTGCAGACATGAATGCTGGAAAGTCAGAGAGCTTGGCAGGTGAGGTTGGGGGAGGGAGTCCACAGGGGAGTGACTGTAGGAAAGAACTGTGGATCTGAGCTGTGAGGTGCGAGTGGGTGACTGATGAGAAGGCCCTGGGTTGATAGTCATCGAAGGTTTCTGTGAGGCTGAAAACATGTTGGACTGGAGGACCAGAGTAGGTGTGCGGGAAGCATACAGACTGGGTATTTGGGGTTGAAATTTAGTAGGTGGTGCTTTTAATATGCTTAATAACTTGAAAGGATATGACTAAGGAAGAGGAGAGCCTTGTAGCATGGAGGACAGGGTCATTGGGGTAAGAATAAGCAACCTTCTGATACTGGATGGATAAGCCATCTGAATTTTGAAGGTACCAAGAAAGGTGGTGTAAATAAAATATATAATTAAAAATTTTTTTAAGATGATGACAAGAAGGAAATGAGAAGATGCTAAAGTCATTAGTGGAAGAGGTTAGACAGGGTTGGCAGAAGTCAGGAAGGGGTGGGAAAAAGGCTGATGAAATCAACTTCAAAGGAAGGAGGGTTGAAAAAGAAAGAAATAAAATGGTTTAGAACTAGCCATGGAGAGCAAGGTACACAACCGCCCCTCTCCTGCTTGTGTGGCATGGGCACGGTATGAGCGGAGAAAAAATGCCTAACTGCTTTCAAGTAGCAGCAATGGAAACAAAAGTTTTAGGGCAAATACTGGCTCTAGTCAGGGCAAGAGGTGAGAGGAACAGTCTAAAAATGGGTTAAGGATATAAGAGTGGAGGCTGCTGAAAAGATGGGCAGGGTGGCAATTGGTCGAATCGGTGATTTTCAGCTGGTATGCCACAAGAAGTTTTAAAACATGCAATACCTGACTGTTTAGTCGGTGGCACTGACCTCTTTTCCCTTAAATTGTCAAATAAATGAATGACAACAGCCAATACAATAATAGCCATCTAGTGTGGGTGAATCAAAATTATACCTATTTTATTTTGTCAGATCGGCAAAAAATAAATTTTTTGTGTGCCGCAGAATTTTAGTAGTTAGTTTATGTGGGCCATAGCTAGAGGAAAAAGGTTGAAAATTGCTGGGTCAGATGAATAGGTGTGCAGAGCCCCATGGAGCTAAGGGTCAGGCAGATGGTGGACAACTTAGAATGTCCCTTGACCTTGTAGAGGTGACTGAGCTGACCAGAAACATGGGAAATCACGAGATTAGTGTTGATGATATTGATCATCTGTATTTCACTTCTCTGATTAATACCCATGAATAGCTCTCATCGTCCTTAAGGTCAAGGCCAGACTCCTCAGCACTGAGAGCAAAGTGGGCAGGTCTGGCCCTCCTGCCTCCTCGGCCTTCCCTCCGAGTCTGCCACAGTATTGAACTGAGCCTGACTGGATTGTTTTTGTGTTTTTTTTCTCTGCTCTTCTGATATCCCAGGTAGTACAAGGACGCTGGTTCTAGACAATCTGGGCTCACATCATGGCTCTGCCACTTTCTAGCTTTGCGACCTTGGGTGACCGCTCTGTGCCTTACTTGTCTCATCTGCGAGATGGGGCAAACAATACCTACTGGAGAGGGTTGCAGACATGAAAAAGTCCTTTGATCTCTGTTGTGTGGGATGGTTGTGATAGTTATTCCTTATGCGTGCCATTTCCTTGGCCTGGAATACTCACACCATCTTTACTGCCCCTATTCCCACTCTTTCCTCCACTCACCTACCTTCACATCCTGCAGAAAGGTTTCACTGGCCACGCTGAGGGGCACAGGCTTCACCTCTGGGCTCTTGTAGCTGCCGGCTGCACCACGCCGCCACTGTGACTTTGGTGCACCTGGCTGGCTGTGTGCCACTCTTTTCTCAGAGTCTACCACTCTGCCTGGCACGCCATGCGTGCACATAAATGTGTGTCAAATGATAGAATGAAGAGATGACTCCTTCAGAGGGAGAGGCGGTGGGCCCCGGGTCAAAGGGTATGTGATCTGCCGACATTTGTGGAACACATAGAAGGCATCTTGGCTCAGTGCGGCCAGGGTAGATCTGGGGTGTACGGGCTTATGTAGAGACTTCTGGGACTTCTGTTGCTCTTTTTCTTTCTAAAGTTGGATTTTACTTTTGAAAAAACAAAAAAGATGCTGCTCCACCCACTTCAATTTGAAAATCGCTGATCTTGGTGTTGTCCAAACTCTCCTCCAGCTCAGAAGTTTATAATAAGCTCCGCAGCACCCAGCCCTTCAGTGTGGGGTCCTGAGGGATAGCATTTGTTCCTTCAGGATCTATTGATTCAAATATTGACATGGGGTTTCTCTGAAGTCAGTAACAGAATCCGAATAAATTTTGTTCATCTGTAATCTTACCGAACATGGTGTATGCATGCAGGAAGCAGTATTTTTCTCAGCCCCTGCACAATGTTTGGTGTGGGAGTGGACTTACATTCTGCCTGCAATACCCTGAGATAGTGAAGGGTGGTAGCCCCTGGGCTGGGAACCTGGAGTGAGGTCGACCCTGAGTTTCTACAAACTGAAGTTCTCTGTTCGCCAAAGAAGGAATGAACGCACAAGGGTGGTTTCAGAGCACTGGCCGTGGGAATGCGGGCTGCCTCTGACTGCGCAGGGAATGTGTGGCTCTGACTGCGCAGCTCACCCTGACCCCTGACGCCACGAGGTGCTGCCTGCCATGCTGGTGGCCACTCGCTGCGCGGGGAGGGAAGAGGCAAGGAGCACCGGAGCCCAAGTGCAGACCGGCGGCGTCAGAGCCGAGGTCAGGCGCCTACGTATTACTGAAAGGAGAGCTTGAAGGTGCAGCATAAACTGAGAAGCAGCCTCTGGGATGAAAAGTCTGACAGTCTCTAATGAACAGGCCTGGGCCAGCCTGTTTGCTTAACTGTCAGTTTCTTTTCATAAAAGCCAGTCGCCTCCAGTAGTCAGAGGTCGATGGGGAGCGTTTGGGGCACACATGCGCTCTCCTCCCCTTAGCTACCTGCAGATGTGCTATTATGTGCAAAGGCAGATCTTAGACCAAATTTTGCAAGATTTGTATTTATTAGCAAAGTAGGCACAAAACCCTGAATCATTTCTAAGTGTGAGGGGTAGGAGGGGAGAATGTCAAAAGCACCCTGCATGAAAGATTCACTCCAGGATAGACCAGCCTCTCCCACAGACAGGCCAAGCATGGAAGTCCGGCTCAAAGAGAAAGGCACAGGTCCTCAAGGCCTGCTCCAAGGCACACGCTGCCAAACCTGCTGATTTTCCTACCTCGTTCTGTAAGCAAGGTGAGCTGTAGAGTCTTTCTAGCTGAGCTGCCTGGAACAAAACAGGTTCTTTCTGGAGCAATGAATAATTATATTTGATGATCCTAATGCAAATTAACCATCCCTTAGAATAGGTTTCTATATTTGAAAAGCTTAAGCAGCCTCTTTTAGAGTATGGATTTCTAAATACTATCTTGAGGGTAAAGGTAACATATACACATGCATTCCACTTTTTACAAAAACTTAATTTTAAGCAAATTGTCAGAAATGAAAAATGATACATACAACTGCAAAGGTGGAAGGGCCCGAGAGACTCTCTAGTCTAATTGGTTTTGTTCGTTCATTTATTCATCCATTCATACAGCAGCCCTAGAATACCCATAAGCTAGCTACTGTTCCAGGCACTGGAGTTAGAGTGGGGAACAGGAAATAAAGTCTCGGACATTGTGGCATTCACATTCCAGTGGGAGAAACTAATGACAAACAAATAAAATATAAAGGTATCATCTGATGTCTGGTGGCGATACGGCCCATGAAGGAAAATAAAGCAGTGTCAGGGCCTAAAGTAGCTCTGTCCAATAGAAATATAATGAAAGCCACACCAAATTTTCTAGGAGCCACATTTAAAAGAATAAAGAGAAACAATGATATATTTTATTTAACCTAATATAGTATGTCCAAAATATTATTATTTGAGCAGGTAGTAAATATAAAAATTATTCAGCTATATTACATTTTTTTTCCAAGCTAAGTTGTTGAATCTAGTGTGTGTATTCTATAGTTCAAGCACATCTCCATGGAGACTAACCATACTTCCCATGCTCCGTAAGCGCAAGGGGGAAGTGGCTGCCATGTTGGGCGGCACAGAGTCAAGGGACAATGGGCCCATTTTAGACAGGGTAGCCAGAGACAGCGTCTTCACTAAGGAGGTGACATCCAAATGCAGATCTGAGTGCAGTGAAGAAGCAAGCCAGGTAGATAACTGGAGAAGAGAAAATACCAAGAACAAAGGCAGTGAGTTGGGGAATTATTTTGGCAGGACACATGAACTGCAAAGAGTGCATGTGACTAGCTGGTATGTGCCTTTTCCCCTTTGCCATCCCTTCTTCCTCCTTGGAAGGCAAATACAGAGCCTGGCGGTGCAGCGGCCATCTTTTTCCCCAAGGAGCAAGCATGGGTTCTGGAGTTCGCATGTCCTCATCAAACCTGGGTCTGCTGCTGCCAGCTGTTGCCCTGCTTCCCTAATGACCAGGGGCAAAGGAGTTGTTTTCCCCCCAGTCTGTTGCAGATTGATGGCTTCTGAAAAATAAAGTTAGCCGTCTTAATAACATGAGACAAACTAAAAAGAAATGAACATATAACAACTTTAAAAAATAATTTTATTCAACCGACATAGAATTGCTCTGTCAAATTGCTACCAAATATGTATATTCTATTTCTGTACTCATTTTGTAGCAGACGACTGACAAGCAATTAGGTCCCAAGACAACATTTTGAGTAGCATTGAGTTAGAGTATTATAGGTAAGTTTTTCAACCCATCTAATTCTCTCTTGTCATCTGAAACATTGAATTATAATAATAGTACCTCTTTCAAGCTGTATTCTTATGGATTAAATAAAATAACCCTTGAGGAAGCTAGCCCAGCAATGTATGCAAATGTTAGCTATTACTTGTTACCACATGTTTGTCTCCCAATTGGCTGCCAACTCCCTAAAAACAAGAACTACTATAAAGGCCTGACTTTATAAATCCAGCACTTTGTGGTGCCTGCAGAGTAGATATTCAACAAATTACTATTGAGTTCCTGCAGAGGGCTTTGAAGTCCTCAGGTGAAAGGCATTGGAAATAAGAACTCTCGCAGTTTTCATTCATTCAGTCATTCCCCCATTCAGTTCGAGTCACTAGCATAATGAAATGGGTAGAGGCTTTAGACCTAGTTAGTTTCTTCCACTTACTAGTTTGTGCAAGTCACTTTACCTCTCTGAACTTCATGTCACACCTAAAAAATGGATATAATCACACACATCCTATTAAACTAGACAATATATGCAAAACATCAAGGCTCCCTGAAAGGAATCTATTGTTTCTGCTCTGAAGACAGTACAAGATTTAGTCAGATGGCTGCACTGGGCACTGACCAGGATGGTGACCTGGCATTTCTGGCTTGGTGAGCATTCCTGAACACTTTATTGGCAGCACTGAAAGATGCCAGCAGCTGGTAGCAAACTGGCACCAGTGTCTGGCAGAGACATAACAATGGGACCTCAGCGCATCAGGCCCTGCTCTTGCCCTACCCTGCCTGAAGGCTAGTTCTCCTCACTCACTGAGCCTGTGAGCTGTGGGTGATGAACGGTGTCTGCTTTGAAGTTGGCAGTTGTACTCACAGTCCTCCCTGACTTAAAATCAGAGAAAAAGCCGAATGACCACCAACAATAAACCTCTCTGTGCAGCCACCACTCTAGATGTAAAGTCTTGCATTGCTCATCACTTCTCTAGGATCGGAGGTATAGAAACCCTCTCTTAAAATGCAGGGTCTGAGGGAGGTTCATCCCTTAACGCAGTGGTCTCCAACCCCCGGGCCGCGGACCGGTACCGGTCCGTGGGCCATTTGGTACCGGTCCGCAGAGAAAAAATAAATAACTTACATTATTTCTGTTTTATTTATATTTAAGTCTGAACGATGTTTTATTTTTTAAAAAAATGACCAGATTCCCTCTGTTACATCCGTCTAAGACTCACTCTTGACGCTTGTCTCATAAGTTTGACAATTATATTTAAAAACACCACAGTTTTTACGCCATTCGCATAATTTTATTTTGTGCATTTATCCATCCCACCTTAAAGGCCGGTCCGTGAAAATATTTTCTGACATTTAACCGGTCCGTGGCCCAAAAAAGGTTGGGGACCACTGTCTTAACGCGATATAGTTTATATGCCAGACTTCATCTCATCTGACCCTCACAACACTCCTTCCAAGTAAAATAGTTTGTTTCTTTTCTATTTTTTAAAAATTGTGGTAAAATACAATAAAACTTACTGTCTTGACCATTTTTAAATGTGCAGTTCAATAGTGTGAAGTACATTCCCATTGTTGTGAATCTTCAGACCTTTTTATCTTGCAAAACTGGAACCAGCTTCCTGTTACACAGTAACTCCCGGTGCCTCCCTCCCTTCAGTCCCTGGCAGCCAGCCTTCTACTCTCTGTCTCTCGGACTGTGACTGCTTTGGGTGCCTCATATAAGAGGGATCATACAGTATTTGTGTGTGTGTGACTGCCTTATTTCACTTAGCAGAATGTCTTCCAGTCACATCATGGATCAGAATTTCCTTTTTTTGGCCGAATAAAATGCCAATGTGTATATATACCTCATTTTGTTTATCCGTTTATCCTTTGATGAATACTTGGATTGCTTCCACCTTTTGGCTAGTATAAATAATGCTGCTATGAACCTAGGTGTAAAAATATATTTTTGAGATCCTGCTTTCAATTTTGGGGGGGATATTTACCCCAAAGTAGAATTTCTGAATCATGGTAATTCTAATTTTAGTTTTTATAATAACAGTCAAACTGTTTTCTATAGCTGCTGCACCATTTTACATTCTTGATGATAGTGCATGGGGCCCCAATTTCTTCATGTCTTTGCCAAGGATTTTTCTTCGTTATTTTCTTTTCCCCTTCCTTCCTTTCTCTCTCCCTCCCTTCCTTTCTCTCTCCCTCCCTCCCTTCCTTCTTTCTTTCCTTTCTCTCTTTCTTTCTATCCTGGTTTGTTTCTTTAAATCACCATTTTGCATAATAGAAAACCAAGGCTTCGGATATGAGGTAATTTGCCCAAGGTCATCCAGGTAATCTGTAAAGCAACCGACCAGTGCATACTTTGTTCTTGGGGCAGGTCTGGAACTTGCAGCGAAAGCCCACAGGCCTAGCACATGGCCCTTGCAGCACCCAAACACCCATCTCTTCAGCTAGCTCCTCTTCCATCTATCTCGTTCTACAGATCTCTCTCCAGGCAGCATGGTGGAATGGGTGACCATGAGGAGAGGACTCTGGAGCTTGAGTGTGCACCCTGAGACCCTGCCACTCACTAGCTGTAGAATTGCCAGCAAGGTAGGAACCTAGCTATGCCTCATATTCATATGTGCAAAAAATGCTTGAGTTTCACTTCATAGGATCGCTGCAGGAGAATTTCAGGGAATCCTGCCTGTCCTGAGGCCAGGCATAGAGGGAAACATCAGACTTTGGAGATTTGACCAGGACCCCAATGTCAGGGCTTCTGCCTTTCTGCAGGTCACTGTGGGCAGGATATGGAGACGGCCATAAACTAAATATTTACACAAACCTGTACTCAGGGGCAATGGTGATAAGTGAACATTGAGAAGGAGAAAGCTGGTAGGAACTGGTCTTTCTCACTGGCTCAGGAACAGGGCAAGTTCTTCTCCCATTTCCACTCCACCAGCTTCCATTTACATAACAGGTCAAACAACAACCCAGGATAATGCACCGTGGAGTTGAAGGGGAAAGGTTAAGAGACTTACTCCAGCATTTACACTTTAAAATTCTTGGCTGACTGGGGATGTTCTAAACTCATCATTCCCTTAATTAATTCTTAGAGTAGGATCAATTCTGTCTTTCCTTCAGGCAAACATACTTGTGAGCAAGTTTTAGAATTTTTTAATTTTCAAAAAGTTCTCACGTGATGTGTTTTAAGATTAGAAGCAAGGTGTCAAGGGAAGATGAGAGAGTGTGTGGAGGTTTCTACCTGATACATCAGTTCTGTGAGACCAGAGCTGTGTCTACACCTCATTGTACACCCAGGGTCGACAGTGACTATTTTTTCTGATGTGCAATAGATAACTCGGTAAGTATTTGTTGAAGAAAAGAGTTCAATCCAACCAATAGTTTAAGCAATTATTATGTATCAGGCACTATTATTATAAACTTTAATAAAAACATCTCTTATTTGGGTCCAGTACAAACAAATCTAAGCTTTCCAACCCTGAGGCAGGAAGTATTATCTATTTCCATTTGGGCAAAGGAAGAACCAGAGCCTCAAGGGTAATGGATGTTTTGCTAAGAGTCCTCATATCTAGTAAATGGCAGAGTCAGAATCTGAACCTATGGCCCTCTCATAGCGTGGCAGAACTCAACGATCTTTACAGTCGTCTGGCCTCACTGTGTATCACAAGCGCTGTTTGTGCAGATCAGCCCGTGTTGAGATAAAAAGGATGAGAGCTGCACCTTCTTCTCTCAATTCATTTAGAGAGGTGCACACATTTTTTTCCCTCGACCCGTGAAGAGTAACAGAATTTAGGGCTGGAGGAAAATGTGAAAAATTTGTGTCTCGCTGCTGAAGGCTTAGGTGGAATTCACAGAAGCCCCTCCCAGGAGCTATAAAGGGCTCTCTGGTTGAGTACAAGGGGCAGTCTGCCCTGCCTACGGTCATTGCTGGCCTTGCTAATTAGATCTCCTTTCATCTACTGAGCTCTAAGAGCTTTTACCCACATTAACTTGTTAATCTTAGCCCCATCCTTCTGATGCAGATGACAAGCATAATTAGGTCTAGTCAGGAGACAAAACAGAGCCAGGAGACAGCAGCAGAACAAGAAGAAAAACACCGGGTAGTTTACTCCTCCTTCTCCTTGGCTCATTGTCTCTCCTGCTGCCGGAAGTGTTTTCAGCTTTGCTCAGCCCAAATCTGAAAATAAAGCATAGTTAGTTTGAATCTTAAGGCACAAATGTGGGTAAGAAAGAAAAAGAAATATATATATCACTTTGTTTGCATTTTAGCTTTAAGTTCAGCTCAGTCTAACTTGGGCCCTTCACTCTCTGGGCTGACGGGAGATTGGATCTCAGCTTGAACTGGTAAATGAATCCCTGACCTCCAGAAGCCGTGTTGGTTCTAAGGCCCACAGGCAGAGAAAACTTCTTTGTGGCTCCTCCTGTGGTCTTGGATCTGTCCTGGTGGTTGCTGCAATGCCCAAGATCTGTGCCTTGAGGTTCCAGTGTTCTGCGGCATGAGCCTTTAGGCCTGGTCAGCTATCTAGTTGTCCAATGGCCACTCCCTGTAGTGCTCAGGGAAATGAGGCTTGGGTCCCCTTTGGTGGCACCCTTAGATCTCCTCACCTCTTCACCTCGGAAGATCTGTGGTGGGAAACAGCTGTGCTAGGCCTGCTCGCTTGTACTTTGCCTGATTAGTGCATGAGCACATGCATGTATAGTCTATGTAAAGCTACAGCTACTTGGGCAGATTATGATTGCCTGGCCACCACAGTGAGGAGCTGTTTTTGTTGTTCGTTGGCCTGCTGCTGTGAGACGTGCTTTCCCCAGGCCTGTTTGCTCATCCGCCACTGTGAGACTATTAAATGGAAATAGTCCAATGCTTTCCAGCTCCACAGTTTCTCTACCATCTGCCTGAATCCATTGTGGACCTGCCTGGCCTCAGCCACCAGCATTACAGTCTGTGCCTGCCACTCAAGGCCAACCCATCTCTCTTCCCCTTCTAGAATGTACTGTGCAATCTCCTCAACAAATTTTGGCTCTTACAAAAAGCTAGGAAGAGAAGGGGTCTTCTAGTAGCTTTGGTCCAACAGATACCCTGAGGCAAGAAATGCAGTGTGTCAGACACCAGATTTTTCATTCTATAGCAGAGAAAACAAAACGCAATTAACATGCCCTAAGTTTTCCCACCATCAGAGCAATGGCGCCAAAGAGGAAACAGGTGTGATAGTTTGCTAGGGCTGCCATAGCAAAACACCTCAGACTGAGACACCTAATAACAGAGCTTTATTTTCTCAAAGTTTCTGAGACTAAAAGTCCAAGATCCAGGTGTCAGCAGGTTTAATGTCTTCCAAGGCCTCTCTCCTTGGCTTGCAATGGCCACCTTCCCATGTGTCTTCACATGGTCTTTCCTGTACTTGCACATCCCTGGTGTCTCTTTCTATGTCCAAATTCCTCTTTTTATGAGGACTTCCATCATATTGAATTAGGGCCCACCCTAATGATGTCCTTTTAACTTAATAATGCCTTTAAGAAACTTGTCCCCAGCCTGACCAGGCGGTGGCGCAGTGGATAGAGCGTCAGACTGGGATGTGGAGGATTCAAGTTCGAGACCCTGAGGTTGCCAGCTTGAGCGTGGGCTCATCTGGTTTGAGCAAAGCTCACCAGCTTGAACACAAGGTCACTGGCTTGAGCAAGGGGTCACTCGGTCTGCTGTAACCCCCCGGTCAAGGCACATAATATGAGAAAGGAATTAATGAACAACTAAAGAGCCACAACAAAGAATTGATGTTTCTCATTTCTCTCCCTTCCTGTCTGTCTGTTCCTATCTGTCCCTCTCTCTGACTCTCTCTGTAACAAAAAAACAAAACAAAACAAAACAAAACAAAAAAAAAAAAAGAAAAAAGAAACTTGTCCTCAAATATAGGCAAATTCTGAAATACTGGAAATGAGACTTCAACATATGCATTTTGGGAGACATAGTTAACCCATAATGAAAGATTTTATTGGGTTTTTAAAAAGATTCCCAGTCTTTGTTAGGCTTTGAAATCTATGAACTTGGATTCAGATTCCTGCTTTAATGTTTTCTAGATCTGCAGCCTTAGGTAAGTTATGTAGTGATTCTGGGCTTCAGTGTCCCCATCTGTAACATGGAGATAACAATAGTATCAATCTTGGAAGGCATTTCAGGTATTAAATGAGATTGTGTTGGTGAAGCACTCAGCATGGTGGCTGAAACATAGTAAATGCGCCATAGGTAAAGCTACCCTTTGTCTGCCCTTCCCCTGATTAATTCTAACTCTGCCTTGAAGTCTCAACACAGAGGCCACTTTCTCCAGGAGGTCCTCCCTGACGTTCCTAACTTTGTTTGGGAGCAGTTCTTTGTTATTGCCTTGATCAAATACAACACACTGGGTTGTCAATGTCAGCTAAGTGTCTCTATTTCATAGCACAGGGCATCCTTCAGGAAGCAGATCTCCAGTCTCGTCTGTCTTCCTTGCAGCTGACTGTCAGAGGTTGGCATGTTGATTATTATAAGCTGCTGGATGGAGAAAAAAATGATACAAGAAAGAAGGAAGGGAAGGCTGGATGGTTGTGGGGGTGTGAGGATGCCTCAGAGCAGGGTTCTCCGCCTTGGCACTGTTGATTGACATTTTAGCTGATGATTCTTTGCTGTAGGAGGACTTCTCTGTGCATTGTGGCAGGACCAGTAGCATCCCTGGCCTCTACCCACTAGAAGCTAGTAGTACCACCACCCTCAGCATTGTGATGGCCCACAGTGTCTCCAGACACTGCCTAATGCCTTCCAGTGGGGAATGGAGGAAGAAACAAAAAATAGCCCCATTTGGGAACTACTGCCTTGGAGTGATCCTAAGGCTTAGGTCAATCATTCGCAAGCTGTAGCATGCAGCAGGATCTCTTGCATTGGAATCTCGGAAACACGGATTGTTGGACCTCTGTTAGGGTCTAAATGTGTCCCCCTCAAATTCTTATGTTGAAACCTAATCCCCAAGGTAATGTTATTAGGAGGAGGGGTCTTTGAGAAGTATTAGGTTGAAGCCCTCATGAATGGACTTAGTGACCTTATAAAAGGCCGCCCAGAGCTCCTCACCCCTCCCACCATGCGAGGATGCAATGAGAAGTCTGAGACCTGGAAGAGGGTCCTCACCTGGCTCTGCTGGCACCCTGATTGTGAAGGTCAGACTCCAGAGCTGTGCAGAATAAATTTCTGTTGTTTATACGCTTCCCGGTCTGTGGTATTTTGTTGTAGCAACCCCAACAGACTAAGCTTCATTCCCAGAATTTCTGATTTGGTATGTCTGGGGTGGGGCCTGAGAACTTGCATTTTAATGGGGTGCTGCTAGTGCTGCTGGTCCAGGGCCACTTGGGAACCATTGCCTTAGAGGTGGCAAAGCCCCGGTCGCTAGAACATTAAGAGATATGTGCTGAGTAAGTTTTGGCCCGTGCCTAGAGCTGGCAGGGGAAAGAGGAATCCCCAGGCTGAAGCCCGGGAAGAACACATTTACACAGGACCTCCCTCTGGCTCAGGCAGCAAGGAGACTATAGACACAGAGGAAGGGGGAGAAAGGGAGCAAGCTCAAGTCAGGTCAACCTGGGTGTCAGGAAGACAACACTGGGTGAAGGCAAGGTGGGTAGGAAGGCCTTTGCCCCGCCAGTCTTTCCTACAGAGACTCCAGCCTTCACCAGCATGAATTCAATACAGATTTAGTGAGCACCACCCAGGTGCCAGGCCGTCTTCTGGGTAGGGGAATACATGAAGGATATAATAGGGAAAGAGTCCTTGCCCTCGAGAGCTTGCATTCTGATGTGGTGAGAGAAAAAATAATAACACTAAATAAATTGTGCAACATGTTAGAGAGCAATACATTCTATGAAAAAAAAAAGAGTAAGTGGGACTGGAAGTGAGAAGGTGACTGCAATTTTAAATGGAGTGGCTAGGAGGGGTGTGCTGTAAAGGTTGAATGACTGGCTTTCTGGAGGGGAAGAGGGATGTCTTGATTTATAGCAATGGCCAATTATGATGGTGTAAATATTCCTGTCACGGCAAGTTGCAAGTGATCAATGTGACATCACTAAAATGAAATTGGGAAGAAGTGCACAGTAGCACAACATTTGATAAACTGTATATCTACTATACAGTTACAGTAGATATAAATGACCTTAAGGATAGGTAATGGTAAATGTGAAATAATTAAGTGATAACTTGAGGTATTTTAAATCTTAGTTTCTACTATAGTTTTTTTTTTAATTTTAAGTTTACATAATTTAACTTTCTTTAATGACATGTATATGATCTGGCTCGCAAGTTCCCTGAAAATTTACCAATCAGCTACTGAGAACTACTACTAGCCAGCTTCGAGACACCACTGATGGTTAGGAAGGCCTTGTTGAGGAAATGACATTTGACAGAAAACTGAAAGAGGTCAGGGAGTAAGAGGTGCAGTTATGTGGGGAGGTAGTATGGTGGGTCTGCTGTGTTCACATGGCTGTGCCCTGAAACATAGTGTCCCTGGGCCTCGAGAATCTCTGTTCTCACTGCTATGCCTAACAACCACCTTCAGTGCCCAGCTCACAGATGATGTCTTGGGTAAAGTTCCTTAAATCCTATCTGGAAACACAGGTGGCTATGAAGGTGGTATGAATAAATGAATGACAACAAGCAAACAAATGACTTCCCTCTATGATCCATGGCACTTTAAACTCAGTTGTTTTAGCCCATTTCATTATTGTTCTGACCGTGTGTGTCTCCCTCTGGAGCCCTTTTTCAGGTGTATGAAGATGCCAGGCTCACAGCTGATGTTTCATAAGTGCTTAGTTACTGAATGGACCAGCGTTGATCTTGATCTGGGGTGGTTAAGGCACGAGTAGGTTTTAGTGACTGCCCTGATGTTGGGTGAAGTCCACAAGCAGAGTCCCTTCAGCTACGGGGACCCTGGTAGCGTGACCACCTCTCCCTCTCTGCACAGGGAGGCTGAGGTGAGCCCAGTCAACCCACAACCACAGTTACTCACAGCAGCAGCCGCCACCTGTCAGACTGTGAGCTGGGGCTTTATTTAGGTCATGTTACTTAATCCTCACAGCAATCAAGCATGTAGGTATTCTTATCCCCATTTTACCTATGAGGAAAATGAGGCTGGGAGAGGCCGGGTAAGTCACCCAAGGTCACCTGGATAGTAGATGGCAAAGCTTTCACTTTGCTGCAGAGGTTGAGTCAAAACCAGGTAGGCAGGAGGTCAGTCATGTAAAATATTAACTGTAATACCAGACAGCAGGGCTGAAAGCTCATTAGAATTGCCAGGCACTACTGGGAGCACAGGAGAAGAAACCTGTGACCTCATGACAGGCAGGAGGACAGGCAGTGCTCACACCTTAGAAGCTGCAGCCATGAGCTTAGACTTCTGGGTGGGAACGGCATGGGAGCGCTGGGTTTTCCTGCTGGGAACGCACACAAGTGTAAGAGGAGCCTCAGGAGAGAGGTTTTCATGAAGCTGGCTCAGGATCTCCCATAAGCTCCCCTAAGTACTATGCATTCATTTATTTATTCACTGAAACAAGCTGTGATAATGATTTTTAAATATTAACTTTTCTTTTTTTCTTTTCCTGGTATTTCCCCCTTGAGGCAGTAGACTGGCCTGGGTCCATGCCTTGGGGGGAGGGGGCGGGGCAGGGAGGAAGGCGCTAAGGGGTGGCGGCAAGTCTCTTTCTGACTTTGCTTTCTGAAACCTGAACCCCTCGAGGGATGGAGAAGATATCCCCAAAATGTCTGGGGAAAATACAATAAAGAGAGATAACAGATTCCTCCAATCCAGCTCGGTGTGGAAAGGTGGAATGAGAGGGAGTTAATGAGAGCAGAGATTGGATGGGCTTAGAACAAGGGGTGCGGTAGGGGAGTAGATCCTAAAACGTTTTGGGGATCCTGGGGCAGGGGCCTGGGGGGAAACAGGGAGCTCCCACAAAGGAGAGGCTGCAGAGATGAAGCCTCAGACAGACCCAGAGAGACTTCTGTGCCGGGGCCTGGTACTGAGAAGGCACAGGATCCCGTGCCCAGGAGAGGCGTGGAGGTGCCCTGCCAAGCCTGGGGGCACTAATAGTGGAACAGGTTCTGTGGGGACTGCTGCCTTAGGATCAACCTGGGTCCTGGGGGGTCTCATCAGAAGCCTGGTGGACCAGTGAAATAAGAACCAGCTGCCACGCCTCCGCTCCAAGTCCTGGCATGACGTGATTTACTGAAATTCAGCCGCAACCCCAGGGAAAGGGAGAGGGAAGCCCCAAATTGACAGTTTCAGTTCCTTTCACCCTGGGGGTATAGTGGCTCAAAACTGAAGTTGAGTTATAGAGTCATAAACTGCTGAAAATACTTACTGAGCCCCTAAGATCCTTGGCACTAGGCTGAGCACCAGGGATGAAGGGTAGAGGAAAGACATGAGTGAAATAGGAGCCTCAGGGGCCCCTCTGTCTGGTTCCTGAATGAGAAGTGATGCCAGAGCCTGACCTCCACACACAGCCCTACACCCACCCGTGTGTATTAGGCGCTTAGTTTGTGCTAATCCTTGCATGAAGGGTGCTCTCCATCCCGTTTTAGATAGGTTCCTGGGGCTAAAAGACATTAAGAAGTTTTTGCAAGACCACACAGCCAGTAATTTTCCCAAGACCACACAGCCAGTAAAGCGGCCAAGTTGGGATTCAAACTTAGATGTCTGCCAGGGATTGAATTGTGTCCTCTTAAAAAGACATTAAAACCCTAACTCCCAGCACCTGTGAATATGACTTTATTTGGAGAGAGGGTCTTTTTGGAAGTCAAGTTAAAATGAGGTCATCAGGGTGGGTCCAATAATTCATGATGACTGTGTCCTTATAACTGGGGGAGGGGGGAATTTGGACACACACACAAGCCTGGGCACAAGGGAGAACGTTGTGTGAGGATGAAGGCAGAGAATGGGGTGGCACATCTACAAGTGAAGGAACACCAGAGATTGCCAGCAAGCCACCAGAAGCTGGGAGTGAGGCATGGAACTGATTCTTCCTCAAAGGCCTAAGAAGGAACCAACCCTGACAACACTTTGATCTCAGACTTCTAGCCTCCGGAACTGAGAGACAATAAATATCTGATGTTTAAGCCACCCAGCCTGTGGTCCTTTGTTACAACAGCCCTAGCATACAAAGGCAGTGGCTGACTCAAGAACTGTGACTTAAGCCAAGTTGTACTGATGGACCCTATGCTACAACTAGATTCCATAGAACAAAAGGTCTCTTTCTCTCTGCTCTGTTAACCCTCATTTCCTCCCATCTCCTTTGCACTATTCTATCTGTATTTTTACTTGAAGTCATCTTTACTCTGTCTTATCAAAGACCTGACTCAAGTGCCCTATGATTCTACTTTCCTAGGTCACTGGGAATTATAGAAACACACCTTGAACTCTCAGATGTTCAGAGTGTGGCCCATGTTGCCCCCTGCCTGACCTGTCCTTCACTGTATGATTATATGACCAACTAGAATTTTTTTTGAGAGAGAGAGAGAGATAGGAAGGGAAGGAGATGAGAAGCATCATAGTTGTGTCACTTTAGTTGTTCATTGATTGCTTCTCATACATGCCTTGACTGTGGCGCTGTACCCAAGCCAGTGACCCTTTGCTCAAGCCAGCAACCTTGGGCTTCTAGCCAGCAACTTTTGGACTTAAGCCAGTGACCTTGGGGTTTTGAACCTGAGGCCTCAGCATCTCGGGTCCATGCTCTATCCACTGTGCCACCACTGGTCAGGCCCACCTGGAAAATCTTAATCATTCTTCAAGGGTGCCCCCTTTATAAAACCATCCTCTGGTTAGTTAGATTCACTGCCTCTTTCCTCTAACACCAACATCATGAAAACATTTTCACATAGGATCATTGTTGGTAATGGACATGGTTATCTCCTTTAGCACCTTGAATGCCTCATAAAGGCCCAGGAATAGTAGGTGTTTTACAACTTGCCCACATTCCAAGACAACCGAATCTGCAGACTTCAGCCTGGAGTTCCTCACTGCTTCTTTCTTTTCTTGTTTCCCAAATTCACCTTCCCATGAAAAATAAATATCTTCAAATTGCCCTACACTTGGCATACATATCTATCCTATTAACAGATTTTTCAATCCAGGCAAGCAAAGCTTATCCCACTTCCTTCCTCTCCTTCCTGTATTTTAACAAGGTTTTGTCATCCCCTTGAGCCTCGCCACAGCAGAGATGATTTGGCTGGCTGAGCATTTTATTTTGGCGTTGGAGGGTGGTGTTGGTTGGAACCTTCCATAGTATAATCTAAGAGAACATCCACTGAACAAAAACACTCAGGTTTAGGCCATAGATATTGCCCAGTTCCAGACTGAGGCAGAGGCCTAGCTACTGCAGTGCTGGGCTGCAGGCTGGCTCCGCGAGAGCACAGAGGAGAGGAGCAAGGCGACCCCAGCGGTGGCTGCTGCTGTCCAGTGGGCCACCTGCCCTGGGTCGTCACGGGGGATTGCAGGAGCTGCTGGCTGGCTCTCTGCAGGGACTGTGTTCAGAATTCTTCTTGTTTGGAGGAAAACAAATCAACCTCCTGTGAGGAAACCTTAATCTGGACAGGTTTTCCTTGAGAAGAATTCATTCTGATTTATGCCTCTTTGTGGTGACGTTCTGCCTTGGACCTTTGAAAGCTGAGGCCACTCCCTGCTGCTGTGAGCTGTTACTCTAAGAAACCTCAGAGCTCTCAATTTTATGAGTTAACCCAAGAAGGCTGTACTTGCCTGACCAAGGGGAAAGGTGGTGACACCCATACTCTTTTTTCTTCTTTTTCTAAGTGAGAGGTGAGCAGATAGGGAGACAGACTCCCGCATGCTCCTGACTGAGATTCACTCCAGAACCCCTGTCTGGGACCAATGCTCTACCCATCTAGGGCCATACTAGCAACTGAGCTACTTTTAATGCCTGAGGCACCGGCTCCACTGAGCCATCCTCAGTGCCCAAGGCCAATGTGCTCGAACCAATCAAGCATGGCTGTGGAAGGAAAAGAGAGAGAGAGAGAAAAGTGGGAGGGAAAGGGGTGGAGAAGTAGATGGTCGCTTCTCCTTAGTGCTCTAACCAGGAATTGAACCTAGGACATCCACATGCCAGGCCGATACTCTACCACTGAGCCAATCAGCCAGGGCCAATACTCTTTTCTTATCTATCAGCACAGCCCAATAGTTCTACAGGCACAATGTAATCTAACAAATATTTAAGGGGCTTTTACGGCATGTTTAAAGAATGGGGCTGGCTCTGCAGTAGGGAAGAAGTGATGGGAAACTTCTTCTTTCTGTTTTTTATTTTTATTTATTTTTTATTTTTTAGTGAGTGAGAGAGCGAAACAAATAAAAAGGGTGAGAGATGAGAAGCATCAACTCATTGTTGTGGCACTTTAGTCATTCATTGATTGCTTTCTCATACGTGCCTTGACCTGGGGGCTCCAGCTGAGCCAGTGACCCCTTGCTCAAGCCAGTGACTTTGGATTCAAGCCAGCAACCATAGGGTCATGTCTATGATCCCACACTCAAACTGGATGAGCCTGTGCTCAAGCTGGAGACCTTGGGGTTTTGAACCTGAGTCCTTGGTGTTCCAGATCGACGCTCTATCCATTGTGCCACCACCTGGTCAGACTTGTTTCTGCTTTTAAAATTCTATATCAGACAGGTAATGCTCTATGCTGATACAGCAAGACCCTGAAGTGCAGTGGCTTTCATAAGATAGACATTTAGTTATGCTTCTTTCATGTACTGGTCCAGAGGCAGATAGTCTAAGAGGGTGGTCTTGCCACATTCATTGTGAATCTTCCTTCTTAGGGTCCTGTCCCAATCTCTGTATTCTGGTCAGGGTGAGAGAGACAGGACAGTGATTACCCAGTGTTCCACTCACATCCCACCTGCCACAAATTGGTAACATGGGCACCTCCAGTTGTAAGAGATATTGGGAAAGATAGTTCCCAATGGAGTACCTATGCGTCTAGTGAAAATTTAAAATTTTCTTTATTGAAGAACAAATATTAATGGATATATAGTAGTCTCTGCCATTTATTCAACAATTATATATTGAGTACCAGTCATATGTTTGGTACTGTTTTTATGCAGTGGCTTATAATTCATCGATATGTAGGAACATATGCTCAACTAAAAAGTCATACTGTGCTCCGTTCCCTAATTAGAAGTTCAAATACTATGGATCTTCAGGGAGGGAGAGACTCATTCTGACTACAGGGATTCATCAATTTGTTCAATACACTTATTGAGCACTGTGCTGGGCAGCCTCGGGTCCCAGTGATCCCCACCTCCTGGTATTCATGTCCTTGTGTAATCTCCTCCCCTGGAGTGTGGCCTGATGTAGTGGTTTTGTTTGTAACAAATGGAGTACAGCAAAAGTGATGGAAGATCACTTCTGAGATTCAGTTACAAAAAGACTGTAACTCCCATCTTGCTCAAATACGCCCTTTCTCTCTGTGTGAGTCTCTCTTTCTCTCTTTCTACACTTGCTGTCATGTTTTGAGTAACTCTATGAAAAGCCGTATGTGGCAAGGAAATGATATCTTCAGTCAAGATCCCACAAGGACCTGAAGCCTGCCAACAACCATGTGATTGCACTTGGAAGTGGATTTTCTGAGGCCTGCCAACAGCCTCATGAGTGAGCTTGGAAGCAGATCCTTCTGCAGCTGACCCTTGAGATGAGTGTAGCCTGGCTGACAACTTGCATGTTGCCTTGTAAGAAGTCCTGAGCCACAGTCACCCAACTAAACCAAACCTGTACCTGAATTCCTACCCACAGAAACTGAGATAATACTGTTGTTTTAAGCTGATGAATTTTAAGGTAATTCGTTATGCAGCAATGGATAACGGATGCCAGTACGTACTATCTCAGGTAGTATGCTAGGTGGTAAGAATGTGGAAAATGAGTGATGCTTCATCACTGTGTTTGGGGAGAGATGTCTGCACAAACAGGGTTCTTACAACACCAGGTGGCGAGTGTAATGGTGGAGATGTGCTGAGTGTGTGATAGGAGCACAAAAGAAGGGCTCCTTGTCCAGAGGAGAAAGGGCCATAAGGAAAGAAGACCAACTTCCAGGGAATATTGGGGGAGGGTCATTCTATAGAGAAGGGACATGGTAAGACCTGGAGGAGAAATGGTGTGGTGTCTGTGTGGGAACAGAGCACTATCATTGTGTGTAAAGCAAGAGGTGAAACAGACAAGGCTGGAGAAGTGACTAGAGATTTGCCTTTTACCAGTGACTTATTTTAAAATAATTGCTAACAAAAGAGTACAGCAAAAGTGATGGAAATGATAAAATCCTGCTTTGAGTGAAAGGAGGTGAAAACAAAAGAGTTATTAAAGGAACTAGCATGTTCTTCTCAACAATCCAACACCTGAATTTTAAGAAGCCAAATTTAATTATAGAACACAGACCAGTGTAATTTGCTTCATTGCTTTTACTCATTCAATTGAGTGGAGAGCTAACTGTTGACACGTTTTCATGGAAAAATCGTGGTTCCTATTGAAAAACTGGCTCAGGTGAAGTTTGATGCTTTTACAACTGGAAAGTTGGCTCTTCCAGCTTTAGGATTTCATGGATCTGTATTTTAAATCTGAGGAAGGGTCTGGGAAGCATTGGATGTTTTTTGTTTAATTGATTGTTTTCCTCCTTTGTCCTCTCTCCCTCCCTCTCTCCTCCTTCCCTCCTTTTTTCCCTCTCTCCCTCCCTCCCTCTGTCCTTCCCTCCTTCCTTCCCTCTCTCCCTCCCTCTCTCCTCCTTCCCTCCTTCCTTCCCTCCCTCCCTCCCTCCCTCCCTCCCTTCCTTCCTTCCTCTCACTCCTTCCATATCTCTTTCTTTCAGTTCTTTGAAATGTTGAAAGTTCCATAACATTTTTAGACTCTAAGCATCAGCATTGGAAAGGATAAAAAAGGAACCAAAAGCACCCCTTTTTTCCCTACTTGGAGGATTAGCTCTAAAGATTCTAAAACTGGTTCTTAGAAAGTTCTCTGGGTCACTGTTGTGCATGAATCAGTATATTGATTCAGCAGGTTCAAGATTATTTGAACCAAGGTGGCTACAAAACTGAGCTTGTGAATAATGGTTGGTCCAGCATAGGAAGAAATAAAAATATTTAAATTAACTTTTAACATGAAAATGCCTTCTAATACAATTTTAAAATGACTGTCTGTATCTGGAATCCACAATTATTAACAATGAAATGATGGTCAGGTGCTTCTTGCACAATTTCTTGAATCTGCAGTTCCTACTCATGCTTGTGGGGGCAGGTGTTTTGAGTAGACTCCTGTAAACAAAACATCACTTGCTGTGTTGGGTTATGCTGGAGGTTGCATAATCCCCTTCCAGATGTAATCAGGCACCCTTCTCATATCATGAGGCTATTCCCTCCTTTGAGTGAGCAGCTTTTGCCTCTATCACTACTTGCATAAATACTATCAACTGAAAAGGCAAAGTAATTAACCAGGCAGAAGGGACATGGTGCTGGGACAGTATCCTGGGGTCTCTCTTCTATGTCAGCCATCACCCCTTTTGTAAGGAGGTCTGGGGTTCCAGAGGAGGGACTGGGTAGAAAGAGGATCTTTAAGGGTTCATGGTTCCTTGAGGCTCAGATTGGTACAAGCTGGAAAATTGCTGTAACATCTGTCTTCCTCACCAGACTGTGAACAGTTAGAAAGTATGGACCCCTTTTTTCTCATCTTTGTGTCTCCTACTACCTAATGCAATGTCTGCCAATAGCAGGCACTTAGTAAATATTTGTTGGGTAAAATTGAAATACACCTGTTTATTCAGACAATAGTTATTGACACTCTGCCTTGAGTTAGATACCGCATTAGGCACCTTGGGAGATGTGAAGAGAAGTAAGAGTTGGCTTTTACCTTTAATAATGTTTCAGTCTAGTTACTAGACTCTGGTAGAAACTGTCTCATGCATCTTATTAGCTTGGTGCTTAGTACAGAGCTTGGTCATAACAGGTACTTTGTAAACATCTGTCAATTAACTGTAATTTCAAATGTTTAGTCCAGAAGAATTGATTCAGACTTGTCACTCATTGTGCACCCCTCCAAATTTGCCAGCCCGGCAAACTCAGTCCTGCAGAATTACTCCCAGCGAACCAACAAACTGTTATGGTTAGCTAGGAACAACAGCCACTGGGAAAACAACGCATCACTTTTCATCTGAGTATTTCAAAAGCAACTGAGGTATTAAAATAAGGTCACAGTTGTCCCAATCAGATATCTTTTCAAAGGAATTGCAGGGTTGTGAGCCAACAGTGACCACATACACCTTTGTAGTCATCAGAATCAGTGTTCTCGACACTGAAAGCAAAATCAAATAAACAAGGTTGTGTTGTGCACTTCCTTGACCCAGACTTTCAGGAAGGAGCTGACACGCTGCCCAGGCTCGCGCTCACCCACATAGCTCTGGAGCCAAACAAACTGAGAAGCTCGTGTTTTCCCAGCTGTATGATGCACTCACTTCACCAAATGACTGGCTAGAAAACAAGGAAAAGAAAAAAACACGCCTAGTTCAGACCAGGCAAGGAAAAGAAGAATTGTTTCAGCTGGCCGGTTTTTTAATTTTTTTCATGAGGCATCAAGAAACACACAAATGGGGGAAATTAGATCTATAGCTTTTAGTTACCAAAAAAAGAAACAATTTTTTTTTTCTTTTAAAGATCTGACCATGTTATTACTCTGCTTAAAAACTTCTACTTTATAATCTTTAAACCCTTTGGTCTCCCAGGTCTTTTACAACTTGTTTAAAACAACCTTTCTAGTCCCATCTGCTCGGTTTCCTCCCACTCAAAACTGCTCAGAGGTTTGGCAGGCTCCCATTGTCATAAAAGGTTGATGTACTTCATGTCCACATGCTTCTGTTCATGCTATTCCTTCTGCTTGTAAGACCCTTCCTTGCCTTTATCTCTAGGGAAACTAACTCATCTCTCAAGACTAGTTTAAAAACGTGTTTCACTGTCACTCACTCCAGTAACAGAATTAGCTGCCCTACCTCTGTCTCCCCACATGACTACTGTATGTGTGCCTCTTACTGTACCTACCCCTGTATCATTCATTCATTCAACAACATTCCTTGTCTTTGTATTTTGCATGGGATATGCTGCTGGGCACTGGAGACCCAGGTAGAAAAGTCTCTAATTAATGGGGGACTGAGAGACACGTAAGTCAATTGCTGCAAGATAGAATTATACATTCTTTGGTAAAGATAAGCACAGGTGCTTTGAAAAAATCAGCAAAGGGTCACATACTCCAGACTGATTGGTTGGAGAGATTCTGGAAGGCTTCCTGGAGGAAGTTGCACCTAAAGAGACCAAAGAACAAAGAGTTTTTATATCCATCGTCTCATTTTGGCAGAGCACTCCTTGAGTAAAGAGGTCAGTCAGAGATCACATTAAATTGGGTCATTTTTTTCACACATGTTTATTGAATACTTTGCTAGGAGATAAAACACTGTTACTCTCAGGGGCAGCCTGGGGACCAGGGAGCAACAGTTAGAAGGGAGAGAAGTAGATGAGAGAAATAGTAGAAGAAATCAAGGCTTGAGTCCCAGGTTTCTAGTTTAGGCAAATGGGTGGATAGTGGGTCAGGACTACCATATGCAGATGGATGTGCAGGTTGTGTACTAATGGAAAGCAGGGCAATGCAGGAAGAGGAACAAGTTCAGTGGGGAGCGGTCTTATTCTTCAAATTTTGGTCACCAACGTGGTATATGATGTCAGCATGGACTGGACTTGGGAGACTGTCTTTTCCTTAAGGCAGATCTTCTATTCTCTCTTGGGTCGACTGGGAAATCCACATTCCTGCTACCTTCGCTTGGCTCCTTATTTTCAGACATGAAGAGTCTCTACTGTGAATGACTCAGGTCTTTCCCTTATCTCTTCTGCCTTTAAACCATTTTGACACCTTGACCAGAGGAGATGTTAAGATTTCTGGCTGAAATGAAGCTTGTGAATTAGGTGTAAAACTGAAAAATATATTCTGTTATTAGTATTACCTATTTAATAAGTAGGGTTATTATTATTAATAACATCTATTATTACTATTAACCAAAATTTGGCTTGAGTTATTAGAGTTGATTTCAGCTACAATTTGATCATCTCACAATGCTAGTGATGCCATATTAACCTGAAGTTTTATTTTCTTTATTTTTAGCCATTTTTCCTTTTAAAATAGTGGAAAAAATAGGATAAGTAGGCATTTTGATTTCCAAAGACCAAAATAAATAATCCCTTCAAAAACTGTTTTAATTTATCCTAAATACACCCCAAGTTAGATTCTTTTTCTGAGAAGTCTCACTATCTCTAAAACATCCCTTTTGGTTACCATTTGACTTCCTGTTACATTAAGCAAGAAACACAACTCTTTTAACAAAAGTACTGCTATAAACTGTACCCAGAACTTTTAATAAAAGCAGTTCTTCATTATTCTTGATTGCTATTTGTAGCTTTTTCCACGTCCTTCTAGAAATAGTGGGCCCCAATATATGTATCCCATAAAAGTAGACAACACACTCTACCAAAGACAACCATTGGGACAGAACGTCTGGACTCTCATCCCTATGCACTGCCTAGTCTTCCTGCTCCCTTTGATATGAATTCTATCCTTTTTTTAAAATTTGTATGTTGTTCCCCAAATGTATTCACTTTTAATCTACTTGGTCATGGATTATATTATCTTCTTGTTCATAGTTTAGATGGAATATTGATAAATTAATAACTTTGGATTCCAAACACCTGTCTTTGGTGATGAAGTAGAAGAGAGACAGGAGGTAAAGTTTACCTTTGCGTTATCTGTGTGTAAAGGTTTGCCAGGTACGTGTATAATACGCAAGGCAGTGAGCAGAATTAGCCTTTTAAGAAGAACAGATGGCTGTAGAAGCCCTATTTCCACAACATCATCCTTAATTACTTGGCATTGTCATCGCTTCATGAAAGGAGATCCTCTAAGGCCGTGAGCTTCCAATTTATGCCTGTGAACTCCTCCAAAATTTTTGAAAACTATATACCCCTCATCCATTTTAAAGTAAACATTTTAAAAGTTTCATGATAAGTTTAAATAGTTGCAAAGGATGTCATTTCTCACATTATAAATATTGCCACTTAAAAAAAAAAGCTCTCACATTACTCTCTTAAATGTTTCTCAAGGAATTCTCAATACCACAGCAATTTGATACCAACCACCGTGAACTGATACCCATCACTATCTCGTTAAAAAGCACATGAACACACTTTTCTTTAATAAACACTTTCACCATTTTTCCCATTCCAATTTACCAACAAAATTTTATTCTAAAATAATGTTTTAGTGCTTGTAAGTTTTTTATTGACCCCTCTCACATACTCTACACACACACACACACACACACACACACACACACACACACTAATGTAAGTTGAAGGCTGCAAAGTGTTTTAAAATTTTTTCATCTGGATGTAGTTATCATTAGCACAGAATTAAACAAAACAATAGACAAATATTGCAAACGTGATGCATAATTATTAAACATAAGGAGTGAATTTTTATTGGGATTGCATTCATTAATAAGCTAGTAGCTCTTTTTTCAATTGTTTCTTGTATCCATGGATGAGTTATTTATTGCTAGAATGAGACTGGGTGCCATATCCATTCTATTTATTATTTTCACAAATATAGGAATTGAAAAACCTTATTTACAATAAATAAGTAGGTGAGCATGGATTTAAGAGAATAGTCACAAGTCTAACCTAAATGAGGTATAAACTAAACATCACATAGATAACCATAAAAAATATTTTTAATGATTGATCAACTGACAATTCAATTAAACACTTTTCGATTCTGTTGAAAGCAAAGAATTGGGAAGCACATGGCTTGCAAAAGGATTTATTTCAGTCATTAGAATCCAATTAAACACCAATATTTGGAGTTGTCCCTTTGCAGCACAGAGATCTCTACACTTTAGTGCAACACATCTGGGTAATTTCTGATTGGGCAGGAGATGTGTCTTTCTTTTGTAAGGTGGGAGAGTAGACATGATGAAAGGACAGGATGGAGAGGAGAGCATGTGAGGAGTTCTCAGACATATTCATTTTGGAGAGAGTACTTACGGTAGCTGAGGATCTGAAATTGGTCTTTAAAATTATCCTTTTATACATATTCTTTGGAAGGACCTCAAATAGTAGACCCAGTTGAAACCACCATTTTAAAGATCTCTGCCAAGTACTACCATTTCATCCTTGACAATAGAGCTTTTTCTTTTCTCAGAACACCTATTAATATCTGGAAGAACCAGTGTTTCCTGGAATACTCTATGAGAACTGATACCTTAGAGCAGTGGTTCTCAAAGTGTGTGCCAAGGCACACTGGTGCACCCTAGAAGATTTGCAGGTGTGCCCTATAGGATTCCAGAGAAATATGTACCTGTTGGGGACCAAAAAACCAACAGGGTTTTTGGAGTTTAGATTTTTGGGGGACAGAGGTGTGAAGAATTTGCTGTAAGCTGACAGTCTGCCCAACCCTCCACCTCACTTGCCTGATTAGGTTGCAAAAGGCTGTTAAGCTGTGGTGCTGGATTGTTTACACTACCCCCATGTTCCCCAGAAAGACTGGAAGCAAGTTTCTTCTATCCTTTGTTTGGTGTAAAGTTAAGATGATGTGTATGGTGGAGGTTTTCTGCACTCAACACAATTAAGAGTAAAAAGAAAGAAATTCTTCAATGTATTGACAAGGCAATGAGAGTTTGCCTTTTAAATATATGCCCAAACATTGAAGAAATCGCTAGGACACATCAGGCTTATGTTTCTCATAAACACAAGAATGAAAAACTTAACACATTTTCACTGGGACATGCTGAATTTACTAAATCTTACTAAGAATGTATCTATATATATAAAAAGATAATTTTTTGTCGATTTTTTATTTTTTAACCCCTTTTTTATGAATTCTAAAAATCATAACTCAAAAAATGTAACATAAAAATGTTTTTAATGTCAGAATAAATTTAATTTTGTCATATTTATTTTGTTTAATTATCATAAAAGCATGCTTGGACTTTATATTTTTTTCTTTAATATTTGAATTAATTATTATAACATATTTCTTAGAAATTTGTATACAGTATGCCTACAATTATTTGTAGGATTTTAAATGCGCCCCAACTTCAAAAAGTTTGAGAACCACTGCCTTAAAGATTTATATGAGAAATCTTAATTGGCACCTGACTAGGCAGTGGTGCCATGGATAGAGTATCAGACTGGGATGCAGAGGACCCAGGTTTGAAACCCTGAGGTTCCCAGCCTGAATGCGGGCTCATATGGCTTCAGCACAGGCTCACCAGCTTGAGTGTAGGGTCACTGGCTTGAGTGTGGGGAAGACCCTATGGTCACTGACTTGAGCCCAAAAGTTGCTGACTTGAAGCCCAAGGTCGTTGGCTTGAGCAAAGGATCACTGGCTCTGTGGTAGTTCCCTGGTCAAGGTGCATATGAGAAAGCAATCAATGAACAACTAAGGTGCCACAACAAAGAATTGATGCCTCTCATCTCTCTCCCTTCCTGTGTGTCCCTCCCCCCCAATCTCTGTCACACAAAAAATGAATCTTAATTGGTTCCCCAATTAGATAATAAAATTTGAAGTTGTGATTTTGTTGCAAGAGAACAGATAGGATGATGATGGTGATGATGATGATAATAATAGCTATTATTAATTGTGTTTGCTTCACAGAGCAGAAACCCAAGTAAACACTGGCAAATACCAGTAAGAAGATATTTGTCTCATACAACAACACATTTCTGGGCAGGTAGCCATAGACTAAAATAGTAGCTCAACAATGTCAGTAAGTACCCAGTGCTTACTAGCTTGCCACCCCATCATCCTTCACTTGTGATCCTTGTGTTGTTAACCTCATGACTGCAAGATGGCTTCTCCACCTCTACGATCATGAATGAGTTCCAGGCAAGAAGGTGTGGAGGAAGGAGAGAAGAGTAAGGACTTGCTGCCCAGAAGCTCTGCCTTTTTATTTAAAAATGTCAAGGACTCTACCTACACATCATCAGCCATAACTAGGTTTTGTGGTCACCCTAGCTAAAGAGGAACTGAAAGTTGGAGTATTATTTCCTTTTCTACCCTCTCTAGTAGAGGAAGGCAAAGACAAAGACTCTTGAGAATAGGTTTTGAATGAACTTACAGGATCTGTCACACGTTCTTATTCTGAGCCAGGCATTTTACATATAGTACCTCTGTTCTAACAAGAAGTAGGTTTATTATCTCCATTCTTCAGGTAAGAAAACAAGCTTACTGAGGTCAAAGTAACCTTACAAGGCACCATGACTAATTTGTGACAAAACTGGAGTTGGAAACAGTTCTAATGCCAGAGTCTGGGCTTTTCACCTCTAACCACTATACAGATGCAGCTGTTGTGCTATCCTCCCTGACATACTCCGTCTACCTCATGGAGCTAGACCTAAACTGTTCTACTGGGTGTGGAGACTCCCAAGGCCTGTGCCAAGTGCAAAGGAGTGGGGTGGGATGAGAGAATAAATAAGAAAATCTTACTCTTTCCCATCCCAAACCCAGGCCCCAATTCTCTTGATCTGGGTAAGAATGGGTAAAAAGAAAGCAGTAGGAAAAGGAAACAGCATCTCTCAGCTGGGGTGCAAGACACTGGGGTTCCTTTCCTGACTAAGACCCTGGCCTTTTAGGTCATCCTGACCCCGCAGGCCTCCATCTCTGCACCTTGCTCTTCAGTATGTATTTGTAGGAGAGAAGACAGGAGAAGAGGATGTGGAATTTTAATCACCCCTATGGCAGGTTTCTGTGCTTTGGAGACACAACTGTTAGCATGCTCTACACACAGAGCCTGGCTTAGAATCCACCTATTTCTCAGCCTTGGCATTGGGCGCCCCATGACCCATTCCCTCCACACCATCTCTTCACAAACTCAGAGTTACTTTCTTATTGAGAACTCTGGGCTGCATGACCTATTCAGTTAGGCTCACTGAAGCATGGAAGCTCCGGAAACTTCACCCCATGGCCCAGGCTTTCAAGACTTCCAGAATTCAACTGCTTTTCACTCGCACTGCCATCCGGGACCAACCCAACATCATCCCCCTCTTGAGTGACTAGAATGGTCATCTGATCTCCATAGGACCTCCCTGCACCCATAGTCTATTCTCCACAGAGCAGCCAGAGTAGTGACATTGAAGCTTCACACTCTTCTGCTCCAATTCTACCGTGGTCTCCCTTTACTCTTAGAGTCAACATTTTGGCAAATGGCCTATAGCTCCTACTCTATAGGCCATTTGCACACTGTTTCTCTCCCTCCCCTCTATCTCTCCAACTTCATTTCCTACTACACTCTTCCCCTTGCCATGTCTTCTGCCCCAGAGCCTTTGCACAGACTGTTCCCTGTGCTGAGACTACTCTTCTCCCAGATATTCCAATGTCAACCTCATCTCCTTTAGGGCTTTGCTTAAATGCCACTTTCTCACTTGTGGCCTACCATGACTACCCTGTTTATAAATGCTCTTTCTTTTCCCCCACCACATGTTGCCAATCCCACTCACCCTGCTCTACCCTCTCCCATGGTGCTTACCACCTTCTTATGGTGCATATAACTTACTTATTTATCATAGCTATGGACTGATTCCCCCTCATATGACAGATACGCTCACCAAATATTCCATTTGCTCCCCTGGATTTCCTTGCCTCTTTGTCATGAGGCAAGTCCATGTTACTAGTCCACAGAAAGTGTGATGGGTCATTTTCATGCTGTTGCACTGACAAACCCATGGCAAGTTCTCCAGTCTTTCTTTTCCTTTGCCATAGCAACCAAGGAACCTCAAACTGAGATGGTGAAGCCTTCTGGGCCTACATGAGTCACTACATGGAGGACAATGGCCCTGGAAAATCACAATGGACTTCGTGTGAAAGAAAAATAAATGAAGTATTGTTTTGTTAAGCTAATGCTGCTTTACAGATAACTTCGACTCTCCTGGCTAACACACCCTGTTAGAATACAAGGTTCATGAGAGCAGGGTTTGGTGCTGTTTTGTTTTCTCATATATTCTTGGCACTTGGATCAGTGCCTGGCCCATAACTGATGTATTCTTGGCCGTTGGATCAGTGCCTGGCACATAACAACCCCTCGGTAAATTTGTCAAATAAATGAATAGACTCCTGGACACCAATTCAGTATTGCTGACCCAGCCCAGGTCCTAACTTCCTCTGAAGTGGAGTTAATTCCCAGGCTCTAAGCTAGCAAGGTCCTTATGAGTAGGGACTGAATTACAGTCATCCTTGTATTGTCCTCAGTTACTTGAGTAAGGCTTTGCACATTATCCATGCTCAGTAAATACTGACTAATAGCAATGACTAAATGCTGGATCAAACTCATCCTGTGATCCTCAGATACAAAGCTCACAGTGGAAGAAGGAGGACAGCCAGCTCTAATTAATGTATGCCCACAGTCTCAGCACATAACCTTGTTTTGTCAAGAAAATTAGTTGTTTTGTTTGATTTCCCTTAGCTCCTTACTCTCTGATATAAATTCTGTTCTCACCTCTTTGTTGTCCTTGTTCTTTTGGAGGGCATTCTTGTGACAATGCAGGTTGCACCATTCTTTCTACCTCTTAGTCATACCTCAGCCCACTGTTTTCTGGCCTCCAATACCCCAGTGATACTGAACATCCTCTTGCTGTGGCACCAAGACCTCCTGATTGCCAAACCTGGTGGGGTTTCTTATGGCATGTGATGTATGGGAGACGTTCAAGCCAATCTCCTTGTCACTTGCTGCCCTTTGGCTCCAATGGAACCATACTTTCCAGGTTTTCTTGTATCTCCCTGGCCTTTCCTGCTCTTTGATGGGCTCCTCTTCCTCTGCCCACTCCTTATATGTTCCCCACGGTGCTGTTCTCAGCTCACTGTTCTCTGCACTCAACACACCCTCCCTATGGTTTCAAGCACCACTTGAACACTGATGCTTCCCCAATCTCTATCATCAGCCCTGGCCTCTCTCCAGAGCTGTAGATGATTTATACATCTGCAAACTGGACGGCCCTACCTACCTGGATGTCTCATGTGTTAGGTGCCTCCTGCACATCATCTCACAGCCTTTTGACCTCACCTCTGAGGCTAAAAGCAGCTCTGGCAGGCAGTTCTGCGCTGACTTTGATTCGGTTTAAACGGTTACTTACCTTAGCAAGTGACTTATACCTTGCTTCATGACTTGGGGATTCACTGATTCCCCTGGACACCTATTTATTTATCCAAGATGCCTGTGGAAGCACCTGACATTTATGCATGTGCAACCGAGATTGGGAATGGGTGGGGTGCTGTTAGGACGTGAGGATCACACTCCATGGGGAAGCCCTGGACCAATGAGGTGCAAGAACCAGTATGTAACGGATTCTCCTTTTTCTCTCTTGGAAGAACAGTCCTGAGATGCAGTGTAAATGCCCCCAGGAGGCCTTAGGGACATCCAATGCCAATGTCCCGTGGGGATGGCGAAGATCACACACATTCTTGATTGACATTTTGTCCTGCCCTCCCTGGTCCCTCACTCCCATTCTCTGGGATCACTTCCCAAATAAACAACCAGCACAAAAAAACCTTTGTGCTACTCTATCCCAGTCAGTCATCAAAGCTAAAAATGAAATTGTCTTGACTCCTCCCTCTTCTTCATCTTTACCTTAAGCTCCCCTCTGTTGCTGCCCTAAAACTATTGTCTAAACCCCCATCATCTCACCTAGGCAGCCTCCTTTAACTTCTCCCTGTCTCTCTTCCAGCCTGCTCAAATCTACCCTTCATTCAACTGCCAGCATGAAATACTCAAGCACAGACGTTATCATGTCATTTTTGTTTGTTTGTTTAACCCCACCAAAGGCTCCACTGGGTGACTGAAATCCAAGCACCCTAATGTGGACAAGGGCCTCTCTGATTGGCTCCTTGCCTACCTCTCCAGCACCATATCTGAACTGTTTGTGCTCACCAGCATGGTTCCAAGTTGTACACCCACTAGAGAGAAAGAAAATGCTCATCTTGAAGATATTTTTTTATCCCAGTAAGAAGCATCCCAATAGCCCAGCTGCCACGGAGACCAAGTTGATAGAGTTATTCTCTAGAGTCAGTAATCACGATTTTTTTCTGGCTTGTAGATTCACCATATACAGATGACAGGGCAGACAGCAAAAGGATGGAAAGAACTCTGCAGACAGAACCAGAACACCTGGGTTCCTGGCCTGCCTCCTGGTTAGCTGTGTGGCCCTTGGTAAATTACTTGGTTTCTGCATCCACCAAGTGGGAAGTCATTATGTACGTGGCACTATTGCTGTCCCAAAGCGGGCTGCACATCCACCTCTCCTTTGCTCTGCTGTGCCAGCCGGGGCACGCACAGCATGCTGAAGGTGACCTCACCAGCCCTACGTCAGCCTCCTTCCTTTGGGTATCTGGGAGAAAAGGCCGATTGTGTCCTGAGCCAGAAAGTTAGCGATGCTGCATGTCTTGCACTTTTTTGTCCAGCTCACTGTAACAATAAGGATAATTCTGTCCCAAATAGCCATCAAGTTTTTTGGAATGAATTGTGTTCTTCAAATCCACAGAATTTATTGTCACATCACTGCCAAGTTGGACAGCTTCTTATCAGAGTCAGGTCAAACACAGGTCGAGCCCAAGGCTGGTTGTCTCCCTCATGATGCCCAGTCTTCTCGCTCCTCACCCAGCGCGACCCCCACCATCTTCCTGATGGTGATGTGCTACCCTGCTCCCACTCCACCCTGCCTCTCAGTTGCTGGAATAGAACATTTCGTTTCTCAGTTTGCTTCTTCCCATCCTTCAAGACCTTATTTTTTTTATTTTCCAGTTTAAAGTGAAAATGTGATAGTGTAAATATGGTCTGGATATTTTCTCTCTTCAGTTACTACTGAAAGTTGCACACACACACACACACACACACATACATACCACACACACACATACCACACACACACACCACATTTTGTGTTAGTTTCTTTTCAAAGCTGATCATACTAATGCAATTTTTAGTAACTCACTGTTTCCTACATAATTGAGGAAGTCAGAATTAAAAGTCCCAAAGTGAATATAAATAGGAAGACACTTATGTGTATAGCTATGGAGTCATGAATGCTAACAGGTTCTATTTAAAAAGTATTTTATTTATTTATTCCACAAGTCATTACCGAGTTTATATTGTATATATATGCCAGGCTCTGTACTAAATGCTGGAGATATAATTAAAGCAAACATAATCCTTTCTCTATAGAATAGTCACCGTCTAGTGCATTAGATATACCAGTTGGATGTGGAAAATGTCTAATGAGTTCTGTACAATCTAACTCACTTGAGTCCCTTATTTACAGCATGATTTCCTATATGATTAAGTAATTATTCAAGGAACTATTTTTTAGTATTAGTGTTTCCTTTTAGAGTAAACATCGCATAAAAACAAAGATCCCACACCACATGGACATAAGCCCTAGCACAATACCTAGCCCATCAGTCAATGCTCCATAACATTTGTGAAGGAAGGAAAAAAGAGAGGGAGGGAGGAAAAGATGGAAGAAGATAGGATAAAATAGAAAGAAAAGGAAAAACAGAATGAGAGAGAGGAGAGGAGAGGAGAGGAGAGGAGAGGAGAGGAGAGGAGAGGAGAGGAGAGGAGAGGAGAGGAGAGGAGAGGAGAGGAGAGGAGAGGAGAGGAGAGGAGAGGAGAGAGAGAAGCAGAGTGGAGAGAGGAGGAGAAGGGAAGGGAGGTGAGAAGATGGGGAATGGGAAGAGAAGAGAAAGATACCATATTTCCCCATGTTTAAGACGCACCTTGTATCGAAAAATTTGGGGTCTAAAAACTGAATGCATCTTATGCATTGGTTGTAGATTTTTTTTTAAACTTGCATTTCCTGCTTTTTTGTGCTTGTTTTTGTGCTCATTGTTGTAGGTTTTTTACATGCATTTTCCACTTTTTTGCATTTATTGTCTTTTTTCAAATTTCTGGTCCCCAAATTAAGGTGTGTCTTTTACATGGGAACGTCTTTTACATGGGGAAATACAGTACGTTAATTCTGTGAAGAAGCTCAGGGCCTGTAAAAGGAAGCTGGCGTTGAGAAAAAAAAAAAAAAGTGGTTGAAAATGAGAGCAGGGCAAGGTGGCCAGAGCTAAGCTATGCAGGGTTTCATTTGGGAAAGTTCCGCGGCAGAATGTCTGGAAGCTTCACGGAGAACTGGCCACAAATGTGCGCCTCTGACCTGGGCTGAGGGACATCCCGCGCTGAGAGCCACGCCTGTGGCCCGCACCAGGCTGAAGATGAAACCCAGGCCTGCGGTGAGGTTGTGCCAGGTGGGGCTGAGGACGCTGGACACAAAAAGCCCTGATTTGCTTGTAACCAGTGTGGCCAACAATCTAGGGTTAGTTTCCTCTAGAGCAGTGGTAGTCAACCTGGTCCCTACCGCCCACTAGTGGGCGTTCCAGCTTTCATGGTGGGCGGTAGTGGAGCAACCAAAGTATAAATAAAAAGATAGATTTAACTATATAGTAAGTTGTTTCATAAAGATTTATTCTGCCAAACTTAGTGAAAATCCAACATAAAGTACTTGGTAAGTAATTATTATTATATGCTTTAACTTGCTGTAACTCTGCTTTATAAAATTTATGAAGTAAAGTTACTTCCCTACTTTATAAATCACCATTACTGTGGAACTGGTGGGCGGTTAGAAAATTTTAGTACTAAGAGAGATACAAAAGTGGGCGGTAGGTATAAAAAGATTGACTACCCCTGCTCTAGAGGGCTGTCTGGGTGAGGGGATTGTGCTAAAGGACCTAGCTGAATTTTCCGTGGGAGGCAGCCCTGGACCCTATTAATATGGGCTAATTGAACCTCAGGAACCTCTGTTCTAGTTTACTGTTTCTCATCCTTAGTGATACTACTACTATAATTATATCTTTCGCACTGTTTTTAACTTAGATGCTTTCTATTTCAAGCTGAACTTTGGTCTTACCCATGAAAATCTTATTCCCAAACAAACATGATAGTTGGTCTGAAAATCACAAGTGCTCTTATGGGGAGAACTCTGGAAAAAATAGACAGTGTTAAGGAGTATATTACTGTATTCCCCATGTATAAGATGCTCCCATAGATAAGACTTATCTTAATTTGGGAGCCCAAATTTTTTAAAATTTTTATTAATTTTAATTTATTGTGTAACATGGATTTAAGCATCATACTCAATTTAACTCCCTCACCACCCACCCATTATACCCCCTTTGCCCCCGTACACCTAACTCCCTCCCCTCTTCCCTTTGGACTTGCTGTCCTGTTATCTGTATCTATGTGTTATGTATATATAATTTCACTAATACCTTTCCCTTCTCTGATCCCATTCCTTTATTCCCCTTCCCTCTGACAGCTGTCCCTCTGGCCCCTGTGACCCTGCTTCTGCCTCTATTCCATTCCTCAGTTCACTGTGTCCATTATATTCCACATATAAGTGAGATCATATGATATTTGTCTTTCTCTGCCTAGCTTATTTCACTTAGCATAATAATCTACAGGTCGGCCCTGGCCGATTGGCTCAGCGGTAGAGCTTCAGCCTGGCGTGCGGGGGACCCGGGTTCGATTCCCGGCCAGGGCACACAGGAGAAGCGCCCATTTGCTTCTCCACCCCCCCTCCTTCTTCTCTGTCTCTCTCTTCCCTTCCCGCAGCCGAGGCTCCATTGGAGCAAAGATGGCCCGGACGCTGGGGATGGCTCCTTGGCCTCTGCCCCAGGCGCTAGAGTGGCTCTGGTCGTGGCAGAGCGACGCCCCGGAGGGGCAGAGCATTGCCCCTGGTGGGCATGCCGTGTGGATCCTGGTCGGGCGCATGCGGGAGTCTGTCTGACTGTCTCTCCCCGTTTCCAGCTTTAAAAACAAAAAACAAACAAACAAACAAACAAAAAAATCTCCAGGTCCATCCATGCTGTTGTAAAAGGTAAGATTTCCTTCTTTTTCATGGCTGTGTAGTATTCCATTGTGTATATGTACCACAGCTTTTTAATCCACTCATTCACTGACAGACACTTGGGCTGTTTTCAGATCTTGGCTATTGTAAACCATGCTGCAATAAACATGGGGGTGCATATCTTCTTTTAAATCAGTGATTTGGGATTCTTAGGATATATTCCTAATAGTGGGATAGCTGGGTCAAAAAGCAGTTCCATTTTTAATTTCTTGAGGAATCTCCATACTGTTTTCCACACTGGCTGCACCAGTCTGCATTCCCACCAGCAGTGCAGGAGGGTTCCCTTTTCTCCACATCATCACCAGCACTTATTGTGTGTTGATTTATTAATGAGTGCCATTCTGACAGGTGTGAAGTGGTATCTCATTGTGGTTTTAATTTGCATTTCTCTTATAATTAGTGACATTGAACATTTTTTCATATGCCTATTGGAGGCTCAAAATTTTTTTTTTCTAAATTTATTTATTTATTCATTTTTAGAGAGGAGAGAGAGACACAAGAGAGAGACAGAGAGAGAGAAGGGGGGAGGAGCTGGAAGCATCAACTCCCATATGTGCCTTGACCAGGCAAGCCCAGGGTTTCGAACCGGCGACCTCAGCATTTCCAGGTCATTTTTATCCACTGCGCCACCACAGGTCAGGCCTCAAAATTTTTTTTAAAAATGTATTACATAAAGTTATTGAACTCAAGTTTTATTCATCATAAAATTCATACAACTCCTCCTCACTCTCAAAACTCCCATTCATCTATGTCTAATGATGAATCACTGTCTTCAGCAATGAGCACAAAAACAAGCGTGAAAAAGCAGGAAATGCAAGTAAAAAACGCTACGACCACTGTTTAAGATGCACCCAATTTTTAGACCCCAAATTTTTCAAAAACAGTGTGCATCTTATACATGGGGAAATACGGTATATATGTCAGGTTTTATGCTAAGTATTTTCACTGTGATATTCAACTGATCTTTGCAATATCTCTACAAAGCAGATACTATTGTTGTCCCCAGTTGACAGGGAAGGAAATAGGCTCAGATAGATTACATCCCCTCTCTGTGGGTCTTGCAACCACAGCTGGTGAAAAGTGGACCCGCTAGCCCACTGGTTTTCCTTTCTTTTTCTTTTCTTTTTGACAGAGACAGATTGAGAGTCAGAGAGAGGGACAGATAGGGACAGACAGACAGGAAGGGAGAGAGGTGAGAAGCATGAGTTCTTCGTTGTGGCTCCTTAGTTGTTAATTCATTGCTTTCTCATATGTGCCTTGACCAGGGGGCTACAGCAGAGCGAGTGACCCCTTGCGTAAGCCAGCGACCTTGGGCTCAAGCCAGCAACCATGGCATCATGTCTATGATACCTCACTCAAGCCAGCAAACCTGTGCTCAAGCTGGTGAGCCGTTGCTCAAGCCGGATGAGCCCACGCTCAAGCCAGTGACCTTGGGGTTTCAAACTGGGTCCTCTGCATCCCAGTTTGACACTCTACCCCCTGCACCACTGCCTGGTCAGGCCCCAGTGGTTTTCAACTGCCAGTCTGTGTACTGGCACCAGTCCATGGGCCTGCAGTTGAAAATCACCCCTCCAGCCCAAGGCAGGCCAAGGTGAGGCAGGCACTCCCTTATAGCAGTGAGCTACACTTTTAGATGAAACATAGACAATTTTCAGTAGTTAAAGCTATTTTAAAGATTTTTTCTTTATTTTTTACAAGTGATCCTCATTTCTTATTATATTGATATGAAGTTTTATTTAATTAAATTAAAAAATGAATTATAAAAAATTAAGTAATAATGCAGTGTGTTATGGATTCAGAAGAAGGGTGAAGATAGACACAAGTGACAGTCTATAAAATCCCAGGCCACCTGCATGGCTTGGTTTTGATCTTTGTCACTGGACTCTGACTCTGTTCATTGGCCGACCCCCATGAGACACGCAGCCAACACTTGCTGTGTGCTGCTGGGACTTCCCTAACACATCTCGCCTCTGTGGGTCTCTGGGTCATAGACAACCCCATCTCAACAGAGTGAAACACCAGGAATTAGGTAAGAGGTGGTTTGGCAAAGGTTAGGAATGAAAATGTCTTCAGCTGCAATTAGCTCAGGACACATAAGGGTTTGTTGGGAAGGGACACCAAAGATGAGGATCCCACTGCCTTCAGCACAGGATTTGGAACAATCTGGAGAGGCAATTGGTCAGTGCATATGTTGCAAGAAGGATCTAGGTGAGAAAGGGTTGTGGTTTACCAGAAGGCTGCAGCCTCTGAGATTTCCTGCTGTGCCACACGGAAGGTCGCCTGCTTCAGGCCTGGGGGATCTATAACTCTGACCTCTATGTTACTCTTGGCATGAGGCTTCATGCTTATTAGGCACTCATAAAATTTGTTCTGGATTCACTCCCATTGCCACTTCACCTGGAAATCCTTTTACAAGGCAGAGGATGTTCTACATAGAGGACCACAGTTAGGACTGAGTGGGTACCTCGCTCTGTTCCTCCACTACCAAAAACTACATTAGCAGCCTTCTAGTGGTTACTGGCAGTTTCTTTTGCATGATGCAGTTCATCCAGGGCCATGCCCTGGGTGAATGAATAATCAAATCCCAGAATTGCAAGGCTCTAAGCAGTCACTGGATGCGAAATTATGAACCTATCTCTTGACATGTCGCTGTCCCCACTCTTGCTTTCCCCCAATAAGTGGCAAGGTCAAAACACTGTTTTTCTTTAGTATAATCAGAAGCACCAATCTTCTTTTGTCAAATATGGTTAAGCCATAACAACAGTCCAACAATGCCAAGTCACTTGGGTTACTAATTTGAAAGTTGTGCACCCCTAGTGTTTGTTTTCAAAGTAAGAAAAGCTAAAGGTCAGAGCATGTGTTTCTGATCAGATTATTCCTGAGGTTGTATACTATTCACAGTATGTCTAAGGACGAGTGCTTCATAGTCCCACTGATCTGAGTTTGAATTTGTGCTCTATTTGCTGTGGCAATTTGGGCAAATTACTTAACCTCCTTGAGACTTTGTTCTTGTCTGCATATGGGCATGCTCTTGTGGCCTGGAGCAGCGATTCGTTCAGACACAGTCTGCAATGAGCTTCTGGTAAGGCCTCATAAGGAAGGCATGCATCTAATGCAAAGAGTAGGAACCCGTCTGTGGCTGGACTTTCAGAGGCTAGAATTGGGTCTTAGGGCATGAATGTGCAGGCTTTTCCTCTGGTGACCATCTGCTACTCTCCAAGAGCTGGCTTCTTGAGTATGCAACTCTTTCCTTGTGAACCAGCTTCTCCGTCCTTCTTCCCCAGGTAGCTGCGCTCTGCCTCGGGCAGCTGACTTCTACCCTCACCTCACTCAGGCCCAGCACTGTCTCCTTCTCTAGCCTTTCAGCTTTCAACTTTCATTTCTGCAATTAACTAATTTCTTTATATATTCCCATTTGTAATTTCTAAAAGCAAGAATCTATTTGGATGAGGCTTTTTGTGTTAAGACACTCTAAAAATTGCTGGCTGGCCAATGAATTGATTGTTAGTCCACCCTGTTCTACTGAGAGAGAGAGAGAGAAAGAGAGAGGACAATCATATTGGGCATGTCACAGCTACCAGAAGCACCCCCATTTAGCTGAGGTGGTAGGCATGGGAGTTTTCCTTACAAGGGATGGCAGACGGAGCGATTGACAAGTGTGGTTAAAAAAAACTCATATATTTGTCGTGAAGATTAAACAAGAAAAAAAAGTGTGAAGGGTCCAGCATGGAGCTAAATGCTCATAGTAAATGCTCAAGAAATGATAGCTGTCATTCTTATTATGTGATTAATATTGCTATTATTATAATCTACCTCCAGAAGACTTGGTTCCAAATGTGCAGGGTGATTTGTAGCCCTACAATAAAAAATATGCAGGGTGGTTGTTTTTCTTAAACATATTTAGTTTACCCTCACTAAAGAGAGAGAGCAAGAAGTGAAGTCAGCTCTCTATGTGTATAACATCAAGGAATAGAAACATTCTCTGGAAGAAACATTACAAGTTCCCCTTCAAGTTATGTTTTAAAACCACAAACACAATCCTGTAAGCCTACCTAAGTTCTTATAATGGCTTCCTATTTTTCTTATGTAAAGATAAAAATTCTTTAGAAGGCCTTATATGGTCTGCACCCCTCTCCTCCACCACACACTCATGCACCCTTCTCAGCCTTGGCCAGCACCATGAACAGGCTGCTGGAGGTACTGCAGCCACAGTGGGATGCTTCCAGGACCCCAGGACACCTCTTCACATTGCACAGAGGGCCTCTCAACATGCTCTTCTGCCTACAAGGCCCTTCTGCTCCCTTCCCAGCCCCGCCCCTTTCCTAGTTAATTTTAACTGCCCTTCCTGATCTTTGTTTAAATATCTGAAAAGCTTTCTCCGGGACAGAGAGGATCTTTTGTGATATGCATTCACAGAATCAATTGTTTTTTCTTCGGCCCATTGTTTCACTAATGGGATTGTGTGATTTGTGTCTGCTTTTCCCACTAGACTATAAACTCACAGGCAGATAATGTCTGTTTTTGCCACTTTTGTGTCCCCCGCCACTGATGGTGCTTAGACTATATAGGCACTCAATAAATATCTGTTGAATAAATAAGTCAATAATAGTTTTGCTATTAAATGCAACTAAATTGCTTATCAGAAGCTATGACAACACTGGAAAGTAAAAATTATCAATATTACACCTGTTGTTGTTAAATGTACACATGCAGAGCTCACCAGATTTGGCTGTGCTCTATGCCTAAAGGAAATGGCAACACATTTTAGAACACTGATACTATCCAGGCCACATTCATTTACCAGAATGCAATAAATTTAGAAATTAACAAATAGGGAGCCAGAAGAAGTCTATACTTCTAAAATATAAGCACACACTTCTAAAGCTCTCTGGTGTAAAGAGAAAGTAAACTACTTGGAACTGAACCACAATGAAATAGTACACATCAGAACCCATGGGATACGGCCAAAGCAATTTTCAGAAGAAAACTCTAGCCTTATGTTTATTTATTAGAACATAAAAATGATTGAAAAGAAAAATCCGAAGCCAAAGTAAGTACTAAAAAAATAACATATAAAAACAGAAATTAATGAAATAGAGAAAATACTCAGTAAAATTAATCAAACCACAGGTTTGCTTTTTTTAAGGTAAAATTATTTGGCTAGAACAATTAATGATAAAGAAAAAATACTTAATAGGCAATATCAAGCATGAAAAGGGACAGATGGACACATGTAAAAACCAATTTTGAAAGAGTATATTATGAACAACTTTATACCAATGAATTTAAGACCCAGATAAAATGAATGATTTTCTAGGGAAATATATTTTTAAAAAGCAACAACAAGAAGATTTGTCCAAGAAGAAGTAGAACACACTAAACTAATAACCATCAAAGAAATTGAACTATTAATTTAAAATGTACCTCCTTCCTGCCCTGCAAAGGGCCTCAGGCTAAACAGGCATATGAACAAGTTTTTCTACTAAAATTTGAAAGAACAAGTAACATGTTTATGACCTTTGGAGTATAAAAGGCCTTCTTAAATTATAAAAATAAAAAGCCAAAAAGGTAAAGATGAGAAAATTCATCATGTCAAAACTTAAAACTTCTCTGTGACAAAAGACATGATTAACAAATTTAAAAGGCAATTTGTGGTCTAGGAGAAAATGCACTCTATGTTTATATACACATATACACAAACACATACAAATATACGCAAATTTAAACAACAGGCAATACATACTACCCTGGTGCTCTGGACTGAATTGTGTCTCCACCAAAATTAGCATGTTGAAACCCTAACCCCCAGTGTGATATTATTTGGAGATAAAGCTTTTAGGAGGTAATTAAGGTTAAATGATCATAGTCGGATAGGATTGGTGGTCTTATAAGTAGAATAAGAAAGTCTTTCACCCTTCACATACATGTATCAAGGAAAAGCCATGTGAGGACACAGCAAGAAGACTTTGTCTGCAACCCCAAGGAATAACTTTCACCGGACACGAACCTGGCAGACATCTTGATCTAAGACTTTCCGACTCCAGAACTGTGAGAAAATCAATTTCTGTGTGTAAGCCACCTAGTCGAAGGTATTTTGTTATCACAGTCCAAGCTGACTAGACATTCAGATATATAAATCCATACAAAAAAAAAAGACCAAAACTTGATTTAAAAAAACAAAGTTCAAGATATGAACAGGGAATTCACAGAATAGATATGGTCAATAAACATAAAAAAAAATACTTAGCTATGCAAAAATATCTTTTTCATGACCATTAGATTGGCCAGCTTGATAAAGTTTGATAATCTTTAGAATCAACTAGGGTATGCAAAAATAAAGTATAAATAGATAATAGTGACTTTGGAGATAAATAAGGTCCCATCTTAAAATAAAAGAATGTATATAACCTATAACCTCATAGTTCCATTCCTCTGTAGCTGTTCCTAGAAAACACCAGCCACACATAATATGCTCACAAAGGGCATGATTTGTGAGAGCAAAGACTTCTAAAGGATGATGTGATGGCACTGGCAGTGTGGTCAACCAGAGGAAGGCTGGATCTCGAAGGGGCTGAGGATTGGGCCATGGAGAATGCCAAGAGGTTGCTGTTTTGAGGTGAGGTTCTTCCCAAGAGAGGGCTGCAGAGCTGATTGCCTGAGTTAAGATAGCCTGGGAGGCAGGGCCAGGCCTCAGAGTAGCTATAGCACCCACAGGAGCTTAGCTGAAATGGGATCAGGCCAGCAGCACCACTAGGAGTGCTACTAAAACCCAGGGTGGTAAAATGACTAGGTACTAGCTTCAGAATTCAGCTGCCAATGCCTGTAGGGTAAGCAGCAAGCAGGTGGATGAGGGCATTACCCTGGAGACCAGAGGAGGGATGGAACATGGCCCTAAGGACCCTAGCTCTTTCATTAGTCCAGGAAACATCAATAACCACATTGACCCCTTTATACCTAGAGACCAGCTTAGTGGGGAAACCAAGAGAAGGGAAAACTGTCTAAGAGACAGAGCATTTTATCCAAGAGACATGATACCATCTAAAAGAAACTGTTTAAATGATTGGGTTAGACCACTCTTTAAATCAGATTGACTTTGAGCTAATCTTTCCTCCCCCTCACCAATGGATACAATTTGGTGAGGAAGACCAGACTAGCATAGAAATGACATCTTCTTTGAATATCTGTGTTAAGAAGTGAGTGCATTTTGTGCTATCCTCTGATTTTTATTTTTCTTTCATGAAAGTACATAATAAAATCTCAAAGTTCAAAGAGAGAGGGCATTAAAATTTTCCAGAAGCACAATGCTAATTTCATAAAAAAAACACCTATCAGAACCTCTTGGCATTTTGAAGGTAAACTCCAAAGATGGTGATGACCTTTCACTCCAAGAACCACGCCTCAAGAGGGAAGCAGATAGCAGGTGTGTAAACTGGAAAGCCCTGAGGATTCCCCAGGGAGGCCAGTGCTGGCTTGTTCCAGGGAAAGTAGGGGTTTTTGTATTGATTTTCAGGACTCTTTGAGATGATGATTAGCACGACATTAATCATATAGAATAGAGAAAGAGAAGTGAATTTTATAATGAGCCCAAACAACTTCCACCCTGATTGGAGTAAAATAGCAATAATAATAATGATGATGGAATCATGATTAGTGAACATCTTACATGTATTATCACATTGAATCTTTTTTCCCCTTTTTTATTATTATTAATTTTAATGGGATAACATTGATAAATCAGGGTACATATGTTCAGAGAAAACATCTCCAGGTTATTTTGACTTTTGATTATGTTGCATACCCATCACCCAAAGTCAAATTGTCTTCTGTCACCTTCTATCTGGTTTTCTTCACATTGAATTTTCACTCTAATCTTATAAAGAGAGCTACTATTATTACTCTCATTTTACAAATGGAGAAACAGACTTAGAGATGATGGGTTGTCTGTAAATATGGCCAACAACTTTTCCCATTCCATAATGCACAGTCCCTTCCTCCCACTAAGTGTTAAGTCTATTTCTTCTCTTGTGAAGTCTCAACTGACCCGTGGTGGCTTTCAACAATAGAATAGATTGAAAGCAATGCTGGGCTCATTCTGGCCTATGTCCTAAGATGATTATCAATTTCCATTTTTGTTTTCTTGGAAGCCAATTGCCATGTAAAGAAGTCTGACTAAGAGAAGACCCAAATAAAGCAACCCACGTGTCCATCAATTGAAAAGTGGATAAAAACATAATGATACATATGTACAATAGAATATTAGGTGGCCATAAAAAAACACAAAATTTTACCTAGTGCAATAACAATTGTTAAGTGAAATAAGACAGAGAAAAACAAATGCCATATGAGTTCACTTATATGTGGAATCTAAATAACAATATAAACAAACAAACAAAACAGAAATACTCATAGACACAGAAAACAAACTGAGGCTGGTCAGATGGGAGGGGTTGCGAGGTACTAGGTGAAAATGTTAAGGGATTAAGAGTACAAATTGGTAGTTACAAAATAGTCATGGGGATGTAAAATACACCATAGGGATATAGTCAATAATATTATAATAACTATGTATGGTGCCAGGTGGGTTCTTGAAATATCAGAAGGAGCACTTTGTAAAGTATATCACTGTCTGACCACTATGCGTGGACCTGAAACTAATATAAGATAATATTGAATGTCAATTGTAATTGAAAAAAAAAAAGAAGTCTAAGTAACCAGTTGAGACAGAGACCTCACAGAAAAAGGGTCCCAGTTTTTATGAAAGACTAAGAAGAAAGAGGAAAAGACCTAGCCATCCTCCAGTGATTCTAACCACCCCTGCTGAGGTGCTGGGCATGAGAGTGAGACATTTGAACCCTAAGCACCCTCGCTGGTAGCACAGCCATGTGAGTGACCCCAAAGATAACACATAGAGAAAAGAACTGACACAGTGGATGGACAAAGTAGTGAGGTATAATGAAATGATTATTATTCTAAGCAACTAAGTTTTGGTGTGTTCTGTTATGCAGCAATAATATCTGAAGGAAGAGGTTAGAATCTTGTCCAAGGTCATATAACTTGTAAGTGGCAGAGCCAGGGCTTGAGGCCAGGTCTTTCTGACTCCATTGCCATGCTTTTGACAGCTGCATGGCACTGAAAAAAGGAACTACCTGACCAAAGGTTATAAATGATTAAAGGTAAGGAAATTATTAGCAGAGGTCTACTGAACCACAGTGTATGAGATCTGAGGGAAGAAAGAGGAAAAGAAGGAACACTCTGTAGAGGAAATGAGCTCCTAAAAGCTAGAAAAAAGAAACTTTTATTCATCAAATATTTATTGAGCATCTATAATGCTTGAGGCAATTTTCTAGTTGCTTTGAGGGATTCAAAAGTGAATGTACTTGATCTTAAGAAGATATCAACTTAATTGAGGAGAAGAAAGGTGAATAAAAACAGCACTATAAAATGTACACTGGTGCAGTCATTAACAAAAACAATTTGGCAGATCCTTGAAAAGCTAAAAATAGAATTACTATATGATCCAGACAATCTCTTATTCAAGAAAAATAATTGCTCAAGCAGATATTTGTACACCCATGCTCATAACATCATTATTCACAATAGTCAAAAAGTAGACGTAACCTAAGTGTCCATCAACAGATAAATGGATAAACAAAATGTGTTATGTACCTACAATGGAATACTAGCCTTAAAAAGAAAGGAAATTCTGACACATGCTATAACATGGATGGACCTTGAGGACATTGTGTTAAGTAACATAAACCAGTTACAAAAGGACAAATATTGTATGATTCTGCTTATATGAAGTACCTAGAATAGTAAAATTCATAGAGACAGAGAGTAGAATGGGGGATTTGCCTGGGGCCGGGAAGAGAAAGGAATATAGAATTAGTGTTGTGGTAGAGTTACAGCTTGGCAACATGAAAAAAATCCTGGACGGGAATGATGATGACTGTTGTACAACAATGTGAATGCACTTCATATCAAGAACTATACACTTAAAAATAGTTGAAGTGGTAATTTTATGCTACATACATTTTATCACAATAAGAAAAGAAATGAATAATTTGTTATAAAAAATTAACAGCATACAAAGCAAAGGGAGTGGGAAGGAATAAATCTAGGCAGAGGGGGAGGAAACCAGTAGGGAGGGCTCATTATGGGCCAAGAACTGGCATTCTTTGTATCAGCCAGTTTTCTTAGTAGCCTGGGGAGGTAGGTACTATTTCCTTCTGTGATATCAGAAGTATATTTATGGATTTAATTGCAATGTGTCATAAACATAATTTATCACAATGTTACAAATTGGTTCAAAAATTTTAAATAAAGTTAGGTGTGACCAACCCAGAGTGAGTATTTAAGAGAGGTTAGGAGGAATCTAATTTTTAAAAAGATTTAAAAATTAATTCCGTAGAGGAAAATAATATCATTGCACCAGATCTCTTAAAATTTTATTACTGAATTCTTGTACTGTTCCCATCATGGGTCCCAGCCTCTCAGAATGCCTAAGAGTAAGGTCAGCTCCACCCACTAAGAGGGAGTTGAAGGAGGAGCCCAACAGGACATTGGCAAGGTTGTCAGCTAACCCTGCTTCTGCAAAAGTGGAAACTTTGGAGCCCCAAAAGGCAGCAGCAAGGGATAAATCTACAGATAAAAAAGTGCAAACAGAAGGGAAAACAGCCCCAAGTGGCTAATCAGGAAACTGAAGAAGATCTACCTGCAGAAAACAAAGAAACTAAAAAATGAGGCAAGTCCAGACTCAGATAAAGTGGGAGAGCAAGAAGCCATGTCTGATTAATATCACATATCGTGTCGTATCAGGGTCCAGGTCGCCCTTTTTGTGCAATTCAGAGGAATATCTTTTATCAGCTATTTTGTATATGTATGTTTTTTAGTAGCTCTAGAAACATTTTTACGAAGGAAGAAATTCTAACCCATCCCCCCTTTTTAAAATGCAAACCCTTCTTTTTTAAGAGGTAAAATTACTTACTGGTTGTTTATTTTTTGGTACAACCAGAAAATAGTGGCGTATTGAATATGGGAGGCTCTGATCGTCTTGGGTGTTAGCTTACTGTTCCATAGATGGTGGTTGTTTTTATATCCTGTAATAAAAAAGCATACTAAATGGCAATTTGGAGTTAATCATGCATTTAATATGTCTTGAACATTCTTAATTACTTCTATTCCCATGTTTTTGATAAAATTGTTTCCTTGGTCTTGGCTCTCCCTGTCAGAATTTTGTGCACTCTGTAACATCTGTGGTGTGGTAGTCCAGTTTTCCTAGTAACTTTGTTAAATTGCTGTGAAAGATTGAAATTTTGATTAGGTAGTGTATGCGATATTAAATTGTAAATTAGTGAGACTTTGATGTAACAGCGTATCAACATTTGAAGACACTGGTACTTGATACTCTATGAAAGAAAATTAACCCTCAAATTTTAAGCTGAAAAGTCACTGAAATAACTGTTTAGAAAAGAATCACAGCTATGTGAACTTTTAGGTTTTGGGTTTGTATGTAAAGAATAGAATTGTGTACAAATTAAAATGTTTGTGTAGTTATCCTCAAAACAACCAATAAAATCAAAATTATAAAAGAAATATTTTTCTTATTACAAAAATAGTAAACAATTATGCAGAACACTTAAAAATATAGCACGTGAAAAAGAAAATAAAAACATATAATTTCACCCCCCGGGGATACATTGTTAGTTGCATTATATATCCTTCCAGTCTTTTTTCTCTCTGCATATACTGATATTTTCCCAAATTGAAAACATATACCATGTATATTTTTATATCTCAATATTTAAATCTTAATATATAAAGAAAACATTTCCTCACATTACTACATATTCTTTAATACTTGATTTGTAATAATTTGCCATCATATAGACTGGCCCAAATTTTATCAGACCTCTCTTAGTCAACATTTATAGGGTTTCTGGGGTTTTTTTTTCTCTCTCTCTTTTTTTCATTGAATTTATTGGAGTGATAGTGGTTAATAAAATTACACATTTCAGGTGTACAATTCTATAATATACTGCTCACAAAAATTAGGGATTTTTTATAGCTTCATATTCATTTTGGAAATATCCCCTAATTTTCCTGAGCAGTATACATCACCTGTATATTGCATTGTGTGTTCACCACCCCAAGGCAAGTCTCCTTTTTTTTTTAATTAACTAATTTATTTTTAAGACTTTATTTATTCATTTTAGAGAGGAGAGAAAGAGGAGAGAGAGAGAGAGAGAGAGAGAGAGAGAGGAGGGGAGGAGCAGGAAGCATCAACTCCCATATGAGCCTTGACCAGGTAATCCCAGGGTTTTGAACTGGTGACCTCAGCATTCCAGGTCGAGGCTTTATCCACTGGTCGACCACCACAGGTCAGGTCGGCAAGTCTTCTTTTATCACACTTATCGCTCTCTACCCTCCTCCCTCCACCTCCCGCAATCCCCTTTCCCTCCTGCAATCCCCACACTGTTGTCTGTGTCCACAAGTTTTTTTTCTTTGCTTAATCCCACTGCAGTGACCACTCATATATGTAACACTTTCGCCATCTGTCCGATTACTTCCTTAGGATCGATTCCTAGAATTACTCCAAATGTTTTAATATCACTGTTGGGGACAACAAAAATAAATTGGTCCAGAGAAATCCTAGTTTTGAACCAGGATGGGAAGTATACTATTTTCTGTAAAGATGCATCTGTGGACTATGCTCTTAAAATGATTGGTGCACGCTTTGCCCCTGATAGTTCAGATAAGTTTATACATATTTTATGTATAGTTCAGCTAAATGAGTATTTATGCTTGGTTCAAACCAATAAATTTGTGTGTATGGTTTTATCTCGGGCGTCTCACATTGTTTGGCACACACAATATGGTATTCGATAAATATCTGTTGAATGAATGTCTATTGAATGAAATCCTTCATAAATGAAGGCGCTTTCAGTGTGAACATGAGGACCTAAAACTGAAAATATGAAATGGTTGTGCTTTCACTTCAGTGTGTCACTCCCAGGCCCAGATGGCTCTGTGCATGTTTTATGGGAGACGCGCAGCTCTGTAATGATTACAGTCTGGGGGAAGGGCTCCTTGCGGTTCCAGCGAATCTTCCGGTGCAGGGTCTAACAAAGCGTTAGCTCTTTGAGCCACGACAGCGCCAAGCTTCTCTGGCGAGCAGCGTGGGTGGCCGCCGTTTCTCGCCCTTCCTCCAGTGTGTGCATACAGCCTACATTACCCCTGTCTGTTTTGTGTCACCAGAGCCTGGGATGGCAAGAATCTGCCCAGAAGTATAAAACCACCCTTTAACTGAAAGAACTCTCAGAATGAGAACATAAAATGAAGTGACTGGAGAGCTCAGAAAAGATAACCTGAAAAGGCAAAATATGCGTCCTCTGAGATTTGGCATCCTAAACCATTTCCCTCCCTCCTTCAAAGAGGGCTCCGTTTTCTATAAGCCACTGTCTTTATAGACACTCCGCACAGATGCTCTTGCAAAGCTTACCTCCATGAGGAAAGTTTCTGTATTTCAGGTGGACATGAGAATGTGACCAGGAAGCACAGTGTGGCATGTAGTGGTTTCAACGTTTTTACACTTGGGGACAGTCAAAATAGGAAAATTATTTTGGGGAGCGCTATGGCAGAAATCACCCTGAGCATAAGTGAATTCCACTAAGATCTTTGGGTTTGTAATCTTCATACAACATCCGGGTGGTTAACTCTTTCATGGACCAGCATGAAATTTCTGGCTGATTGGTCTGCAAATCAGCTGTTGAAAAACACTGGCATACAAAAGACTACAAGGCATGGTGGAAAGAAAAAGGGAGTGGGATCAAAGGAACCTGAGACTCAGTTATGAGTTTTTCTAAATGACCTCAGTCAAGTCACTGAACTCATGCATTCAGTCGATGAACATTTGCATTCTCACTATGTACAAGATCAGCACTGTCCAGGAGAAATGCAAGACAAACCACACGTGTAATTTAAAACTTTCTAGCAGTGATTTTGAAAAAATAAAAAGAAACAGGTGAGATTAATTTTAATATATTTCATTTAACCCAATATGTTCCAGAGTATTTGAGGTTTTTGGGGTTTTTTTTACATTTATTTTCTACACTAAGTCTTCAAATTCCAGTATCTAGTATTGTACACTTAGGGCACATCTCATTTCAGGTTTCAAGATGTCATCAGGAATAGTTAATCCATATCTAGATCTCATAAAATTTCCAGTTGGAAAAATAGATTGACATTCCTAAATTATTTTAGACATACTTAAAACTTTTCAAATAACTGAATCAGATTTTAAATGTTACATTAATTAAAATTTAGTAGAATTAAAAGTTCAGTTTCTCCATCTTTATCAGTCACATTTCAAATGCTCAGTAACTTTATATGTGACTTATAGCTATAGTATCGAACCACACAGTCCTAGAGCTCAGGATGCAGATGTGTTTAAGACATGAGCTCTGTCCTCCAGATTTTAATCCAGTAGGACAGCAATTTTCAACTGGTGTGCCACAAGAATTTTTAAAACATGTAATACCTGACTAACGTCTTTTCCATTAGATTGTCAAAAAAAAGAGATAATATTCAATACAACAGTAGTCATCCAGTGTGAATGAATCAAAATTTTGTCTGTATTTCTTTAGATTAACAAAAAATATAATTTTTGTATGTGTGTGTGCCACAGAATTTTAGTAATGAGTTTATGTGTGCCATGAGGTAAAAAAGGTTGAAAATCATTGCAGTAGGGAATTCAGGCAAAATAAATAAATAAATAAATAAATAAATAAAAAAAAAAAATAAAAAAAAAGATTGGTTGGTTCATTTTTAGCCAGTTCAGTTAAGGAGGGGAGTTGTAAAAATAAGGATGCCTAGCTTTAATAGTTTTGAACTTAAAACATACAAAAATACATTCATTCACCAATTTTATGGGGTATGGTCAAAGTGTTTTCTCTGAATAAGGGTTTGCTGATTGGAGTGTTTAGTTACCTCTCCTGCATAAACCAGATCCATTATGCAGGAACAATAATTTTTAGAAGTGGGAAAAAAGAATAAGAGTTGTAAATGAAGGTCAGGGTCAGGGGCTGCCTACAGCAAGGGAAGAAGCAAGCTGCAGACATTAGGAACCCCATGGACGGGGAACCTTAACACAGGTGAATGTGGCAGACATGTTCACTGTGTATTCAAGCATCATGCCCCACTTTCCTCTCTGCCAAAGAGAACTCTGGTTTTATTCAGGTGAGTGGAGATCCCTTGATCTCATGAAAGCTGACCAAGGGGATGAATCATAAGTGGCTTAGGTCTTCTCCAGTAATTGGCTAGATATAGACATATGATTCAGTTCTGGCTAATGAGATTTCAGGGGAAATCTGCTGGGGAGTCCCTGTCAAAGACTCTCCTCTCCGATGGAAAGACAGAGCCACATGAAGAGGATGTTGTTGGCCCCTGCCCCTTTTTTCATGATTGGAATGCGGTTCTGAGGGAGCTGCAGCTGCCATTCTTGTGACAATGGGGAAATTAGCCTCAAGGCGCACGGGAAAATTTCCACGGAAGGTGGCAGAGTGAAAGAGACAGTTTGGGCAGCTATTCATAATATATGTGGGCAACTATAGCAACTGTGGGCTTCTTGTTCTGTGAGATCATTAAACATCTTTATTGATTAACCCACTGTTAATCAAGCATCCTACTCTTAGAGGCTGAATGCGACTGGAACCTATATCCTTGTTCCCCAGGTCACAGAACATTCCTTTCTGATGACAGAGCATCTGAAACATGGGACACCTGAGCAATTACCCTGACAACCAGAGACCAAATGTTTGTCAAGATTTGGGAAGATAGCAAAAGTAACTGTTGAATTTGACTTAAAACAGCTCTTCTACATTTGGTCACACAGGAGAATTCAGTAAATCATCACTAAACCTGAGGATTCTTCTTTTTCTTTTCAGTCTTACCTATGCATCCATCCCCTTTGAGGCTCAGCTTTCCCATGATCCCTGGTGGTTTCCTCCAGCCCCCCAGGGTGCTTCCTCATTAGGACGCACAATGCTTATTTAACCAATTCTTAATCATATTGGCTTACAGCATCTTTTGTTTCTTTTTCTTTTTTCTTTTTTTGACAGAGACAGAGAGAGGGACAGCTAAGGACAGACTAACAGAAAGAAAGAGAGATGAGAAGCATCAACTCTTTATTGTGGCACCATAGTTGTTCATCGATTGCTTTCTCATATGTGCTTTGACCAGGGAGCTACAGCAGAGTGAGTGACCCCTTGCTCAAGCCAGCAACCTTTGGGCTCAAGCCAGTGACTATGGGGTCATGTCTATGATCCTATGCTCAAGCCAGTGACCCTGAGTTCAAGCTGGTGAGCCCGCGCTCAAGCTGGTGAGCCCACGCTCAAGCCAGATGAGTCCACGCTTAAGCCAGCGACCTCGGAGTCTCGAGCCTGGGCCCTCCATGTCCCAATCTGACGCTCTATCCACTGCCTCACTGCGTGGTCAGGCCTTTTGTTTCTTTATCCTAACAATTTCCATGTGTCTAGCTAACTTGAGGGCATGCACTAAGGGTTCTACTTCTTTATTTCATTTCTTCCATGGCATCTAGCACGGGGCAGGTATATGACTGATGTTCAAAAATATTTATATCTGTGCCTGACCAGGCGGTGGTGCAGTGGATAGAGTATTGGACTGGGAAGCAGAGAACCCAGGTTTAAAACCCCGAGGTCACCAGCTTGAGCGCGGGCTCATCTGGTTGAGCAAGGCTCACCAGCTTGGACCCAAGGTCACTGGCTTGAGCAAGGGGTTACTTGGTCTTCTGTAGACCCTTGGTCAAGGCATATATGTGAAAGTAATCAATAAACAACTAAGGTGCCTCAACAAAGAATCGATGCCTTTCATCTCTCTCCCTTCCTGTCTCTCTGTCCCTATCTGTCTCTCTCCCTGTCTGTGTCACCAAAAAAAGAAAAAGAAAAAAATATCTATAAAATGGGTCTGTGAAAGAATGAAGAGTCAGGCCAGATTGCCTCACTCTTTAGATCACAGAGTGGTATTTACCTTAAATGGTTTAAGCCAGTTGTGAATTGGTCTAAGTGATTATTATTACATTTTACATAGATCTAATTCTTACACAGATTTTCTTTTTTTGTTGTTGTTTATTTTTATTTTTTTCATTTTTTTAAAAATTAATTTTAATGGGCTGACATTGATAAATCAGGGTACATATGTTCAGAGAAAACATCTCTAGGTTATTTTGACATTTGATTATGCTGCATTCCCATCACCCAAAGTCCAATTGTCTTCCGTCACCTTCTAACTGGTTTTCTTTGTGCCCCTCCCCTCTCCCAACCCCCTCCCTCTCCCCCCCACCCCGTAACCCCCACACTCTTGTCCATGTTTTTGAGTCTCATTTTTATGTCCCACCTATGTATGGAATCATACAGTTCTTAGTTTTTTCTGATTTACTTATTTCGCTCAGTATAATGTTATCAAGGTCCATCCATGTTGTTGTATAAATGATCCGATGTCATCATTTCTTATGGCTGAGTAGTATTCCATAGTATATATGTACCAAAGCTTTTTAATCCACTCGTCCTCTGATGGACACTTGGGCTATTTCCAGATCTTCGCTATTGTGAACAATGCTGCCATAAACATGGGGGTGCATTTCTTCTTTTCAAACAGTGCTATGGTGTTCTTGGGGTCTTACACAGATTTTCATGGTCAACTTTAATATTTGACTCAATATGTGTCCCCATTTCTTAGGACTTCTACAAATTTTGAATTCATGATATTCTTAACCACTTGACTGATACTCCAATCCCCCCCCCATCTTTTGCTTTTACTCCTGTTGCAAAAAAATTTATTCTAAACCTCTTTTTTTTTTTTTTTTTTTTGAAAATTCTCCCTTCTCCCATTTCTGCCACCCAGGGACAAGCATCCTTCAAATACTCCTCGAGAACTGTGTTCTAGCATGGCCCGTCCCCTGCCATCTCCCAAACTTGACATCTTCTGAAGGGCTGGACAGAGAGGGAAAGCCTGATTATAGCGCCCAGGGTTAGCTCGAAAGGGGACCGAAATTAGTGTGGGGTGTTCTGCCTGGGGCAGCCAAGAATTGAAACAACCAAATCCCCAGGGAGTTCTGGCAGTACAAACACCGGAAGTCAAGGGCCAACACCAGTTTCTAGAAGCAAACAGAAGTGTCAGGGGTCAGCAGCTCTGCAGAAGCTGGAATAAAGTGGTAGCGAGCTGGAAATGGAGCAAGGAGGGTCAGGGGCAATTTCTAAGAAGAGCCCTGGAGCGCTCACTTCCCTTTATCAGTCAGAAGCCACACGATACACATGAAAGCGCTGCCCTGGCTCACACAGAACAAAAAGAGGATACTTCCTTTTACATATTCTCCCCTTTCCAGCCCCACAGGTTTTGTAGTTAACTTTGTCTGGCTATTTTGTTTATTCAACAAGGTTAATTTCCTCCCATATCATCTCAGGATTGAGTTGTCCCAGTGTCAGCTGGCCAGTTGCCAGGCTGCCTGCACATTGGCAACTGAAGGACACTGTCGCTTTGGACACTTCCAAGGACTCTGCTAGGATAATGGTTTTCCTAGGCTGCCTGCCCTCTGGGTTGCTTCTAACACTCCTGTTCTCAACTGGAAGTAGGCAAGTAGGAAAAAAGGAGAGAGGAAGGCAATAAAACGTGGACAGCAAAATGCTAGTGTAAAAGGCTACTTAGAAAAACAAACAAATCTATATCTAGTCCTTGAACAGCAGCAATGTCCAGAGGGCAGCCAAAAACCCGGTGGAGCAAGTAAAAGATAACAGACAGCAAGCAGCAGACAGCAGCTGACAGCTTTCTCAGAGCAGGCAGGAGGCAGTCTGAGCAATAACAGGACGGAGCTGGGACCCACCAAGCAGTGCACAGGGATGGCACCATGCCAACAAAGCCTTGGGGGTAAATGGGCATCACAGTGATACAGAAGCACAGCTTTTGCATTTACCATTAGATACCAGATAAAGAAAATCCAGGTCAAAAAGTGGATCAGCTCATCAAGGAGGAAGGGAAAAGGATGGGGATAGTCTTTTCAGTGCAATTGCTTAGAAAACATCCTTTAAAAACAAAAAACAAAAAACAAAGATGAGCTCAAAATGAGATCACTGGAAACATGGTCACTGCAGCCCACAGCTGCCAGAAGAAAGGAGAAAGGACAAGGATATCTAGAAGTGCAAAGTCATTGCTTTGACTCATTGAGGGGACTCCCGGAGGGCTCAGATATCTCTTACCGGTGACCCTGGGATTGGGCTGCAGGTGGCAGCCACACAGTCATGAGGCAGGCACAAAGGGAGAGCTCCGGTTCCTGAATGCAGTCAGGAAGCTCTTGACTTCTAAGGTAAGATCTTTCCCTGGCTGGGAAGCCAGTCTGGAGACAGACAGGGGTCTCGGCAAGGGCAGGCTCAGAGAGACCTTGTGATCGATTTGATAGGGATAAGAAAACAGTGTGTAAGTCTGCGATAGTGACTCCCCTTATTTGTCCCAGGAAACCTCTGTGAGGCCATGGGTTTGTTTAGGTATGCAATGCTCAGCACTTTGGCATTTAGCCTTACTCCCCTCCCTCCACATTTTCAATGATAAAATGTGACCTTCTGCCACATCCTCTGGCTCATTTCCAAACCTGGATCATTTCCATGATACATTTTCTTCACCTTGTCCTGGAGCCCCAAAAGCCCACCATGTGACCTAACCTGCTCTGTGTCCTTCTGGGCCCCACGAACATCCTACTAGCCTTCTAATGCTTTCTCATCCACTTCTGAGCACATATGCCACAAATTTTCTTCACTTCCGGCCCTTATATGAGTTTGATTTTAATAGAACAGAATTACTTCCACTCCTCACCCCCATCTCCTCACACACATGCCTCTGGACCCTTTCTTTGTCTCTGTCTTTGATCATTTATCTTCCCATCATCTCCCAACTGCTTTCCTCTCCACACTTCTATGAATCCTCTTTCCTCAAGCTCCAACCTCACTTTCACCTCAGTTCCTGTGCTGGTCAGCAGATGACATCACGTTTACTTAAGGAATTAGGTCATCTGAGACCCTTTCTTTTTCAGAATCTTGTGACTTCTCTTCTTGTCTCCCTGTGGTTCCTGATCACAATAAACTCCTCCACTGCACCCAGCGTCTTGCCCCTGCCTGTCTCCTCCTGCCTCTTGGACTGTCACCCATTCCCACAACTCCTACATGCCGTCAACACTTTTCTTCTCTTTTGCATGGAAGAGAGGTTTTCGACCCTAGTCGAGCTTCAGATCACCTGAAACAACTTAGAAAAGCATGGGTATACCCAAAAGAATTGAAAACAGGGTTGTGAAGAGATATTTGTACACATGTGTTCATAGCAGCTTTATTCAAATAAAAAAAAATATTCAAGATAGTTCAAAGGCAGAAGCAACCCAAGGGTCTATCTGCAGATGAATGAATAAAATGTGATATATACTTGCAATGGAATATGACCCAGCCTTAAAAAGGAAGGAAATTCAGACACATAGTAAATGTAGATGGACCTTGAGGACATTACCCTAAGTGAAGTCAGTCACAAAATGACAATGTGATTCAGCTTATGGGAGGTGCTTAGAGTAGTCAAACTCATAAAGACAGAAAGTAGAATGGGGTTTGCTGGGGACAGGAGTGGGGGGGAGAATGAGGAGTTGTTGTTTAATGAGTATTGAGTTTTAGTTTTGTAAGATGAAACAAGTTCTGGAGATGGATGGTGGTGATAGTTACACAACAATGTGAGCGTCCTTAATGCCACAGAGCTGTACACTTAAAATGATTAAAATGGTAATTTTTATGTTATGTATATTTCACAATATTAAAAAAATAACTATTGTAAAAAGGTAGGTTGTCCCTTCTCTAGGCCAGGGGCTTGGGATACAGACAGGCAGCGCGTACCACCTCTTCCTTACAGAGCACATGGTCTAGTGAGAGGAACTGGTGCTTTCCATATGGTTGCAGGATGGACAAATGCAAAGGTGGATGGGAGATGAGAGAACAATTCTCAACCCTAGGGTCAGAGGGTAGAGGTGAGTAGTATGGAGGGATTCCTGAAGGCAGAGCTGAAATATCTCTACTTCCTTACAACCACGCCCCTTTTACTCACTTCTTGCAATTGGATGGTCTGCTTATTCTACCCAAATATTTGATGAGTTTAAATGTCCCCATCCTTTCCCCATCCCCTCATTTATACATTCATCTTTTTTTTTCTGAAGTGAGAAGTGGGGAGGCAGAGAGACAGACTCCCATGTGTACCTGAGCACCCAGCCGGGATCCACCTGGCATGCCCACTAGGGGGCGATGCTCTGCCCATCTGGAACATTGCTCTGTTGCAACCAGAGCCATTCTAGTTCCTGAGGCAGAGGCCATGGAGACATCCTCAGTGCCCGGGCCAACTTTGTTCCAATGGAGCCTCAGCTGTGGGAGGGGAAGAGAGAGACAGAGAGGAAGGGGAGGGGGAGGGGTGGAGAAGCAGATGGGTGCCTCTCCTGTGTGCCCTGGCCGGGAATTGAACCCAGGACTTATGCACGCAGGGCCAACACTCTACCACTGAGCCAGCCAGTCAGGGCCTATATATTCATCTTTTTGAAGGTTTATAATGAGTTCCTAGTTGCAAATACCCGTGGCAGAGATAGTGCTATGAGTTTCCCCCAGCCTTGTTTCCTTTTCCTTTTCCTGGGTGCCTTCTCCCTCCCTCCCTGTTAGACTGAGGCCATGTGTCTGGGTTTCTGGCAAATTCAGTGTGAGAAGAAGTGATGCAGACCATTGCTAAGTCAAACCTCCAGAAATCCCCCAGACCCCATGCTGCAGGTCCCTCCTCCCATTCCTTGGCATCTACTGGCAACTCCCGCTTTATATGAAGGAGCCACCAAGGAGACTCCTGACCAGCTCTGGTCAGGCTGTGAGTGAAAAACAAACCTTCACTGGATTAAACCGACCGAGAAGTTGGGGGTTTTCTGTTGCAACTGCCAGCTTGAAATACCCCAATAGTTCTCAATTTCTGTTTATTTGTTCAGTCAACACGGTTTTAGCACCGACTGTTATGCTTGGCATGTAGCTGTGAGTAGTCTTGCTGCCCTTTTTTTCTCTACAGAATCCAACTGGGGACCAGCCTCCTGAGATTTGTTCTCTTCACGGTGTGGTGACAGCTTTCTGCTGAGTTTCCTACTCACGTGATGGTGTTCTTTATTCTCCTCTCCTCACAAAACAAAAGCATTTCCAAATATTTTGCTGGCAGTGTCTTTCCCTGTGTGACTGTGTGTGTCAGTTCAAGGATTCAAGGAGAGGGTAGTGGGTGTGGGTGGGGGAGCTCCACCCCCTAATGTGGGTCTGGTACCTGTGAAAGGAGAGGGGAAGGAAGCAGGGTCAGTTAGGAGTTGCTAGGCTGCCTGGTATGCAGCTCGGAGAAAGTGATGGTCAGGCTCAGTTCCTGAGCAAAGAGTGCTTGTTTGAGGACTTCCGTGTTGGGCAGGAATGACATGGCTTTAGTACCTTTGCCATGCTCTGACAAGACCAGGAGCAGTCCCAGAAATGTCGCCTCAGCTTGAACACTGGGGTGGACCCTGGAGGGACAGCAGCTGGCGGCTGTCCGCCCCGGCACTCCTCACAGCCGGCTCTCTTAGAGGGAGATCCCAGGGTGTAACACCCTGGCGGCCACATCCACCTATTTGCTGTGTCTCTTGCTTACACTCTTTGTTCTCTTGGAAGCTCCCTGTTTCCAGTGTGTCTGCTAACACTTGACAACCTGGGAGGGTTAAGCGCAAGATTCAGTCCATCTGGGAGAGTGTACTTTGGCTATGTGCCCTGGTTCAAGCTTAGCTTTCTCTGTGAAGCTATTTCCCCCATATACCCCCACACTGTAATAGTTGTGCCCCCACTACTGTCTCAGTGTTTGCCAAATTCTGTTCTTCACAAAGAAAGTTTCTTTCTCCAATGGTTTGTGGGCATTGGACATATTTTTCTTTATATTCCTATACCTTGATACTGTATGAGACAGACAGTAAGTGCTCAATTACTTGTCAGATGAATTATGTAGAACTGATTATTGGGCTGATCATGTAGAGTGTGGAAAACTGGATAATCAGGAGCCAAGGAGTTTGTCCAAGTCCTGACTCCCACACTTACTGGCTCTGTGAGCTTGGACAAATTACTTAACATCTTTGATCCTCATTGTCTGGGCTACAAGCAAGGAAGTGACATTAATTAAGTACCCATTTTAGAGAAGACATCATATATATAATAACCAAATGAGAGTTACCTGTCCATCTTAAGGACAAGGTTATTGTGAGTATCAGCAAAAACCTTGGATGGAAAATCTCTAGACAAACTCTAATGCTCTGTAAGAATGTACAACATTATATTCGCACCACCTCTGTGCACACAAATCCCACATTTTCATTTCCACTCTACCTGTGTCTCGAGTTCCAGGATGGCACACCAGATCAATGACCCCACTCGCTCACAACAAACTTGTCTTATTCCGGTATTTAGTTCTCTCTATACCAGTGCTCACCACATTTTCTGGCCTCGTCTTACAGTGCTTTCCTATAAGGCTGATCTTTTGCAGGGAACAAAATGGCCTAGTTCTGGTCACGAAGTCAGTTGTGCCCACTCCCACCAAAGTGATCTCTCGTTAGTCTTGATTCTTATACCTATTACTAGTAGCACTGTTGGTAATCCTAATACCGCTACTATTATTAACATCTAGTTGAAAGACTGCCTGGGTTTGTATCACTTGGTTCTACCATGTACTAGCTGTATTACCTTGGAAAAATTCATTTATCTCTCTATATTTTAGTTTTCTCATCTGTGAAATGGGTATAAGAATTCTCCCACTTCAAGGTTATATTGAAAACCAAGTGAAATAATACAGGTCATCAATGTAGTATTGTTAGGAACACAATTCCCCTAACGAGCCCAGGAAGAAGGTGTTGCTATGGTCCCTACTTACAGATGAGAGAATAGCTGTCTGCACTCACAGTGTGGCACTGAACTAACGAGATACTTTCATGCATCCATGGTCAGCTTTATTGAGCTCTAATTATGCTCAAGTACTATGAAATTTATTATTTACTTCTTAATAATCCAAGCCCTTATTTTTTATAAACAAGGAAACAGGCCCAGAAAAGTAAAGCAGGTTGCCCAAGGTCATAAATATAATTAGTATCAATAGACTTGAAATTCAAGTCTGAATTCTGTATGTTGATTTTACACCACACCATTTCATATATATATATATATATATATCTTTTCAACCAGATTTTAGGTGATCTGTACTTCTTGCTAAAGCTTGCCTCCCAAACACTGTGATAAATATTCAATGAATACATTTTTATTGATTAATTAGTTTAATTTACATTTATTAAATGCCTACAACTCAGACAGACCCAAAGGTAAAGCACAAATTATCTCATAAGTAGAAAATATTATCATAGTATATCCTGTATTATAATGTATAATCCATATATAATATGATCCATGTGACAGAGTAGAAACACAGCAAAAGAGCAATCAATCAACTGATCAGTTCAGTACACATCCAAAATACCGTGTACAATTGCTCAAAACAGAACTACCTGAGAAAACATTCTGTTTAACAGTGGCCTAGCTGGAAACATTAGATTAGCAAGCAAACCCTCCATGGATTACAAAATGCTGTAAACAGATCACTAGTGATGTTTTTGACTGCAGATCCAGGACAGGGAGACTGCCAGGAAGACAGCTGTCTCCTCGGCTGACTCTTACTCATACAAAGCACTTCCCTCCAGACCACAGCCATGAGAGTAAATAACCCTCGGCCAACAGAGGCGCAGAGTTCAGCTGATGTAGAAGGCAGGGTGTTATATAACAGGTAATAAGCACACGTTCTGCGTTGGGAGCCTTACTGTACTGTCCATATGGCCATTTCAAACTCTCTCCTAAAATCTCCTACTCTTCTCCACTTCTGCTGATGGCCTTAACTCATTCTTCATTGAAAAAATGAAATTTTCAGAAGGAAATTGCTTCATCTTCCCACCACTAAGTTCCTAAGCCTAACTGAATCTGTTGCCATCTCTTCATTTTTTCTTGTTATCATAAAGGAAGAAACCTTTCTGTGGCCCAGGCCAATCCGTCCCCTTGACTTCAGCAGCCGTCTCCTCTTGCCCTGCCCAGGACTTGGCCCCTTCTTAGTTCCTTTCTCTTCCGTCATTATTCTCTCCCACTGCGGCGATCCTCTCAGTGCAACGGCAGGCTCTGCATCTCCTATAGTTAAAGAAAAACAGAAGCTTGGCATCACATTCTTCTGTAGCCTCTTCCTTAATTCTCTAAGATTATCTGCACATGTCCATATTTCTTCTCTTCTACTGACTCATTTTCTCCTATTATTTTAAATTTTAACTTAATTACATGGGAAAAAAAGATTAAAACCATCACCAATATTCTCATGTGCATCTCTCATATTCTGTCTTTCTGCATTTCCTCCAAAGGTAACCACTATATGAATTTTGTTTTTATTATTCCCTTGCTTTTTTCTTAATCAGCTGTACTCTCAAATAATGCGCATGCAATAAAATTCACATAATTTATGAGTACAATTAAGAGTACAATTCAATGAATTTTGCTAAACATATACCATTATGTAACTGCCACCATAATCATAATCTACCATGTTTCTTTTACTTCAAAAAATTTTCTCTTGCCCTGGCCAGTTTGCGCAGTGGGTAGAGCATTGACCTGACGTATGGATGTCCTCGGTTCCATTACTGGTCAGGGTACACAGGAGAAGCGGCCATCTGACTCTCTTCCCCTTCTGCTCCCTCTCCTCTCTCTCTCTCTTTTCCTCTCACAGCCAGTGGCTCAATTGGTTTGAACATCAGCCTGGGCACTGAGGATAGCTTGGTTGGTCTGAGCATTGGCCTCAGGCACTGAAGTTAGCTCGGTTGACTCCAGCATCCACCCCAGATGGAGTTGCCCAGTGGATTCCAGTTGGTGTGCATGCGGGAGTCTGTCTCTCTATCCCCTCCTTTCACCAAAAAAAAAAAAAAAAAAAAAAAAAAAGGGTTCTCTTGCCCTGGCTGGATGGCTTGGTTGGTTAGAGCAGCCTCCCCAAAGGTTGTAGATTTGATCCCCAGTCAGGGCATGTGCAGGAGCGGATCAATGTTTCTGCCTCTGTCTCTCTCTCTTTCTCCCTTCCTCTGTCTAAAGTCAATAAATAAATTTTAAAAGTTCTCTCTTGCTCTTTTGCAGTCAATCTCTACCCTCACCCTTAGCCCCTAACGCCTCTTATTTCTGGAACTATAATCTTGCCTTTTCTAGAATTTTATATAAATGGAATCATACAACATAAAGTCCTTTGTGCTTGACTTCCTGCAGTTAGCATAAATACTTTTGATATTCATCCATGTTGTTACATTATGTATGTTTCACTCCTTATGCTGAATAGTATTCTATTGTGTGAATATACTACAATGTGTTTATCCATTCACCAGTTGAGGAACATTTGGGTTATTTCCAGGTTTGGACTAATATCACTAAGGCTGTTTTGAATATTCAGGAACAGGCCTTTATGTAAACAGATGTTTTCATTTCTTTTGGTCAGTACCCAGCGATGGGATTGTTGGGTTCTAGGTTTAGCTTTACAAGAAACAGCCAAGCTTTATCTAAAGTGATTGCACCATTTTTTCATCCCCACCGGTAATGTATGAGAGATTTAGCTGCTCCATCTTCTCATTTGCGCCTGGTATGGTTGATATTTTTTAACTTTAGCCATTCTAGTGAGAATGTGGTGATACCTCATTGTGGTTTTAATTTGCATTTTTTTACTGACTAATGATATCAGGCATCTTTATATATCTTTGTCATCCAAGTATTTTCTTTGGTGAAATATCTTTGCATGTTGTTTTCCCATCTTTTAAATTAATTTTTTGTCCTCTTATTAAGTTATGTAACTTTTTTATATATTCTGGATACATCTTGTTTTTAAAGATTTTATTTATTCTTTTTAAAGAAGGGAGAGACACACACACAGAGAGAGAGAGAGAGAGAGAGAGAAGGGGGAGGAGCAGGAAGCATCAACTCCCATATGTGCCTTGACCGGGCAAGCCCAGGATTTTAAGCAGGCAACCTCAGCGTTCCAGGTCGAGGCTTTATCCACTGCACCACCACAGGTCAGGCTTTTTTTTTTTCTTTTGAAATGGAAAAGAAGTCAGTAAGGAAATTTACTTAGACCATCAGTAATCATCAGACTCCTATATATAACATCAGTATAATTTAATTTAATCTCTTATAACAATTTAAACATTTTCAGAATGTATTCCAGGATAATAGTTCATTTCAAATCAATTTTAATAAATTACACATGCACTAATTTGTATCTATATATTTCCTTTGTGTCATTTTAAAGCACTTTAAACATCATTGATTATTAAAATAAAATAGCTATGTTGAAATAAAAATTTTAGACAAACTATTACTGACTTTAATATATCATAGATTGATCAATAAAAGGTAGGTCAAAGCTTTAAACTTAAATGAACTTGATAAAAACATGTCAGGGCATGTTGAATTTGTCCTTGTTACCTGACTACCTTTCTATTTTGTTCAATGAATTCCATAGGAAAAGAATATTTTCAACAAAGTAGTATACCCAGAACTTTGAAATGAAAAACAGTAATATAAAATCTCTCATCACTTGGGTAAAAGCAGAACATGAATTCAGAATTACATAGATGCCAAATTGAAAGATAAATAGATGGATCAAAATTACCTCAGTATAAAAAGCATTGGAAGAAGAAATGTCACAGAAAAATAAAGAAAAAAAGATTTCATAAAGAAACAATAGAACGTTTATTTGTATAACTCACAATATATAATTCTATAAAAATTGCTAGAATTCAAACATCTTTTTAATGTATTTCTTGTAAAATCAAAGTAAAAATATAATACCTAGGAACCCTCCAGCACTGCTGGGGGGAATGCAGACTTGTGCAGCCACTGTGGAAAACAGTATGGAATTTCCTCAAAAAATTAAAAATAGAACTTTCTTTTGACCCAGCTATCCTACTTTTAGGACTATATCTTAAGAATCCCAAAACACTGACTCAGAAGAAGATACGCACCTCCATGTTTATAGCAGCATTGTTTACAATAGCCAAGCTCTAAAAATAGCCCAAGTGTCCATCAGCAGACAAGTGGATAAAAAAAAAAAGCTGTGCTACATATACCCTATGGAATACTATGCAGCCATGAAAAAGAAGGAAATCTTACCTTTTGCGATGGCATGGATGGACCTGGAGATTGTTATGCTAAGTGAAATAAGTCAGGCAGAGAAAGACAAATATCATATGATCTCACTTATATGTAGAATCTAATGAGCACAGTGAACTGAAGAATGACATAGAGGCAGAGGTGGGGTCACAGGGACCAGAGGGACAGCTGTCAGAGGGAAGGGGGATGAGAGGATGGGATCAGAGAAGGTGAAGAGATTGGTGAAATTATATATATTTATACATAACACAAATACAGGTAACAGGACAGCAAATCCCAGAGTGAAAAGGGGGAGGGAATCAGGGGGAGGGGAGAAAAGGGGATATAATGGGGGGCATGTGGTTGGGGGTGAGGGTGTTATATTGAGTGGGACACTTAAATTCATGTTAATATGATAAATTTAAAATTTTAATAAAAAAGTAAAAATATATATATAATACCTGGGATTCGTCTTCTAAAAAAGAAATTAATCAAGTAATTTTTTTCTCTGAAAACTACAAATTCCAATTCACAAGAAGTACACAAAGTAGGATAAACAATAAAAAGTGTGTAGGAATGAAAAGCTACAATAATTTCAATTTCTGCTACCTCGGCAAGGTACTCACTATATACCACATCAATATAATAGAAATGGCACTATTTCTGAGAACAAATCCACATTTTATTTACATTTTAAGGTTAACTTTGACCACAAAATCTCATATTTGTCCATCTATTTCTTTTTGGCAATTTCACTTGCAATTAAATGCCTGGTTTGTCTAACAAAGACTGTAAAAAAGTATTTACCATGTATACTACATGTAACACACAGAAATATCTTTTAACAGAAATTCATCAACCTTTCCCGTGACATTTTAAAATTATAAGTACAGGTATCAAAACAATCCTAAATGTATTGCTGATACTACTGTTAGTCAGTACCCACACCCCTTTAAAAATGAAAACTATTTGTGACAGTATTCATTGTTCCTGCTACTTTAGACAATTTAAACTGAAGCTGTTTCACTGAGCTACACGGATAAAGCAAGCCATTCCTCTTTACCTCCTTGAGATTTTACTTTTTAGAAACACACTTGCTTCCACGGCTATCTGACACTTCTCACCACACTTTCTTCTTGTAAACCTGAATCTTATTTTGAGCACTCCAGGTTTATGTTTAAATGATAGTGCCTTTAAAAAATGGTGCTTCATTTTTCCTCCTGTTACCTAAAAACATTATGTGCATATATATATATTAAGATATTCTTACAAATGTCCAGGTCATGTTCATCAGCTGGAATATTTTTACTTAGTGTGTGGGTATTTTGCATTATAATATTTCATCAAGACATTAACATGATTAGAAGATCGTTGATTTATGACAAATTTGAGATCCACTAAAATTAGTTGTATGTTTGTTCTTCTTGAGACTGTGAAAGCTTTGTATTTTCTTTAGACTTCATTAGACATCTTAGTTCTTGAAGTACAGTGTTAATGCTATATGGATTTTGCCATTTTGCTAACACTGGTATGCACTGTGCATCTACCATTCTACTGGAATTATGTATTCCATTCGTATTAATTTTGGTTATAAATCTAATTGATGGATGTGCTTTTAGATATTTAAGTCCACATTTTACTTTCAGGCTACATATTCTGTTTTCATAATTGGTCTTTTCTATTCTCTATCTGGAATGTTCTCCATCCCCATCACTACTTTCTGAAATCCTACCTGTCAGTTCTTTAAAGCTCATTCCAAAGATAACTTCCTTCTCTGTTCAACTTTCTTCCATTACTCCAGTCTTGGTAGCCCAATAGTCATGCCTGTCTACCTTGTTAGAATCACATCTTCATCATCTTCATGGTTCTAGCGAATCATATAATTTTCTACTCTTTTTTTATCCTTCTTCAAGTTCTTCCAACAAGCAAAAATTATGAAGACCTTCATTTCCTTTTGTGACAGCAAGGATAACTCTGGAGAGTATTATGCTAAGTAAAATTAGCCAGTCAGAGAAAACTGGATACCAGTATTTTACTAGATATATGTTTTGCAAGATTGTCTCCCAGTTGGTGGTTTGCCTCTCCCTTTTCTTAATAAAGTTTTTCCAAGAAAAAATGGCTTTAATTTTGATAAAAATCCAGATTTTTAATTTTTCTTTTATAGGTTATACTTTTTTTGTGACCCATCAAAACTCTTTGCTTACTTCAGAGTCACAAAGATCTAAGTTTTCCCCATATTTTTAATAGTCTTAGCTCTTACATTTAGGTCTATGATACATTTCGGGTTCATTTGTGTGTGTGGTGTAAGGTAAGGACCAATTGTAGTACCATTTGTTGAGAAGACTCTTCTTTCTCCCATTGAAATACCATGGTGCCATTGTCAAAATAAGTTGACCATATAAGATTGGGCCTGTTTCTCCTTTTTTACATTAACCTATATGTTTCTCCTTATGCTAATATCACCCTAGTTGTATAATAAGTCCTGGAAATATAGACTAAGTTTTTTTTCAACTTTTCCAAATTATGTGACTATTTTAGGTCCTTTGAATTTCCATATGAATCTTAGAATCAACTTGTAAATTTCTACAAATAAAGCCTGTTTGGAGACTCTAACTTTCTATAGCAGTAGCATGAAAGAGAAGTAGAGATATTCCTCTTCACAACAAACTAGTACAAAACCAGAAAAAAATGATTAACAACAATGACTTCATAGCAAGGATAAAGACCAAAGTCAGGCAACAGTGTTAGAAGTCTTACTCATGAAAACTCTACCATACCCCAAAGAATCAGTCTGTGGCCTTCATGTTGGGCAGGGGGCAGAAGGCATTCTCATACACCTATACCCATGTTGAGGAACAAAAACCTACAGCTTTATCAGGTGAGTAAAATAGTTGTCTTGGTTTGGGGAGGATGGCAGAACAGCTAGTATGGGGGAATTTTAGAACTGAGAGAGCCATAGAAGGGCTGACATAATAGAATATCCACATAGCTCAAAGTAGGTGCTAAACTATGTATGTACTCTAAAGAAATGGAGAGTCTGGGAGACGTGTAAAATTGCTGTACTTTTAAATGTGCTCCTCATCATACACACAACTCAGACAGCAAAGAGTGAGAACTCACTGACTTGAGGTATCTGACCATCACCTCTGCCCAGATCATTGACTTACCAATAAACTATGTAGGTGTAGGAAAGACCTGAGAGAGCCAAGCACTCCTTTCCCAGGAAACGACAAAGCAAAACTGAGCACAGACATCAATGGCTGCACACTCTGGGAGAGGCAGATTTTGCAATTTTGAGTGTAGACAAGAAACAATCATAGCCTGACCTGTGGTGGTGCCATGAGATAAAGCATCGACCTGGAACACTGAGATCGCCAGTTCAAAACCCTGGGCTTGCCTGGTCAGGCAAATATGAGAGTTGATGCTTCCCGCTCCCCCCCCCTCCTCTCTGAAAAAAAAATGAAATAAATGAAGTCTTTAAAAATTATTTTTTAAAAATCATAAGAAGAATAAATCATTAAACAGATTATTTATAATGTTTGTTTCTTAAACCAAAAAAATCTATTAGATAAACAAAGAAACAGAAAAGTATAACCCATACCTAAGAAATAAATACCAGTCAATAAAAATTGATTGATTTCTAATAGCCCCAGGTGTTTGATTTAGAAAAAAAATTTTTTTAAGCAGCTGTTATAAATATGTCCAAGGAATAAAAATGTATATATTCAAATAATTAAGGGAAATAATGCTAATATTGAGTGAATAAAAAAGGAAACTCACCAGAAAACAGACCCTATAAAAAAAATCCAAATGGCCCTGGCCTGTGGTGGTGCAGTGGGTAAAGCATCAACCTGGAACACTGAAGTCGCCGGTTTGAAACCTGGGCTTGCCTGGTCAGGGCATGTATGAGAGTTGATACTTCCTGCTCCTCCCCTCATCCTTTCTTTCTCTCATCTAAAATAAGAAAATAAAATCTTCTTTAAAAATCCAAATGGAAATTCCAGTGCTGAGAAATACCACACAGAAATGAAGTTTATTAGATTTGACTTGAAAAAAGGAAGTCAGTGAGCTTAAAGACAGGTCAATAGAAATTACAAATCTGCAGAGTTGGGAGAAAAAAGATTAAAGAAAAATGAACAGAATGTCACAGACCTGTGTGGGATCGCATGAAATAGTGTACTTCCACATGTACTTGAAATCCCAAAAGGGGAGGAAAGAGAAAATGGAAGAAATATATTTGAGTGAATAAAGGGTAAAAACAATATAAATAATGGTTGACTTCTTGTCAGAAGCAAGAGAAGCCAGAAAACATTGGAATGATGATTCAGTTGTTAAAAAGTTTTTTTTGGGCCTGACCTGTGGTGGCACAGTGGACAAAGCGTCGACCTGGAAATGCTGAGGTCGCTGGTTCGAAACCCTGGGCTTGCCTGGTCAAGGCACATATGGGAGTTGATGCTTCCTGCTCCTCCCCCTTCTCTCTTTCTGTTTCTCTCTCTCTCTCCTCTCTAAAAATGAATAAATAAAATTTAAAAAAAAAAAGTTTTTTTTTTCAACCAAGAATTATGTATCCAAACTATTCTTTAGAAATGAAGACAAAATAGAGACAATTCAAAATAAACTGAGAGAATTTGTAGCTAGCATATCTGTACTATAAGAAATGCTAAATGAAAGTCATCAGGCTAGAGGGAAAACGACCCCAGGAGGTAACTCAGATGCAGGGGGAGAAAGAAAGAACACCAGAATTGGTCAATATGTGCATAAATATGAAAGATTATACTTACTTGTATATTTTCTCTTTTATTCTCTTAATTTCTTTATAAAGTACATGAATCTTTAAAGCAAACATTATACACTTTATTGTGCGGTTCACCATCCGCATATATAACAACAATAACACAACAGGGAGGGAAATGCTATTAGACCGGTGATAAATTCCTGTAATTTGTTGAAAGTACATTAGTATTTACTTGTGATAGATTGGAATATGCATGCAATATCTTTGGAGGCACTAACACAAAACAGGGCAAAGAAATATAGCTATCAAATTAACAGAGGTATTAATATAGAATGCAAAATATAATTTTTAAGCACAAAAAGTAATAAAAGAAGAACAGAGAAGCAACAGCAACAAAAAGATGAGACAAATAAAAAAAAATAGCAAAATAGCCTACCTCAACCAACTATATATATTATTAATTACATTTCACATGAAAGGGCTAAACAATCAAGTCAGAGATTGTTAGACTGCGTTTTAAAAAGCAAGATCCAATATGTTTTCTACCAGAGATGCACTTTAAATTCAGTAGCACAAATGCTATCCCATGCATTTTTTTACTTTGAGTATTGTCTTTTTTTATCTCTGGAAATTCCACTTGGGTCTTTTCTACATCTTTAAATTCTCTCTTTATTATGGCTACATTTGATTGTACCTTTTGAACAGATTGATAATAGCTGGTTTTTCCTTTTATTTATTTATTTTAATTAGAGTTATTGAGGTGAGGTTGGTTAACATAGTGACACAGGTTTCAGGAGCCCAATTCTACAACATGCCTCTGTATACTGTACTCTGTGTTCACGCGCCCAAGTCCAGTTATCATCCATCCCCATTTAAATTCCCCTATACCTTCCTTCACCTCCCTTTCCTCTGGCATTCACCACATTGTTGTTCTTGTCCATGAGTTTCTTTCTTTTGCCTTTTGTCCTTTTTTTCTGTATTCACCCCCTGCCTCACCCAGCACCCCAACCCCAGCCGCCACCCTGCTCTCCATGTATGAGTCTGTCTCATTTTTACTGTTAGTTTATTTTGTTCATTAGGTTCCACATATAGTGAAATCATATGGTATTTGTCTTTCTCTGACTGGCTTATTTCACTTAGCATAATAATCTCCAGGTCCATGCGTGCTGTCATGGAAATTAAATTTTTCTTCTTTTTTATGGCCAGATAGCTTTCCATTGTGTAAATGAACCACTGCTTCTTCATCCACTCATCCACCAACGGGCACCTGAGCTGTTTCCAGATCTTGGTTATTGTAAATAACACTGCACTGAAGATAGAGGTGCATATGTTCTTCAAATTAGTGTTTTGGGACTCTTGGTAGTTCAACCATCAATATTATATAGCTGTGCCTTTTTCTGTTGATTGGTTTTTGTCTAGGTTCTAGATCATTATTTTCCTGCTTCTTTGCATGCCTTATAGTTATTTTTATTTTCACCCAACACCACCAAATAATTTTAAAATTTTGGATATTCTAAGATAATTTTAAGTTATCTAATAATACTGTAAGTTGTTTTTTAATGATTTGTTTTCTCTACTCAAATTAATGTTTATATGATTCATCTTCGTTGGTCTGAGGAGCTACAATTCATTCATTTTCACCACAATGTAAATTTACTAAGATTTACTTCTCCTTTCTTCTGCCAGTGTTTGTTGTTTTAGCTTTGTTGTATCATGAACACAGTTTAGTGCTACTAGGAATGCTCTTATATGTGTACCCTCAGAGACACAGGCAAGAATTTTTCTAGGGTATATGCTCACCAGTGGAATTCTAGGGTTTTGGAATAGACAATATTCACTTTTTTAAAGAAAATGCCCTCTTCTTTATTTATCAATCTACTAGGCTACTTTCAATTTCTCAGCTTCTGTTTTTCCAACCCAGGGCCTTTGCACAAAGCACTTCCCTTACCTGAAATACTTTTCCCATTTGCTATTTACAAAGTATACTCTTTGCGTTCTTTAGATGTCAGTCTAGGTCATCTCTTCAGCGAGGCCTTCTCTGACCACCCACTTGAAAGCAGTTTGGTCCCTTTATTCTCTATCATGGTCCCCGGTTCATTCATTGCCTCTCTCCTTCACCAGGCTGTAAGGTTCATGAGGGCAGGAACAGTGTCTTTCTGGCTGAATATTGTTCATCTAATGCCTGGTTAAGATCTGGGATGTAGTAGGTATTTTTAAAATGTTTTCTAGATGAATGAATACATAAGCAAGCCTACAAAAAGAATTATTATCTCTGTTTTATGAGGAAGGATAGCAAGGTTCAGGAAAAGTTATATAATATAGTACATGATACAGATAGTGGCTGAAGGACACAGGATTTGACTATAGGGCATGTTTTTCTCAAAGCTTTGGATAACACACTTAAAATATTAGAATCTTCTAATAGTCGTGAAGATGATCTCTCTTAGTTTCTGGGATCCCTTTAATATCTTGTGCTCCAGGACTTTCGGCAACTCCTTGAACAGGAACTAACTGGAATCCATTCATAGACTATTGAGTATTTCTTATTCTGCATGCTAAACATAAATTTTGTAAATTACCGCTAAATTTCTATGGAAAGTGGGGAACAGGATTACTGGGAGATATTTCCCTAATTATACCTGGACTATTCCACTAATTTAGGATCCATCTTATCTGTGCTTTAAACATAAACTAGAATAAGTTATTATGTATCCCTTGAGTATGGAAACTATATCTGATCTTTGTTGTTCTGGATGTCTAGCAGAGTATCTAACCTACAGTGGAGCCCAATACATACTAGCTGGGTGAAAAGTGGCAGAAGCTGAGTCATGAGACAGGATACCACTTCACCTGAAAGGTAAAATAATGTCCCTGAGATTATATTCACAAGTTCTTCATGCTATATATACGTGTGTGTGTGTGTATGAATGAAGTAAAATAATATTAGTAGCATGTTCTGAAAACTATTATAGAAAATAAGCATTATAAGTTATAATGAAATTAAGTTACATAACAAACCAGTATATTATGGCCAAGAAGACTCTTATGTCAGAATTAACTACAACCACATACTAATACACACACACACACACACACACACACACACGAAATAAAACTAACAAAAGCAATTCTGGTAGAGATGTGAAAGCAAAATTAAAATCTAAGGGAGAGCAACATAATGCCATTGTTATTACAGAAGTTTATGTGGCATCGTGGCTAAAAATAGGGGTATGAACATCAAATCTGTGTTCAAAATCAGCTCTGCTACTTGGTACTATAAGAGCTCAGCAAGTCAAAACTCTGAGCTTCCGTTTTCTCATCTGTAAAATGAGGACAATAACACATATTTTGTAGAGTTATTTTAAGGTTAAATTACACACAAAAAAAATATTTAAAGCAGGGGTAGTCAACCTTTTTATATCTACCGCCCACTTTTGTATCTCTGTTAGCAGTAAAATTTTCTAACTGCCCACTGGTTCCACAGTAATGTGATTTATAAAGTAGGGAAGTAACTTTACTTTATAAAATTTATAAAGCAGAGTTACAGCAAGTTAAAGCATATAATAATAATTACTTACCAAGTAATTTATGTTGGATTTTCGCTAAATTTGGCAGAATAAATCTTTATAAAACAATTTACTATAGTTAAATCTATCTTTTTATTTATACTTTGGTTGCTCCGCTACTGCCCACCATGAAAGCTGGAACGCCCACTAGTGGGTGGTAGGGACCAGGTTGACTACACTGGTTTAAAGCAATCCTTGACACATGCTAAATGTTCACTAAATGAGAGTGTTACTACCATTATCATTTTCATCATCATCATTATATCATATTGTTAATTTGAATAACACATTTTAATGGTCAACTCATGGAACTGTCATAAACTATTGTGTTTATGACAGTAGAGAAAGTATTTTTTCTATATTCTTGCCATGGCCTTCTCTTTCTGCTCAAACAGTAGACCATTGTGATATACCTGGCCAACTGGATTAATCTGTTATGACAGTTGGGCAAACCAGTATGTTACAGGTGTGTTAGGTTTGGTTGCTTGCACTTTGCCTGATTGGTGTATGTGCACGGGACAGTGCCATGTGTGTATAGTGTATGGAAGGCTGCGGGTGCTTACTCTCAGGTCAGCAGATTGCAAATTGCAGATTGCCTGCTGCCATTGGGAGGGGCTGTTATTTGCTATTGTTTGCCAGAGAAGGGGTTCCCCACGTGACCCGCCCTATTTTGCTGGAGAGTCCTGACAGGGAGAGAAAGGGAAGCAATTTTCCCTGCCTGCTTGCTCTTCTGCCACTGTGAGACTTTAATAAATGGAATGGCCCACCATCCTCTGGCTCCACAGTTCCTTTACCGACTGCCTGAATTCAGTGTGATCCTGCATGTCCACAGCCACTGGCGTTACAACAGTTAATGTCAAATGTATTAGAAATATAAGCAACATTAATGCCCATTCCAGGATTCCAAGATTACTGTGTCTCATGATCACAGAGCATAGAGGGTCTTGATCAACAATTAAAACAAGAAAGACCTTGAGAAAGTTTCAGAGTAGAACCACCTCTCTCTCACACTAATGGGGAAAGAAGCTGTGTAGCCGTGTGGTTCAATCCTAACTCCATCCCATTATTCATGATTCTTGAAGCTAGATATTTTTGTGAGCCATAATTTCTTAATTTATAAAGTGAGAATATACCTGCCCAGCAAAATTTCTATGAAAATTAAATAGTATAATCTCTGCTAAATTGCTGAGTGATGCACCTGGCAAAAAAACAGATTTAAAAAAATCTCCTCTTTACTTCCCAAATCTCTTAAGTGTTCTAGTATTGATGAAAGGAAGCTTAATTTTTTTTTTTTCCTGAGAATAAGGGCAGTTGGATGGAAGGGTCATGTCTGAGGCACTGGAGGTCTTCTTGTTTTCATAAAAGCATGAATTAAAGAAACAGCAAATGATTGAGCAGCAAAAGAAGAGGAGTTGCTGTGTGCTGGCTCTTTGATTTCCATTTCTTGTCTTCCTAATGTACCTTCTTTTTAGGGCTGCATTGTAGCCTAGATGCTTTTAGAACTAAATGTCCAGATAAGATGGCCATGTAAATTAAGAATTGAGTTTTGGACACTATGATAAAGTTACCATATAGGCATAAATCTTCAGTGACTATACATTTTTATAAGGATTAATAAATTCTGGGAAGCTGTATTTTTTCTTTCAACTCACAATTATTGAGCATGAATTATGTATTAGGAACTGTGCTAGAAACTAGACATATAGACATAACACTGTCTGTCCAAGTTGTTTGCAGTCCAGATCCTTTCCTCTTACCCTCAACCCCTGAAATGTGACTGCAAACAAGAATATTTTTACAAAGACAAAGCTCTTCCATACTGATCTATGACCATTGTCAGCCCTTATAATAATAGGAAGTCCAAAGGAGGAAATGCCAGAAAGCAACAAAGACAAAACAGACACATCAAAAAGAGTCAAATGGTTGGTCAAGGTGGTACAAATTTTAACATAATCTCAGTATCTCCATTGGTTCTGTAAATCATTTCTAGGCAGCTTCTGAATAAAAGGCTTTTAGTCTTTGCACTTATAATTAAATCAGCGATGTCATTTACTTCAGTTTTCTTCTTAGTATATACATGATAAATAACTCAAGTGTTGCTTGGCTCCAGTGTTTTGAGATACATATACTTTCTCATATGTTGCATACTATTCCCACACAGTAACTCCATTGGGTTTCCTTACATTTGAATTACTTCTGTCCTATCACTTGTAGTTATTTTAAATTAACTTTTCCTTGCTATACTGCAACATTAGTCTATGCTATCACAAACCTCTTTTGTCATTAAGGAAAAATTAATAGATATATATACTTTTGGCAATTATATTAAATTTGTTGAGGGCAACCTCCTTTTGAAATTCTTTCAGAAGCACAGATTCTCACAAAATATTTTTTTCATCTATTAAGTATTTTTATTTATTTATTTAATTTAAATTTTATTTAGAGAATTAAATGTAACAGGGTGACACTAATCAATAAGAGTACATAGGTTTCAAGTGAATGTTTCTATAGCATTTGAACTGTTAATTATGTTGTAAACCCATCACCCCAAACAAGATTTTTTTAAACCAGTTACACACAATTAAAACAATGATTGCAATAACAAATAACAATTTTTATAAGGTTTTATTTTCTTAATAAGAATAGTAAGTCTGGGAAGTTATTTTTTTAAAACAGCCCAAATCTCAGAGCCATCTCTATGTAGTTACAAATGAAATAGCTATTAGAGATATTTATAAAAACATATCAATATATTTATTTATTTTTAAGTGAGAGGAAGGGAGATAGAGAGACAGACTCCCGCATGCGCCCTGACTGGGATCTCCCCAGTGATCCCCATCTGGGCCCGATGCTCTGCCCATCTGGGGCCCATGCTCGCAACTGAGCTATTTTAGCACCTGAGGCAGAAGCTCCATAGAGCCATCCTCAGCGCCCAGGGCCAAAGTGCTCAAATCAATCAATTCATGACTGTGGGAGGAAAAAGGGGGGGGGGGCGAGAGGGGAGGAGAAGCAGATGGTCATTTCTCCTGTGTGCCCTGACTGGGAATCATACCCGGGAATTGAACCTGAGACTTCCACATGCTGGGTCCATGCTCTATCACTGAGCCAACCAGCCAGGGCCTTAATATATTTCTGTTTTAAAACATTACAGTCTGCTTCTTTCCATAAATTTTTTAATGCTTGATTTGTAATCAGCAGGATGGTTAAAGGTTCAAAAAGCCCCTTGGAAGTCTTTCTTTTGAGATACATCCAGCTCATAGCATGAAATATTATAGCTGCATAAATTATTAATACCACTTTAATCCTCTGTTTGAAACTGCAGTGTGAATCATACTATTTTACTGTGTAATGACACCATGGGAGCATGTTAAGCACCTCTAGATGCTGCTCTAATGCTTTTAGCACTTAGCACAATGCTCTGACCATGACAGGCTCAGCTACGCATGTTTTATTTGCTGGATTCAGATCACCTGGGTGCATTTGACACACTAAATCATTAATAGATGAAGTGGAGCTCATAGTTCAATCTAACAAGCATTTATGGGATACCTATTATGTAATCTGATCATGTCAGTCCCACCCTTAAAACTGTTCAATTATCCCCTATAGTTTTCAGGATAAAATCCAACCTCCTAATACATCATATGAGACACTACATAATCTACCAATACTGTAATGGCAGATATGTGACATGCAGGCTCCCACTAACGTATCTCCTCATTCTTTCCCACAGAGACTGGGCATGACTTCAGAATTCTTCTCAATACAATGTTCCAGGCAGCTGCCACCAATGGGCCAGAGTTAAAATGTACCTGCTGGTCCTGCCAGTCTGTCTTTCTAGTCTCCCTAAGTGTTCCCAAACACCATTTGCTTTAGCCACATAAAATGTCATATATTTTCCTATACATGTGAGACTTTCACACATAAGTGCTTTTTCATATGCTGTTCCCTCTCTGTAGAATCTTCCTTCTCTTTTTCCATATTTAGCTAACTCCTCTTTATTCTGCACAATTTAGATCAGGTTTTACATCTGCAACCTGATTGGGGCACTTTATTCTGTCCTCTCAAAGTAACTTGCACTTAGTATTTTATCAACTGGACCATGATTGTTAATTGTTTATCTCTCACCCTGACTGAAGTTAAATTTCTTGAGAGCAGAGGCCATGTTTTATTTCACTTTGTATCTCAGGGAGCCAGCACAGAGCCCAGTGTGCAGTAGGTATTCAATAAATGTTCATATAAGAAATATTCTAGCCACTGGATTAGGTTTCAGGAACACAAAAGAGAATAATGTATAAGGAGAAGAAATATTTACTAACTATGTTCCAGGCCCTGTTCCAAGCACTTTACATAGACTATCTTATTCAAATCTCACGACAAGCCTTCAAGGTAGATTCTGTGATTATCCTCCTTTTAATCAGTGAGGGAACCAAGACACAAAGAAGCCAGGTGACTTCTCTAGGATCACACCCAGCCAGATAGTCTGGTTCCAGAGTTCCTAACCATTATACTGCACTACATGGGCCCTGCATAGACCCTGTCCTCGGGAGATCAAAGGTTGGTAGAGGTAGACAGGCAGGTAAGTGATTACTTACCACATGTTATGGAAGGACTATAATAGACGTTTGAGCAGTATAAAGGGATAGCACAGAGGAAGGAGTAATTAACACAGTCCGGGATGGAAGACAAGTGTTCAGAGAAGGTTTCACTTAAGAAGTGGTATTCAAATTAGGCTTGAAAGACTAAGAAGTGCACAGGAGACGGAGATGAAGGGAAAGATATGCGAGGCAGAGAGAAGGGTACACGTGAGACACAGGAAAGAAGCTACAAGATGTTTGGGCACCAGGACCAGTGACATAATTTGTGGAGCCCAGAGTAAAATGGAAACTCAGGGGCCCTTGTTCATAAATTATTAAGAATTTCAACACAGTTACAGAAAAGCATTAACTCAAATGGCCCTTCTAAGTGCAGGTCCCTGTGCAAAGGCACAGGTTGCTTGTCCATAAAGCCAGACCTGCTGGGCACCATAAATACTTCAGCATTGCTGGAACAAGAAATACCTGGGGCAGAAGTACTTTATGAAGCAGGAAACGACCCTGGTGAGAATAGCAGAGGTCAGATCATATGCCATACTGAGTAGCCTGGACTTTGCAATCTGGTTGGATCATTTGCAAAAAGATACTTCCGGGACTGGAGGTTACAAGAGGAAAGCACAGCAGCAGTAGCAATTATGTGGGCCAGAGTGGCCGGTGAGTTCAAATTTGAACTTGACCTATCAGTGGAAATGCCTGAGAAGGGTAGATTTGAGAAGTGAGTAGGAGACACAGATTGTCGGGAGTTTCCACTCTGGTGCATAAGGAGCCAGTGAGGAAAGAAGAATGGACCAAAGGCTCCAACAAGGATGCAGGTTTCAAGAGAACACATCATCATTTTGCTTAGACCTGCCAGACCAATTTAAAGCAGTGCTATAAAATTAATTTATATAATTATGTATTTAGCATAATTTATATCAGGGACAGCCCGAATCCTGGAGAAGGTTAATGAACAGACTGCAAAAAATAAAGTCCTTGTGTAGATTTCCATTTCTGCAACTCCCACAAGCAAGCAGCATATGAAGAGTCTATTTATTTGTTTCTTGATCTCCTTCCAAAGAACCATGCCTTTTTGGGTCACTTGAGTTTTTCACATGAAATAGAAAAAGAAATGATCCTTAGATCCTTCTAATGAGATTTTTCAATTGCCAAACTGTTTCCAAGAAGTTCCTGAATTCTCTCTGGTTTTCTGGCACTATTTGAATGTAATCTCCAATATAATAAGAATAAAGTTAAATTACACATCAGTGCTTTGGAAATAGAAGTTCAATGTAAATACAGTACAGCAATATCAGTTTCATCCTGGAATCCTGGAAGGCTGGCAATGGTTCACACAACTAAATTATTTCTCTTTTTCACTCTGATGGTGTGTTCTTCCATTCAGTTTTTCAAAGTTCAGCCCATTGGTAGAAACTGTCCTAACCATACTGACTTTGCCAATAAAATTTAGGGAATGAGAATATTAGCAGATACAAACTTCAATAGTCAAAGCATGAGGCTGCTCATGAGTCATAATTATCTTTGTTAAATAACAACTTTTTTAAATGACATTGCCAATTATACATGAGTTTACTCTCTGGAGCTTCCTGTCACTTTTCACACATTTAAAAACTTTTTTGAAAGCTCCTAAAGAGGACAGCAATCTTCGAACAATGTGCTAACAATTGGGCCACTTGGTATAGCCAGAAGCTCATGGGCTTTCACGGGACAAAGGTTGTACAGGTGTGATTGTGGGCAGGTTATTTAATCTTTTTCACCTTCAGTCACCCTGGATGTGTGGGTTTATATTTGTGTTGCAAGGTTACTTGAGGATTGAGTGAATTCACAGAAGTGTAAAATAGTTGTCCCAAAGTAGACCTTCAACAAAGTGAGGTTCCTGAGTCACCTGTGTGTGTGTCTTTGGTGAGGGAAATTAAGTGATATGCAATACCTTTATACTCTCTACCCAATTTTAACTCATTGGTTTGAGGATGCCTGAGTGGGTTTCTTCCCTTTGGGCATAACCAAGTCAGAAGATCCTTGCAGATTACAGTTTTAGAACACCAAGTCACCAAAGGTCTTATCCTGAGACAGCACCACCAGCATTTAGAAACTCAGAATCTGCATCTTCCAAACAACTGGGGAACTCTTTCCTTCTCAGGAACTGCTTTTTGCCTTCATGTTCAATGCTTACTAGTAATTTCTTCAGAAATCTCTCTCAACCTCCCTGATCTCTCCACTTAATCAGATCTCTCTGCTGAAAGTTCTTTTAGCAGCCTATAATTGTTTCTCAGTAGAACTTATCACAATTATAATTGAGAAATTAATTATGTAATTTGTTGTTTCAAGTGCATTTTCTTCAACAGAATGTGAGCTCCACTGAAACTGTAATGTCCATCACTGTTGACCCAGTTCCTGGTGCATGCTTTTGCACATAGTAAGTACTTAACCATATATGACTAACTGAATGGTGGATGCTGGGCCCTTATTACCTAAGCTGGATGAACACATATATTGTTTTTTTTTATTAAAATATAGTTGACATAAAATATTATATTAGTTTCGGGTGTACAATATAGTGATTGGACACTTAAATATCTTATGATGTGATCACCATAATAAATCTAGTAATCATCTATCACCACCCAAAGTTATGATATTATTGAATTCATTCCTTGTGCTGTATATTACGTCCCATGACTTATTTATTTTATAACTGAAAGTTTGTTTTTCTTATCCCCCTTCATGATTTTACCCACTCCTCAGTCCCCTCTCCTCTAGCAATCATCAGTTTGTTCTCTGTATCTATTAGTCTGTTTCTGTTTTGTTTGCTTGTTTATTTTAGTTTTTTTTAGATCCCATATATAAGTGAAATCATATGGTATTTGTTTTTCTCTTTCTGATTTATTCCACTTAGCAAAATACACTCTAGTCCAATCCATGTTATCATAAATGGAAATATTTAATTCTCTTTTATAGCTGAGTAATATTCCATTGTGTGTATATATAGGTATACCATATCTTCTTTATCCATTCAGTGGATACCTAGGTTGCTTCCATATTTTGGCTTTTGTAAATAATGCTGTAATGCACTAGGGGTGCATGAATCTTTTCAAGTCAGTGTTTTTGTTTTCCTCAGATAAATATCCAGAGGTGGAATTGCTAGGTTGTATGGTAGTTCTATTTTTAATTTTTAGAGGAACTTCCATACTCTTTTCCACAATGGCCGTACCAATTTACAATCCCACCAACAGTGCACAAGGGTTCCCTTTTCTTCACATCCTCTCCAGCACTTATTCTTTGTTGACTTTTTGATAATAGCCATTTTGACAGGTGTGTGGTTGTAGTTTGAATCTCCCTGGTGATTAGTTTTGAGCATCTTTTCATATGTCTGTTAGCCATCTATGTGTCTTCTTTAGAGGAATGTCTATTCAAGTTTTCTTCCCATTTTTAATCAAATTTTTTGTTTTTAATGTTGAGTTGTATGATTATATACTTTGGATATTAACCCCTTATAGAATGCATGTTTTCATTTTGTTGATGGTTTCTTCTGCTGTGCAAAAGCTACTTTATTTTGATATAGTCCCATTTATCTATTTTTGCTTTTGTTGCCACTGCCCAGGCATACATATCCAAAAAATTATCACTGAGATAGATGTCAAAGAGTTTACTATCTTTTTCTTCTAGAAGTTTTATGATTTCAGGTCTTACATTTTAGTCTTTAACCTATTTTGACTTTTTTTTTTTTTTGTATATGGTGTTAGAGAGTGGTCTAGTTTCTTTCTTTCATTTTTTTTTGCATGTATTTCAGACACCAGTTTTCCCGACACCATTTATTGAAAAGACAGTTATGCCCCCATTGTATATTTTTGCCTTCTTTATCATAAATTAATTGCCCATATAATTGATAAAGTATGGGTTTATTTCTGGACTCTCTTTTTTGTTCTGTGGATCTATAGAAGCACATATATTATTCATAGATATAAATGATAAGGGTGAGTTTGCTTGATTCCTATGTGCGCTCTTCAAACAGAAGACTAGTCTTCATACACAAAAATGTTTGTGATTTGGTAATCAGTATAGTACATTTACTGAGTGCTTTTCTCATGGTAGGGGTAGATTTGTGCAGATCTAGCCTAATTCTCTCCCTTATTGTGTCTAGTGGCATACACTTACAACTTGGTGAGACAAACAACCACTACTCAAAGATGACATGTCCTCTTGTAGTGGGCAAGTAAAGAGGGAAATAGAGATGAGAGAAACACTTCCCAAATCCCTGTGGTGGTACTGTTAAGCTTGCCTACAGATGCTGAATATGCCTAAGAGTGACTTCCTAAATCTAATTCCTGAAGACTCCAGGCAACTGAGCCAAGGAATGAATGGGGGAGGGGAGAAAAAATAATAGAAACTACCATGTAGAAGACATTGAATCCACTGACATCAAAATTATTCCAACTATATTTGAAGAAACTGAGATTTAGAGACCTTACCTAAACTTTCCAAGGTTACATAGCTAGGATCCATAATAAAGATAACTCAATGGCAAGGGAATAAAAAGATAACTGACAGGCAGAGAGTGCAAAGAAAATACTGGTAAAAGGTAAAGAAGAAAATAATAGGGTAAATAGAGAACAATAAGATGGTCCCAACCTACACAGGCAGAGGGCCGCCTATTTCTCTAAAAAAAATGCAATTATATTGCCTGACCTGTGGTGGCACAGTGGATAAAGCATCAAGCTGGAATGCTGAGATTGCCTGTTCAAAACCCTGGGCTTGCCCTGGTCAAGGCACATATGAGAAACAACTACTACAAGTTGGTGCTTCCCACTCCTCCCCAGACCCTTCCTCTCTCTCCCTCTCCTCTCTCTCTTCTCTCTCTAAAAATCAATAAATAGGATCTTTAAAAAAAAAATTACAGCCCTGGCCGGTTGGCTCAGCAGTAGAGCATCGGCCTAGCGTGCGGAGGACCCGGGTTCGATTCCCGGCCAGGGCACATAGGAGAAGTGCCCATTTGCTTCTCCACCCCTCCGCCGCGCCTTCCTCTCTGTCTCTCTCTTCCCCTCCCGCAGCCAAGGCTCCATTGGAGCAAAGATGGCCCGGGCGCTGGGGATGGCTCTGTGGCCTCTGCCCCAGGCGCTAGAGTGGCTCTGGTCGCAACATGGCGACGCCCAGGATAGGCAGAGCATCGCCCCATGGTGGGCGTGCCGGGTGGATCCCGGTCGGGCGCATGCGGGAGTCTGTCTGACTGTCTCTCCCTGTTTCCAGCTTCAGAAAAAAAAAAAAAAAAATTACAACTATCTGTGACCCATCCCATCTCCCTAATATCTATCCCATTCCTCTTAAAAAATAAAGACTCAAAGTATGTGGGATTTGAGAGGTGAGAAAAAGGCAGTCCCATTTAGAGCTGTAATTGTCATAATTATCTTAGTGGGGATGAGTTCTCATATCTGAAAATAATGTGAGGATAAGTGAAAGAAAGAAAGAAAGAAAGGGAGGAGTATGGGCAACAGCAAGAAAAGGTACCAAAGGGAACAGGTGGAGGGCATAAAAATCCTTCCACCATCACCATTTTGCACTATACCAGCCATTTCAAATCACCACTTTTGCACCTCACATGGGCAGTTGGAAACATTATAGCTCCATGGTTTGAACTCCGCCCAATAATGGTGTGACCCTCAGCATGGTTAACTTGTGAGCTTGGTTTCTTTTTTATAATAATATAAGAGAAAAAAGTACAGTGGTCCCACCATCCACAGAATTGCTCATGCCGGGGCCTGAGGTCACCCTTGACACCTCTACACATGTATTCATCATAACCAATCCATTGGCCAAGGCTCACTTCTACTTCTGAATATGCCTTTTTAATTCTCCTGTTGTGATACTCTCCAAGGTCCTCAATTCCCCTTCACTACCGCGGTCTCTTGACTAGTCTTCCTGTGTCTACCCTCGCCTTCATCCCAGGCGTTCTCTTTGACTACGAGCCAGAAAGATGTTTTATAAACAAAGTTGATTGTGTCCTTTTCCTGCTTAAAATCCTTCAATGACATCCTAGTGTTCTTGGGATAAAAATCCCAAATCCATCTGACAGCCAGCAAGGTCCCATATGCATCGTCTCGTTCTTGACAAACGGCAGCCCCATCTCCTGCTCCTCACCCCTGCTTGTTGCACTGGTCTTCCCTCACTTCCTCAGGCTCAGCCTGCTCCTTCCTTTTTCATCCCTCACTAGTAACAGTTTACCTGCCTCTAACACACTGTTAATATCATTCTTCCTGACAAGACAGTTGGAAGCTCCATGAAGTTAAGGGCCATGTCTATCACTTTTAGGAACCATTGCCTTCCACTCTATCTCCAGGATTTAGCACAGTGATGAGATTCAAGTAATTTAACAACCAGTTCTCTGTCCATCTGACTGTTTTAAGTATAAAAAAGATATACCAAAAGGTAGTTTATTATTTCATGCATTTAATACTTAAATAAGAACAATAAAAGAGCTACACAAAACTAGATTATATTCTAAGAAAGAGTGTTAGAATATCAATAAAAAATATTAAATAATACCTGACAAAAAAACAATAAAACTATTATTTAATATATTTCCATATTGCTTCTTGATTGGCATCCTCACTTGCAATTTTTTTCACCTATGGACGGAATGAACATTACTATGGCACTAAGAATATGCTGTTGCGCAGATGAATGTTAAAAAAGAGTAAGGAATGGCCCTGGCCGGTTGGCTCAGTGGTAGAGCGTTGGCCTGGCGTGCAGAGGTCCCGGGTTCGATTCCCGGCCAGGGCACACAAGGGAAGCGCCCATCTGCTTCTCCACCCCTCCCCCTCTCCTTCCTCTCTGTCTCTCTCTTCCCCTCCCGCAGCCGAGGCTTCATTGGAGCAAAGATGGCCCGGGCGCTGGGGATGGCTCCTTGGTCTCTGCCCCAGGCACTAGAGTGGCTTTGGTCGCGACGGAGCGACGCCCCGGAGGAGCAGAGCATCACCCCCTGGTGGGCGTGCCGGGTGGATCCCGGTTGGGCGCATGCGGGAGTCTGTCTGTCTCTCCCTGTTTCTAGCTTCAGAAAAAAAAAAGAAAAAAAAAAGAGTAAGGAATGTAAATTTGTGATTTCCGCACTGGGCGGCTGCCCTGGTGCCCACCTTAGAGAAAACCCTGATTACAAGTGCCATTTTAACAACCGGTTTGTTGAACCCAACAAAAAATTAGGTATCAGTTCTGCCGAACCAGTGCAAACCTGTTGAATCCCACCACTGACTTAGCATAATCCGGGTCACACAGTAACAGGTCAATAGATAATTGTTGAAAAAGTGAATAAATCTTTGTTGACTGAGTAACTGAATAGTAGTATCCACTTATTCAGTATACAAATATTTCTTGAGTCAGTACCTCTGCCAGGTAATGTGTAAGGGACTGAGGATACAGTGAACAAAACAAAATAAACATAGTCCCTGACCTCGTAGAGCCTGAATTTTAGTAGACTTTCCCCTTTTATCTTTTGTGGGGTTTTTTCTCTTTTTTCCCCCTTTCTTACTTCTCCCCTTTTTTTACTGGAATGAAATCATGGATCTGAGATCTTATAAAATGTGATTATCTTATTCTTATCTGAGTTTTCCTGAGCTACATGATTTAGCTCTTAAATACTCTCTCCTATGCTCTCTCTATTATTTTCTCATCTCCTCGATGACAAGGTAAGGCACTTTAAGGCAGGGAACTATTTCAACTTTATTGTTGTTGTTCTTATCTCAGTCTACACAGAAGTTTCTTTTAAAAAACTGTGCGAAGTTTTTTAGTTAAGAAGTGACTTGCTCATCTATGATAATAGGAATCAGAACAGTGGTTGCTTATGGGATGTGGGAATTGACTGGAAGGGGCTTTAAGGGAGCTTTCTGGGGCAATGGAAATGTTATATAGCTTGACTTAGATTACATCATTATTGGGGTTATATCTTGACTGGGTTATATGAGTGTATATATTTGTCAAAACTCATCATATTATACATTTATGATCTGTCTTCTACTGACGGTAAATTTTGCCTCTTAAAAAGACTACTTTAATAAAGGAATACATGCTTATTATATGAAACATTATCAAATAAAAGTAAGCAAAAATAAGAAACCCAAATGACTTGCAATGCTGTTATTCAAAGAGGAACATAGTTTACATTGTGATGTATGTCCTTCCAAATTGCTTCATTTTTACATCATTTTTTTTTTTTGCCTTTTTCCGAAGCTGGAAACGGGGAGGCAGTCAGACAGACAGACTCCCGCATGCGCCCCACCGGGATCCACCCGGCACACCCACCAGGGGGCGATTCTCCGCCCCTTTGGGGCGTCACTCTGTTGCATCCAGAGCCATTCTAGCACCTGAGGCAGAGGCCACAGAGCCATCCTCAGTGCCTGGGCCATCCCTGCTCCAACGGAGCCTCGGCTGCGGAAGAGGAAGAGAGAGACAGAGAGGAAGGAGAGGGGAAGGGGTGGAGAAGCAGATGGGTGCCTCTCCTGTGTGCCCTGGCCGGGAATCGAACCCGGGACTCCCGCACACCAGGCCGACGCTCCATCACTGAGCCAACCGGCCAGGGCTATATCATTTTTTAAACACAGTATAAGTCATACAGAATGTAGAGCCTCCTAATTTTTTTTATAAACAGTATCCTAACAGCATGCATAAAAGCTTCTTTCTAATTACTACTTAGAGGAATTAATTTGCTAAACTAAGTAAAAATTAGGATTCTAAATGTTTCAAACTTTTTAGAACCTATGTTATTTCATGACCATCACCATCAACAACACTAATGAATGTGAAATGCCTTCTCTAAGAGGTTTATTCTCTAAAGATTATTCTTGACTGAGAATCATCTTTAGGCTGTGGTGCTAAGATTGCTGAACTGAACATCACTAACAGTAAATTGTTAAGCTGGCACCAGATTTACGATCAGCTTTACCTAAGAGCATTCTAGTGACTAAATACATCAACATCTCCTCAGAATTTATTCTTCTGTCCTCCTCAGATTATTAAACTGTTATAAAATCCAATTTATGACATGCTACCCTTATATTTATTGTTTAATTTGTGTAGATTCTAACTCAATACAGGGACCCATATAATTGTATGGCTAGACTGTTGTGATCAACAGCTCCATAAAATTTACCACAGCATGAGATCAGACATGCAAATCTCACATTTTTATCAGAAATTCAAACCACATTAAACTGAAGACATAATATTAGAAGTCAGCAAAGCCACAGCCCATGTCTGACACTTCCTAAAAGTGTATTGCTAAGTCTAGTTCACCAAGAAGGCATGTGGGTAAATACTCTAGTGCATCCTTTGCTAAGTTTCCTGATGGTAGTACATGGACTTGTGCAGAAGGAGGATTATTTGAAACTACCCAGAAAATTAGAAAAATAAGGACTAGAAGCAAAGATCTGTGAGAAAGGGGAGTGTCGTCAGCTTTACACTTTTGGCAAGTGATAAAAGGCAGCTTCAGTGACAGCAGCCAGATGGAGATCAAATGACAACTGTGAGTTCATAATGGTCTCCAGCATTCTGGCAAGCATAGGGGCAGTAGGGGAAGTGGGAGGGATCGGCTTTACTGGTACTACAAGCCAGTCTGGTGCACATCAGCGTTATCTGACGTCAGCTAAAACCAGTTCTGAGGCACTCCATCGGGACCAGCTGCTAGATACTGAAAGCACCCTGGCCTGCCTCTGTGTACTCCCAGAGCGCCCCTCCTGTAACATTTACAGGATGCTACCAGTTAATTTATGTTCGCTACAGCAGGGAGGGTCCAGATGTTGAGGCTGCAGTTGCTGATTTGAAAGCACTTCACAAATACAGGAAGCTCCCAAAGGATAAAAGAAATGTAAGGGCATTCTACAGTTTGAGACACTCATTGTTCTGTACTAAACTCTCTCTCTCACACATGCACAGAGTTTGAATAACATCAAGCCTTTTCCTTAGCACACAGAAGTGTATCATTCAGTCTCTCAAACAGCATAAAGATCTAAAGTGCACAAATGAAGAAAGCCTGGTAATTAGAAAACACATAGACTGGCTGCTTCTGTGACTGTATTAAAATTCAGGACAATTTTTTTACAACATTAGGCAGGGACAGGGAAGTCTAGTTCTGCTTCCATCAACAATAATGCCCCAAATTTAGAGAAAATGGAAATACAATACTTTACCTAAGGAATTAAGAACGAAGAATATTAGAGTACGAATTGGAAAATGGGTTCCATATAACTGATATTTATGGTTTCTATATGCCATGAAGTTGGGAAAACAGCTGTGTTAAGCTTGCTTGCTTGTTCTTTGCCTGATTAGTGCCTGAGCACATGGCAGCACCATGTGTGTATAGTCTATGTAAGGCTATGGGTGCCTGCCCTCAGGGTGGTGGATGACAGATTACAGGTTGCTTGGGCACCACAGTGAGGGTCTGTTTTTGCTGTTTGTGTGCCTGCTGCCATGAGAAAAGATTTTTTCCTTGCCTGTTTGTCCACCGTTGTGAGACTCTTTTATTAAATGGGGTTGGCCCACCACTTTCTGGCTCTGCAGTTTCTCTACCGTCTGTTCAAATCCAATATGAACCTGCCTGGCCTCGGCCACCGGTATTACATCTGTCATATTGAGCAAGATTTCGATGAGATCAGTAGGAAGTCGTTGACACCCTTAAAGGGTGGGGTAGAAGAGTGGTCCTTGTTCTCCAGCATGTGGTTCCACGTGGCTGTCCTTTGGGCGCCGTGGACCAGGCCCTGCGAGGAGACACGGAAAGATCTGTGCAAGAGGCTGCGCAAGTCCTAGACCTCCAGGAAGAGCTTCAGGCTGACTGCCAATAGCAGTGTGAACCACAACAGATGCTAGAAAAAGAGGCTGACTGCTTTCAAGAGCTGCAGTGTGAGATGCAAGCTGAACACCAACAGTGCCTGGAACTGGAATGGTCACTGGAGAAGAAATTGCAGTTTTGTGAGCCGCAGTTTGCCCTAGAAGAAGAATATTGGCAATGACAGTTGTTAGAGAAACAACTGTTGGTTCAAGAGTTCAAGCTTCAGCTTTAGGCTGAGAGCTGGCAGCTGCAGGAGCCAAAGTGGGTGCTGAAGAAGGAGCAGCCTCTGTGTTGGTAGAGTGGCTCTGAGTCAGTGAGAGCAGGCGTTTCCAACTCCTTTTGAGGAGGTGGTTTGGGCTAAAACTGCCATCTGCAGACTAAGAACCCAGCCAGTGGTTGCCCAGAAGATAAAAACCCAGCAGTCAAGAGTGCCTCAGGGGCAGGCACTATCCCCTCTGCAGATAGTGGGGCACTCTGTGGTCTGGCTCTACACCCAGGCAGAGCTGATGGAGTTGGGGGCGAAATTCAGGCAGAAACCCACTGAATCCCTCGCAGCCTGGTTGTTGTGGTTCTGGGACATGGGGGTGAATGGCATCATGCTCTCTAAAACAGAGATGGAGAAATTGGCTGTGATTACCACACACTGCTCACTGAGGCAACGTCTTCAGAACATCTATGATAACCCAGAAAACCATACCCTATCAGAGTGGGAGATGGCTACCATTCGTATGGTCTGCAGAATGCTGGAGACATTCCAGAGGAAGTGAGTCAGTGGCATTCGTATACAGAGCTACAGCAGGTTCTCCGGGAACTAGGTATGATGAATGCTGGTTTCAACCTGACATCCCATGAGCCAGATGAGGAAGTGTTTATGGCAGAGTTGAGGGACCTTATTCTCTATAGTGCCCTGTCAGCCACTTTTTGGTCACTAGTGGCTATCTTAAGCCCCATCTGGGGCAGCCCATCAATGTGGTTACATAGATGGTGGCAGATTTGGGGGAGCTGGAGGCAGCACAAAATCATAAAACTGCAGGCTAATGCCTATGCTGCCCCCCTGCCCCACCTAACAAGAGAAACAGGACTGTAAAGGTTACCTGAACACAGATGTGGGTAGATTTGATTGTGGCCAGGTCAGACAGGGAGAAATTAAATGGCAGGTCTAATAGAGTCCTGTTAGAGCTTTGGCAGCAGCTTAAGCTGCAACAGAGGTTCCAGCCACTAAAAAAGAGGGGAAGCAGGTGGCTCTGGCAGCTGCCAAGAAAGTGACCGGTGTTCAGGTTGCAAGGTTACAGGATATGATGGAGACAGTTGAGGGAGAGAGGAGGATCCTCAAGACCCATTGTCCCGGTTTAAACAGGGGGGAGGCTGAGGGATCTGTCTAACAGGGACAGGCGGGGACCAGAGACCCCATGTGGAACTGGAAATCCATTGATCCCTTTCTAATGTGCAGCAGATGTTGGCCTTAGAAGATAATAGGTACTTTTTTGCTGCAGCAGCTAAGAGAACTGTCAAGGCAGCATAGGCCTTGAGTGTGTTTGACTCCACCAGGCCCTGTGAGCTTGGACTTCTGAGAGGTTTGGTGGGGCTTGTGGCAATGGATAGAGTGCTTATGAAAAGACACTGAGGTTTATTATCAAGGAGTTATACGGCTAGTTGCCTGTAATGGACTTTCTCCTTGGGCGATTTGCACAGAGTGCTGGGATGTCTATCATGGAATGGTCATCGAGCATCGAGCCATGTAATAGACTCTTGGACTGTGACCAGAGTGGGGCACTGGCTCTCTTGTTGGATAGACATGCCGCTTGTGGACAGTATGAGAGACCCTGATTGGTGGTGGGCGGGGGGCATGGCACTTGTGGAGGCCCTCTTGCACTGGGAAGCTGCTTGCATTCAGTTGCAAATGTGCACCAAGGACACTTTACAGCTTCAATAGACATAGCCCTGGACTGTACACAGGCCCTCCCACCTAACGTGGGGTAGGGTGCTAGGTGGGTCTCCTGGTAACTCTCTGCACAGAGTGCTCAGAGAGACACTGTGGAGGGCACCTTTGTAATTATTGTGTGACTAGTGCTGTTGCTGTAGTCTCTGCTTGCTTATGTAATGTAGCTCACTCCTCAGACAGGGACCATCACAGAAGACACCTGTTGCATAGATTGTGAGGCGAGTCACCCTAAAATGGTAGAATGTTGGGAAAACATCTGTGTTAGGCTTGCTCACTTATACTTTGCCTGATTAGTGTGTGAGCACGTGGCCATGCTACATGTGTATAGTCTATGCAAGGCTATGGGTGCTTGCCCTCAGGGTGGCAGATGGTGGATTACAGCTCTGGCCACCACTGTGAAGGTCCGTTTTTGCTGTTTGTTTGCCTGCTGCCATGAGAAAAGGTTTTTCTCTTCCTGTTTGTTCATCCACTGTTGAGAGACTCTTTTATTAAATGGGGATGGACCAGCACTTTTTGGCTTGGCAGTTTTTTTTACTGTCTGCTCGAATCTAATATGGACCTGCCAGGCCTTGGCTGCCGCCATTACACATGCACTATTAGGGCTATATGTATATTATCTCATCTAATTGTCACGATAAACTTATGAGATAGGTACTATTATTACTTAAGAAGGAGACAGAAGAAATTAGGTGACGTGCCCAAGCCTGACTGCAGAGTCTGCATTCTGAGCGTTCTGCTCTGATGCTGATGAACTGCAGCTATTCTAGAGGAGGGTAACGCATGGCTAAGAGGGTGAGATCTGGACTCTCACAGACATGCGTTTGCATCCTGCCTCTGCCACTTAAATATGGGTCCTTGGAGCTAGTAACAGCTCAGCCTTTCCATTAGGCCACAGCTTCTGCAACAGGAAAATAAAGACAAGTTATTGACTTCAAAGTTGACTGTGAGTCAAGTGATGCCTTATAAATAAGAATTTATCATAGTGCCAAGCATATGGTTAGCATTTAACAAATTAGCTGTTTTTATAAATAAATCACAAGTCTAGTTAGAAAATTTCTGGAGCATCCCTGGAAGCCAGCTTCCTGTTTCTCACAGCTTTTAGAAGAAATTCTTCTAAAGGGGTGCACATAGGTTGAAATTTTGATATCTCAGATTCTTGGAAACTATGTTAATAAGAGTTTTAGGTTAAAAAGAAGGTTTTTTTAATTAATAAAAGCTAGAAAAGAGTGAAGGGAAATGCCCATGTCATGGTTGATAAGAAGTAACCCGAGAAAAAGCCGATTGCAGAGTTCTGTCAAAGCCCCCTGTTTAACGGCTCCTCACAGCGAGAACCAAAGAAATTAGGGTTTACAGTGTGGTTCAATTTAAGGCTAGAATAGCTTCAGGATCACAGATGGATGTGTTTTGATAGTTTATGTAAAAAAAAAAACAACCATAAACCCAAACTTATAAAGTGAAGTAGAAGGTCCAGTTGCCAGGGAGAATGAGAGACACGCCGAATTAGCCAAACTTAATTCAGATGGCCATTAAACAATGACCCCACCTGGTTTTCAGTCGTTTTACCATCTGTTGTGGCTGTTTCTTCTCAGAGGGGAGAGTTCCCACTTGCTCCCAGGTGCAACCTGTTCATTAAGACACAGTGCCAAATCATACTTCATAGAATTTGGTAACCAGGCAATGTAGGAAGGTTAAGAAGGCAAGTTATAACATAATCCCAACTAACCTATAAAATGGATTGAACTGTTTGGAAGTTGGAATCGAAGCAGAAGAATGTGAATGTGTTTTTAATTCCTCAGGCAGGTTATCTGGTGATTAAAATTTTAAGGACTAGAAAAATAACTTTCTTGGTGATAAACTATATTAGAAGTTTTTCAGTGGCTGCTGAAAATTATGAGATAATTATTAGAAGTAAAATTATTAAGCAACAAAATGCTAGAGCTAAAAGGATCTTATAGAGCAAACTTTTAGTTTCCAACTGTGACCAGTGTGTGTCTCAAAGACCTTGGGTTGAGTTGAGGGGTGCTGAGAGGAGGCGTAAATCTGCAGACACCTGGCCCTAAGCCCCACTCCCATTTGGCTGCTTCAACCAGAACATTTTTTGCTTGTATCTCTTTATATGTGAAGATTATACTTACTATTTCTTTTGAGGAAAGGGGTGCTCTTCCAAAAATTAAAAAACAAACAAACATTTGTCAAATGAGGAAACTGAGGTAAGAGGGTATACTGTCTATTGTGCAACATTCAAGCCACATTCTTGGCAGGAAATCAACTTAGATTTATCATGTTGGCTGTAAATTCAAAGTAGCCACATAGATCTTGATTTTATATCACCATTTCAAAACTTTTGAACGACAGACATAAAATATAAAACAATCAAATGATTCTATAAACAGACCTTATTGTATTTGATGGTGATGCTTTCTTAAAATAAGGATAGATGTCTTGACGAGGGTGGTTGTGGGGAAAACATCTGTGTTAGGCTTGCCCTCTGGTTTACCGATTGCAAGTACTTTGCCTGGTTAGTGCATGAGCACGTGGCAGCGCCACATGTGTGTATTATTATATATTAAAGGCTACGGGTGCTTTCCTTTGGGGGTGATTCTCCCAGATCTCTCTCCCGCCACGTCTCCTGACATGCGGTTTTCCTGCTGACCCCTTGCCGTTCACTGCGAAAAGCAGGTTTTCCTTTGTTTCTCTTTTTCTTTTTTGTTTATTCGCTCGCCTGTCTTTGCGAGCCTACGATAAATGGGTATGGCCCTATGACTTCTGGCTCTGCAATTCCTCTGCCATCTGCCTGAATTCAATGAGAACCTGCTTGCCTCAAGCACCAGCATTATTACACCTGGTGTATCAAGCAGGATTTGGATCAGATTGGTATGGAGCTGCCGACACCCTTGAAAAGTGGGGTAGAGGAGCAGTCATTGTTCTCCAACATATGATTCCCTGTCGCTGTCCTTTTGGGGACTATGAGCTGGGTGTTCTTTATAGCCCTGTGAGAAGAAACTGAGAACTCTGTGCAAGAGGCTGCCCAAGGTCAAAAGTTCCAATATGAGTTGCAGACTGAGTTCCAACAGCGCCATGAGCTAAAACAGTCACTGGAGAAAGAGTTGCAGATTTGAGAACTGTAGGTCAGGTTACAAGCTAAGACCCAGCAACAGCATGAACTGGAATGAGCACTGGAGAAGGAGGCTGACCGCTCTTGAGAAGTTCAGTGTGAGATGCAGGCTGAGCACCAATGGCACCTTGAACTGCAATGGTCTCTGGAGAAGAAATTATAGGTTCATGAGTTACAGTTGGCCTTGGAAGCTGAACGTTGGTAGTGACAGTTGAAGAAACAACTGCTGTTTCAAGAGCTCAAGTCACAGCTTCAAGCCAAGAGCTAGAAGCCATAGGAGCCATAGCAGACGTGAAGAAGGAGTAGCATCTGTCCCAGCGGAGTAGCTCTGAGTCAGTGGTAGCAGGCATTTCCAACCCCTCCTCTTCTGAGGAGGAGGTTTAGGCTGAAACTGCCATCTGCAGACTCAGCCCAGCTGGTGATTGCCCAGAAGGTAAAAACCCAGTAGTCAAGAGTCCCTCAGGGGTGAGCACAACCCCCTTCACAGGTAGTGGAGCACTCTGTGCTCCCAGGCAGAGCTGATGGAGCTGGGGGTGCAATTCAGACAGAAATCCACAGAGCCCCTGGCAGCCTGGTTACTGCAGTTGTGAGACACAGGGGTAGATGACATCATGCTCTTAAGAACAGAGATGGAGAAATTGGCTGCCATTACCACACATTCCTCCTTGAAGCAGCATCTTCAGAACTGCCATGAGAACCCACAAAGCCATACCCTATTAGGATGAGTGATGGCAGCCATTCATACAGTCTGGCAGAATGCTGGAGACTTGCCAGGGGCAGTGAGTTGGTGGCAGTCCTACAGTGAGCTGCCCAGGCCCTTCGGGGACTAGGTATGAAGAATGCTGCTTTCAATCCAAGGTCCTGTCGACTGGATGAGAAAGTGTTCATGGCAGAGATGAGGGACCTTATTCTCTGTAGCACGCCTGCATCCCTTTTTGGGTCACTAGTGGCTATCTTGAGCACCCATGTGGGAGCAGCCCATCAATGTGGTAACACAAATGGTAGCAGATTTGGGGGACCTGGAGGCAGCACGGAATCATAAAGCTGTGAGGGCTGCTTCCCATGCTGCCCCCTCCCCTGACTAACAAGAGAAATGGGCCTATAAAGTTTACTCAAACTCAGATGTGTGTAGATTTGATTGTGGCCAGGGAAGATAGGGTGAAATTAGACGGCAAGCCTAATAAAGTTCTTTTGAAGCTTTGGTAGCAGCTTAAACCAGAACAAAGGTTCCAGCTGCTGATATGAACAGCCCCAACAGTCACCAATAAAATGGTTGGTGCATGGGTGGCACGGTTACAAGATTATGTGATGGAGACAGCTGAAGGAGAGGGGGACCCCCAAGACCTGCTGTTTCAGTTTGAATAGGAGGAAGGCCGTGTGACCCGTCTAACAGGGACGAGCAGAGACTGAAGGCCCCATGTGGAACTGGCTATCCACTGGTCCCCTTCTAATATACAATGTGTGTTGGCCTTGGTGGGTACAGGTGCAGAATGTTCCCTCCTCTGTGGAAACCCAGAGCAGTTTGCTAAGACCCCAGTGGCCATTGATGGTTATGGGGAGCAAACTGTTCAAGTGAAGCCAATATCTATTCCATTGGGGATATGAAGACTGCCTCCTAAGCCATAAAAGGTATATATATATCTCCTATTCTTGAATATATTTGGGAGGTAGATGTCTTACAAGGACTGTGGTTGGAAATCACAGCTGGGGACTTACACCTGCAAGTCTGAGTTGTGAAGACAGTGTTGCAAGAACACACAGCACATTCCCCCTTGCAATTATCCATTCCCCAGCATGTGACTAGTATGAAGCAGTACCACCTGCCAGGCAGTTATGAAAAAATCACAGGGGTGATCCTTGAACTATAAAAGGTAGGAATTGTCCGGCCGGCACACAGCCCTTACAATTCCCTGACATGACCTGTGTGCAAAGTAGACAGAACTTGGTGAATGACAGTAGATTACAGAGAACTTAATAAAGTTGTTCCCTCTTTGCATGCTGCTGTTCCCTCGATAGCTAACTTGATGGATTGGCTAAGCCATGGGTTAGAGATATACTACTTTGTGGCAGATTTGGCTAATGTTTTAATGCTTTTCACTCTATTGGTATAGCTGCAGAGAATCAGACCAATTTGCCTTCACTTGGGAAGGGCAGTAATGGACCTTTAAAGTAATACCACAGGGCTATTTGCATAGCCCCACCTTATGTCATGGGCTTGTGGCTGCTGACCTGGCTAAATGGAAACAGCCAGAGGCAGTTCATATGTACCATTATATCGATGATATTATGCTAACCAGTGACTCTCTTCCAGAATTAGAGCAAGCAGTCCCTACCCTGCTATCCTATTTGAAAACGTGTGGCTGGGCAGTCAACAAGGGCAAATTACAAGGACCTGGACCTGGGTTATCTGTTAAGTTCCTGGGGGTTGTCTGGTTGGGTAACACAGAAGTTATCCCTGACAGAGTTATAAATAAGATCCAAGTGCTACCCGTGCCCACCATGGTAAAGCAGTTACAGGAATTCCTAGGTCTGTTGGGGTATTGGTGAGCATTCATACCCCATTTGGCTCAGTTACTAAGCCCCTTATATAACCTTATCCAGAAGCGGGTTCACTGGGATTGGACTGAGCAGGCACAAGGTGCGTTTGCAGCAGCTAAGAGAGCGGTCAAGCAGCACAGGCCTTGAATGTGTTTGATCCTGCCAGGCCCCATGAGCTTGATGTCCATGAAACCTCTGAGGGGGTTGGATGGGGTTTGTCGCAACAGACAAGTGCTACAGCAACCTATTGGGTTTTGGTCCCAACTGTGGAAAGGCACTGAAGTCCATTACTCAGTAATGGAGAAACAGTTGGCAGCTGTGTATGCTGCCCTCCTGGCCACTTAGAGTATTACAACCACAACACCAGTTACAACATACCCTATTGCAGGATGGGTGAGAGATTGGGCAACCAAACCATGTAGTGGTATGGCCCAAACCTCCACCCTGGCTAAGTGGGGTGACAATGGTACCCATTTCAAGGGTTCTGTGGTGAAGCAATGGGCTCAAGACCTGGGGGTGGACTGGAAGTACCATGTTCCCTACCACCCCCAGGCTGCTGGTATCACTGAGTGGTATAATGGACTCTTAAAGCAGGGACTGTGACTGGAGGGGGCCACCAGCTCACTTACTGGATGGACATGCCATTTGTGGATGGTACTCCAGATTTTGAATGAGAGACCTTGACCAGGGTGCCCAGCTTTGGTGGAGGCCCTCCTGCACCAAGCAGCTGCTCCCATCCAGTTGCACATGTGCACCAAGGACACTTAACTCAAGCTGGCTTTGGATGGTAGGATGTGGGGCAGCTGTGTTATGTTTGCTCATGGGGTTACCAGCTGCAAGCTCTTTGCCTGATTAGTGCATGGATGTGTAGCAGTGCCATGTGTGTATTGCCTATATAAGGCTATAGGTGCTTGTGCTTGAGAGAGACTGGGGATTGTGGATGTGTGGATTGCCTGCCCACCACTGCAAGGGGCCATTTTGTAGTTTGTTTGTCTGAAAGGTGGTTTCCCCTGCCTGTGTGCATGTCCACTGTTGTGAGACTTTATTAAACTAAGTGGCCCAAACCTTTCTGGCTCCACAGTTTTTCTACCGTCTGCCCAAATCCAATGTGGACCTGCTTGGCCTTGACCACTGGCATTATATCTGGCATAGTAGGCTGGATTTGGAGCAGATGAGTATGAAGCCATAGCCACCTTTGAGGGGTGGGGTAGAGGACTGGTCATGGTTATGGCTCCCCATCACTGTCCTTTTGGGGGCCATGGGTTGGCTGTTTTTTACAGCCTTACAAGAGGAAACTGAGAGCTCTGTGTGAGAGATGGCCCAAGGTCGAGAGCTCCAGGGTGAGTTGTGGACCCAGTGGCAGCAACAACTTGAACTAGAATGAGCGCTGGAGAAGGAGGCCGAACAGGTTTGTGAGTTGCAGTTTGCCCTGGAGGTTGAACGTTGGCAGCGGCAGTTGTTGGAGGAACAGCTGCAGGTTCAGCTTCAGGCAGAGAGCCGGCAGCCTCAGGAACTAAAGATGGGGCTGTGCTGGCGGGTGGCTCTAAATTGGCGGCAGCAGGCATCTCCAGCTCCTCTTCTGAGGATGCTGGCTCAGGCTAAAGCTGCCAAGCTCCGCACACTCAGAGGTTGGCCAGTGTTCATTCAGAAGGTAAAAACCCAGCAGCAAAGAGTATGTACTGAGACCCTGGTAGGCTTGCTGTGATTATGGGGCATAAGGATGGATGGCATCATGCTCTCTGGAGCAGAGGTGAAGAGGATGGCCACTGTTACCATGTGCTCCTCCTTGGGGCAGTGTCTTCAGAGCTGTCATAATGGCAGGGATGAGGGGGGAGGCCTGAGGCCCTTTGTGAACCTAGTTGCCTGTAATGGACCTTTACCTGGGTGATTTGCACAGACATCTGGGCTACCTATTGTGGACTGACTTTTGGACTGCGACCAGAGGGGGGTACCAGCCCCTGTTGGATGGACATGCTGCCTTTGGACTGTATGAGAGACCCTGATGGCGGGCAGCTCCATTGGATGCCCTGCTGCACTGGGAAGCTGCTCTCACCTAGTTGCAGAGAAGCACCAAGGACATTTTTGGTTTCAATGGACATGGCCCTGGACCATACAAGCCCATCACCTAAGATGGGTGGCCTTGTTGGCACTGTGGGATGGGGAGTGGAGGTGGGCCTCAGTTAACTCCCTGTTCAGGAAGACATTGTGAAAGGCACCTTTGTAATTATCATTTTTGTGCGACACCTTAGTTGTTCATTGATTGCTTTCTTGTATGTGCCTTGACCATGGGGCTACAGCAGACCAAGTAACCCCTTGCTCAAGTCAGCGACCTTGGGTCCAAGCTGATGAGCTTTTGCTCAAACCAGATGAGCCCACACTCAAGCTGGCGACCTCGGGGTTTTGAACCTGGGTCCTCCGCATCCCAGTCCGATGCTCTATCCATTGCACCACTACAACCTGGGTCCTCCGCATCCCAGTCTGATGCTCTATCCATGGCACCACTGCCTGGTCAGGTTGTAATTATCATTTTTGGAATGTATGTAATGTACTTATTGTGAGGCAAGCAACTGTAAAGGGGTGGAATGTGGGACAGCTGTGTTAGGTTTGCTCATGGGATTACCAGCTGCAAGCACTTTGCCTGGTTAGTGTGTGAGTACATGACAGTGCCGTGTGTGTATAGCCTACGTAAGGCTATGGGTGTTTGCACTCAGGGGGATTGCAGATGCGCGAAATGCCTGCCTGCCACTGTGAGGAGCCATTTTTGCGGTTTGTTTATCTGAGAGGTGGTTTCCTCTGCCTGTGTGCCTGTGCACCGTTGTGAGACTTTATTCAATGGAATGGCCCAACCCCTTCTGACTCTGCAGTTTTCCTACCATCTGCCTGAATCCAATGTGGACCTTCCTGGCCTTGGCCACTGGCATTACATAGGGCAACGTGCTCCTGCCTGTCCCAACAGCCCTCTTTAAAGGCTAATGGCTTTAACAAATATGGCCCTGGACTGTACAGGCCCCCCACCTACGATGGGTGGCCTATTGGCACCATGTGGTAAGGGGCTAGAGGTGGACCTCCTATTAACTCCCTGGGCAACAAGCACCTGTCTGCCTGAGACAGAAATGTATGGGAGAGAAGTGTATCTCTCCCTTAAAGGTCTCCCATTATGAAGGGCACCTTTGTAAATTTTTTATGGCCAATAATGAGGTCTCCCATTTTATTACACATAGAACCAGCAGATCATGGTGTACAGGCCAATAAGGTTTGGTCCCACCTGCGGCAGCCTCTGGTACCAGGTACTGTGCTGTCTGAGGACAAAACTCTGGCCTGTATTCTGCCAGAAGGGTAAGATTTGCCTCTCTTGGTGCCACTGACCACTCTCTAGTTTCACCCTAGCTTGTGCTTTTGTAATTTTGTTGCTGTAGTCTGTAATGTTTCTGTTTGTGTAATGTGCCTCACTCCTCGCACAGGGACCTTCACAGAAGATGCCTATCATGTAGATTGTGAGGCTAACAACCCTAAAGTGGTGGAATATAAGGAAAACAGCTGTGTTAGGTTTGCTCTCTGGTTTACCACTGCAAGCACTCTGCTTGATTAGTGCGTGAGCATGTGGCAGCACCATGTATGTCTAGTCTATGTGAGGCTTTCCCTTAGGGTGATTTTCCCAGAGCTCTGTCCCACTACTGCAAGGTATTTCCCTGCCTCCTTGCCCTTCACTACGAAAAGCAGGTTTTCCTTTGTTTCTCTTTTCCTTTTTTGTTTATTTGCTCACCTATTTTTTTAAGCCTACAATAACCAGGTATGGTCCTATGCTTTCCAGTTCTGCAGTTCCTCTACTGTCTGCCTGAATTCAATGCGAACCTGCCTGGCTTAAACCACCAGCATTACAGTGGGGTTCCAGCTGAGAAAGCAAAATCCCTGACACATTTCTGCTTAGTGGCCAGTGATTGTAATGTGCCCTCCCCCTCTTATATCTTAAGGCAGTGGTTCTCAAACTTTTTGGAGTCAGGGCGCATTTAAAATCCTACAAATAATTGTAGGTGTACTATATCCAAATTTCTGAGAAATATGTTATAATAATTAAGTCAAAAATTAAGGAAAAAATATATAAAGTCCAAGCATGCTTTTATGGCAATTAAACAAAATAAATATGACAAAATTAAATTTATTCTGACATTAAAAAACATTTTTATGTTACATTTTTTGAGTTATGCTTTTTAGAATTCATAAAAAAGAGGGGTTAAAAATAAAAAACGATAACCTCTGTCAGAACAGGAGAGGCTGCTAAGCATGTTATAGCTCATTGTCTGTATGCATTGTTCTATTATTGGATTTCCTAAACTGGCTAAACTGAAAATGCTCCTGCATATGGAGCAAAAGCATTTACTGTATTTTGTCATGCTTACAATCTTTAAAGTTAAGGTATTATTAAAGTGTACTCAGCAAACATTTTAAGGGCAATTTAAAAAAAAATTTTAAAGGGGGTAGTCATATCCTGGAACTCCTACAGGTCTACCATATCATGCTTCTTACTTAAAAAAAAAAAGTACATTTCTTTTGAATGCTGATGAACAGGAGACACCAAATCTTTTTCGCCTGCAAACTACTACCTTCTTTATTAGATCCAGCTAATAACACTGTTTTGTCTTTTTCCAAATAGCTCCAGATATATGGAAAAGATTTATATAGGCGGATGGGGATCCTCAAACCCCTCAGCGAGATCTTCTGAGCATGGCTTTTAAGATACCTAGAGGCAGAAAAAGCCCAATAGAGATCGGGGGAACTACCAGCTTTTAGGATACACCCTTAAAGGCTCCAATGCCCCAAAGGGGTCTCATAGGATGCCATCTGGGTCCTGCTTCAATAGTGGAAAGGAAGGTCATTGAGCTAAAGCCCGCCAGGCTTACATACCTCTGCTGTGAGGAAACAGGGACACTGTAAGGTAGGCTTCCCCTTCGCTCCTCTAAGGGAGGGTTCAGTCTCTTCCAGCCCTGCTCCAGCCACCTATGACCTAACCTTACCCAGAATGCTGGGGTTAGCCACTGAAGGCTAAAGGTGCCCAGGGCCGTTGGCCCCATCTACAACACTGTGGACGAGCCTAGGGCATTTCTTCCAAGAAGCAAGTAAACTGATCTCATTTGCACTAGGGCCACTTAACTATGTTCTGCCTGAATAGTCAGGTTTTTTATTCTTCCCTCAAAGATCTCTGTTGTGGGTGTTGATAGTCCTATTTTCTGCTGCTTTGCTTAATATATAGTGTTTCCTTTATCCCTCCTACCTCAATGCCCCACTCATATTTCAGGCCGGGACCTACTCCTAATTTAGAGCTCTCTTTCCCCCTTTTGCCAACTTCTATTATGAATCTACCTTTGCCACCCAGCTTAGAGTATCCCAAGGTTCTCTTTACCATGCCACAGTCGCAGAGCTCCAGGGAAAAGCAACCTGGTCTCATCTCTCCAGGCAGAGGAGAACAGAAGCTCCATATCCATGCATGCTGCAAATGGCCTTTCCAGTCTGCCTGAATCATTACCAGCTAGAAGCAGCGGTCATTGGGACTTGGACATGAGCTGCAAAGTATAGAATGGTGACAACAATTCCAGTGCCATGAGGACTTTTCCTGGATGTGGACTTTTCCTGGACTCCTGCTCCCTGTGACAGCTCCTAACAGACTGAACTGTGGTTGGGTTGCATTTTTCAGGAATTTGGCATGGTGATGGGGCCAACTTGGACTTGGTGAACATGTTAAGGACACTACTCTTTTATGGATTCTTGCTGTATTGGCCAAGAGTTTGCTTAAAGGCTTTTAATCACTGTAAAAAAAAATAGAAGACTGGATAAAGAAGATGGGGCACATATACATCATGGTATACTATTCAGCTAGGAGAAATGATGACATCGGATTGCTTACAGCAGAATGGTGGAATCTTGATAACATTATGCGCAGTGTAATAAGTGAATCAGAAAAAAACAAGAACTGCAGGATTCCATACATTGGTGGGACATAAAAACGAGACTAAGAGACATGGACAGGCGTGAGGTGGTTACGGGGGTTGGGGGAGGGGAGGAGGGAGAGGGGGAGGGGGAGGGGTACAAAGAAAACTGGATAGAGGGGGACGGAGGACGATCTCTCTTTGGGTGATGGGTATGCAATAGAACTAAATGACAAGATAACCTGGAAATGTTTTCTTTGAATATATGCACCCTGATTTATTGATGTCACCCCATTAAAATAAAAATTTATTTATATATATAAAAAAGAATTAAATAGGAAGTTCATAATAAAAAAAATAATAAATAAATAAAAATGACAAAAACATTATCTTTTTATACATATAGATACATTCTTAGTAAGATTTAGTAAATTCGGCAGGTCCCGGCACAAATGTGTTAAGTTTTTTCATTCTTATGTTTATGAGAAACATGAGTCTGATGTGTCCTAGTGATTTCTTCAATGTTTGTGCATATATTTGAAAGGCAAATTCTCCTTTCCTCATCAAAACATTGAAGAATTCCTCTCTTTTTACTCTTAATTGTGTTGAGGGTAGAAAATCCTAATTCACATAAACAGGAGGTTGAAAATTGTAGTAAAATGTTCAAAGCTTTTTTAGATATTGCCACATATTCTTCTTTCATAGAAATCCAAGTCTTCAAGAAACAATTCCTTAGGTTTAATCATCAATCAACAATCAGTGGATACAGCTGCCAGTTCTTCTTCTGTTAATGTTAAACCAAAATCACTTGAAGCTTCCATGAATGGGTTTCTAATCCAATTGTATTGCTCAGTGTTAAGTGACGGAAAATGCTATAAATTAAATTCTGCCCGTCAGCCTTCAAGTCCTATTTTATTTACATTTAACTTTAGCTCACTTCCAGAATCAGATTCTTCAATATTATGCTTCTTTTTGAGAAATCTATCCATTTTATTTGGGTGCCTTTATCTAAAAATAATATAATGGTGTGTTAATAATAAATATAATATGATGTGTTAACAAAACAGTGGTATTTCCATAATAAAATGGTATAATAGAATAACTATATTTTTATATCTGGGCACATGCCATGAACCAGCACAGCTAGTAATTCCAGGTCCTGAGTGGGAATAGTGTGGAATTAAGAAAATACACAGAATTAAGAAAATACGGGGTCAGGATGGCCCTGTAATTGCTTCTAGCAAACAAAGCACACCCAAAAAATGCATCTTGCTTTATTTATAGGACAAAGTAGGCCATTAGCAAATCAATGAGATCTTTGATCATGTTATCAAGGCAACCCAAGAATTATACCAAGTGCAGAAAACCCCCACCATACATATCATCTTAACTTTACACCAAACAAAGGATAGAAGAAACTTTCCTCCAGTCTTTCCAGGGAACATGGGGTGTAGTGTAAACAATCCAGCACCACAGCTTAACAGCCTTTTGCAACCTAATCAGGCAAGTGAGGTGGGGGGTTGGGCAGACTGTCATTTTACAGCCAATTCCCCATACCTCTGTCCCCCAAAAATCTAAACTCCAAAAACCCTGTTGGTTTTTTGGTCCCCAACAGGCACATATTTCTCTGGAATACCATAGGGTGCACCTGGAAATCTAGAGCGCACCAGTGAACCCTGATGCACACTTTGAGACCACTGTCTGAAGGGGATGAGCTAGAACATAAGGCAAAAATCCTTATAGGTCAACAACAAAATGTTAAACACAATCCATCACTTTGCCACAAACTGATATGGTCCATGAAGCACAGGAGTAAAGTGTTCATAATGGACAGCCAAATAACAAGTCCCTCACTCTATTCTTTAGTTACTAAAAAGGAGGCTACTTTGTATCTTTACAGTATAAAGTGAAACACTTTACAGTATAAAGTAGCCAGACAGAGTACTGTCAGACAACCTCCAAGACCAGCCATCCAGAAATGAGCACTTCAAAAAATTGTGGTCTAGAACCCTCGTCAAAAAAATCAGTCTTATAGGATTTAATTGTAAATTATCCTGTTTTAATATTTAATAGTGTCCAGACCTTGAGACTGGCATTTCATAGCCAAAGTGAAGGAGAACCGAAGAGAAAACTATAAGAATGAATATTATTCACAGAGCATACTTCATATGCAATTTCAGAGTATGAGTTCTACTGTCAGAAATTTCCAGTGACTAGAAATTAAATGCTTACAAGCTCTTAAGCCAGAGAAAGAGGGAAAAGTTCAAATAGTAGTAAAGAATGCTTTTATCTTCCTTTACCCCTTATTTCTTTTGTTTGCAGTCTCCAAAATATCTCTCAATTTCTTTAATCCCATCTCCATTTGTGAGAATGGATATTCTGAGCATCCGTCTCCATTTGTGTTTCTTGTAGTTTGCTTCTGTAACAAAAGACACCCCCTCCCATCTTTGTGCTTTTAAATCTTTCACTTCAAAACTCACCTTCCTAAAACCTTTCACGGTTGTTTTCCTCATCTTTATAATCTCTTATGCTGCATCGGGAGAGCAAGCCTTGAAGCTTGGCAATTATTAAGCACCTTTTAATCTGTTGGGTTTAATATGTATATACAATATAAACTGGTTGAGATCACAAATCCTTAGTTTATAAAATGAGCGCATTTATAGCTCCTGAAAAAATATTTTAAAAATTGTTAGGCGTGGAGGTAGGGGGAGAATGAAGGAGAATTTAAAATGCAGGTAAGCATGCACAAATCTCTGTAATTAAAAAAGATACCAGTAAAAATAGGATTCAATCAGAACATCTTTCTTTCTAATAAATAAAAGATGAAAAGATTTACAGCTTTATGTTTTAGTTTATTAATTGCATCTTGAAGTCTATATAACTTATTCGTTCAACAATATTTGACTTAATAAATATTTACTGAAGGTCCACTCTGTGCAAGGCACTATTCTAACCAGTTGCGGTCAACCTGTGAACAAAAGAAATCCTACTCCATTAAACTTATACTTGGGAAACAGTGTAGGCAGGAGAAGGGAGCAGATAATAGACAATATATAGAGAAGTAAAATATGTTAGAAAGTAATCAGTGATATGATTTTTTTTTAGAGAGCGAGAACAGGGTTCAGAAGATCAGAATGTCAGGGATAGAGGTATTAAGTAGAGTGGACAGGGTAGGCCTCACTGAGAAGGGACCTTGAAGGGAGTGAGCAACACGGTTATCAAGAGAAAGAATATTCTGAGCATCCAGTCAGTACAAAAACCCTACATGAAAAGGAAGGCCAGTGTGGCTACTGAATATGCGGCATAGCAGTAAAAGATAAGATTGCAGTAGGATCCAATATTTTTTAAAAGATTTTATTAATTCATTTTAAAGAGGAGAGAGAGAGAGAGAGAGAGAGAGAAGAGGGGGGAGGAGCAGGAAGCATCAACTCCCATATGTACCTTGACCAGGCAAGCCCAGGGTTTCGAACTGGAGAACTCAGCGTTCCAGGTTGACGCTTTATCCACTGTGCCACCGCAGGCCAGGCGGATCCAATATTTTTTAATAACAGCTTTACTGAGGTATAATTCACATTCCATGCAATTCACCCTGCATGTACTTACTGTTCAATAGTTTTTTGATATATTAATAGAGCTGTGCAATTATCACCACTATCAATATTAAAATGTTTTTTATCATGGCGAACAGATTTTTGTGGGGTCCTTTAAGCCATAGTAATGAGTTTGGCTTTTACTGTATGTGAAAAGTGTGGTCTCTTCTTATATATTAGATGAGAAAGATATTTTGATTGAAATCTACCTTTGTTGGTTTGTATTTTTTGGTAAGTTTGGCTCAGAGAATTGACTGATTTGACTTGCTATTTATAGAATCACTTTGGTTGCAGGAAGGGAGTACAGAAGGGCAAAAGCTGAAAGGGGAAAACCAGTTGTTGCAGTTACCTGGGTGGGAGATGGTGGTGGTGGTGGCGGTGGCGGTGGTGGCGGTGGCGGTGGTGGCGGTGGCGGAGGTGGTGGTGGCGGTGGTAGTGGTGGCGGTGGCGGTGGTGGTGGCGGTGGTGGTGGTGGCAGTGGTGGTGGCAGCCCTGAGAAATGGTTGAATTATTTTGCTGATGAACTGGACACGGGCTGTGGAGGAAGGAAGTCAAGGATGACACCATGGTTTGGGGACTGAGCAATGGGAAGAGTGGAGTTGCCATTGACCTACAGGAGGACAGTAAGGAGGTCAGCTTCTGTCATTTTAAATTTGAGATGTTTATTGTATATTGAAACAGAGATGATGAGTAAGCCTGAGCTTCAGAAGAGATGACTGGCCAGATTAGAAATATATTTGGGAGTCATCAGCATATAAATATTTAAGGCCATGAGACTGGATGAAGTCATCTAGAGAGTGAGTGTACATAGAGAAGAAGTCCAAGGACTGAGCTGTTAAAAGTTAAGAAAAAGAGAACTTTGTAATGCCTGAGTGAAAAGAATCATCTCTTCTGTTTCAGAGATAGAAAATTCAAAAACCTATTCCAGGTACCAGAACAAACTACCAATGAGCAATTACCAACTCAGACAACCTACCTTCTTCACCACTAATTAACCACTAAATAGAGACCTATCTTATAATGAAGAAGCCTTCTAACACACATTTAACTCAGGGAAGGGGGGAATGGGATGAGGAAGTCCTTGAAAATTTCCTAGTGAACCTCTTCATTTGACACCTCCACTGGCTGGCCCCCACATGACTGGTTGTAATGCCAGTGGCCGAAGCCAGGCAGGTCTACATTGGCTTCAGGCAGATAGTAGAGAAACGGCTGAGCCAGAAAGCGTTGGGCCATTCCCATTTAATAGAGACTTGCAATGGTGGATGAGCAAACAGTCAAGGAACAACTGCTTCTCAGGCAAATGAATAGCAAAAATGGCCCCTCACAGTAGTGGGCAGGAAATCCACAATCCACTGTGGGAGACAGACTATAAACTGACAAAATTCTCACAGCCTAGGGCTTAGTTTACGACTAAGCTCTTCTCCAGCCCTCTAATACTAAAATCTTCTCAACACCCTTCTGAAAACTAAGCTTTTCCCCACACCCTTAACTGTTGCATGATATGGGGTGGTGCACTTTTATGAGGAATCCCATTTATGCCTCAGATAAGTGGCTTTGTATCAGAAACTTTCTTATTTGTATATTGGCTTAAAGGCTTTAATTGTCTATGCTATATAATAAAGCAAGACTGGGGGCTCACTCTCTCTGATATTGCCATCAGCATTGCAGAGGCCTCCCGATCCCATCCTCTTTTCTCGGTGAGTCTATTTTCTTAATTCCGTGCCATTCTCCCTCAGGACCTGGAATTACTAGCTGCACTGGTTCACAGCAATCCACCATCAGTCCTGAGGGCCAGCATGCAAAACCTTACATAGACTATACACACCTGGTGCTGTCACATGTTCAGAAGCTAATCAGGCAAAGTACAAATGAGCAAGCCTAACACCGCTGTTTTCCCAACACTGGTGAAATGAGAACAGCTGATAGAAACAGAAGGTGGTTAGCCTAAAGCTCAAAGCAACACCATAACTCCACTACCATAAACATTAATAGCTGAAGAAAATTTCCAAAGAGTAAGGATTTATTGAAAATACAACAAAATGGCATTAAAAGGACTATATTAGGTTTCTGATGTTCTGAAAAAATGAGCACAAATCTAATGGTTTAAGATAACACTCACTTATTATCTCATAGTTTATGCAGGTTAGAAGTTCAGGCATAGCATAGCTGGATTTTCTTCTCAGGGTTTCACAAATCTAAAATCAATATTGCCCGGGCTCATCTGAAGGCTTAATTTGAGAATTATCTATTTCTAAGCTCCCTTGTGTTGTCAAAATTCATTCCTTGCAGAAATTTGTTCTTGAAAGCCAGCAATGAAGAAAAAGAGTCCCTGATGCTTTCATTATCTCTTCAGAGAAGGCATAGGCTTTTTTCTAAAGGGTTCACCTGATTAGGTCAGGCCCACCTAGCATAATCTTCCTTTTGATTAACTCAAGGTCAACTGATTAGGGATCTTAATTACAGCTGCAAAATTCTTTAACCATTGCCATATAATGTAATATCTGTGGGTGTAATAGCCTAACATCATTGCTGTAATACCTGTGGCCAAGGCCAGGCAGGTCCACACTGGATTCAAGCAGACAGTAGAGAAACTGTGAAGTCAGAAAGCATTGGGCCACTCCCTTTAATAGAGTCTCAAACAGTGGACAAGCAAATAGGCAGAGGAAAATTACTTCTCAGGCAAATTAACAGCAAAATGGCTCCTCATGGTGGCAGGCAGGCAATCCACAATCTGCAACCCACCCTGAGGGCAAGCACCCATAGCCTTACATAGACTCTACACACATGGCACTGCCACTTGCTCATGCACTATCAAGCGAAGTGCTTGCAGCCGGTAAACCAGCAAGCAAGCTAACACAGCTATTTTCCCAGCAATTGCTATATCCTCATGATTAGAAGTAGGCATGAGTTCTGCCCACACTCAAGAGAAGAGGATTAAACAACTTAATTTCAGGTATTATAGCCTAACCAGATGATGGCACAGTGGATAGAGCACTGGCCTGGGATGCTAAAGACATAGGTTCGAAACCCCAAGGTCGCTGGCTTGAGTGTGGGATCACCAGCTTAAGCATGGGGTCGCTGGCTTGAGCATGGGATCATAGACATGACCCCATGGTTGCTGGCTTGAGCCCAAAGGTCACTGGCTTGAGTAAGGGGTCACTCACTCTGCTGTAGCCCCCTGGTCAAGGCACATATGAGAAAGCAATCAATGAACAACTAAGGTGCTACAACAAAGAATTGATGCTTCTCATCTCACTCCCTTCTTCTCTGTGTCCTTGTCTATCCCTCTCTCCTCTCTTTCTCACTCAAAAAAAGAAAAAAAGAAAAAAAAAGAAAAAGAAATCAGGTGTTGGCCCTGGCTGGTTGGCTCAGTGGTAGAGCATCGGCCTGGTGTGTAGAGGTCCTGGGTTTGATTCCCGGCCAGGGCACACAGGAGAAGCGCCCATCTGCTTCTCCACCCCTCCCCCTCTCCTTCCTCTCTGTCTCTCTCTTCCCCTCCCGCAGCCGAGGCTCCACTGGAGCAGAGATGGCCCTGGCGCTGGGGATGGCTCCTTGGCCTCTGCCCCAGGCGCTAGAGTGGCTCTGGTCACAACAGAGTGACGCCCCGGAGGGGCAGAGCATCACCCCCTGGTGGGCAGAGCGTAGCCCCCTGGTGGGCGTGCCGGGTGGATCCCGGTAAGGCGCATGCAGGAGTCTGTCTGACTGTCTCTCCCCGTTTCTAGCTTCAGAAAAATACAAAAAAAAATAATAATAAATAAAGAAAAGAAATCAGGTGTTACAGATTATTGAAGACATCTTAGAATCTGCCTACCCTATTAATGGTCCAAGAAACTAAACATTTATGTTAAATTCAAATAGAAGTATTGATCCCAAGAAATGACATATATTTACATTTTTAGGTGACAGTAAATCTTGTCTGAATAATTTCCTCTGGGGGGAAAAATGAGGAAAATTTAGAGCCTGCCTTTAGAAACTAACTTCATCAGGCTTATACAAACAAACAAACAAACAAAATCAGGAACCTTATAGTTTTTAACAATAAAATACAATATAATACAGTTTCAGATAGGTAGTAGAAGAATCTGTCATAGCCTAATCTCTTTTAATGTGAACAATGACCTAATACTGAAATAATAAGTATCAAATTTCTTCAGAGGTTAAGGGACTAATTTTTAAAAGAGAGAAAAATTGCTATTTAATATGATAGAACCAATAGTATAAATATATATATATATATATATATATATATGCTAAAAGTGAAGAAAATATGCAAAGTAGGTAGCAGTGCTAAAACAATTTAACAATCATATTTCCATCTGATTTCCAAACATACCATTTGGCATCCTTACAGGGCCATTGTGGTTCTGTGCAGTTGAAACACTAGAAGTTACCTAGGGTAGTCTTAAATATGATTTCACAAATTGGAGTTATTATATATATGTATGTATAAAATAGTGACCTAGAGAAGCTCCTCTGATTTATTATTGAATACCAACTTCCCCCATGACTAATAGGCATTTATGAAATATATCATCTCTGATCACTAACTACAATATAACTGTAGGTAATGTAGCTTCTACTTCCAGCCTTGAGGACCAATTTTTCAGATTACCACTTGAAACATTCTAGGTAGACTCAGCAATGAGGCAAAATGATGTAACCTATCTGAGTCAGAAAGCATGACAAATAAATATTTTTGAATCTTGGAAGACTGGACTTATCTCACAGAGAACAACCTCATAGCACTTGAACAAATCATTTTCACATGAGGTCAAACACAGCATGTATTATAGTTTTTGAGTAAGGAACTAGGCCCATATTAAAAGTAATCATTTTATGCCATATTTTTACTGCATATCAGTTGATTTGGGTGAGGCATTATTCGAGCTGTGGTTCATTTGAATTGCTATAAACAATACATGGGGTTCTACTCTCCTGCAGTTTCTGCTCAGATGACTAAAGTCATGGGACTTTCAGCATAGCTAGCTGATGACAGTGTTACTATTTTGTCCCAAAATCCAGTTCAAGCACGGATATACCAATAAAATGGTAAGCTCTTTAATAGCAAAGGACCAGAGATTGCACAGTTCTTGTCTATAGGAGGAGAGCAAAGGTTTTCAGACTAAAGTTAAATGTGGGATATATTAGAATTCGTGCAATGCATAGGAGGGCAGAATTTTGAGATCTTGTTTAACTCTCAGATTCTGTTCAACTCAATATATACTGACTGTGCTTCTACCAAATGCAGAAATTGGGCTAGATGCTGAGAATACCCAGTTGATGAAGTCACATTTCCTGCTGTCAAGAAATTCAGATTCCCTCATTCTTCGTCAGGCTGCCGTGTTCACACTTTTTTCCAAAGAACCCCTAAGAAATGCCTCATGTATAGAACTTGGAGTTCCACAAAACACAGTTTAGCAATCTCCAAATGATGACTCAAGACAGAGTGCTTAATGCAGGTTTTGTCTGCAAAACTGAAAGTACTTCAGCACTTACCTAAATTTCATGTTTAAGGACTATTTTAACAAAAATATTACATTAGGATTTAAGGTATAGCTATGAAATATACAAGCACCCTTGGATAAAGTTATGCATTAGCCACCACCATTCCTTTACTCAAACATTGTCCCTTGCTGACAATGCAGTTAGCAATTAAGTGCAAAATAGCAATTCAAATAAATGAGCCAAAAAACCAATCTATCACTTTTCTTTTTCACTAAATTAAGACAAAGAGACCTGGAGAATATTGTGTCAAGTGATACAAATATATGAGTGCAAAAAGTCCCATGTCTTTTTGCAATCTGTGACCTTTGACTCTATAGTAACCTTAATAATGCAAGCACTGTTTTGAATGCAAGCATAGGAGGGCATTTTCACAACTTGCGGTGACTTCAGTCACCAAAAGACATATTTTTGCAGTTATTGCATAAACTCATAAAACAAAGGAAAGAACTTTCATCCTATTCAGTGAAAGTCTATACTTTAAAGTTTGCTTTTCAAAAATATGTCACTACTGCTTACTTTCCACCCACATGTTGCCATTATCTCAAAGGTGAAATTTTAGCATATGACTAAAAGGTCCTACAGTTGCAGCTTCATGATTCAGCACCTAACATCAATAATTCATAGTGAGATCACAGGTTCTCTGTGGAAGATAGTGACATACTTGCCTTATAAAAGGGAGTATAGGGCATACTGAGAGCATTTTGAATTTAGACTTATATGGCTCATGTGAGTGTGGGACATTTGTCTCTGAGCTAGTGGGGGTGCAGAAGGTTCTACTTTGGGAAAGGCTCTCTGGGCAAAATGTATTGGGTTGTAAGGCTAGGATACACACATGTGGTAACCAGCTCCTCCTGAACACAGTTTTTCAGTTACCCTGGGCAGGTGGGAAGCCTTTCTGCTTTCTGTGGAAAAGATTCCAACTTGGTTCCCTGCCATCACCAAACACGAATGTGTTGATTTTTCTTTTTTGAGCTTCCAACCCCTGCAACCTTCCCAAAATAAATCAAACCAGCCATCGGGGCACCGAAATAATATTACTACTAATAAGCAGCTTTGCCTAGACTTTCATAAACAACACTTCTGAGGTCAACTTTGCCCCAGAGGTCTGGACACATTCTTTTTATGTAACCTGCTTACTAATAATTACTAGACTTGGGTGCCTTAACCCCGAAAATAGATTTTAATAGCAACTCCTAAAGACAAAAGACATGAAACGACAATTTAAAAATGTGCACCAACTAGAAATACACTTGGCAACCTGCTCCAGCCCAAGGTGAAGACAACCCGCGGCCTCCCCGCACCCCTCCACTGCAAAGCCCTTCTGTCCTGCCCACCCGGCCGACAGGATAAGAGCGTCAGCTAGGGGCCCCGGCCCCGCCCTCCCCTACCCCGGCCCCGCCCTCCCCTACCCCGGCCCCGCCCTCCCCTACCCCGGCCCCGCCCTCCCCTACCCCGGCCCCGCCCCCGCCCCCTAGGCTTGCTTCCATGCAGCTCCTCCCCTTGTTCCAGGAGCTGAGGTCAAATTGTCTCCAATGCTGATTTACATAGCCCAATGGCCGCGCGTATGCAAATGAGGTGGGAAGTGGTTGGCTGGAGGTTGGCAGGATAACTTGAGTAAGCGAAGCCTTTGTCCTTCAGTGGCTCTGGGGCAGCTACCGGGAAGGTGACGGCTGCTCTCGAGGCTAGGCGAAGGACCGAGAGCTTACTGGCGAGCGATCCCGGCGGGAGGGGCGGGCCGCGCGGTGGCGGAGGGCGCCGGGGGAGCCTGTGAGGGAGTGCAGAGCAGGCGCCCGCGCGCCCTCTGGGGCAGGAGCAGTCCCCACGCCGCTCTTTCTCTGTGGGGGACCTGCAGTTGCAATATGACTTTGGAGGAATTCTCGGCTGGAGATCAAAAGACCGAAAGGTAAGTCGGCCAGAGCCTCTCCCTAAACTCTCTCTCGCTGCGCGCACCCGGGAGCAGCCGGGCTGTAGAAGGTGTGCGAGGGAGTAAGCCGGTAAAAGTTTGCAGAGGGCACCTCCCGCCTTTCTCCCTCGGGGACCTCCCAGGGCTGCCCTCAGACGGAAAGACCTCCCCACCACCCCAACTCGGCCGAGCCCCTCCGAGCCCTTGCAAAGAGTGAAACGACCCTCCTGGCCCGTGCGGCGTCTGCAGCTGGCAGCCTGGGGCAGCACCCTCGCGGGAGAGTGGCGGGTGGCACTCTTGGGGCTTCTCACGCGACTCCCGGCCTCCGGGCGTGCGAGGGGTGAAGGGGATTGAGGGATCCGGGGTTTGCAGAAAGCGGGGTGCGCAGTGGCTCATGCACTCGTGAGGGAGGGTCGCGGTGCAGGGGGAGTGGGCTGCGACGGCCAGGAGGGGACCGTGACTGACGCAACCCTTTGCTCTGGCCGGCGTGTAGGATGGATAAGGTGGGGGATGCCCTCGAGGAAGTGCTGAGCAAAGCCCTGAGTCAGCGCACCATCACTGTCGGGGTGTACGAGGCGGCCAAGCTGCTCAATGTGTAAGTGGAACCCTCGCGCGTCCCTCGTGGCACCCCCTCCCACCCCAACCCCGGGAAGTGGGCCCGCGGCGCAGCTTCCTGCCGCTGTCCATCTGCCGGCGGGTGCCTACCCCAGGGGGAGCGAGCGGGTCGGGGCGCGACCCCGGGGCCCCGGGCGGGTGTTGCGGGCGTCCACGGGGGCTGGTGGTGCCTGCGCGCTCACCTGCCCCACCCGCCGCCCGCAGTGACCCAGATAACGTGGTGCTGTGCCTGCTAGCCGCGGACGAGGACGACGACAGGGATGTGGCTCTGCAGATCCACTTTACCCTGATTCAGGCGTTCTGCTGCGAGAACGACATCAACATCCTGCGCGTCAGCAACCCGGGCCGCCTGGCCAAGCTCCTGCTCCTGGAGACCGACGCGAGTCCCGGGACGAGCGAGGGCGCAGAGCAGCCCCCGGACCTCCACTGCGTGCTGGTGACGGTGAGGGACCAGGGGTCTGCGTGCTGGTCGGGGTTAGAGTCCTGCAAGAAAGTGAGCCGGGGCGGAGAGTCGCCTGACTGCAGAGTGGAACGGGTGGCGGCCAAGAGCGTGGCTACCTTTGTCCCCTTAAAGAGTGGCTGGACTTTCAGCTGAGATGTGCCGGTTTCATCATCAGGATTTTCTCTGGTACAGAACGTGTCTAAGCATGTTGAAGGCTGCCAGCAGCGGAAGAGATCCTTATGAGTCAGCACTGTCGGCCCAGCTACTCCCTACCTACATCTGCACTACCTCCCCGTGACTAATTCCTTTAGCAGGGCCGATTAGATAAAGCCAAATAAATTCCTGGCTCACTCTCATTAAGGAGTCAGCTTCATTCTCTGCCAGTCAAAGCTAAAAATAGAAATGGTGTAGGAGACAGACCTCATTAATTCCCTAGAAATACATTAAGAAGATAGAGTGGAAATTTTTTCTTTGCAATCTTGGAATTTTTTTAAGTGGAGCTTTTTTTTTTTCTTCTTCTTCCTGATAAAAACGTTTGGTTGGTAGATAACTTGTGGTTGTAGAGGCACATGTGATAGCTTTGTCTTTTACATTTCACTACTTTTTGGCTGGTCTAGTTAAGTGGCAGCCTAATTTTGCAACTTTTTTGCTACTCCTGAAAAATACAAAATACTACTCTGTCTTTTGGGACAATAACAGGTGGCAATTCTAGTGAACTGTTATATGCAGCTCTCACATTGTGAGCACAGCATGGAAATATTTCTCAGTTGTTTCATTCAGGTTTCTACCACATTATAAGTCTGGTAAGACAGACCCATCCATACTCTTGTGCAAAACTGAATGAATATTGTCATGCAAACATGTATATAGCTCAGCAGATTGCATTAGTTTCAACTTTGCAGTGCAGAGTTTAGTACAGAATGACCTTTAATGATATTGCAGGAAACCAAACTACCTGGAAGAAATTTTATTTTTTATGGTTGTAACTGGTCTCCATGTCACACAGCCAAAGTATAGAATGTTCAAGTGTCTTTCTCTCAAAAGTAGCATAACTATTAGCAAATGCTGGTTTTTAAATGGTAAATTAATTTTTTTTTAATTTGTTTCTAGAATCCACATTCATCACAATGGAAGGATCCTGCCTTAAGTCAACTTATTTGTTTTTGCCGGGAAAGTCGCTACATGGATCAGTGGGTTCCAGTGATTAATCTCCCTGAACGGTGATGGCATCCAAATGAAAATAACTGAACCAAATTGCACTGAAGTTTTGAAATACCTTTGTAGTTACTCAAGCAGTTACTCCCTACACTGATGCAAGGATTACAGAAACTGATGTCAAGGGGCTGAGTTCAACTACACGCTCTGGGGGCCCGGAGTTAGATGACTTTGCAGAATGAAAGAGGTGAAAATGAAGAAGGAAACTGTGTTGAAACAGAAATACAAGGCGAACAAAAATTACAAAGAACCAGGAAGGAAGGAACACAAGCTATGTATTAATTTAGGATGGTTGTGTTAATATTTAATTAAACCAAATATGCTTAGTTAAAGTTTAAATGTGCGGCAGTAGTTTGGGTACTTTTGGTTTATATGCCCTCAAGCAAAAGAAAAGCAGAAAGGGTTAATCATATTTTAAAACCATATTTTATTGTATTTTGATGAGATGTTAAATTCTCAAAGTTTTATTATAAATTGCACTAAGTTATTTTATGACATGAAAGGTTATTTATGCTATAAAATTTTTGAAACAATACCTACAATAAACTGGTATGGAATTATTGCATTTCTTAATGTGTGCTTTTGTTGTTTTTAACTTAGATTTTATTTATTTTTGTTTTTTTAATATGAACATTTCAGAAATCATACATAGATATGTATGTCTGTATATAGATATATATATCTATGTATATGTATTTATATGGGGTTTTTTTTCTACTTTTAAACATTTGGGCTATAATTTTATTTTTTATTCTTTATTTAACATATTTTACTGATGGCCCACTCTATACTATGTACAAAGTCAGAAAATAAAGGTGATTTAAGATGAGTTGGAGTTGCAGTTAGGGAAAAGAAATATTAGAGATCATTCTTGCAAGTCTGAAGAGAATACCGTTCAAAGATTTAAGTGCTACAATGAAATTATATGCAAAATGCTAAGGAAGCAAAGAGGAGAGAGTGGCTAAAGTTACCTGCAAGACAAGTGATGTTTTTATGGGGAAAGGTCATTTTATGTCGGTCTTAAAACATGAGTTCTATCTCCCCAGCTGAAGAGAGTAAAAGGATATAGCTGACAATAACACTAGTTTGTGCAAATGTGTGGAGGCCTGCAAGACCAAAACCTGTTGGGAACAAAGGGTGATTTGGTGTGTGCCTCTGGTGTGGAAAGATAGTGAGAGATACAGTTGAAAATGTAGGTGGGGATGCAGCTCAGACTGAAGGGCGTTCTGTGTCACCCTTAGGTTTGGGCTTCCTTCTGTAAACTTGGGGCAGTGTGCACAGGCCTTCACGCAGGGAGTGACGTGGTCGGTGTTCTGGGAAGATAACACTGGGGACTGTGAAAGACGGGTTATTGGGACAAGAGGCTGTAGGTAAGCAGGTCAATTAGGAAGTGACTAGCAGTCTGGGCTGTGCATTTTGCAGAACCATACTTCCAGAACAAACAGGGAAGTGGCCTGGCAGAGTTCTGGTGCCCTTATTCTCTTTTTGAGAGCTGTGTGCCTTCCAGCTGACATTTCTGCTGTGGTCTGAGGGGTCTAGTTAAATTATGTCGGATGGGAGAGATGGGGAAAAAAAGCAAAAGACCAGCAAAACAGTCATCCTTTAGTTGGAACAATCACTTGATAATTAACTGCAACAGCCTCTTGTAGAGATAGCCAAAGAAAGCCAAACTGCGTACTGAGGCAAAACCTAACATAGCTTTTGTCCACAGAAGTTTCGCCTTCTTAAACTACCCTCCATGGCTCCCCTGACATCTGTCTCCCATCCTTGTCAGTAACTATGTGCAATCAGCAAATATTAAAATCACAGGAGGAAGAAAAAACAACTAATAATAAAAAACTCCAAGTTTCTGCTTAGTTTATGAATAACATAGGCCCATGAGCCCTTCACCTTGCAATTAAGTTTGTTTTTTCACATCTGTAAGAAATGTGGGTTTTTAGGCCTTGTATTTTATGTAAGCCAGTTCTCAATCCAAAACATGGCTGGTATTTAATATTTGTTTCTTATATTACCAAAGGATTGGGGGCAGTGAATTTTAAACAGATTTTTTTAACCTTCCCACTAAAGTAAGGATTTTCAATTCTTTTCCACAATTACCTAAAAACTCTGCTGCAGAGGTGAGTGAATTAAACGAGGGAAACGGAAGGTCCAGAAGCAGAGTTGGTTGGTAGAAAGAGCCTGGGGACTGGCCAGTAGTAGACCCTCCCCATCCTGTTTTCCTCATCTGTGAAATTGAGAAAATGACCCATCTTGCAGAGTTATTGTCTCTCCTACAAGACTGTAACTTCTCTGAAGGTCAGAACTAACGTCTCAATAATTACAGCTCAGTACTAAGCACATTTCTCAGCAACCAATGAAGTATTGAAATAATATTTGTTGACTAAATAATTTAGAAATACTAATCAGTGCAAACTACCCTGCATTTGATAGGTGCTCGGTATAGTGTGTCTATCACTAGAACCCAGGAAACAGCAAAGGAAAACATTATGGCATCAGAGAAATGTCTGCTGCTTCTAACTTGAATTTTAAGAAAGGAGTTTATAATCTCTATTCTAACTCATTGTGCTTAAAGAGATGAAGTATACATACTTTAGGTTGCTTTGTTTCAGTAAAAACAATGCAAACCTACTATTTTGGATTTTAAATTTTATCTGTTATTCTTTCCTGATTGAACATAATATAAAATTAACAGGGTATTGAAAAATCCAATCATGAAACATAAGCTAATTATAAACATGTTCAATTACCTGGACAGCTTCTACCTCAAATTGATGCTAATATTCTTCATTTGTTGCTTTAAATACCATTAAACCTACTTATTAAAAGTTGGTGGAAACGTTACAACAGGAGCAAAAGTCCCCTCATCTATCTAAGATGGAAAATGCCTATCTTTTCCACTGGCAATTTCACCTCTGTGTCATAAGTAGCATTGCCTCTTCCTCTATACAATTAATTAAGGCTCTCTGTAAGTTAAACCTCTGTAATAAAAGGACTCATGAAGGTCACTAGTCCCCTAAAATAATATATTACTTTCCAGCTAAAGAAAATAAGATCATTTCTAGGAAAGAGCTGTTTTTATATTGCCAGTTGGAAGCATTTCCAGCATATGTTTTGAGAGACTTAATGTATCATTATTTCCTCAATTTTCAACTATATGGGTTAAATTTTATTCTTTGATACGTAGTAAAAGGCTTCAAGCAATGATGACTGTTTCCTTCAAATGAATAAAACTCCAAATGATATGATTTAACACTGTTGGGAAAACATCTGTGTTAGGCTTGCTCGCTTGTACTGTGCCTGACTGGGGTGAGCACGGAGCAGTGCCATGTGTGTATAGTCTATGTAAGATTACAGGTGCTTGCCTTCAGGGCAGAGTGCAGACTGCCTGGCCACCACTGTGAGGGGCCATTTTAGCTGTTCGTTTGCCTGCTGCCATGCCTGAGAAGCAATTTTTCTCCGCCCATTTGCTCATCCGCTCTTGCGAGGTTCTATTAAACGGGGTACTGGCCCAATGCTGGCCCAATGCAGTTCCTCTACTGTCTGCCCAAATCCAATGTGAACCTGCCTGGTCTTGGCCACCAACATTACAAATGCCAAGCGGCATCCCTCAGATTGAGTTGAATCTTTATTTTTTCTAACAATCCTTATATAAAAATCCTTATATAAATATAAGAAACTCTGAAAAGATTGTATTTATGAAGACCACCATGAAATACTTAATAAATGGTTACTATGAGCAAGGGACTATGGTAGTGATTTTGAAGCCTACACAAAGTCAGACACATACTCTGGTGTGGGGAAAACAGTTGGGTTAGGCTTGCTCACCGGTTTACCGGTTGTAAGCACTTTGCACAATTAGTGAATGAGCACGTGGCAGAGAGCCATGTGTGTCTCTATGGAAAGGTGTGGGTGCTTTTCCTTGGAGGTGATTCTCCCAGATTGTTCTTCTGCTACTGCAAGGTGTGGTTCCCTAATTCACTCAGCCACCACCGTGAGGAACTGTTTTCCTGATCCCTTTTCCTCTACAACAGGGGTCTCCAAATTTTTACACAGGGGGCCAGTTCACTGTCCCTCAGACCATTGGAGGGCCGGACTAAAAAAAAAACTATGAACAAATCACTATGCACACTGCACATATCTTATTTTAAAGTAAAAAAACAAAATGGGAAAAAATACAATATTTAAAATAAAGAACAAGTAAATTTAAATCAACAAACTGACCAGTATTTCAATGGGAACTATGCTCCTCTCACTGACCACCAATGAAAGAGGTGCCCTTTCCGGAAGTGTGGCGGGGGGCCGGATAAATGGCCTCAGGGGGTCGCATGTGGCCCGCAGGCTGTAGTTTGGGGACCCCTGCTCTACAGCGAAAAGCAGGTTTTCCTTTGTTTATTCTCTTGCCTGTCTTTGCAAGCCTTCAACAAACTGGTATGGCCCAAGGCTTTCCAGCTCTACAATTCCGCCACCATTTTCCCAAATTCAGTGCAAACTTGCCTGGCCTCAACCACCAGCATTTTATTTGGTATAGTGGACAGGAGTCATATCAGATCAGTATGGAGCTGCTGACACCCTTGAAGGGTGGGGTTGAGGAGTGGTCCTTGTTCTCTAGCGTATGGTTCCCTGTGGCTGTCCTTTTAGGGGCCGTGGTTTGGGTGTTTTTTACAGTCCTGTGAAAAGAAACTGAGAGCTCTGAATGAGGTCAGAAAGCTCCAAGATGAGCTGCAGACTGAGTACCAACAATGGCATGAGTTGGAACAGTCACTGGAGGAGTTGTAGATTTGAGAACAGCAGGTCAGGCTACAGGCTGAGACCCAGAACTGGAATGAACACTGGAGAAGGAGGCTGACCACTCTTGAGAACTGCAGTGTGAGAGGCAGGCTGAGCACCAATAGTGCCTGGAACTGGAATGGTTGTTGGAGAAGAAATTATGGATTCGCAAGCTGCAATTTGCCCTAGAAGCTTAATGTCGGCAGCAACAGTCATTAGAGAAGCAACCGTGAGTTCAAGAGCTAGAGTCTCAGCTTTAGGCCAAGAGCCAGCAGCCATATGAGCCAAAATGGGCGCCAAAGAAGGAGCAGCATCTGTGATGGTGGAATGGCTCTGAGTTGGCAGGAACAGGCATTTCCAACTCCTCTTCTGAGGAGGAGGTTCAGGCTGACACTGCCATCTGCAGACTCAGAATCCAGCCAGTGGTGGCCCAAAAAGTAAAAACCCAGCAGCTTAAACCAGAACAGAGGTTTCAGCCACTGAGATGAATGGTCCCAGCAGCTACCAGTAATCTCTGGTTTGATTTAAGCTGCTGCCAAAGCTCTAAAAGAACTTTATTAGGCTTGCCATCTAATTTCTCCCTATCTGCCCAGCTGCAATCAAATCTACCCACATCTGTGTTTGTGTAACTTTTGCAGGCCCATTTCTCTTGTTAGTTAGGGGAGGGGGCAGCATGGGAAGCAACCCTCACAGCTTTATGATTCCATGCTGCCTCCAGATCCCCCAAATCTGCTACCATTTGTGTTACCACATTGATGGGCTGCTCCCACATGGGTGCGCAAGATAGCCACTAGTGACCCAAAAAGGGATGCAGGCGTGCTACAGAGAATAAGGTCCCTCATCTCTGCCATGAACACTTTCTCATCCAGTCGACAGGACCTTGGATTGAAAGCAGCATTCTTCATACCTAGTCCCCAAAGGGCCTGGGCAGCTCACTGTAGGACTGCCACCAACTCACTGCCCCTGGCAAGTCTCCAGCATTCTGCCAGACTGTATGAATGGCTGCCATCACTCATCCTAATAGGGTATGGTTTTGTGGGTTGTCATGGCAGTTCTGAAGATGCTGCTTCAAGGAGGAATGTGTGGTAATGGCAGCCAATTTCTCCATCTCTGTTCTTAAGAGCATGATGTCATCTACCCCTGTGTCTCACAACTGCAGTAACCAGGCTGCCAGGGGCTCTGTGGATTTCTGTCTGAATTGTACCCCCAACTCCATCAGCTCTGCCTGGGTGTAGGGCTGGCCCACAGAGGGCTCCACTACCTGTGAAGGGGGTTGTGCCCACTCCTGGGGGACTCTTGACTACTGGGTTTTTACTTTCTGGGCAATCACCAGCTGGGCTCTGAGTCTGCAGTTGGCAGTTTCAGCCTAAACCTCCTCCTCTGAAAAGGAGGAGTTGGAAATGCCTCTTCCCGCCAACTCTGAGCCACTCTGCCAGCACAAGTGCTGCTCCTTCTTTGGCACCACTTTGGCTCCTGTGGCTGCCGGCTCTCTGCCTAAAGCTGAGACTTGAGCTCTTGAACCTGCAGTTGTTTCTCTAACAACTGTTGCTGCCAATGTTCAGCTTCCAGGGTAAATTGCAACTCGCGAACTCATAATTTTTCTCCAGAGACCATTCCAGTTCTACACGCTGTTGATGCTCAGCCTGCACCTCACACCGCAGCTCTCAAAAGCAGTTGGCCTCCTTCTCCAGCACTCATTCAAGTTCACACCATCTCTGGTTCTAAGCCTACAGTCTGACCTACAGTTCTCGAATCTGCAACTCTTTCTCCAGTGACTTTTCCAGCTCATGCCACTGTGGGAACTCAGTCTGTAGCTCATCCTGGAGCTTTTGACCTCAGGCAGCCTCTTGCACAGAGCCCTCGATTTCTTCTCATTGGCTATAAGAAACACCCAGCTCACAGCCACGAGGACCATATGCTGGAGAACAATGGCCACTCCTCTAGCCCACCATTCAAAGGTATCGTCAGATCCATACCAATCTGATCTGAACCCTGCTTGATGAGCCAAATGTAATGCTGATGGTTGAGTCCAGGCAGGTTAGCATTGAATTCGGGCAGATGGTAGAGAAACTGCGGATCCAGAAAGCATAGGGCCATACCCCTTTATTGGAGACTCGCAAAGACAGGCCAGTGAATTAAAAAAAAAAAAAAGGCTAATAAATAAAGGAAAACCTGCTTTTTGTAGTGAAGGGCAAGTGAGCAGGAAAACTGCACCTTGCAGTGGCAGGAGAGTGATCTGGGAGAATTGCCCCAGAGGGCAAACATCCATAGCCTTACATAGACTATACACACATGGTGATGCCACGTGCTCACACACAAACCAGGCCAGGTGCTTGCAGCAGGTAAAACAGTGAGCAAGCCTAACACAGCTGTTTCCCCCCACAGGTGGTTTTCTCAATCCCTTGCCCTCCACTGCGAAGAGCAGCTTTTCCTTTGTTTCTTCGCTTGCCTGTCTCTGTGAGCCTCCAATAAACAGGTATGGCCCGACACTTTCTGGCTCCACAGTTCTTCTACCATCTGCCCAAATTCAATGCGAACCTGTCTGGCCTCAACCACCAGCATTATGTCTGGCCTCAAGGATTTATAGTTTAGTGAAACAGTGAGACATATACATCAATAAATATAATCAAAAGCAAAGAAAAAAAAAATAGTGTTCAGTCAGTAACATAAGAAGGGCCCAGAGAATTGCTATGGGAGTTCAAAGGGTAGAAATCTCTGGATGGCATATGAGGATGGAATGGGGTAAAAGCTGTAAGCTCTATGATTGGAAGCTAGCTAGCATTGTATTTTGCAAACAGTACAAATTATAGATGCTTCTCAAGTTATGATTGCATTATGTCAGAATAAACCTATTGAAGGTTGAAAATGGTTTTAATACAACAATGTGGAGTTTCGGTTGTTTACCCTCATGATCCCATGGTTGACCTGGAGCTGCAGCTGGCTGCCACTGCCCAGCCTCACAGAACAGTATTGCATATTGCTAGTTTTTATCAAAATTCAAAACTTGAAGTACTGTTTCTACTGAATGAATATTGCTTTTACACCATCGTGAAGTTGAAAAATATAAGTCGAATCATCATTAAGTTAGGAACTACCTGTACTTAATTTATAATTCTGCTAGGTCCTGCAGAGAAGACACAGATATATGCTATAGGAACACTTGTCTTTAAGGAGTTTGTAATTAAATAAAAAAAACCAAGATCAGTACCTTCAGTCCTTGAACACTATTTATTGAAAGCCCATCATGTACCTGGCACTCACTGTGTTAGGTCCTGGGACTGTAGCAGTGAAAAAGATCTGCTTCAAGAATGTGCACAATTTAGTGGAGATGCCTGGCACCTGCGATGCTGGGTGAGAAGTGATGATGGGTAGTGTGATGCCAGTGGCCCAGGCCAGGCAGGTCCAGATGGGATTCGGGCTGATGGTAGAGAAACTGCAGAGCTGGAAAGCGCTGGGCCATTCCTGTTTAATAGTGTCTCACAACTGCTGATGAGCAAACAGGCAGGGGAAAACTGATTCTCAGGCAAATGAACAGCAAAATGACCCCTCACAGTGGTGGCAGGCAATCCATAATCCACCACCCACCTTGAGGTTAAGGACCTGTAGCCTTACATAGACAGTACACACATGGTGCTGCCACTTGCTCATGCACTAATCAGGCAAAGGACAAGCTAGCAAGACTAATGCAGCTGTTTTTCCAATAGGTAGATGCAAGGTTTGATTGTTCCTGGGGGCAGGGAAACGTTGCCAGATCACCGAGACCTGTGGGATGAAGAGACCGGGCAGGGGAATGTAAAGAGCATGTGTTCCAGGAATAGGGAACTCTAGCTCAGGAGGGTATGAATTCATCAAGTTTGGGGCTAGCTTTGGGGGCAAGCACAGAATTTATATAGCGCTACATCCCGAGCACTGTTCTAAGCACTTTACTTATAGTAACTTATTAGCCTCACAATAGCCCTATAGATGTAGGTGATAATATTATCACCATTTTGAAGGTGAATTTGCCTAGAACCATATCATCAGTAAATGGGAAATCCATCCAGGATGCAAACAGACGCAGTCTGGCTCTAGAATCCATGCTCTGTAATGACAGGTGATGTGGGAAAGGTGGTATGAACCAGGCCAAAGGGCCCTATGAGCCAGGCTTTTCTCATTAGCCAATGGAAAGCCATTTAAAAATAACTTTAAACATGAGAGAGGCAAGGAAAGATGAAACTATAGCTCACAAAGTCTTAATGTGAGGTTGGAAACCGGTAGCCAAGAGAAATTTGGCTTATACTATGTTCAAAAAACTTTTTTTTTGTTAGTTGTCAGTATTTAAATATGGAAAATTTTCTTAGAAAAACTCTGCTTTCTATATTATCTCTTGAAAATTTGCTATATGTGGCAACAACGGGTCCACATTCTGCACGGCAGCAATTGCTGAGAGAACCTTTTACAGAAAAGGCGCCTTTTTTTTTTTTTTTTTTTTTTTTTTTTTTGCCGCAAACCTCACCCTTCTGAATCGTAAACTCAGTGCTATTGTCTGATTTAGGCTTCTCTTCTTAATTCTCTTAGGGATGTGATGTCTACCCTTCATCCCCACCAGCTAATACCTCTCAGTATGGGGCTCAGAATCTTCCTGTGTAAAACAATGAGGCGTTTGCATTATCAGAATTTCTCAAATTGTTCTGATGATAATAAAAGGCCTGGAGGTGTTTATTTAAAATAGGGCTTGAGGATCTCTTCCCAGGAGGTTCAGATTAAATGGGGCTGGGATAAACTGAGAATTTGGTTTTTTTACCAAGAACTTCAGGTAATTTTTATTGTCAGGGAACTTTGAGGAATGTTGCATGCTCCCTTGGAGTTCTCCCAGCTGAAATTCAGTAGGAACCACTCTTTACAAATCCCAGGGAAGTGGAGGAGGGGGGGCTTTCTTTTACTTGATCAGCTTCTTCTCCCTGCTGTCAGCCCACCAGGAGATAAGGAATTCACATTTCTCTGCAAAGGTTGAAGAGATTTCCAGGGAAGAGTTTTAACTAGAACAATTTGCTACCCTGGGATACAGAATTCACTAGTTTACTAAGGTGATTACAGCACAAGAACCACCAAGAGCGGGACAATCCACAAACAAACGGAATGGCTCTTAGCACTGCCTTGAACTGATGAGTAAACTGACCTGTTATGCACCAGACACAGCTTTAACACTTTGGACAAGACAAAGAAGCAGCTGATCAGCATGATAAAAACCTGCTTTTGTACAGCTCACTGCTCAATGTCAGGCACAAGGTAGGGGCTCAGGAAGTGAGAGATCTCTTTTTTTTTCTTATATCCATTAGTACTTTCTGGTTTACACCTTGTCACATTGATTAATTCAGTTCCTGCTAAAGCAACTGAGGCTCAGTGAAGTCAAGAGACACCTCCGAAGTCACATGGCAAGGAAGGGGAAAAATCAGAATGGCACTGTGAGCTCAGTCGTCTGTAAACCTAGTTGTCTCTCAAAGAGGCCAACCAGACAGCAGAGGTTAGCCTCAGGGAGGATGAAACTAATTGGATCTAATCTTTTACTTATCCAGTAGGTTGGACAGAGCCTCAGGAAAACTAAAGGAGACAAAAACCAGGAACGAATTCGAAGAATTGTTCCCTTTCATCTCAGAAAGTTCCTGGCAAAAGTAATTTTGTGTCCCTGGGTGCTCTTATGCTAGCATAGTTTTTTGCAATGAAATGCCTGAGAAAAAACTTATGCAGAGAAGCTGCAAACTTTCCTAGTATCATTACTTAACACTTGATTATATCCCCATATTTTTAATCATATTACCATCATCAAAATAATTGCTTAACAAGAAAGAAATGGCTCATTGGAGAAGAGCCATTTTGCTTCTGAAATGAATTGATTTCATTTTGCTTCTTTGTGTAACTGTTGAGGACAGAGCTAGCAAAAGAGCAAGAGTATAGCAGTTAAGACAATGGGCTTTTACAGCCAGAAAACCTGGGCTTGGATGCTGGATCCTAGCTAGAAGTTGAGAAAGTTAGTGTAACTTCTCTAAGCCGCCGTTATTTTCCCTATAAAATAGGAAAATAAGCAAAGGTTCCTGTCATAGGTTTGTTGTGCATAGAAAGCACTTAGCTCATTTCCTGGAAGTACGCAATATATGTACCTTAATAATTACATCTCCGATGAGGGGGTAGTTTTCTATGTATGCATGTTATGTATATATTCCACATAATTATGCTGTGTTGTAAATTAGAGGGCAATATATCAATAAGTAAAACAAACAAAAGAAATAAAACCAAAAAAACACCAGTGAACTACATAGCCCAATAGAACTGAATATGGAAAGACACCATCCAATTAAGTTTGTTAGTTTCCACTAACCTAGTTTCTCCACGTTGTTTCTGTTAATTTGGTTCTTTATCACTTACTTGGATTGTCAGAACAGTTTTTCTTCAAAATCAAAGGTTGAGTGTGTACTGTGTGGCAAGTACTGTGCTAAAACTTGCTATATAAAGATGATTACGGTGCAGTTTCTACCTGCAGTCTAGAACAGGAAACTGACAAACAGAATATTCAAGTCAGTGTGCTGTGGTGCGTCGTGGCTAGTTTGGGCATGTGCGGTGTGTGTATGCATAAGGCGGTGGTGGTAAGAAAGCCTTCCAGGAAAGGGAGATGCTTGAGCCCAATTTTGAAGCATGGTCCTGGTGGAACAGTGTGATGAATAAGGGATTTTCTTTGTCTGTGGTGTTTACTAGGAGATTCAATGTTAAAGAAGGGAGTGGGGAGAGGTAGGCTGAAAGACAGAAAGCAGATCACAGGAACCTTTTTTGCCCTCGTAAGGATAATGAACTTACTTGTCCTGCAAGCAACGTGAGAACTATGAAAATTTTACGTAGAGAACGAAAATGGTCAAACTGAAGTATTTTATGGCTTATTCTTTGCAGATGGATCCAATTGCCCAGCCACAATGTGCTAAGTGGAATTTCAGGGACATGTATGTATAGGGATAGCTGTTCAGTGTTCTTGTCTGTCCTGCTCACTTCCCTCTTCCTTCTGCAAACCTTCTTTCTTGTTAGCAACCCTCACCCCAGCCTCAAGGATAAATTTATAATATAGGTCTGGCAAACCCTTCTTGCCATAATTGGTTGGGGATTGATCTGTGACTTCCGCTGGACCAATCAGATCTTCTTCAGTCTTTTCTGCCGAAGTAGAGACTCCCCGTGTGGTGTTGCCAAGCCGCTGGGTGTCTGTGATTGCTGGCAGCTGGCTTGCCTGCACAGAGAGTAAGTCTAAGTCTATTCCAGAGCAAAGGGGGCGGGTGAAACCGGGAAGCAGAGCTTCTGCACCCAGCTGTACCTGAAGCGAGGCCTGTGGGTCTTCAGTCATGTGCTTAAGCTAGTTTCGTTGTTGTTCCCACAGGAATTGATTCATTAAAATCTACTCAGTGTGCCTGTGTGTATTGTGACTCCGAGAGGACTTAACACGTTTGTCATTTAATAGGTCTGAATTTACTTTCATCACTTGGTATTGTACATGGTCATCTGTCAAAAACAGATTTCTTTTTAACAGACCTTAGTTTTAAAGAGTTATAGATAAGTAAGTTCTGTACGAACTGGTAGATACTAAGTTCATTTCTTTGTTTTAATTTATAAGCCTCAACTTCACTGCAGAATAAAGAACATAGGCCAAAGAATGCATAATTGGTCACCCATATAGAACAGTATTGTTGATATAATTTGGAGCTTTTTGAATAGACGGCGTCAGGCCTGATGCAACTGTAAAAAAATTACTTAATGAATAGACTATGAAAATTGTATAAAATGTTATTAACTTTAATCAATAATTGCTTAAATTGCACTGTTACTAATTGCTATTTAAACTCAAAAACCTGATTTTGAATGCTCGCGAAGGTGGCATGGGTACACAACCATACCACCTTGTACTTGGGGGTGGTGTTTCAATACATATTTCAACAGAAACTTTGGATTTAGGGGTCACAAACATTTAAAATAATGGCTTTAATCATCATTTTAAGTATATGGTAGAGGAAAGTGTGCTTTCATTAGATATGCATTATACCAGTGATGCTGGCAAGGTTGAAAGTTACTCCTAATGTTGAGAGCAGTAAACATCAGTTTGTACATGACAAGACAGTTAGAGAAATAAGCGATCCCTTTGAAACAAAGTCTTAATATTAAAATAAAATGTGCACAGTGGTTTGTATCAACAGTATGCATTCTGTGGCAATAACATGTACAAATTGAGCACAATAGGTCTCTCTTTATATCCTGAAGAAAAGAGCAATTACATCATTTATGGGTTGTACTGAATTAAAACAAAAAGGTCAATTGTATACTTACCCCTTAGACAGGGTGCACATTCTTAACACCATCATTAATGTTGTTTGCAAAAGGTAGAATTAAAAAACAAAACTTTTTTGGGGGAGTGAAGTTTTTCATTTGCTGTTATAAACAGCAAATGCCATTCATTAACTCAAAAATGGAAGGAAGGGCCCCACAAACACACTATTTGAGCAAGTTGACCAATACACATTACAGTTTTAAAAATGAAGTTTACATACTATATGAAACAAGTCCCAACTAGGCAGTGTCAAAATGCCATCAATTTCTTTGCTTGCTTTGTGATTGTACCCCTTGGAGGTGTTATGGGTCTCTTCTTCTCTGCAGATTTTAAAACCTGAAAAGAGCACATTAGTGTTTTGTCCTCTCTATCATGGCACCTGCATTGCCAAACTCTCCACAACAATTGAGCGCAGAAGACAGAGTGAATAACTGCCTCTTTGCAAAAAAAATCATATGCCTCTTCAACTGCCTGGATAGGTTCTACATATAAAATCCAAATCATGCTTATGGAGAAATTTTGCAACCACTTCTGCAGCAAATGTGAAAGACACTCCTCTGTCTTTTTCACCCCAGCCTAAGACATCTTTCTTGGAGTCAAACCACAAAATATCACCAAAAAAAGACCTTAATCTGGTACATCAGTTGGCCATATAATTCCCCAAATCTGTTCCATAAATTGAAGATCTGGTAATAAACCTCTGGGCAGCATCAATAGAATTTATGAATCTTATGATGAATGTAAAAGATACAACATTAAACAATAGAAAATATTCACTGACTGCTCGTTTGCCAATAGTAGCCATCGTGGATGAGGAAATCCTTTGCTGTCATGGAGGTTTATCACCAGATCTGTGTTCCCAATAATAGTGCTACCATGATAGTTCTACCCGTAACATTCTATGGAGAGAAGGTGAGTTTAATCTTAGATATTATATTTCAGGTGCTTTGGTGACGATCTGTTAAAATGTCTAGTAGGATAGGTAAGTCTGATGCTTGGACAAAATACATGCTGAATGTTTTGATTTGATTTTGTTTTGTTCTGAGCATATAACAACTATGAGAATGAGTGAGATCTTTAAGAATGGGTAGAGTGAGAAGAGCAGCAGTGGGCTAAGGATAGAAACTTGAGACTGAGGTTGTGATTGTAGGAGGCAGACGTAAGAGGAAGAGACAGAGGAGGAGAAAAATGAGAGTGATGTCACAAAAGGTGGTAGTACAGAATGGTGAGTCTACAGAAGAGAATGACTCACATGTCAGAGGGGACCCAGAGGGAGAGACTGAAAGGTTCCATTGAATTTGGAAATTAGGTGTTTACTGGCTCTTTTTTTTTTTTTTTTTTTTTTTTTTTACAGAGGCAGAGATAGACAGGGACAGACAGACAGGAACGGAGAGAGATGAGAAGCATCAATCATTAGTTTTTCGTTGTAACTTCTTAGTTGTTCATTGATTGCTTTCTCATATGTGCCTTGACCGCGGGCCTTCAGCAGACCGAGTAACCCCTTGCTGGAGCCAGCGACCTTGGGTCCAAGCTGGTAAGCTTTTTTTGCTCAAGCCAGATGACCCCCGCACTCAAGCTGGCGACCTCGGGGTCTCGAACCTGGGTCCTTCCGCATCCCAGTCCGAGGCTCTATCCACTGCGCCACCACCTGGTCAGGCTTTACTGGCTCTTTTATTGGGAAAAATCAGTTTCATTTCATAGGTGGAAGGAAAAGCCAGATTGCACTCAACTGAGAAGATGGGAGGTGAGGAAGAGAAGACAGGGAAGGCAAACCCCTCTTTTTAACATTTTGGTAAGAAAAAGAGAAGAGGATTAGGGATTGAGGAAATAGCTGGCAGACTTGTCTATGAACCATAGTTGCTTCTCAACTGTACATCCGATGGAAGATATTTAGATGGGTGGGATAAAGACATTTGGATGTGGGAAGGTAGGAACTTTTAAGAATTCAGGCTAAAAAAATGGCCCCAACATTGTTTTGATGGAGAAGGCAGGATTATTTGGATGGTGGAATCAGTGGTGAGATTCAAACGGTTCTCAACAGTTCAATACCTAATTTTTTGAGTTCAGCAAATCAGTTGTTAAAATGGCACTTTGTAATCAGGGTTCTCTCTAAGGTGGGCGCCTGGGCAGCCGCCCAATGTGGAAATCACAGATTTCCATTCCTTACTCTTTTTATTTTATTTTTTTGACGTTCATCTGTGCAACAGCGTATTCTAAGCACCTGTAATAATGTTTATTCCATCCATAGGTGAAAAAAATTGCAAGTGAGGACACCAATCAAGAAGCAATATGGTGGCCCTGGCTGGTTGGCTCAGTGGTAGAGCGTCGGCCTGGCATGCGGGAGTCCCGGGTTCAATTCCTGGCCAGGGCACACAGGAGAAGCGCCCATCTGCTTCTCCACACCCTCCCCCCCCTTCCTCTCTGTCTCTCTCTTCCTCTCCTGCAGCCAAGGCTCCATTGGAGCAAAGTTGGCCCGGGCGCTGAGGATGGCTCTATGGCCTCTGCCTCAGGCGCTAGAATGGTTCTGGTTGCAACAAAGCGGTGCCCCAGATGGGCAGAGCATCGCCCCCTGGTGGGCATACTGGGTGGATCCCGGTAGGCGGCATGCGGGAGTCTGTTTGACTGTGTCCCCGTTTCCAACTTCAGAAAAATACAAAAAAATAAAATAAAAAATAAAAACAATGTGATATGAAGAAGCAATATGGAAATATCTTAAATAACAGTTTTATTATTTTTGTCAGGTATTATTTAATATCTTTATTACTATTTTAAAACTCATAACATAATCTAGTTTTGTGACCCCTTTATTGTTCTTATTTAAGTATTAAATGCATGAAATAATAAACTACCTTTCATTTTTTAATATCTAAAACAATTGTTATGGCAGAGAACCGGTTGTTAAATTTTTTGATCCCACCACTGGGTGGGATGGAGATGAACAGGGGGTTTGAGGAGGGTGATAGTTTGGAACGGAGGAGTTGAACAAGGACTAATAAAAGGACTGTGAAATACCATTGGGCCTCAATAAAGATTAGAAATGCTACTGCAGTATGTCTCCGCTAATTTATTCTCCTTGTTCAATCTAATTATCTTTATGAAAACAAAGGTTATCATGTCAAGACCTTGCTTTAAATTTTCTACCCACTTCTTCCCTTAGTTTATATCTATAATCAGTACAAACTCTTATACTTTGACTGGACCCAAACTTCCTTTCTAGCCTCATCAACATTCTCCTTCCTATACTCCTGCCACAAAGATCTGTGACACCGCAGACATCTTTAGAACTTAGCATTTGGATCCACTGTTTTTGCTGCTGAGAATATCTTTTCTCTATCCTTGCTAACAAACTTCTACTCATTCTTCAAGGCCCAACTGATTTATTGGCTCATCTGTGAAATCTTTTCTGACTCATTAAGGCAGAGCAGCTTCTTATAACAGCATTTACCACATTCTATAGTGATTTATTTGTTTACTTCTTACTGCACACCCCCACCCCCACACCTACCTCTACCCCCACTATCCCGGAAGATCCTTGCCTTTTCGGGGTTCATCCAAGGACATACTTAGCATAGTGCTGGCAGGAGCTACTACACTCCTAGTAGAAACTCAACAAATGCATAAATTCCTCTTTGTCCTGCTTCTAAAAAGCAAATGCTCTGTTATTTATATTTAATGTTTGAGTGGACTATTTTTACTTTTTTGTAGTTATGTTTTATGAGATTGTCTTTTAAGGCATTGTTGATGCTTGTTGAAGAACTTTGCTCACTTAATTATATTAATTGCCTATATACAAAATACCCTTCTACAATTCACTTTTTCTCAAAAATTCTTTCCAGTCCTGCTGATGAGTCAGTAGCTGAAGTATCAGGAAGTGAATCTTTAAATATCTTTTAAATACCTATAATTATACACAGCAAACCCACATACCCTTCTCTGACCCCATACTCTAGACTTTCGTTCTTTGCCTCCTGATTTTCAATTCAAGAAGGAAAATGTAGAATGACTTGGGATGGAGATGACAAAAAGCAACCAAAAGTGAACTGCTCTCCTTTCTCAAATTTGTATAAAATTTAAAGCTAGAAGAAATGTGAATTACCTAGTCTAAATCCTTTTATAAAAAAGTTTTTTTTTTTCTTCTGGAAACAGGACTAGAAGTCATAAAGGTCCTAAGGTTATAGAGCAAATTAATGGCAGCCAGACTGGAACCTACATTTCCTGAGTCCAACATGTGTGTTTTCTTTCTCTTACTTCATCCTATTCATAAAAACAACAACAACCCAAAACAAAAACAAAACATTTTAAAAGAGTATCTCCAAACTTCTGTTTCCTTATGTGTAAAGTAGAGCAAATAATAGTAGCAACCTCATGGGGTTGTTGTGAGAATTAAATAAATCAATAGATACAAAATGCTGAGAAAAATACCTGGCCATAGTAAATGACTAGAATTTATTATTGTTTTATTCTTAGTTAAGGCCTAGGCCATTACACTCTTGGTTACTGAAGAACTTATTTGCTAACCTTATTTTACTTAACAAATTTTAAATTTCCCAAAGCTATTCTTCCTCCAGTCAAACCATGCTACATATACGAAGACACTTCATTTGCTAATAGATTATGAACGACTTAGGTGTATGAAATTAGCATCTGTACTTTTTATTTATTTAAAAAATTACTTATCAATTATGGAAAGGAGGAGAGAGAAAGAGAACTATCATTTTTTGTTCCACTTATTTATGCATTCATTGGATGGTTGTATGTGCCCTGACTGGGAATCAAACCTGCAAACTTGGGATGTCAGAATAATGTTCTAACCAACTGAGCTACCTGGCCAGGGCTGTGCTTTTAATTTTATAATTCTGCACAGCTTTTTAAACTTCTTTGAGCCTCAGTTCCACAACTGGAGGATAGAGTAAAATAACATCTACTTTCCTTTAAGAGTTGTTGTGAGGATTAAAATGGAAGGACAGATGCAAAGTGCCAGCCTAGAATCAATGTTGGTTCTTCCTTTTCCCAGTGCCTCACCCAAATGTCTATAAATTTTGACAGATGTTATAGGGCTCATATTGAAATGTACCTCATTGATGTCAGATCTAAAAGGGCCTATTTAGAACCAACTCATCTAATGCTTTGGCCAATGAGAAAAATACCTTGGCCTTTTAAAGGTTAAAAGCAGCAATGGCCCTGGCTGGCTGGCTCAGTGACAGAGAGTCAGCCCGGTGTGTGGGAGCCCTGGATTCAATTCTCAGCCAGGGAACACAGGAGAAGCGCTCATCTGCTATCCCCCCCTTCCCCCCCTCCCCCTGTCTCTCTCTTTCCCTCCCGCAGCCAAGGTTCCATGGGAGCAAAGTTGGCCCAGGTGCTGAGGATGGCCCCATGGCCTCCACCTCAGGTGCTAGAATGGCTGCGGCTGCCAGGGAGCAATGCCCCAGATGGGCAGAGCATCGCCCCCTAATGGGCATGCCAGGTGGATCCGGGTCGGGCACATGCGGGAGTCTGTCTTGTTGCCTCCCCACTTCTCACTTCAGAAAAATACCAAAAAAAAAATAAAAAAAAATTAGCTATGATCTGTTGCACATTGATGATACTTGGAGTGCAGTTCTCCAAAGGGATGTTTTCTGACTACTGTGAGGCTCCTTTATAATTTTTAACACATCCAAATACAAGCTGTACTATTATAGTTATACATTTTTGAAAATATAAATTGGCTTTTAATTCACATCTATTTTGGAGAAAACTTTATTTCACAACCTGTGCTAGTTCTCGTTTTCCTAATACAGTTGACCTTTGAACAACATGGGGGTTAAGGGCACTGACACCCCAGCAGAGGAAAACCTGTGTCTAACTTTTGATACCCCGGAATATTAGTTGTACCTTGGTATACACGGGGCTTGGTTCCAGGACCTCCTACAGAGCTGTGGATGCTCAAGTTCCCTGTATAAAATGGAGTAGATCAATGCATATGGTCAGCTCTCTTTATCTGTGACTCCCAACTGCAGATGGAAGGAAGTACAGGTAGTTACTGAAATAAAAGAAATCTGCATATAAGTGGACCCATATTGTTCAAGGTCAACAATACATTAAAAATATACTAGTGAAATAGTAAATTTCAAAAATTTGTGTACTATCCAAATCTTACATGGCAACGTTTAAGGTTATCCATACCCTGATCTTAGGGGACATTAATGACAAGGTATGTCAGTGCTGGCACAGAGCAGGCTCCACTGCCACGTCTGTTCAGTGAGTGACTGCCTTAGACCTGTCCCAACATACCAACCCATGCATCCAGGGTCCCTGTGATATAACATGGTGAACATCCTATGTCAGGGCAGATTTAAGGTCTTTTAGTGGAGGGAGCTCTCACTTCTATCACTAAGCAGCATGTGTGTTAGGTGGTGGTGGTGGGGGGGGGAGGGTTGGATCTAGAGGCCAGAATTAGCAGTTTGCATATAGTTTGGATGAAGTAGGCCCATACTCTGAAAATAATCTCAGCTGCAAATTTCTTAACTCCAAAACTTAAGAACTTATCATTATTTCACTCAACCATTTAAGTTACTTGCTTTCATAATTTAGTCGATTATTTAGCAGTATAGCAAGATTTCATATGTCAAGTTCTCAGTGATACCTAAAATTTTATTAACTTCTACTCCTTTGTGCTAAGCAATGCTCTCTCCATAGTTCTATATTTTGTAGGGCCAGTAGTTTTCTATAGACTTAGGACTATGTTATTAGCATTTTAGCATGAACTAACTTATTTGGACTGCATTTTCCTCCAGGGTGGAGAAAGTACTAATTTCTTAAAAAATTGATAGTTGAGGTGAGGATTCCTGAAATCAACTATACATGTTTGCCCAGGGCTGGCCTTTAATAGACCTGAGTGACTCATAAGGAGATAGTAATTGGAGAAACAAAAAGGCTCATCTAAAGACAAAGGTTATTTGGTGCTGACAGTGGTTAAAAAAAAAAAAAAAAAGTAGAGGCCCATACTTTGAAAATCAGCTGAAGGAGATAGTCACACCAGGTTGTACAAAGATGGCTAGCAGAGCTCTAAGCCTGGGAATAGGGAAGGAAGAAGGGAGAAATACTCAACTGTCTACCTAGCCTCAAATAAGGCAGCTTATAATAAGTATCTATGTGTATATGTGTGATTAACCCTCTTACCAATGAGAAGCTGGTTGCTCCTCATAGCCAGGAGAATTGAAAGGCAGATCATATGCTCCCACCATTACCTGCTGGTTTGAGTTCCTTGTTCATAACATTAAGTGTAACATTTCATCTGCCATGATTACTTACATACCCTCCCTCCCCTCACGTTATTTTAAACTCAATGCTACCCAACCCACCATCCCGAATACAATTGTCTTCCATTGACAGCTGTTTATTTTTCATCACAAAAGTCTCTAAATTCTTCAGTACTTATTTTCCTAGAAAGAATTAAGAGACTATCATTTGCCCTTTGTAGTGTATGAGTACTGGTTCTCAGAAGCAGAGGCCACCTTTGTGGCGCCCCGTCTGTAACCAGGTGCTCAGTGGATGTTTTTCCCTTTTTGGATGAAGTTGTCTTTTCTTCATCTCTGTGGGAATCCCAGCCCTGGGGGAGGGGGTAGAGGAGGAAGCAGGGTATCTTCAGCAAATACTTGGTAAATATGAGTCATTGGGAGTCTAATGACCTTTCCATCTGTTACCTGTTTCCATGGTCACTGCTGGGTCTCAGGATGGGAAACAGACCTCCACACATTGGGAATCTTTATGTCACTCCTTAACAACCTCCACTGACTTCTTGTTTCTTGTGGGATAAACAATATCAGAGATGCTCTGGACACTAGCTTTGAGCGTGCTTTTCTCCTCCTCTTGTCATTTTCTCCTAAGACATCATTCCAGTGCTTAAAGGGCTTCTTTTCTGAAAACCCAGCTCAAACATCACCTCTTTGGGAAGCCTTCTCTCAGACACTGCCGTGGGGCCCTCTTTCCTCTGGGCTCTTACAGCTCTGCACACTCACCTGAATTATGGCACTTCTCACATGGTGCCACCATTAATGGTTTATATATCCATTATTCCTCCTCTTCTCACTCTAGACTGTAAGCATCTCATGAGCTGGTGTGTGTCTTACTCATTTGAGTGTCATCAGAGCCTGAGTTCAACACCTGGCTCTCAGCAAGTGCTCAGAAAATGTTAACTGAGTAAATGATGGAAAAAGGGAAGAGAACTGGCTTTCTTTTAATTTGTTGAGCCAAACACGGGTAGCATAACATAATGAAGCACTGACCCAGTAAAGAGAGCAATGGTGCTTTAATGAAATTTCTTTCAAATCTGTGAACATGTTAGCTGTGAAATAAATGCTTTTATTCTTTCCATAAGACAGATTTCCAAACAATGATCACAGTGTTTAGGTTAATAAGATGCTGGACAGATGAGTAGCCAAAGAATGTTACAAAATAACAAAATCCCGTCAACTATATATCAAGTTTACTGAGACATCAAGAGAATATATGTTTATAGTTACATGGCTAAAAACAAGACTTTATTACAGTAATCAAGTCCATAAAACTAGAAAAAAAAAGCTGTATGACAAAAAGGCCTTTCATAAGCTATTACACGAGCATACACCATAGACAAACTAATTTTATATTTAAAGCAGCTTATAGCACCAACACGTTGGCAGACACGTAGAGGGGAAGGGAAGGTCACTGGACCAAGACATCTGAGGGGAGGAAGGGATCTCAGCCACCATCTACTTCAAGCCCCTTGTTTTACAGATGGCACAATGCAGGGAGACAAAGAGCCTTGTCCAAAGTGACGCGGCAGAGGGACACACGACTGGCTAGAAAATGATTAATGCTCCCCAACTTCAGGTAAGCGCTCTATTTTAATACACATAAAATTCTACTTGATTCAATATACTTTTTCCTATTAACAAATATACCATAAAAGAAATCAATACAATTCATAACACACTCTGTATTATATTTATTTTATTGAGAAAGGATTGACATGTAGTATAATTCACTTCTTGGGCCTATTTAGATTTTACATCAAAATTTGGTGTAATCATTCAGACGATAGCACTTGAGCGGTACATTGGTTGAGAAGAAGGCATCTGCAGAGAAAGTCTGGCACGTCCTCCATTACCAAAACTAACCTATGCCTCACGATTACTAAATCATTGGTATAATATTTTCCTGATACTTTTAAAATTAGTAAAGTACAAAAATATCCCCCCCCCAAAAGATAAAGCAAATCAGGTCTTTCCTTTAATAGGTAAGTATGGCACTTTTTATTCTAATAAGGTAAGAAAATGTAAGAACCTGATTCCTTTTAGAAATAGTTACAACCTGTAACTTGGGAACCACCTGGTATATAAAGCATTTTCTCTCTAGAAAAAAAATGTGTTTCTGTAAAATTCTTTGGAGTCATGAAATTTTGTCTAGCATACCTTGCCATGATCCTGAGGCCTCAACTGGACAGAGTTATTTATGATGAACTAATAAAGATATAAGAATGAAAAATAAAAAAGACATCACTGTTAACAGAAGCAGCATCAAAGACTAAGTCTAGTGAAGATACTGAAATGGTTTCATAAATATGAAGCCAAGAAGTTGCATGTGTGTATGTGACGGTGTCACTATTGTGGTAGATGGAAAAAATGACACACCCTGGGCATCTGTTCATCACTATCGTAAACCAGCTGCTGCAGAACAGTGCACTGTGGCTTCATAAGTAGAACAAGGCCTGATAAATAAAAGTGACTTCTGCATATCATATATATGTTTATATATATTATATTTTCTCACATAGACATCTAGCTATCAATAAATCAACATTTAGCTACAAGTTCCCCCCTTCAGTCCAGCAGCAAAGGATTTGATTTCACTTTTCTTGGAACAGGCCCTATACTTGGTTAGGAAGTGACATGATGTTTATAATCATGGCCTTTATGATATCTGGCCAGCAAAAATAAAATGAAATCTCCTGGGACCTCAAGTCTATTACTTATCACTATAAACATAACAAATATATAGCAAAACGTATTTGTTTTCTGATAGGTAAAAGAACATGTTTTAGTACTGAGGAATAAACTATGCCTGCTACCAAAAATGTGCACATAACTGTATAAGAAACATAATTTCATGAAAATACTTCAAGATGTATTATAAATATTTAAAGAAACATTAAAAAATCAGAATGATAATAATAAGATTAGTGTTCTGAAACTATATACTTACTAAAAACAAGGATGTCCTCTTAAGCGAAGCATTAAATGTAAATTTTTTTAGTTTTTACATTCCAAATTTCACCTTTTGAAAGGTAAAACCTCTCTCCCTCCTAACCAGGTGCCTATACTTTACTTGAGAATTGGGCACATTGAGAACCAAGCAATAGATGACAAGAAGTTTAGGGCAGTGGCGTGATTCACAGGGTCTTGGCAAAGTGAGGGCAGTTCACAGTGCTGAATAGATAGGTGATGTGGAGAAATACTGAATATATTTGCACATTTTAAAAATCATCCTGTATTTGTTCATCCACAATTAACATAACACTCAAAGCCCAGACATTAGACTTTAAAAGGGGCTTGCACTATAGGACAGGATTGTCCAGAATTAGGGAAAACCCGTTGTAAATAATGCCTTCATGGGGTTAAATCCTTTTTGAGACTATGCTTTTAATCTTTCATTAGTTATTTTTAATGAACTGGAGGTGAGCTAAAATATCAAAGGCCAAGTGTATGGTTGGGGACCTTAAGTGAGTATTTCAACAACAAAAAAACACCTCTCTCCCCCTTTGATAAAGTTAACATGCTCTCTGGTCATAGGAGATTCCTTCTTTCGGGATCCCCACGGGAAATTCCAAGGATTTGAGGGCTACATTATTCTCAGAGGAAAACCAAGGAGCCCAATGCCTAGGTACTAGAACCCCTGGGCCCAAGCTGTGTGCTACTGAATCCACGCCTCTCTCGGATGGTTTGTGGACAAGGTAGGAATGACCCTGACACTGCAGATGTTTGAAAAGAGCTTGAGTCTTGATACTTTAATGTTTTTTGTACATTTTGTTCCCACCGTGTTCCACACACTTGGGCTGGGGAGGTAGATATCACCTCGACAAATAGATGTTCTAGTAGGAGAGGAAAGATGAAGGGAGGCAGAGAGAAAAAGAGGAGCTAGATTCTAAAGTCTGGTCATGAGCAGTAGTAGCTGCTTCCCCCGTCCCGCTCCTCTCCTGCCAGGCTCCTGCACGCTCTGCCTCACTCCCATTGTGGGGTGCAAGTTTCCGAGGTGTCTTCCCCTCGTCCAGAGGCCCAGAGAACGTGAGCCCTGCATACTCTGCCTCACTCCCATTGCGGGGTGCAAGTTTCCGAGGTGTCTCCCCCTCGTCCAGAGGCCCAGAGAACGTGAGCCCTGGGGGGTACAGCTGCCTGTGGTGCTCCCCAAGGGCCTCCTCCCCTTTTCTAGACTCAGGATCTCTGAAGTCTGAAAAGGCCTCTTTTGAATGAATACCTCACATTATATAAGGGTTTTTAGTTCAATTTTAAAATATTTAATTGGCACAGTTTATTGTAGCCGAAGAGGGTCAGCAAGAGATGACTTTATTACTCGATCACAATGAATACAACCTTTAGGATGTTCTTTACTTTTTGTACAATAACTACATGAAAATAATTTCTTATTCTACCTACACGTAGCTAAGATAAAGGTATAACTTCTGGAGCTGAGGAACTGATGGTGTGGAAAGACAAATTTTAATAAGCAAATAAGCTTCAATATGTGTATATACAAAGACATATATATATATATATATACACACACACAAAACACTCCTCACCCATGTACACTGTACAGGTTGGCACAACCCTATTAGGAACACATTATGATATAAAGATTTAAGGACTTAAGTTACTGTTGGCATTTTAATCTAGACAAGGGTTTAGGTAATTTAGGTCTTGGCATAACTGGATCATTCATAAGTTTGAAAGTATATAATTGTGTTTTTTAAAAGGTCCAGACTGACTTTCATTAACAGTAACCCAGTATTACACCATAGTTACCAAATGGAAAACAAGATTGTTATTTTGTATTAAATCAGAAAAGGGTATTTCAGAAAAATGACAACTTGGAAAATAAAGACTTCAGAGTCTATTATTCCATGTTAAGAGCATTTTAGTTATTAGCAGTGGTTACCAAATAAGCTGAAGGTAATAATTCTCTTCAAGGAGCTGCTCATTGTTTGATTTGTTGAGAAGAGGTGAGGAACTGTTTCACTCTTCTTTTATAAGATGATGCAAGTTTTTTTATCCTTGAAAGGGTTTTCCGAGGTTGGTATTCCTACCAGCAAAGGGTCACTCCTGGCATGCTCCTCACAGTAGGACATGAGATCTGCTGACGCCTTTGAAACCTGACATGTAAATAAACCAAAAGAGACAAATACAAAAGAGGATACTTCATTCACAAACATTACAACTTTTTTTTTGTTTGAATACTCACCTGTTGGGTGGAAGATTGCTGGGGAACAGGGTAACCAGGGTCTCACAGTATCAGTCCCAGATTACTCGTTAAAAAGGGAAAATTACATGGCGAACTTTGGCAAGTAAGTCCTCCCTTATTCAAGGGATTAAACTGCCAATCATATTTCCTACTGTGAACTCTGAGGACACACCACCAGCTGGCTAGTGTTCCCGCCAAAACATTTAACTGGAATCTAATCGTCAGCAAGTAATTCCACCTCAAGTGAGGGTCATTCTGCAAAGAGTGGCCTGGATTCTTCATGAATGAACTGTGTGTTAGATAATATTCTTAGCTGATCCTGAGTGGTATATTTGGACTGTGGTTATGTAGAGATAGATGGTGAAGTATTTAGGGGTTAAAAAGTCACGAGGTCTGCCAATATCTTTTAAGTGGTTCAAAGCAAACAATTATATGAATGTTGTGAGTATGTGTGTGCAGAGACAGAAAAAGAGAGAGATGGGGCAAAATGCTAACAATCCTTGGTGAATCTTGGTAAAGAGTTTATGTCTGCTTGCTGTTGTAACTTTATTTTGAGAAATTTCAAATCTCGAGATAAACTGGAGGGAGGTAAGGAAAAGAATATGTGAATCAAGGAACCGTTGTATCTTAGCTCTTATAAAAAAAAAACATCAATTAGGATGCAGTGCAGAGTTAAAGAACTGGATTATAGACTTGAAGCCAAAATTCTGAAAGACTAGTGACAAATTTTATTAGTTTCCAGATTTACTGATTTGGCTTGGGGAAATAAAGAGACAAAACTAGCAGATGCAGTGCCTTCCTCTGGCGTGAGTTAAAAATGGAAAATGCCATGCCCTGTGCAGAAGTCTGGGTGGGAGATCCCTTGGAGTGCTCGGGTCAGTGTCCTCAGCTGACCCCTGTCAAGTACAGCACAGCCTGCCTCATGTTTTGAAGACAGGTGACTATCTCCAGACTCAGAGGAATTTATCAGGTGATTGCTTCAGTTTCTAGGAAACAGCATTACTCATAACATTCCAGGGCACTCGCTGCTTAGTCCTTTCTTGGGATTTTGGGGGAAAAGACTCCAAAGTCAGGTAACTAACAAATACCTCCTGGTTTCTTCCAGATCTCAACTAAGGTATTATTCAGCCTGGGTACAGAATGTGGTCACTAAAGTCCAAACACATTCAGAAAGCTGCTGTCTCCTAACAAGGAGACCCCTGACTGTTGACTTGGTATGGCATGCAACCTCAGCTGCACTGATAAATCCAGAACACTTAATAAATTCCAGAGGGATGACAAGGAGTCCCTGTCCCAATGTAAAACACAGTGATCACGGGACTTGGCCGTGTTCATTCAGGGAAGCAGATTCTCAGAAAATCTTGTCACCAGTTTTAGGTGTCTGGTCCAAACAGAGAGGCTAACTCAGACACATTGGCTCCCTGTGCTTTTGAAATGAGGCCTGTGCTAGGTAGAAATGAGAATGAATATTTAAAGACTCCCAGTTTACGCTAGGATAATCCTGGCACCAAGCTGCATGAAATAGCTGTGGCTGTGTCTGAATTGTGGCCTTGCCTTTGGAGGGTGAGGGGAACTGATCAGCAAACACATCTAGTCCAGCGGTTCTCAACCTGTGGGTCGTGACCCCGGCGGGGGTCGAAGGACCAAAACACAGGGGTCGCCTAAAGCCATCGGTTGAGAACCGCTGATCTAGTCCGATGAGAGCATCTTACCTTTATTCTTTCAATGGAGGCTTCTAGTCTTAACTGCTGCACAGTCCTCCTTGCCTGGGTAATGTTATTGGTGCTTGCTGTTTTGCTTGACATCTTCAGTCAATTTTACCTGAAATCTGAAGAGAATTTTTTTCAAAAGGTTAACAACAGTCATCCTTATAATCATATTATAAACATTTATAATGCTTTGCGTTACTTTAGGGAGAAAGGATGCATTTTCCAGTTCAACAACTTCTGTGAGGTAGTTCTAAACTAGCCCTTGGCAATCAGTGGTGGCTGAAGCATCTAAGCTTGTAACCCATTTGAGCACTTTCAGAAATCCTTGGTCTGCAGAAACCCGGTACTAGTTAGTAGTTTAATCTGTGCACCTCACATACAGCATAAAGTAGCCTGTTCTAGGATCTTCTAAAGGGCAACAAGTATCAAAAGCGTTTGTAGTAGTTAGGGGGCCTCCAGCAAACAGGAGCATGAGAGGCCACGTTACGTGTGCAGTTTAATATTGACTACTGCGTATATTTCAACAGAAGGTGTAGTTTTATTTCATTTTGGCTCTCTGACTCAACTATGACACTGATGCAAGTTCTGGCAACAGAAAATGGCAAAAGACAGTGCCTCTAGAGAACTCTGCACAAAGGGTGCACTTTTAGGTGCTATCAGGATTTGCAATAGTTGGGAAAATGTTAGGCAGATAACGAAGTTATTATTCAAGAAAAAGTGAGAACCTATCAACTGGAAGATTGTCAATGACAGAGCCACAGCCAATGTCAAATGGGATATACTGAACAGCCTTGAAGCCTGCCATATTTAATGAAACTTAATCATTCTCTTCTTCAAACTCTCTGGCCTCATCTTGGTAGCCAGGGCACTTGCTAATTCTGTACCTACTACATGTTCCTGGGTTGCCTCTCCTCTCTGGTGGGAGCCCCTGAATTCTAGGCTGCCCTCTTCCTCTCCTTCCCCAGCCACCTAGTGAAAATCAAAGGAAACCTGGACCTTGAGCTTCGCCCCGTCTGGCTGTCCAACAGCACGTTCTAAGGGGAAGGCAGGCTGCGAAGGAGTGCCGTCTGCAGCCGCACTGCCATATATGGCTAAGATCTCTCTCAGCATCGTGGCCAGTGGAGGAAAATGCAGAGTTGCTGGGCCTGGCAGCAGTGTGGCAGTTTTATGACTCATAGGAGCAGGTAGACTGTAGGTGTACCTCCTTGGCACTATGCAAGGACTCAGCACAGTGTTAGGGCACTATGGCACCAAACCCAGGCTGTCTCAACTTTGTGGAGGGGCCGCAGCAGCACAAAGCATATCTGCCACAAAAGCTTAGACCAGACAAAGCTGCACAAACACAGGCAAAGCACAGGCTCCACAGTGTTCACCCAAGTTCCTACACTTAGAATGCTCCAAATGGCTGAATTCAAGGACTCGAGTAGGGCTTGTAGCCTCTGAGGCTAGAGGCAGCTTTGGGTCAAATGCACAAATAAAACTATGTTTTTAACTGTGTGCAGAACTTTGAAAATCCAGCCTAATCAGCAAGCTTCCCATTCCTGGGCTTGGACCCTGCCTCTGCCACATACTTAGCTGTACAAAACTAGTTACCGACACAGTCACTTAACCTCCAGGAGCCCAAGTTTTCTCGTTTGTAATATAAGGATACTGTTGTTTTTGAGGATTTAATTTGCTGATGCACACATAGTGTTTAGCACAGGACCAAGGAACTCTATAAATAGCAGCTGCTATTATATTTATCCTCGGGGATCACACCCAGCATAGCAAATCGAAATTCCCTGTGTACCTGTCTGACTTCCCTGGTCAAAGAGCCTCCAAGGTTTGGACCGAGGGGGGTCTGGGTGGGCTATGGGCATCAGCATGTTTTTGAGCAACCCTAGGCAATTCTGCTACACTCTAGAGTCAGAGTGGAATGGAATGGCTCATGACAATCAACAGAGGATTCCCCTAAAAAAAAGGAAGTGCTCGCAGTGTGGTAAACTGGGAGGAATCCTGGGGCAGGGCAGGGTGGCCCAGACCTAAGGTGACCTCGTTTCAATACACTCCCTGTCCAGCTGCCTTTTCCTCAGATTCCTGTCATCCTGCCCCGCCCGAGCAGAGGCCCAGGCTCTCCTCCCTGCTTCGCTCACGCCCAGTGGCCTGGCCCAGCCCGTTCCTATGCTCCCAGGCCAGAGCTTATTAACAGAGCCTTTGAAATGGGACGCAGGCAGTAGGCAACCTCACGGTGAACAGTATGAAGTGCCCTGATTCACAGCACGCTGGTTCCACATTTTGTTCCCTGTAGCACATTAGGCTGGGCTCCCCTGCCAGCTGGCCCTGGTTCTGAGGACTGGCCCCCCAGCCTCCAGAAAGCGAATATGACCCCCTTTCTCAGTGGCCTGTGGTTTCCAGGCTGCACCCTAAGGACTTTCTAAACACTCCCTTTACATGAGAATAATGCCACACGTTTTCCTCTTCTTAACCTCCAGAACATTAAGTTTCTGAGGCCTGGGCAAGTTTTCCTGTAACTGCAGAACAGTGCACACCTATCAGGACTGGATCAGTCACTGCTCCCACCTGCATGGCTATAAGCAAACAGTCTGTGGATCTCACTATAAAATGCTTGGGTAGGTCCTTCAAAAACTGACCAGAAATTTTGCATCTATTGCATGGAGGACTTCCTTACTTCCTGTCTGTATTATAGAGAGGAGAGAGAGAAGGAGAGGGCGGGGGGGAGGAACAGGAAGCATCAACTCCTATATGTGCCTTGACCAGGCAAGTCCAGGGTTTTGAACCGGCGACCTAAAAGTTCCAGGTCAACACTTTATCCACTGCACCACCCCAGGCCAGGCTCCTGTCTGTATTATAGTCATAAATGAAAACAGCTAGCGAGCCCCAGTGCATGCTCCCACTTCTTGCAGCTTTCCCCTCTTCCGATAGCTGCGTTCTGCCCCCTCACTGCCTTCCTGGCCACCAAAACCATTCTCCTTGGCCTCAGGTAGCATGCCATCCCCTCTGCCCTGCCCACCTCTCTTGGGCTCCCAATTCAAACATAATTTATCTTTTCAAAGACTATAACCTTATAACATCCTTCCTGTGGAGAAATCAGAGCAAAATTGTCTTGTTTCAAACTTAAGTTGAGTTGCCTCATGTCTATGCAAGGAGGGCCACTACTGTTTGGTTTCTGAGGAGTGGGAGATGTGCACAGGGGCCGGGGTCTAGCTGAGGATTACCTCCCCACTTGCAGCTGCTGCTTAGCATTCAACAGCTGGGCTGGGGCAGAATCAGAGTGCGAGGCTGGGCAACAGACATCTCTGAACATCTCTGCACCTTCAGAGGTTTTTCTTTGGTGTTAACCTTAATGGCAAGGCTGTCTGGCTGTAGGTGGATGAAAAGCGTGTTTAATCTTACTCCAAAAATAGCTTCCAAAGCAAACAATACCTGCTATTTGTATGGAACCTCAGACTGCACACGGTGCTTTCACACACATTAGTCCATGAAGCCTCGCTATGATTCCAAAAGGTATATTACTGTTTCATCCTTGCTTTACATAATGAGGCAACTGAGGTTAGAAAAACTTGCTCCAAGATAACCAAGCTTGTCAGCCTTTTCACCCTAGCGGACACATATCTCACTGTACCCAGGAAAGGATGCAATTCCAATTCATTCACAAACACTCAGGTCACCACTGAACAGTCCTTGATTCTTAATCAAAGGTGACCTGGACGCTCCATGACCTGGAGTCGAGCTTGCTGACCGCCTCGTGTTTGTGCAATACCTCTTCTGGTGCAGAAGGTATCTGTCTGTCTAATACCCTGAGGACAGGCCTCCCCTCTTCTATCTGCAAGCTAAGCAAGAATGCTCCTGCTGCTGCCACTAGACAAGGACTGAGGTCAGCATTTGGAGATCTTGAGCTACCAGGGCTCCATCCCACCCTGAAGGGTCAAGGTCTGTGCATGCCTGTGCACACCCGTAGTTTGATAAAACTCTGGCTATTGCATCTGTAGCCTTGTTTTCATTTTTACATGTGGCTAACAGATTTGAATAAACATATGTAGCACTGAGCTATTCAAATAATTTGCATTGGTTTTACTGCTGTTGTTCATCTGAATTTTCAAGGTCCTAGAAATTCCTAGGAACAAGGAATTTCTTGTTCCCGTTAGGGAAATATGGGTGTTTTCATCTTTGTCTAGAGAGACCTGATGCAGGGAGAGAAGGGTGGAGGTGGAAAGAGTGTCACAGAACACACTCTGGAAGGAAGACACCAGGAGGCCCTAGGGTCCTCAGCACAGTCATGTCCTGGCCAGCAAGTGAATCACTGGAATTAAACCCACGTTCATGAGCAAACACACCCCTGTGGGTGTGATAAAAGAGCGGGCCAAAAAAAAAAAAAAAAAAAAAAAAAAAAAAGGCAACAGTCTTCAACTTATCCTCTGATCTTGCCCTCAACTATCAGGACATTACTCCCGCTCCTTGTCTGTCCCCTCATTTGTTAAAGGGGGGCACAATCCCTATCTCCTAGGGGTGTTTGGAGGACAGACAGGAGTGCCTATCAGTAATGCACCCTGTACATACAAATGCTTAATAAAGGCTGGGCCCCTAGGCTTGTTAACAAGACAAAAACCATGTCTTTGTTGACACACAAGAAAAGAGAAAATTCAGACAGCTAAAAAGGAATTTCAGAGTCCCATTACCAGGTAGCAACATCTTTCTAATATGGCAAGAAGTGTGGAAAGTGCAGTCAGGCCCTTAAGAACAGTTTTTCTGTTTTCATGAACACATTATTTTCTGTCAGAGCCTACGTCTGAATCCACCCTGCAGTTGTGTTTGGTTGGGCCCCACAGAGGGTTAATGCAATAGTATCTATGTGTTTTAACTTTAAAGTGATTGTCAACATTTGAAAAAAAAATGGTGTTATTTTACTTTAAAAGAATAAAGGATTTCTGGAAAAATCAGAGAAATCTGACAAACTGGGATCTAAGCAGTGGCTGTCCCTTTAACATTTGCTGGCATACCTGCTGGGCCCTCAATTTGAACTTGTGACAGGGCCTTCCTCTCTGCTGTGCCTTGGATATTTAGTTCCAGGCACACTCAAGGATTAGGCGAGGGGACTTGAGTTCACCCCCACCCCTGCCACTTCCTAGTTTGGGGGCCCTGGGCAGAACTGGTCGCCTCTCTAAGCCTCAATTTTCTCATGGGAAAAATGGGGGATAATAATACTTTTGTATCTCAAAGGGCTGTTAAGAACATCAGATAAAACAAGCATGTGAGTGTAATAAATGTAAAGAGTACTTTGGCGGAGGTTAAGAATGTGCACCCCCTGATCACACCCCCTGCACCGTGCTCTTGCACTCTGCAGTCACTGACGGCTGGCGCAGTCAGCGGCCTGCCCTCCTGGGCACCTTGCTGGACTGCTGGGGTGGAGAGGAGAACACTCCATCTTCTGGTGGTCTCAGCTGAACTGTGCCACCTCCATTCATATGTCAAAGTTCTAACCCCCCAGTAGCTCAGGGTGGACTGCATTTTGAGATGGGGTCTTTAAGGAGGTTATTAAGCTAAAGTGAGACCATTAGAGTGGGCCCTAATCCAATATGACCAGTGTCCTCATAGGAAGAGGGAATGCAGACACAGATGGGCAGAGAGGAATGACCGTGTGAGGACAGAGGGATTACAAAGAAAGACATCTACAAGGCTTCAGAAGAAACCCACCTGCCCACACCTTGTTCACAGACTTCTACCCCCCAAAACACTGAGGAAATTAACTTCTATTGTTTAAGCCGCCCAGTCTGTGGTACTTTGTTATGGGAGCCTGAGCCAACTAAGGCACCCAGGTGTTATAGCAGCTGGGACTTAGGATGATGGAAGGGAGAAATCCAGTTTCTTGCTGTTGGCTCATTTCTGCTGGCAAGCCAGGGAGTGGGCCTGCCGCTCTTGGTGGAGGTGGTAGCATCCAGTGTCCCATCACTCGCAATATGGTGCTAAGAAGCTATGTGGCTGAGCAGCCTCCCCACTCTCACTTCCTGCCTGGGGGCCAGTTCTGCGGGCAGTCTGGCAGTTGGCCTGACAGCTCCATGAGGACCCTGCTTCCCCAGGCCTCGCTCCCCCAAGCCTTCCACTGATTATGCAAGCACCCCCATCATGTTTTAAAGCCCATTCTGATAATATTGCCAATATTGCATATATTCTGTTTGCTGTAGCTGAATCCTGACATACACAATTGTTAACATGACCTTTTGTAATCTGTAAATGATTTTCAAAGATCAGCTATGGTTTCTGTTAATACTATGACATGATTGTGGAACACACTAAACTTCTAACATGAAAAGAGGGAGCGATAAGACAAAACTCTTCTACTTCTTACCAGCCAAAGCCCACAGGCCCCGAGGCCAAGGGTGATTAACCTGTGACCAGCTGCCTGTCCTACCCTGCTCCCGTCCGGTTCTGACAGCAGAGAGCAAAAAGAACAGAACGCCAGTGGGGGAGGAAAATGAGAGAGATGAAGAAAGGGCGGCTGCAAGGAGCGGTGAAAAATGTGGTTTGGGATGGGAAAGAGATGGTGGCCAGAGCTCTTTGCAACTACCACCATTGATTGAATACTTAGTGTGTCAGCTAAGCAAATTCCATGACTCATTGCATTTAATCCTCTTACAGATGAATTCTTTTATCATGTCTATTTTGCAGATGAAGCACAGAGCAGTCAAAAAAAAAATATTGCCAAAGGTTACACTAATTTGTGTAGCAGAGCTGGGATTCCAGGGCCACCCGACTCTCAAGGTCATCCTTTTAATCAGCACTCTCTACGGCTTGCCCCCTGAATGTCAAGGGTACAAGGAAGGAACTGGGAGAAAGCAGGGGCAAGTGCGAGCCAGGAGCACTGGACAGAGAACACTGGTTCCGCTGGGGGCCCGCTGCTCACTCGGATAGGTGGTCTCCATTGCAATGACAATACAGTGTGCGCAGCTACGCGGCCTTGGGAGAAGACCGAAGCAAGAAGACCTGATTGCTCTTATTTGAAAGGAGACCTGACTCAGCTTCTGGGTAAGACTATTGCTAAAGAACAAGCCAAGCCCCTCCTCTTCCCATGCCTTAGCAAACCTGGCAGGGAACTAGGAGAAGGAGCCAATCCCGGGTAATAAATCCAGAGGAGAGAGCTGCAGAGCCTGAGCAGCGGGTTCCGAGCGGCACTGTGCATCTAGAACACTTGTTTAAAAATCCTGATTCAGAAGGTCTGTGGCAAGGCCCAGGAATCTGTATTTCAAAGCTTCCTGGGGGATTTTGATATAGATCCTCATGACACACACTAATACTGACTATCAGAGCCTCTGCCTCTTAGTTCTAACTTATTTACGCCTGGGTATTCGAACATACCAGTCTAAAAGAACGCCCCTTCCTATCTATGCTTATCCCTTCAAAGCTTTGAACAAGCCCCGGAAAATTCTAATTTTTTCTTTTTAATGATCTTAACCTACAGGAATTAAGATTCCTTCAGTCTGAAATGTCTCTTAACATTTAACATAATTCTTTGCTACAAAAGTCTAACTTTGTTTTCTTAACAGTGATGTGCTTTTTTTTGTAATTTATTCATTTTAGAAAGGAGGGAGGGAGGGAGGGAGGGGGAGAGAGAGAGAGAGAGAGAAAGAAGGCAGGGCGGGGGAGTAGCAGGAAGCATCAACTTCCATAGGTGCCTTGACTGGGAAAGCCCAGGGTTTCGAACTGGTGACCTCAGTATTCCAAGTCGACCCTTTATCCTCTGCACCACCACAGGTCAGGCAGAGAAGTCCTTCTGTAAAATGTCTCCCCCGTGGCTTCAGTAATGCTAGACTCTCCTATCCTTGCCTGTGCATGACAGTCCTTGCCACAGACACGATTTCTTCTTCTGACTTGGTTTTCTTAGGGGCTCAGTCGTGGAGGCCTGGTGTGGCAGAGTGAACAAGGGCTTTTACATTCAGATTAAATCCTGGCTCCTCATTTCCTACCTCAAGGTGCTTCGGTTCTCTGATTTTCAGTTCCCTCACATCTATAAAACAGAAAGAGATAATAATAGTGCCTGCCTCACAGGGTTGTTACCAGGAGGAAATGAGAGAACATATGTAAATTACTCAGCACCTGCCTGACCAGCACTGGTCCTCAGAGTGGATGATGTTCTACCCTTATGGGTTTAGCTATGACCAATGTGCTCTGCATATAGTGCTGACCCTTTACCTTAATCCCAATGTCAAAATGAAAGCCTGTTTCAACTTACATTCGAATGGTGCACAGTTGTTCAAACACAGCACGCATAAACCCAACCTTTCTGGTATCCCTTTCTCAGTGAGTGACACTATCACTGTCATGGTCATTGAGGCATCCTTTAGCCTCAGCCCCCTTCTAATTCCTTAGACCAAGTGTGTCCAATAGAAATGTGGAATTTTAAATTTTGTTGTGGCCACATTAAAAAAAAAGTAAAATGGATTTGGATTTGGATAAGCCACATTTCCAGTGCTAAATAGTCACTTCTAGTGACTGCCTAATTAGACAACGCAAAATTATACCCTGACACTTTTCAAATTCTCTTGATTCTTACTTTGACAACCCCCATTTTTATTTTTCCCGGTTCTCCTGGCTTCTGTTTTACCTCAGCACTGGCTCCCAGCATCTCAAGTTAAGCCAGTGTGTCAGCCTTGAAACAGAATTCACGCCCCTTATCTTTCTCCAATCCAATCTCTCCTGAACACTGCGCTTAGACATGGCACCAATTTTAGCTCATTTCCCTCTGTTTCAAAACAATGGATTCTCCCAGAACCCCCAGGAAAAGTCCAAAAAAACAAAAACAAAAAAACAGATTCCCCCAGCACCCCCAGCAAAAGTCCCAAGAGCTTGGCATTGCAGTCAAAATTCTAATATTTCTGCCACCTTAATAAAAATCCTACTCATAAAAGCAACGTAATACTACATAGAGCTTACTCTATGCCAGACAACAGATTATGTGCCAATCACTGTGAAGACATTATCCTACTGGATCCGCACACTGACCCTGTGAGGTGGATGCTATTTCCGTCTCCACTATAAATGAACAAACTGAGGCACAGAGATGTTGCACACGGGCCTCATATCAAACAGCAAGCTGCCTGTTTGAGGTTTGAGCTGAGGTAGTCTGATGACAGAGGCCCCGCCGCAAACCTCTACTGTTCTATATACTGCCATAGTGATATATATTGCTCTAGTGTTGGGAGCTGCCACCCCATGCCCTGGCTTTGTGGGCTGCATTTACAAATCCCACCTGAATGTCTCTGCCCAGATTCTGTGTCCGCTTCTCTTGACTACCATTTCAAATTCTCTCTTCTTTTAGGCCTTGGTTCACATTTTAACCTCTTCCAAGAAGGTCTCCCTAGCTATTGTACTTTTGCTTACAGTGATTAAGTCCCTTTGTGAATTTCTGCTATATGCTTAAAGCTCGGGGGTTTCAGGACCTCGATGGGGCTAGGCCATGTATGAGAAGGGCAGGCAGGGAGTGAGGGGGTGTTGTGTATGGATTTCCTAAAATTGTATGCAAAATTCAGTGCGGGTGCCTCTTTTATTCCTTCCAAAATGATAATTTATAGTTATCATCAAGCTCTCAAAAGGGTCCATAACACCATTTATTTGGGTGCTTAATTGTATGTTATTTAATCCTTACTGTTATGTAACTGACTGTGCGTGAGTACTGTCTTCACACTAAACTGTGGGAAGTTTAGATCAATAATACTAGTACACAGTAATTGCATTTTTTCATTACTTACTATGGGCCAGCTACTATAGTAAGTACTCTCTACAGACATTAGTTCCTTTTATATTATCTATAACCACAGAGGTTGGATTTTTCATATCCACTAAAACTCAGGAAGGTTAAATAATTGTCACAAGATCAGACAGCTAGTCAGGGGTAGAAACTGGATTTAAACCCAAACCTTTCCTGCTCATGCCCTTAACTAGGCCAGTGAGTTATTCTATGCCACCTTCTCTCCAGCATATTGACTAATACAGAGAATGGGGCCTCCATAAATACTCGAGTTAGATTAGGACACTCGATGTAGCAATCAACACATCAACCAGCTCAAATCTCTCACCCTGGGGTGTTTATGTACATAGTGTTTATTTTCTTAGAAACAGGATACACCCTGCTCACCTTCCTACAGGTATCCTGCAAATACTGAGTGTTCCAAGTCAAAGGTTATCCACCTGCTTGGTTCCCTATGCAGCTCTGAGAAGCTGGGTGGAGTCCCTGGGACTCCCATGCACTTGATTAAGGCCAGTTGCTGGTGCTACGACCTTTCACCTCCAGCACAGGCTGGCCACGTGTGTGACATCCAGATTGCAATACTGCTTTGCACCCCTATACTTGCCCCAAACAGCTTTTCTGCCAGGTGAAGGTGGGCCTGAGGAAGCAGCTCTGAGATGGTGACCTGCAGAGGTGTGGGAGCCAGCCCCTTTATGGCATTCTGAGCCAGGATTCAGACATGCAGAGGCATGTGTTCACAGTCAACACTGAGAATGACCTTTACAAACAAGTTTTCCTCTCCATCTGGAGTAGCAAGCCTGCAGAGAAGGGATCTGCTCATATCTGCACAGCTAACTTAGGATAGCCAGATGACTTATTGTTAATTCATGAGTATAAGTGAATTGATGAATGTAACAACTATTTACTATTGAAAACAAAAGCTAACACAGGGTGCTTTTTCTGTGTCAGGCCCTGTGTTAAGGGTTTATATACAGTGATTTTATTTACTTTTTATAACATCCCTGAAGAAAATTCACTATTATTTCATTAACTAGATTTAAAATTTTAAAAGAATATATGCATATAATAAAAAGGGTATAAACAAAAACTAATCGTCCTACTCTAGACTTCCCAATGGGAATCACTGTTATCAGTTTCCCATACTCCTTTCTCAAGACATTCCATTCATACACAAACATGATTATTCATATATCTGTCTTGACAAATACAAATGAAGGTATGTTACATGCATTGCTCTGTATCCTGGTTTTTGTTTTTAAATTTTAATTAACATTATATTCTGGAAATCACAGTGAAGGTGGTATTACTAACTCATTTTCCAAATAAGGCAACTGAAGCCTTATTATCTCACAGATACCCAGTGAGTCATGAGTGAGCGCCGGCTGACACCAGCCCCGGTGCTCCCGGCCATTGCTGCACTCTGCATCCACCTGGAGGTGCCATATTAGGAGCTTGCTGGGGCTGAAGGGAGGAAGTGAGAATGATCAGAGAAGACAACATTGTTGCGTTTGGAAGCCAATGATGCTCTATGAAGTGAGAGAATGATTTCAAAAGAACGTAAGATCACAGCCAAGACACAGTTTCCATGGCATCCCAAGGTGCTAAACATTTGTGAAGTGACAAAGCGCCTCTGCCACAAACGCTAGGGTGAGAGAGGGGGTTTGCGGAGGAAGGGCAAAACGCTATATAGATTGTTTAATTAAAAATATATTTTACCTTGAAAACATAGTACAAGAATATACCCCCAAAATGTAGCTATTGCTAAGCCAGTGAGAATTTGGGGGAATTTATAATGTTTTTATGCATTTGAACAATTTTTAAATTTTTATTTTTTCTTTGATCTTAACAGCTAATACTTATATAGTACTTACAATGGCTAAGGATTGTCCTAAGGGTTTACAGACGTATTACTTTATTTAATCCTCAAAATGATGCTACGAGGTTGTTACTGTTGTTTCCCCCAGTTTCGGACTAAAGGAAGTGAGGGCGGCAGACACTCAGGACACGGCCAAGGTCAGAGTGAGGGGAAACGGAGGAGCTAGCCCTCGATCCCGGCGCCTGGCTCCAGAGTCTGGGCTCTTAACCACAGGTGATACTTTTATGACTGGAAAAAAAAACCAAAAACCCAGTAATGGTTATTCATAAAACTAGGTGGAGGAACAGTTATCTGTTATTTTACAGGGGCAAAGGAAGGAGAGAGAGCAAGCACAGCTCCTGGAACTTGGTGATTCGGGTTCTTGGAGACCTCGGAGCGAGTGGTGTCCACTGTGTGAAGGTCATGGATGGCAGTAAGGGGATGAAGAGAAGAGAACTATTACTTCAGGGAATTAGGTGTTGAGTGTAGGGGAGGGAGTATTTAGAGAAACGGGGCAGTGTGGTGAAGGCAAGGAATTGAATGAAAATTTTTAGGAGGATTGTTCTGAGAGATGGTTGTCATCTGAGCATTTTCAAATGCAGAGGAGGCACGTTGAGCAACCCGGGAGAGAGTGAAGACGCTAGAGAGGGACAGGTTCGCCGAGACAGCCAGACAGCATGGGCACGACGCGCTGAGCACCCACACGAGGATCAGCAGGGGCGGAGAAAGGAGACCCGAAAGACCCAGAGGCGACAGAGCAGGGGAGCGGGCGCCAAGAGGCTCGGCCTGGACGTCCTCTAAAGGTGAGGAAGCAGGGAAACCAACTAGCAGCGCAGGCGACAGTTCTCTGACATCACACTGAGCAAAAGGAAGCCAGTCTCCAGAGCACACACTGTCTGGTTTCATTTATATAAAGTTCCAGACTAAACTAATCTATGGCGACAGAAACTGGGAGAGTGGAGAGAGTGGGTAAGGAGACAGATGAGGCAAGACTGGCTACGAGGTAGTTGCTAATTGTTGAAATCAGGTGACAAGGTACTTGAGATGCCTTCTACTTTTGTACGTTTGAAAATTTCAAGAATAAAAAGTTAAAAGGAAAATTCTATGATCCTAAACCCTTCAGAACCTATAACACAATAATTATTAACACTATAAGATGAACTCTGTCATTAAAGAATGGAAGGTACGTTAATTATTATCTAGCATTTCCGCCTCCGGATCATGATCTGGCAAGGATGTCCAATGTCCACAGTGCAGAGAAAATAATTGCTTTTTGAGGAGGCACAGATGGGATTAGAACAGCCAGGATCTGGGCCCTCTGCCCATTTTACATAGTGCTCAGGCCCGGGGTCACTGATGCCAAAGTTTAACTTTCCAGGAAGCATGGCTTCTTGCCTTCACCCACAAAATACAAACAAACAATCCAAAGGGCCAACACTGTGGTCCAGATACCCATACCTCGGGCATGTCAAAAAGTTACAAAATAGGATACTTGATTTTTCTTTCTTCTTTTATCTCACCTTCTCCCAAGAAACTATAGCAAGAAACTATAGCAAGAAACATGTCCCTCCTCCCCTCAAACACGTCTGGACTTGGTGACTGCTTGGAGTAAAAGCAGTCTGTCGAAGTCCTGGCCTGACCAGCAAGGGGAACATAATATGCGGGCCCTCCAGGTCCAAGTACCTGTTGCTTTGAGCCTCAAAGTACCTAAAAATATACATATTTTCAAAGGAAAAGTACAGAAGATACAAGGAATCCCCAAGTTAGCTTCTTGTAGTTGTAACTCCTTCTCTTTGTGAATTGATTAGAATTCTCTCTCTAAAAAGCAAACTTGCTGACAAACTCCTTTTCAAAATTAAAGTGACTTGAGGGAAAACATGGCCTAGGACGCCAAGTCACCTCAGGTCCAAACTTCATCAGCAGTGTCCATGCCATTTAAACAATTTGGCACCCAAAAGGCATACTTCCGCTTCAGCTCACTGAGTTTTGTAGAATTTCCCAATGTCTCCAGTTCATCTTAAGGAGTGATATAAAATTCCCCAGAAAGATGAATTAACTCAGATTCATTACTGTTTTTTTTCTTTACATGAGATGGAGAGCTTTTGAGAAAGTAACAGAACATCACTTAAAACGGGAAAGATGATGCCAGTTTCGATACGCAGCACGCTCATTACTACCACCGATTTGCTTGTTAAGTTTTGTTCCCTTACTGAAGAATTTCAAAAAAACAAGATCATCGAAGGGAATGCAGTGGGAAAGAGTTCTGCCTGTAAACCCTGAAAAGGAATTTCTATGGCTACTCTCAGCCCCATATTTTCTGGGTTAGTACTATTTTTTTTTTTTTTACTTCTCTTGATGTACTAGTCAATTACCAGACTATGAGTCCCAAGAGTTGGCTTTAAAACTATGGTCATCATAATTCTCTCACAAATACTGACATCTCCTTTACCCATCAGAGCCCTTCTTTAAGTCTCTGATGATGGGTCCCTTGAGGCCAAGCACCCCATTATCACATAGTTCTACCCCTTTTATATACAGTACACAAAGAATAAGGATATACTGATTTGAATTGTTGTGAGTCACATGGATAGCATTGGCAGGAAGCAACAGCTCTGCAATTTTTTCCCCTCCATAATTCAGGAAAGAGAGGGGACAATATATTTCTGGGGCTGGACACAGAGTAGGAGCTCAGTAAACATCCGATGAAATGATGGCAGAAGGATCAGTTGTAGTGTTTTAGGTAAGTAATGATAAGGTCCCGCACCCAATGTCTAAAGATCAGAATTTATGAGACAAATGGGGAGCAATCATGTCACATGACAAGGGGTTCCATCAGATAATACTTTCCTAATGCACTGTCTATTGAACAAAGAGGTTAAGTCAGAGAAATGCATTGTTTAGCTCTGATTCTGATTAAATACCAAGTTGGAACTACTATATAATAAAGATATCTAAACTATAACATTTGCACAACTCCTTCTTGTGTCTTCAGCACAGGTCTACTGACATTTATACCAGTACTTTTTTTTTTAAATTTTTTTTATTATTATTTATTCATTTTATTTTATTTATTTATTTATTTATTTATTTATTTATTTATTTATTTATTTATTTATTTTCTGAAGCTGGAAACAGGGAGAGACAGTCAGACTCCCGCATGTGCCCGACCGGGATCCACCCGGCACGCCCACCAGGGGCGACGCTCTGCCCACCAAGGGGAGATGCTCTGTCCCTCCGGGGAGTCGCTCTGCAGTGACAAGAGCCACTCTAGCGCCTGGGGCAGAGGCCAAGGAGCCATCCCCAGCGCCCGGGCCATCTTTGCTCCAATGGAGCCTTGGCTGCGGGAGGGGAAGAGAGAGACAGAGAGGAAGGGGGGGGGGATGGAGAAGCAAATGGGCGCTTCTCCTATGTGCCCTGGCCGGGAATCGAACCCTGGTCCCCCGGACGCCAGGCCGACGCTCTACCGCTGAGCCAACCGGCCAGGGCCAATTTATTCATTTTAGAGAGGAGAGGGAGAGACAGAGAGAGAGAAGGGGGGGAGGAGCTGGAAGCATCAACTCCCATATGTGCCTTGACCAGGCAAGCCCAGGGTTTTGAACCGGCGACCTCAGCATTTCCAGGTCGACGCTTTATCCACTGCGCCACCACAGGTCAGGCTTACTGACATTTATAAAGTACAATACCAGTGTGTGTATTTTCCTCATTCCTGTGCCGATGAAAGAAAGGGTAATATCAACTTTGGTTTTAGGCTACCTGCTATCCTTGGTTTCAAAAGCAGCTCTTTATCTGACCTCTAGCTTTGGTGTCACTTTTCTTCTTGTGTTAAGGATGCTCCAAGCTCAGCAATACGTACCTCCAGATGCCTCCATTGCTTAAGTCTGCCTGTGCAGGCCAGGCACTTAGAATGGAGGGGAAGGGATACTTCCCAGGGATAATCATCTTATGAATGGCACTGGGCATAATATATACTTCCCAGCAAATTCTAATAGCTCATACAACACTATTACTGCCTTTCCTTTATTCATGTATTTAAACTGTAAAGGTAATTAAACACTTCTAACATTTAATGAGACCAAAGATTCAACCCCTGAGAGAGATCACTAAAGATCAGCATTTAGCTGTCTGTGACCAAATATGAGTTTCAGAATGTTGAAGTCGACCCTACTAAAAGTTTGTCCTTGGGATATTTTGAGAAGTGCATGAGATTCTTTGGAACACTTGTATGCACAATATAAGTAAAGATAAATGACACATGCTTATATTACATGTCAAAATTATGAGACTGACTTCAGTAGACTGAGTAAATAAATGCACACATCTTATAAACAGCCATTATCCATCAGTGTCAACATGTATAAATGAGCAGTCCTGGTGACCACATATTGCTGGATGCTGGTGCTTTCATTTGTAAATGAAAACAATCTGCAGCTAAGTTCTGGAGACACATACCTCAGTGTCATATGTGTATTTGTACGTCACCTCTGCTTTTCCCCAATGTAGAAACCTGGCATTCTATTTCTAAAGTGCTAAGTCTGATGTGATAATAATGCCATCAAAACACTTTAATTTATAAAGTGCTTTCCCATACACCATCTATATTCGATAGGGTCATGAATTAATTTTAATTTCTACTTATGCGTGAATATCTTAAATTCAGCATGCAAATTAATATGATCAACAAGTAAGGTATTTTTGCAGAGAATTGGAAAAGCATCAGAATCCTTTTGCCTCATGAGACTTCTATTTCTTAGTAGCCTATGATGTTTCCCTTCTTCTTTTTCCTTTTTAAATTAAGCGAGAGGCAGGGAGACAGAGAGACAAACTCTGCATGCACCCTGACCAGGATCCACCCAGCAAGCCCCCTACCAGGCAATGCTCTAACCCCCTGGGGCCGCTGCTCCATTACTCAGCAGCCCAGTTATATCAGTGCCCGAGGAGAAGCCAGGGAGCCATCCTCAGCACCCAGGGCCAACTTGCTTGAACCAATTGAGCTATGGCTGTGGGAAAGGAAGAGAGGAGACAATGAGAGAGAGAAAAGGGGAGGAGGAGGGATGGAAAAGCAGATGGTCGCTTCGCCTGTGTGTCCTGACTGGGAATCGAACCTGGGACTTCTACATGCCAGCTGATGCTCTACCACTGAACCAACCGGCCAGGGCCGGTGGTTCTTTAATGGAGGAGAGTATTGGTTTCTCCTCTCAAATACAGACCACTTAATGACATTTTCTTAGAAGTAGATTAGTCCTTCACTTAAGAGATATGTGAAGTGAAAGGCAGAAACTGCAAAGGGACTAGAAGTTGGATTCCTAACAGGGCTGCCTTTCAGAATCACCTGGGCAGCTACTGTATGCACCCAGGTCCAAACCTCACCCTCAAACCTCCAGAATCAGAATATCAGGGGCCAGTCCTGGGAAAAGTGCATTGTGAAAGAGCTCCAGGTGACTTGAACATACACTCTGGAGAAAGAGCCACAAGACTTGAACATATCAGGACTGTTTAGAAACAGTACCTAGGTCTCCATGACAGCTCTGCCTGGAGCAGGCTGGTGATCTTGGGCAAGTCACTTCCACTTTTCTGAACTGCAGTTTACTCATCCTTAACAAAGGAAAATAAAATAGGTGCTCTGTGCCTCTTCTTTGCTTCTCTCTGAATGGTCCTCTCCTTCCTGCTCTTCAGAGCTATTCAGACCACTGGTTTAAGCTCTTAATATTTGTGTATTGTCATAATGATCAAGGCAGAAATTGTGTCACTAAAGCAAACTTGCAGGTGACACAAATATTTAGTGCCCTGAGAGAATATGAACTGCTTCTGAAGCCCCAGACTTTACAACTGGGGACCAGCTCAAACAGGGGCAGGGCAGCTGTCCTTAGCAAGTGGGTTCTAAAGCAATCAAGTATACAGGACAGAAAATAGTGTTTATGACCTGACCTGTGGTAGCACAGTGGATAAAGCATCGACCTGGAATGCTGAGGTTGCTGGTTCAAAACCTGAGCTTGCCCAGTCAAGGCATGTATGAGAAACAACTACTACAAGTTGATGCTTCCTGCTCCTTCCCCCGCCTCTCTCTCCTTTTCTCTTCTCTCTAAAATCAATAAATAAAATCTTACTTTTTTTAAAAAAAGAAAGAAAATAGTGTTTATAGTTGTTTAAAAATAATGACGTGCCCACAAATACAATAAGCTCTCTCTTAGCCAGAATGTTCTTGGAAAGGGTATTAGAGCAAACTGAAATTTCTAGTTGAGTTACCATGTACAAGGGCACACTGTTGCCAGTTTTCAAAGATAACAGCACAATACACCCATAACCCTGAATATAACTAACTGATGGCTGAAAAGGCACTTCTGGAAATTTCGTAATTCCAGATACAAGTCCATTTTTGTTTGGCATTGTACTGCTAGGCTACCCCACCCTTCCAGCTCTGTCCTTGCTCTCTGGGCCCTGACCTCCCCTGGGCGCATCTTATGTCTCTGACCATCTTGCTCTGTCTCCTGGGCTAACATCTTTCTCTCTCCAAGTTGTCTAGGCTCAGTTCTCCTTGAAGATTTTGCCCAACTACCTGTTTTACCTTTCTCTGTCTTCCCTTTCATTCACTCTCAAGGGCTTGCCAAGGACATTGACATTTATATCTGGCCCTGGATCTGTGTAGTGGGACCCTCCATCAGAGAGCTTGCCTGCCCTTCAAACTCGGTGACAGTTGGGATTCCTCTTCTTGACACAGGAGGCCCTTCTCTGGACTTGGCTTCTCAATATCTCTGGTAATAAAACAACTGTTATTATCGTTATCTAGACTTAAAACTTTAGTTCTGTTTCTGAGACCACCTCTTTGCTCCCTAACATCCAAACACAGTTTGTAACCAGTTCTATAGGTTCTATTGTTCTATCAGAACCTTCTTCCCGTCAATGTCGTCTTTGCCGTCAACATTCTGGTCAGGCCCTCCCTTGATCTGTACTGAGAGATGACGGCAACGCCTTCTGGGTGTCCCTGTGCTCTCCCCCAGCGGCTGTCAACCCGTCACACTGCTGGCCGGGGACCAGTAATCCTAGACAACGGCAGAAGCTCATTAAACAGATACGAGCATGCCTGCTCCGTTGGAGGTTGGTTGGGAAGGAGGAACGTGGTCTATCACTGCACAGCTTTCCCTCTCTCTCCCTGGTGGCAGCCCCTAAGAGGATGCTGCAGATTCCCAGGGCTGCTGGAAACAATCCGAAACCACTGCCTGAGCCATCATCGATGCCACAGCCAGATATATCTTCTAAAATTCATCTCTAATCATATGCTGCCCCTCAAAAAGCAATTAGTTGGTGGGAGTGTAAATGATGGCTGGGTTCGCTTAGACCGATTGCCATTCTACTACTAGGTGTGTACCCAACAGAAATGTGTACACATTTACCAAAACACATGTATTAGAATGTTCAGAGCAGCACAATTCATAAAAGCCCCAAATGACTCAAACAGGAGGATAATAACTCACTCAATGAAGTGCTCTATATGGCAGTGACAACGAACAAACTTCAAACAAATGCAATATTGTGGGTGAACCTCACAGATATAAAGTTGCGTGGAAGAAGCTGGTCAAAAAGGTTCAAAAAGGAGTATATGCTATAGGACTCTATTAAGCACTCAGAAAGGTGAATCTGATTTGTGCTGTGAGCCATCAGCTAGGGTTGCTGTGGAAGGGGGTGTAGCCAATGGGCACAAGGGGGCTTTTCCAGGGCTGGCTACATGTGTGCACGTGTGTTCAGCTTGTAAAAAGAAATCATTATACTTATGATTTGGGTGAGTTGCTGCATGATATTATACTTTAATAAAAAGTTATAAAAACAAAACAAAACTATCAATTGTTCCCAATTAAATGCAACTTTCACTGTGGCCCAGAGCCCTTCACAATGTGGCTGTAACTTACCTTTTTAGTCTTCTCTCAACTATTTTTTTGTTTGTTTTGGGGGTTTCTTTATCCCTAAAGGGTTCAAGTGCCTTCTGTGAGACACTGTGAAATGTAGTGAGTAAGCACATTTTCTGGGGAGAGGGCCCAGAGCATTAATCAAAGAGACCCTGTGATCCAAAAGGGGTCAAGAAAATCATCATCCTACGTGCAGTAACTCAAATGGCTCCTGGAGCTGCAATCTTGACATGCTCTTACTATCTTCCTCCAGAAAGCCCAGAACCCTCCCAACTCCCCCAGGTGAGTTTCCACCCTCATTTCCAGGTCAAGTTTGGTTGCTGATTCCACCAAGTCCCTGCTGATCCTCCAACCAAAAACTACTCCCTACCTTCTTCATAACGATCAGGGGTTGACTCTGATTCTTTGGTAGGCACTGTTCATGTACAGATAAACCTGAAAAGCACTTTCAGTCCAGTAGAGGGAAAATAGATGCATCCACAAATAATTCTAAGCAGAAAAGGAGCATCAGAGAGGGGTCAGTCCAAGCAGGAGTTCAGAGGACAGAGTAATTTGTCCTGACTGGGAGAAATCTGGGCAGGCTTCTTGGAGGAGGTGGCACGGCACCACAGGATTTGTAGCTAGGCGGGATGGGCATTCTAATAGGAGGGACAAATGCTGGTGCTGAGAAAACCCTGGTGCTGTGCAGGGAGAGGCAGGACATTAGGTTCACCCACCGCAGAGACCATGATGAGCTAGAAGGGTTGTGGGTTGGCATCAAAATGTTGGCCACCAGACTCAGAAGTCTAAATTTTTAGGCTGCATGCAACTGAGAGTCACTGAAAAATTTTAGGCAGGGAATGATATGATCAGAAATGTGCCTTCTTGGAATGTTGGTTAGATGGAGATGATCTGTTCTTCCTTTGTGGGTCTAAAACACACTGTTCTGCCTCCGTGGCACTTAACTGTCTCTTGCTTTGCAACGTGATTATCTGTGTGCTTATCTTTCTGAGCTCCTCACTGCCACTGGACTTAAGCTAATGAAAGACATAATGGATTTTGTGCTAGCATACTGTCTTACGCATGGTGGCACTCAATAAATATTTACTTCAATGAATGTGCAATAGCTTCTTAAAATGGGTTTTAAAAAAACAGGGAAAGAGAGTGGGAAGGTGAAAAAAAAAAAAAAGGTGTAACATAAATGAGCTGGACAAATTCAGATGCTCCGTGCAACCTTCAAATTCGACATGTCTGCCTAAATGGTGGCTATACTGAATGACATCCAGAGGAAAAAACTATAGTCACAAAGGAGAACTGCACTTAAAGTTACTTAAGGTCCTGTTACTGGAAGTATGTATGAAGTAGTGTCCCAGCCCATGTTCTCAGTGAATGCTCAGTTCCAGGGGTGCCTTCAGGATAAAGGGACTATTCTATCAGGAAAGTCCAGTTACATGCTTATTAGCCCCTCCACATGGAATCTGGGAGTTTGGCCCTGCGGGGGCCCTGTTCCCTGATGGCTGGTGGGATCTGGGAAGGTGGGGGAAAGAGACTGTTTAGCCTTATCCACAAAGGGGGGATATCTAGGATGGCAAGTACTTTCTATGCTGCAAAGAAAGGGGCTCTGCCTCCAAATCAAAACAGAAAGAGCAAAACACTGCACTGGGAGAAAAAATCAGCTCCGGCACTGAGTGGCAGGCCCTTAGCTCGGCAGCATGAATAATAAAGTCTATGGATGGTTTTTCTTTGCACATTACCACCTTCGACCTTTTGGAGCTCTACCACTTTTATTATCACTCCTCAGAATCACCCTGTAAATTAAATTACTTTGCACATCCAGTGTATGAGAAAAAGGAGGCAAGAGGAAACGTGACGACTTGCACGTGGCCCCTCAGCACTGGGAAAGAGCCCCAGTTCCTGGCTTTCGGACAAGACCTTCCCATTCTGCCTCACACTCGGATCTTTCTCATCCTGGCGAGGCTCCAGTGTTCGGCGATTGGGGGGGGGGAGTAACTTTCACAGGAGCCAGGATTCTGCAGAGGTAACCCAGTGGTAACAACTGCCCTCCCAACAGTTGTTGCCACTTGTATTTGAGCTTGGGGTGGGCCCCTCCGCTCTGTCAGGGCCTGGGTGGTTAAAGTGCTGTATCATAGCCAAGGGCAATACAGGCAGAGCTGAACCCCTGAGGAGCCGAGCAGCTTGGGTGGCTTCCCTAAGGGAAGTCCTGGGAAAGCAAAAGCAAAACTTAGCACCATTTGCAACTTCATGGGCTCCAAAGCCACACATGGCATGGTCTGGTCGAGCTGAGCGTGCACTGTGCTGACTGTGACAAGAACGAGTCCATTTTCTGGTCTGAGTTTCCTTCCTTCTTACTGCAAAGCCTCCAGCCTGGTCAGGCAACACCCATTATTGGCCACTACTATTTAGTCTAGCCCTATTTTTAGAGCTAGCTTGGGGTGTCAGCCTTTTATTATTTTCTTCTTTTTAAAATAACAATAGAAATATGTTAAAAATTCAAATTATATGCACGGGAATAGAATAAAAACTCTTTCCAACGGGGTAACTACTGTCCCGTCTCTTTCCTTTCTTCTCCTCCTTTTGGCCTTCACAAATACACACACCATACACATGTACGTGGTTTTTAAAATAAATAGTAACATATTTACATGTAGTTCTGCAAATTCGTTGTGTTTTTTTTTTACTCAATAAATGTATCACGAGTAACCAGCCTTGCTCACACAGGGGTTGGTACATTTTTATAATTTTAATTTTTCATCTTGAGACATTTAAATTTTACAGGAAAACACAAAAGACAATATAAATATATAGGATTCATTTAAAAAATTAGTAAATTCCTGCAATTGCTCTCCTTCTCTCCAATCACCCTGGGAGTCATTGCCCGACCAACCTCAGACCATGCAGGGAGGGGAGGAGCAAGACCACACAGTGATATCTGCCTGTAGCAGGACTTCCCAAGAGGCGGCTCAGGCTGGCTGGGTGCAGACACACAGCATCTGGAAGCTGAGCCTGCAGAATTGCAAGGCTCCTCACTTAGTGCCCACTCGCCTTTGGAGGTGCTGTTCTGGTTAGTGGCAGGTGACAAGGGGGAGTGACAAGTTCAGTGAAAGTGCAATGCTTTGCAATTGTTCCCCCTTCTGGAAATCCAGGGGCCAACGGTTTGCAAGGGCAGCTGCTTTGTTTAAACATGGGGAACTTGAGTTCCTTTCTCACCAGCACATTTTCTCTGCAGATTCTGCCTGGGCCACCCACAAGCATGTGGCTAACCCTGATAGCTATCCCCTGTCCCAGGAGGCGTGCATGCTAATCCTCACTCCAGGGCAGAGACCCGAGCCCAGGTCTGAGCTGCTATCTAGACCAACCAGATGGTGAGAGGCAGAGAGAATCCAGAGTAGTTAGAGCACCAAGGGAAAGAGCAGGGCTCTGCCCTTGAGTCAGAGGGAGGGCAAGCTTCCTCTGCAATGTTTTCCGAACACTGTGAAACGGCACTTTGGTTGTGGCCAGACTCGAGAGGTAGCAAAATGTTTGGATTCCCAGTACTTCTCTACGTGCACAACGTGCTTCTAGTCCTTTAGACACCCTGAGCAGTTTAGTCCTCACAATCATTCTCTGAGAGAGTTTATAATTCCCCATTATACAGGTGGGAAAAGTGAGGCAGAGGAAGCTAGATAATTTACCTGGGTAGCAGCAGATAGAGGATTTAAATCCAGGTACTTTGGCTCCAAAGCCCATCTACTTAACCACCAGGCTACATGCCTTCTAATACTCGTGTTTCTCAAAATGCATTACAATTGAATAGGTATATATGGAAAAAAGGGTCCACGGCACAAATATTTTGAAAAACCCTAGTTCAAAGAAAGATAAGCAGGCTTCTTTCATGCCAGACTTCTCAAGGTTTTTCTATATTAAGATGCATTTGTGATCTGTAAAAAGCATGTGGTTGTAGCATTTCCCCCAATTATTTGAGCATAGATATGTTTTCCTAGAAAAGTTTGTGAGAATAGTGTTCTGCTGGCCACACTTTGAATAAATGAGGGCAAAGCGAATTGTTAAGAACAGGGCTTAAGCTTTGGCTCTTGCTGTTGAACTCACTTTGTGACTGGAAATTGCTTAACCTGAGCCTCTGTCTCCTCATCTGCAAAATGGGAGTAACAGTAGTTCCTATTCCTATACCTTATGGTGCTGTTGTAAGGATTCAATATACATGTAAAGTTCTCAAAGTGGTGCCTGGCTCTAAGCATTCATTAAATGGGAGATATTATAATAATTAGCAAGAATATTGAATAATTTAAGAACAAAGGAATTATGAGAATTCATTAAAAGCAGAAAATCCCTGCAAATATTAACACTCTAGAGTGATCTTTGCTAATGACAGTTCCTGTCTGAATAACATGAAAAATGTTTACACAAAAGAAAATTCTAACACCATGGAGTGCATTATCATTTTGAGGCACAGAGAAACAAGGGGAAATAAAAAAAAATAGCTCAGACAAAGTTTCTTTGGCAAAGAGGGTTTGCTGATACAGAAGCGGACCAAGGACACCAGAGCCAGTTTCCTGAGCACTGAACCAAGCTGAGACTTCCTTCCCAAGGGAGAGTCCAGGTGGCTGGACCCACTGCGCTCAGGGGAAGGATGGAGATGCTGGCTGACTTTTTATGGGATAAATTCTCACAACTGAACTGAAAGTGGCTTGGCATTAATAGCACCTCTTCCTGTTCCCATCTTAAGGAGTGACTCACGCATCTGCCATTTCACTTGCAGCCACTATGGGAGAAATGTGCAGGAACTCTGACTCCACAAAAAGCGCCCCCACTTCCTGCCTGATGCAGCAAACCAAACACGTGACAAAAAACAACACCCCACCCTCCAAAAATTACCCCACTGAAACCCCCACTCCCACTGCTAGCTGCAGGAGAAGGCTACTGCTCTTTGATACCCCCACTCCCACTGCTAGCTGCAGGAGAAGGCTGCTGCTCTTTGATGCAAAAGTGGAAGCCAAGGGCAAAGGCCAGGGCTCCAGGACCCAGGGCACCCGGAACAATTTGCTTTCAGCGGGCCAGAATGGCTCTTAACACCGGGCCAGCTTCCTGTTGTGCAACTATGTAAATGAACTAGTGCTTGGGCCAGGGCCAGCTGTACTGTGTGGCAGGGATGTGTGAGTAATGTAGCCACTGGGGCAGCCTCACAGTGAAACTCCCGTAGGCAGCCCACGGGCTCAGACTCGTGATCCTGCCCCAGGGACAGGGGCCCCTCATCGGCCACCTTCTAGGCCAAGGAAAACATTCATGTGGTAACAGACCACCCGTTTCCTGGTAAGCACAGCCTGGGGAAGACAGCAGCCAGGACCATCAGGAGATGGGGACTGAGTTGGTGGGTAATTAAAATCTAGGGGATTGGACTCCAGATAAAACTCACTAGTTTCTTTGGGTCGCTTCTAATCAGCCTCAGTGTCCTCATATGTAAGATGAAAGGGTCTCCTCTCTTTTCCCAAGGCCTTGTCTGTGTAGGCATCAAATGCGTGTGTGCTTACAAATGTCAGTAACAATTTTGGAAAGTAAATGTTTCCCTCCACATTTTGCAGATGTAGAAACTGAGGCTTGGAGGAGCAAGTTATCATGGCCAAGGTCTGTCCTAGAGTTGTGGAGTCAGAATTTGAACTGACAGCTGTAAGTATTCAGATGTGTTCCCTCCTGAAATTCTACATGGGCTTCTAAGCTTCTTTAAAATGATGTTTGCAACTAAAATTAATTGTTAATTTCTTTTTTGTAAAAAATGTTTATTTTATTGATTTTAGAAGAGAGAAAGAAAAGGAGAGAGACAGGAACGTCGATCAGTTCCTGTATGTGCCCTGACCAGGATCAACAGGCAACCTCTGCTTCGGAATGATGCTCTAACCGACTGATGCATCTGGCTGGGGACTGTTAATTTCTGACATAACAATTACTTGGTAAATTATCTACTGAAAATTAAAAATCTGACTTTCATGGGTCCTTCTTGGACTACTCGTTCTTTTGCATTGCCAAATAGAATGTGCTTAGGGAACTGTGTGTGGATTTTGAAATTAGCTAAAGCAAAATCTAATTATAATGTTCACATTAAATCATTAGCAAAATTAATCACTGAAATAATTCCATGGCCAAATACACATGATTTCTGTTCTAAAGCGATCCCTTGTTCACTAGTCTAAAGAGAGTTGGTGCTGAAAGACAGAAGAGGCATATGGGTGGTGAAAAGAGCTCTGGGCCCAGGTTAAGGAGACAGGGTCTGTCCAGGCACCGGCATTAGCTAGACGTATAATTATGCAAATCATTCTTCTCTTTCTGTACTAGTAAAACAAAGGCCTTGGATTAGATCCCTGTTTCTCATCCATTCCCTAATGAACACTCTTTTGAACGTATAAACACTCACTAAACTCCATCCCCTCTGAAGACAGTGGTTCCTTTGGAACCTATTGTTACAAAAATATAAAATGACAAAATATTAACAAAAATAGTGTTCTCTTTTATGTTATTAATTACAACATCTTTATGAACTTGGACAAGAGCAATGATGTTCAAGACCTTATTTATTCAGATTACTGTCAATGTGTGGCCCCTAGAAACATTCTCTCACCCTTTACCATCCTCTGTCCGCAAATCTTGAACTTTTGCATGAAATGACCTCGAGGGATCCATTCCCTATCAAGCTCCGATTTTTATCACACACCAATTTATTTCTTAAGAAACTACACATCAGGTTTCTATTTTTTGTTTGGAATAATAAAGCAACTTTTCAGTTAGTGATTTCTGTTTTGCACTAAACCACATTCATCATGCAACAACTGAACAGCCACAGATTAATTAACTTATCAGATGCAGCCTGAACGGCTGTGCGGAGCATACAGAGGTGAATAACAGACTTGGTCACTGTCCTCACAGAGCTTTGGTCAACGCCAAGTCTTTCCCAAGATCCTGAGCCCTCCCTGTTTATCTCCAGCTTCCATCTCCCCCTGGAGCTCTGGCTTCTAATACCCACCTGTCTGCTTAACATCTCCATTTAGCTGTATCTAAAACTTACCTCCAACTTAACGTGTGTAAACAACCTCCGATCCCCTCCCACCTTGGCATTCCCCATCTCCGAAATGGCAACATCATTTACTCAAATGTTCGGGCCCCCAATACTTGGAGTCATTTTGACTCCTTTCTTCCACTCACACCCAGCAGTTAATCCAAGCGATAGCTCTACTGGCACCACTTGCAAAAACACATCCTGAACTGAGGCTTCTAGTAATTCCATGTTCCCAGCATGGTTCAGACCACCCTCATCTCTCTCCTACACTGTGGAGACGGCCTTTTAGTTGGCCTTTCCCATTTCTCTCTTGCTGCTCTACAGTTTATTTCACAATCAGTAGCTGGAGGGAAGCTTTCTAAATTCAGTCTGGTCACATTGTTCTTTTTTCTCAAACCCTTCAGTGGCTTCCTATCATTCCTAGAATAATTCTAAGTTCTTTACATGGTTTATGAGACCTTAGATCTGGCCCTTGGCCATTCCTCCAGTTTTGTCTCTCAATCTTCTAATTCTTGTGTTCTACTTGCTTTTCAATAAAAGTACAAGGCCTGTTTCCACCACAGGGCCTTAGCACATGCTGTTCCCCCTGCCTGGAATGCTCTTCCCTTAGATATGTACATGGGTTACTCTTTGTTTTTTCAGCTTTCTGCTCATATCACCTTCTCAGCAAGGCATTTTCAGATTGCCCTGCATGAAATAGCCATCACCCTACCTTACCTCTCACTTTCTTTCCTCTTACTTTGTGTCAATTTTCTTCTGACCCTGATCACTCCTTGATATAGTCTGCGTGTTTTTGTCTGCCTCTGCTCCTGCCCCTTGAATCTAAATACCACAAGGTCAAGGCCTGTCTTTTTCAATGCTCTCTGCCCAGCTCCTGGACAGGGCCTGATATGTAAGTGTTGACTAAATGACTGAGGGACATAATACCACAGGTACCACTTTCTTGAATGAGTCTTACATGTCAGCTTCAATTTTCATATTATCTCTAATCCTTACACCAACCTGACAAAGTGAATATTATAATTTTTTCACAAAGGAGGACACAGGCTGAAACTGCCCTCTGGCAGCATGGAAGAGGCAGCGCTGTCCCGGGTTTAGGCTGCATGTGTGAAACGAGAAAGCTGAGGACAGGGCAGTTTCTGGGTAGCTCAGTGACTGCTCGGTGGGTCTACGGCTGGAGGGATTCCCAACACTTCTGTGAGAAGGAGTTCACCGAAATAATTCTAGCAGCCACTAAAGCAGCAGTAAAAACTGAAAGGGACATGGTGGTGAGGGTGGAGTTGGGAATTCTGAACCACTCACTAGCTGCTTTGCCCATGGCTCGACGAGTCCTAACCATCCCTGGGCTCTCTCTCAAGGTCTGTCTTCCCACAGGGTCCCGCTCACACTGGCCTCTTTCCCCCCTATTAAAAAGAAGAGCCTCCAAGTTTGCCACTCTTCAAAGCCCATTCTCTGACCACATGGTCAGCTCTCTTTAGTTCTGAGGCAGCCAGGAGGACTTATAGAAAGGTGCCACAAAAAAGGTGGCTTGTCGCCCTCAGCTATGACCTGCTTGGGTTAGGCAGCACCCCAGCCAGACATTATGATCAGGCCTAGGCCTCAGCTAACATTATGATCAGGCCTAGGCCTCAGCTAACATTATGATCAGGCCTAAGCCTCAGCTAGACGCTTCTGAAACTCCATCAGTTCACCCAGAGGGGATCCTCTCAGAGAAGGATCCTTGCAAGTCAAGTTCAAAGACAGAGAAACCAGGCTTGTGCTTACTGTGGGAAGCAGCCCTCCCTGGGGTCAGGTGCCTCATGGAACATGGCAAACAATATACTGGGAGACCCCGTGACACACAGGAGAAACAAAGGGAAGTGAACGACACTGAGCGCCTGCTCAGCTGGGCCATGGTGAGGTCCCTCCTGCAGGTCTCCTCGGATCCAGCAGGTCTCCCTGCCCTGGGCAATGCTGAGTAAACATCAACTTATTTGTCCATCTCCCAGACCCCAACCTCACCTGTCTTCTGTTGACACATTCTGTCAACAGATCGGAACTCCAAGGACCCACGGTGTTTGCTACACCCAGTCAGGTCAAGATTAAAATTCTGGGCATAGCTCTTCCTGGTCTGAGATCCTCCCTGTCTAGGTGACATCTACAGATAGTCCATCTCCCCCACTGGGTTTGGATTTTTACGAGCTGAAGTCTCAGAAGACCACCTTAATTCCAGGCTCTGCTGGAGAACAGAACGAGTCCCTATAGCCTTCTTTCTGTCCACTGACCACCAACACGCAACAGCTGGACTAGCATGATCTTAACACAACCTAAGTTTACTGGACACCTACTGCGTGCCAGGCCCCACCTGAGGTTCCAGGGATGCGGTAGTGAGGGAAGACCAACCTTATGAAGGCCATAAAAAGTGTTATGGGTTTTGTATGGGGACGCGTGCTTCATGCTGGAAAATTTCAGAGCGAAGGGGCTCTAACTGGGCCAGGGCACCAGGGAAGTGGTGTTCAAGGCCAACATCAGAGCTGTCTACTTGAAAGGTTAGAGATGTACTCCTAATGCCCCTCCCATTACTGAGAGAGCTGGCAGATGAGCATCAGTGGTAAGGGAGGGAAGAATGTTTCCACTCCTGCAGGCTAGGAATGAAGCAGGCACAGTGAGTTCAGCTATTCAGAGACCAAATGACCGGCTTAATCTAAATCTAACGTGGCCATGAGGGCCCCTTTGAAACTGGAATTGCTGTGGGTTAGTAAGTAATTACAACTCTTTTAAAGCCACTTTTCAAAAAGCATAAACATGTTCCTATCTTTTGAACCAATAATCCTAACTCAGGGTATTTATCCTTAGGAAACAATCCAAAGTACAAGGCACTGCACAGAGATATTCACTGTGGTGTTACTGATTAAAGTATTAAAAATGAAGGGGAAAAAAGTCACAAAATACAGAAATGGATACATTACGACGTGTCAGCTAGGTGGAGTTTCTAAACCACTGAAGGTATACTTTCTAGAGACTATATTGCTATATAAAAATATTTAATATATTACACTAAGTAAAAAGATTGACCCATGCTACTCCAAGCTGTATAAAAACTATATATACAAAGGGGCAGAATGGTCTGAATACAGAAAGATGAAGTTAATTTGCTAAATGGGATTATAAATGTTGTTTTTCTATTGTTTGAGCAATAAAAATAAGACTATAACACATAAACAAATATAATTAAGTCCCCCATATTTCTTTCTCATTTATCTAAAGTAGGGGTCTGCCAATTATAGCCCATGGGCCAAATCCTGTCTGCGGTCAGTTTTTGCAAATAAAGTTTTATTGGAACATAGGAATGCCCACTTGCTTATGTATTATCCATGGCTGCTTTTACACTGTGCTGGCAGAACTGAGTAGTTGTGACAGAGTCTGTATGGTCCAAAAAGCCTATAATTGTTGCCATTTGGCCCTTCATAGAGAAAAGTGTGCCAACCTCTGATCTAGAGTAAAAAGAGCTCGTGGCTTCACTCAGAAGTTAATCGCATATATAACCTAACAGTACTTCCTGAATATGGATGAATAGAAGAAATAATCTGTTTTATACTTGCATCCACTGGTTCTTAAAAAACAAAACAAAACGTACTATTCCCCCAAATACATCTCCACATTGTTTCTTTCCACTTCAACTGGGATATGAAAGTCATGCATTAATCATATAACTTATCTAATTTGGACTCCAGTGGGGAAAAGAGACAGAGAAATGCTTCTTAATTTAAAGATTAATTCTGAGAACTAAAAAGCATTTCTTACCATTTACATTTTTTTGTTTGCTTTTTAAAGCTTCTCTGGCCTTGGCCTTGGCCCTGGCCGGTTGGCTCAGCGGTAGAGCGTCAGCCTGGCATGCGGGGGATCCGGGTTCGATTCCCGGCCAGGGCACATAGGAGAAGCGCCCATTTGCTTCTCTACCCCCCCCCTTCCTCTCTGTCTCTCTCTTCCCCTCCCGCAGCCAAGGCTCCATTGGAGCAAAGATGGCCTGGGCGCTGGGGATGGCTCCTTGGCCTCTGCCCCAAGCGCTAGAGTGGCTCTGGTCGTGGCAAAGCGACGCCCGGGAGGGGCAGAGCATCGCCCCCTGGTGGGCAGAGTGTCGCCCCTGGTGGGCGTGCCGGGTGGATCCTGGTCGGGCGCATGCGGGAGTCTGTCTGACTGTCTCTCCCCGTTTCCAGCTTCAAAAAAAAAAAAAAAAAAAAAAAAGCTTCTCTGGCCTTTGGGAAAAATAAACAAAAGAGTTTCTGATTATTCCAACTGGTTGCACACCTGGCCTTCGAGGCTCCTACCTTCTTGTGGAAGGTCATTGACACGTGCAGCCAACAGGGACTTTTCCTCCAAGCTGTTCCTTATTGCTTACAAAAATGCATTGACTAGGAATGGAAGAAAGTTCCCCATATTCTCAACCGAAGTCCCTACCAAGTTACCTGTACTATTTATTAATTACCAGGCATGTTTCCTTTTTTTACAAATTGGGGAAAGACAAGCCTATGCTTTAGAGCCAAACAGCTCATTCCCAGATTTTGGAGGAGCTGGGCTCACCCCCAACAGAAGCTGACCACCAAAGTTACAAATCGCTCTTTGATTCTAGTATCCTTTGAATTTATAACAATTAGACAGCTGTTTGACATCTAAGAACAAATTCTAAAATCAATCAAGGAAGCAAAATCTAACTCAAAAGTCACAAACTGGCAGCTGGAGGGCTGGAGTTGCCCTACAAACTGGTTTTATCTGGCCCATGAAGAATTATTTAAACAACAACAACAACAAAGCCAACATTTAGAAATAGGGAGTTTTCACATGCAAATCCAGATTGCTGGCTGCTTTACAGAGAGCACATACATCCCCACATGGCTGCAGACCCCAGGTAGGGCCCAGGCTCACTCCCCACTCTCTGTCCTGGCCTGGGTCCTTCAGCATCTGAGTTTGTGACCACGGGGTAAACGACCCTTTAGAGAGTTGTTCCAACGTTTTAAGCAGGTGGTGGGACAAATTACAAGTTTAAAAGTCAACAACCTCAGTCCTGGACTAAACTTCAGTTCCTTCTCCTTCCCACTTAGAGGCAGTTTGAAGGAGGGGAAACTGGCCAGAAAGAGATTCTCCAACAGCCTTTCTGTAATGACTTGTATTAGGATAGTCATGCAAAGGACTCACCCACAACAATGTGCATTAATACACTGGACCAAGAACTGTTCGATCCTCATGACCCCAGTTCCTGTTTCTTTCACCTGACTTCTACAACCACCTAATATTTAATCATTTAATAGATATGTACTGGGCATCTTCTGAGAACAAGCCACTATACTATGTATGCACAAAAGAATTCAGGAATTCTCTGATCCCAAGGATTTGACAAGTTCAGCTGGAGAGAAAACTTTCACACAGACCAAAGAGGAACTAACAGCTCTACCTCTGTTGCTCAGAGCTTTCATCTTCACAATTACTCTATGAGATCAGTATGATCATTATCTCACAAGAGGAATATATTTTAAAGCCTTAAGTCGTTGGTAGAGTCCAAAGAAACTGAAGAAAAATAGTGAAGAACAGCATGTACAAAGTGACACATATTAACCTTAAAAAAGAGATAAAGTCACTATTACCAATGTTAGATTGCTAGGAAATTATACCATTTGATTGGCCTCTACATCAGAGTGCTATTTCCATTCTTTGGAACATACAATGATTTTTGGTGGTACACAGTTATATATTCTTTATTTTAATATTCATTGCTAATATTTATTTTAATGTTTATTAGAAAAAGATAACCACACACAAGACCAATGGTTTAAGCATGATATTGTTTGAGAAAAGGTTAAATTAACAAGTGAGTTAATTTATAATAGGTTTAAAGAAAAAACAATACACACATATTAGATGGTATAATGGTATAAATATTCTGATGATGGTATATAAAACACTGGTGTTTTACTCACTAGCAGAGTCAGGATCCAAGCTGTCTATTAATTAATCAGGAGTAACAAAGATCTCTGATTGCTTAATGCAGAATTCTCAGTTAACACTGGGTTCACTAACAATAGCATCTCTAGGTGGAGTGTTATCCCCAAGTCACCTTCCCAGAATATGAAGTAAGGGAGGAGTGGGAAGCTGGGTGAAAAAGAAATGCTGTCCAGTATTTTGGGAATGTGAATCTTGAATTTTCAGCATCAGAAGTGAGTATGTATTACAGCTAGTACGTGAAGTAGAAGCAAGGTTCTTCTTGCTGTTGTCAGCCCTGCGTAGGCCAAACAATGTCAAAACATGATTAACTAAAACAAAATGCAATCTATTTTTGTTAATAAGTAATAAAAATTGCATCTAAATCTAAGGCATAAATGAGGCTTATATCTGCTGCCGACACAGCCTAAAGCACAGAACAAGAGTGAAACTGAGATAGGGCTGGATTAGATAAGGAGAAAGACAGGCCTGGAAGTCTTTGGAGATGAGGATCCCTCGCAAGGTGAGGCCCCAGGGAAAGGAGACAGTTTAGGTTTACTCACATCTGCCTTTGTTTGAATTTGCTTCCTAACCTTCTCTCTGTCTCTGTCTGTCTGTCTGTCTGTCTGTCTCTCTCTCTCTCTCTCTCTCTCTCTCTCACACACACACACACACACACACACACACACGCCCTATTTAAATTTGACATGTATTTTTAAAACTTCAGAAAACTCAAAGAGCAATTAAGAAAGGCTGCCATAATGCTTAAGATATTTCTATATTTCTATTCATAAGTAAACTGAATTTTTTTTGTCTGTGGAAACAGGAGCTAAGTGATGTGGCAGGGCATGTCTAGGTAAGAAACGTCCAAACCTGTTGAGAACTTAACACAAAAATTTGTTTTGAGCCAAACACAGGTTGCACTTGGAAGTAAGATCTCAACAGACTGAGACGAGCGCTTCGGCGAACAGCAGCTTGCCACTGCAGTTTCCTCTGTGCATCTGAGGCTTCAGAGGGAACTGCAAGGATGACTGCTGCGGAGGGAGGAATTGTCTGGGGCAGGGTGCAGGCGAGTCAGGATGGTGTGTTTTCTTGGGGAGGGATTATGGTTTCTTTCAAAGGTGTGTTAACCGAGATGCACAGAAACAATGGACAGGGCTTGCTTAAGGCAAAGATAAACTTTTATTTTTATTTATTTATTTATTTATTTATTGATTCATTTTAGAGAGGAGAGAGAGAGAGAGAAGGGAGGAGCAGGAAGCATCAACTCCCATATGTGCCATGACCAGACAAGTGCAGGTTTCGAACCAGCGACCTCAGCATTCCAGGTTGACGCTTTATCCACTGCGCCACCACAGGTCAGGCGGCAAAGATAAACTTTTTACCGAAAAGTTACAGGCCTGGGGCATGATTACCCACCAGAACGTGCCCAGTTAGGAATTTATGATCATATTACTCTGTGAGGTTACTTTCCATAGAAACCCCTCCTTAAAAAAACTTTTTTTTTTATTGATTTGAGAGAGAGAGAGAGAGAGAGAGAGAGAGAGAGAGAAAGGAGGTGGGGAGGAGTGGGAAGCACCAACTAGTAGTTGCTTCTTGACCAGGCAAGCCTGGGGTTTTGAACTGGGGACATCAGCACTCCAGGTCTATGCTCTATCCACTGTGCCACCCCAGTTCAAGCAGAACCCCCCCTCTTTTTTTCTATCCAGATTTTTTTCAAAGGAATTGGTCCCTAAGATTTGGGAACATCAGTCAGGTGCTAAATAATTTTCTGGAAATATATCAAGATGTAGAAAATGGTATCGATAGAATACAAAAAATGGTCAGTACTGTAATAATACAAACAAATATAACAATAAGCTACTCTGGATATGTGAGAGAGGGGTGGGAGAGACAGAAGGAAAGATGAGAAAGGGAGGTGGGAAGGAAGATGAGGAGAGGGAGGGAGAAGGGCAGAGAGAGAGAGAGAGAATTCTCAAAGGGCATTGCTTGAATGATGATAATACTGACAATAGTTTTAGCAGTACCTACTGGGTCTTACTGTATACCAGGCACCGTGCTAAGTGCTATGCAAGGACCACCTCATTTAATCTTCATACTAACCCTATCATCCCCACTTCAAACCAAGGCCTGAAGAAATTAAGTAAATTGGAGCTAGCATATCAGCACTGAGATCAGTAGACGACTCCAAGCCTTTGCTTTGAAACACCGGTCCCTCAGTTGCCTCCTAAGCAAGGTGATTCCAGTCTAAGCAGCAGGGTAGAATTCCCAACTGCTTGCTTAAGTGAACTTAGAGCCCAAGCTGCAATTCTCAGGGTGTCCGAGGAAAGGCAGAGGCTACTGGTGGTGGTGTTCCTTCCTCCCTGTGCCCCACGCCATCACATAGCTCTCTAAATCTCTGATTTTCAGATATATAAAGAATGTTCATGAGAAGAGGTGCCAGTGTGTAGTCTCCGGAGAGCCCACACACATATCATTATGAAAATGGATAGAGACAGCAACAGGTCCAGAATCAAGAAGTGTAACCATGACACATTGAACTGCTAGGACTCAGGTGTTTTTGTGAGGGGCTATGAAAATGCTATCCATTTCATCCTGCCTGTAACCCTACAAAGTATGCATTAACCCCATGTTACAGAGGCGAAGAGTGAGGCCCAGAGAGCTTCAATCACTTGTGCCAAATCACGCACCTAATAAGGGGTAGGTCCAGGATTTGAACCTAGGCCTCTCTAGTTTCAAACCCTCCCTTCTGGCATATCACTTAAGGGAGTATGTCATCCCATTTGAAACAACAGCCAGGAGTGGTGTCTAAATTCACAGACTGCATCGATGCTGTCTGGGCATAACCAGCTCAGCCATTTACTAGCTGTCAAAAGACTTACCTTGTCTGTGCTTATTTCCTCATTTGTAAGATGGGAATAATAACCATACCTTTCCTCTCAGGTTGTACTGAGGAATGAGTGAGCTAATATTTGTCAAGTGTTTACTTACATGTTTGTGAAATAAAAAAATCCAAACTTCTGTCTTCTGTAGGCATCTATATGCAGCCGGCAAACAAAGCACTAATGGATATATTATCAATGGAAATGTATCTCATCAGCTCTCGCAGTGGTCATCGCAGCAAACCCACAAACACTGCCCGTGGGACTCGGGAGGCTTTCATCTGAACTGCTGGACGGGAGAATACATGGGGAACGGAGTCCTAGGCTTTCGTCTCAGATCCAACATGAATTAGCTGTGTGACTTGGAGAGGGCATTTCATTCTTCTGGGCTTCAGCTCTTCCCACGTTAAAAGCTGCTGAGCTGGCCTGACCTGTGGTGGCGCAGTGGATAAAGCGTCGACCTGGAAATGCTGAAATCGCCGGTTCGAAACCCTGGGCTTGCCTGGTCAAGGCACATATAGGAGTTGATGCTTCCAGCTGCTCCCCCCTTTCTCTCTTTCCTCTCTCCCCCCCCCTTTCTAAAATGAATAAATAAAAAAAATTTTTAAAAAGCTGCTGAGCCCCAGTGTGACCAGTGGCAACAAGGAAGGAAAAGAGGTCAGACAGACATGGGATCCAAGTGCCCTGGGTTCTGGTCCACCAGAATTTTATAACTTTCAACAAATGATTTCATTTTTTTGAATTTCAATTTCCTCTTCTCTAAGCTCCTGTCCCCCTTACCTCACAGGGTTCGGGGCAAATAAGTAAGCACATTTGAGAGCCTGTTGGCAAAGATGATTCAACAAGAGCATCTCCTGCTTTTGGGTAACAGGTGTGCACTTAATAAATATTTGTAGAAATGATTCTGTGATTTAGAACAGCCTGGAATAACCCCCCTATTACTTGTCTGTCCCCCTAGAATCTAAGGTCTCCAAAGGCAGTACATCTCTGCCAATATTCCTATACTTGATAACAAGTTAGTACTTAAAAGAAATGTTTATTGGTTGAATTTGTGGAAGTAGGAATATGTGAATCAATGAATAAATGACTTAGAAGTAGCACGATGAGCAAAAACAAACAAAAATCAACCAACCAACCAACCAACCAAACAAACAAACAAAAAAACCCTATGTAAAGATTTTAATTAATGCCCAAAGTACTGAGAAACAACAAGGAAAGATATGCAGGTATAAAGGTCTGTATCACCCTCTAAATTCTTTTCTCTGGGGAGGTGGTTTGAGTGCGGAAAGGCAAAGTTAAGATACTATAAAGTGGTTAAATTAACATACTCAGCAGGTTCACCAACTTTCTAGAGCTGAATACCAACTGAGATAATTAAAGGCCAGAGCCTTCTTCATTTTTTTAAATTGACTCCCCTATAAACTACCTGCTGACAAAGGCATAATTAAGTTGACTCCAGTGAGAAACAGAAGGAAACTTTTCTCTTCCATTCTTAATTAAAAAGAAGTCCCCACTTTGCCTCCAAGCTCAATAAGCACTCAAATTCACTAGAACTAAAAGGAACCACCGTTTTTTGTTCTGTTTCCCCTTTCTTTTTAAAATTAAGCCTGCAACATCCTTTATTCCCAGTGACCAATCCGTCAGAGGCTCAGAAGTAGACGGGCTGGGAAGAGCACCCAGAGGGAGGCAGCTACCGTGCCAGGAGGTGTGCACACCAGCTCTTGACTGGGGAAAGGAGAAATAAATGCCCAGGAACCTCCCCCATTACTGTTCGCTGGGTGGCCTAAAATACAATCTGCAATTTTTAAAAATACTATTCTAAAAATAGGGAGTTTGGCTTAAATCCACGAGTTGGTGTTTTGATTTTTAAATTGTGTACCAGTAAGTAATTCAGGGAGTTTGCAATTTTATTTTGATTTCAACGTCCTAGACCATTTGTTCTCTCAGAATATGGGAAAATGTGAAAGGAGGTAAAAGGGCGGTGGGTGATAATGGAGCAGAAGGCTTAACTTCCAGTTTGAAAGCAAAAGCTAGCTACACATCCCTAAAACAAGTAACATGTTTTAAGGGTGTGTGTGTGTGTGTGTGTGTGTGTGTGTGTGTGTGTGTGTGTGTATGGGGGGTATAATTCACTCAGAATGAAAGAAAAACTGGTAAGTTTCAACTTACTCATATCTTTCCTGATGTCATTTCTGGAACTGACCTTCATGCACACAAAACTGCAAATAATTCCTAGCAGTCAGCTTTAAAAGTAAAAAGAATCTTTGAGTGTTGGGTGATCCAAACATGGTCTCTGGGATAAGAATTTTAAAGTCTCCATAAAGTAACAATCATAATCAGAATGTATTTCAAAAAAGATGTGCTATTCCGGTTGGCTCAGCGGTAGAGTGTCGGCCTAGCGTGCGGAGGACCCGGGTTCGATTCCCGGCCAGGGCACACAGGAGAAGCGCCTATTTGCTTCTCTACCCCTCCGCCGCGCTTTCCTCTCTGTCTCTCTCTTCCCCTCCCGCAGCCAAGGCTCCATTGGAGCGGAGATGGCCCGGGCGCTGGGGATGGCTCTGTGGCCTCTGCCTCAGGCGCTAGAGTGGCTCTGGTCGCAACATGGCGACGCCCAGGATGGGCAGAGCATCGCCCCCTGGTGGGCAGAGCGTCGCCCCTGGTGGGCGTGCCGGGTGGATCCCGGTCGGGCGCATGCGGGAGTCTATCTGACTGTCTCTCCCTGTTTCCAGCTTCAGAAAAATGAAAGAAAGAAAGAAAAAAAAAGTGCTATTACAGCATCTTAATGAATGAAGATTCATTGGAAATTGGGCTATTGTAAAATGAGAGTGGGGTGCGTGGCAAGTGTTATAAGAAGCTGCTTGCTTCTGGTCAAAAAGTTTGAAGTCCCTTAAATATTTTATTGCACTTGTGAATTTTAGGAACACCATTTTCAGCTAATCTCTAGAGTATAAAGATTTGGAATTGTGTTTGTGTGAGTGTAGCATCATGTGTGAACCATGAGGGCCACCATCTCTCCCCCTCTCCCCGGAACAAACACCCACAAACCAATGGGAATGCTCTGAAGGTTAAATTGGATAGTTTAGCTGTCCAGGAATGTATGTTATGCAAACAATGTTGGCTCCCTGTGCCAAGGCAGAGATACTGTGGGACTTGAGGCTGCTGGCCACGAGGACAAGGATGGTAGAGCATGCAGTTCTACTTACTGGGGCAAAGTGGGAACTCTCAGAGATTGTTTGCCATGTGTCATTCTCCTAATCTGCAAAGGACAAACCATTACAGAACGGGCTATATTAAAACCAGAGACTGTTAGTCTGCATGCGGGGAGGAGGAATGAAGAGAAAGGGAGGGCAGGAATAAAAAGCTCTCCTTTTAGGGAGAAAAAAGAGGGAGAGAACCTGCAAAGGGGCCAACAATACACTTCTAAAAGGACACTTCTGCTTGCAAAAGGGTTCTCTAGAAGAAGGGAGGTTCTGCGTATTTCAGAGTCAGGTTAAAATCAATAAAGAACTTCTGGCTTTTCAGATGCTAGTGGCAAAGACACTAACGTAGGCTGCCAATCAAAGATCAATTCCATAAGGAGGTCAGAGAAGCCCAGGAAGGGTACTATAGACTTCTAGGAAAATGCAATTTGCTTTACAAAAATCTGCTTTATGCATTTTTCTTCCTTCACAGGGAATGTGGGGGTCTTCAATCAAGGTGGCAAAAAGGGGACAGGAAGCAGAACAGGGGTTTGGAGAAAGCAGGAAGGGAAGGACTGCAGTGTCTCTCCCAGGGATGGCGGGTGGTTTATTTGCACCCTCTTACAGTTCCCGAAATAATTAACATGAGCTGCCATTCTTGTTTTTCCAGTCATGATTTCATCCAGTCCTTGCAGAAACTCAGAATTAAATGTCATGGTTTTGTTTTCTAGAAAGAAAAACTCCCCCAAAACAAGGGAGTTCTGCATACCGCTGAGAGCATGTGAGACCTGAAACGTTTGTGAGTGCACTAATCATTAACATGCTCTTCCGAAGGCAGGATGGCCCCTTTCTCTGCTGACGATCGCATTTCCTTCCATTGGCTCCTGCCCTGTCCTGGTTTACTTTCTGTTTCTCCCACTCATTTCCATGCATTCTTCTGAAACACATGCGAAGTCCAGAAGAACCTCTCCCTTTCTGCCTACTGACTCAACCCTCCCCTCACAAACCCACGTTTTTCAATATAAATTCTGACTTGTTTTTCCAAGACCTCTCCATCTTGTCATTCCCCTGGGAAGTGGGGGATGGAGAGGGGGAGGAGCTCCTTCCTTCTTAAATAATACAGTAGAATAAAGTAGAGGTAAGCTCTGTAAGAAACCATACATTTTAAAAAAGGTGTCTGAGAGGAAGACTAGTCTGGTAATTAAAAATGTGGAGGGAGACAGCTCTGGGTTTGCATCCTGGCTTTGCCGCTGACTAGCAGCGACACTCTGGATTGGTTACTTAGTCTTCCTAAACCTCAATTTTTCTCACCTGCAAAATGGAGATAATAATGTAAAAACCCTTCCAGGGTTGAAAGGAGAATTAAATGAGACACAGAAGGTGAAGTGCTTCTAGTTCTTGAAACATAGTAAACACTAGACAAATGTTTGCTTTATTATCGTTACTATTATTATTATTTTAATGTAAACCCTTTGGATAGAAATGTTACCCTACCTCCCTCAATGCACAAAGAGTACCAAGAACTCAGAGCTTCTAAAAGCTAAAGAGCAGCATTGTAAGAAAGGCTCAGGTGCAGCTATTTGCCAATTGCAGCCCCTGGGAAGCCCTTTTCAGCGGTGATAAGCAGAACAGAGCAAAGGGCCTAATTTTAGGCGTTTCCAATGAGGACACAGTGGTTGATCTGAATGCCTTACCTAGCAGACCAGCAGCAGCCACCCCCCCCCCCCCCCCCCCCATCCACAGGCTGTCAGCCTTCCCGGGGAGATGCAACACAGCCCTGGACTCAGGAATTTACAGCCAACTTGCCCCCCTCACCATGTCCCTTCTCCCTTCTTGTGACCTCAAGGCTTGAGAGAAATGACAAACAGCTCCTTCTCACAAATAAAGCAAGGATCCTGCTGCTGGTATCAAGGCCTGTCCCATTTGTAGACGCTCCCAGAAAATAACACAAAACACACAAAGACAGGCAGGCTCCAAAGCTCAGTGAGGCTCTGATTCACCAGGGCGTACTTCAGAGCTGGAACTTCGGGGTTGGGAGGCACACCACTGCCAGTCTGCCAAAAGCCTATCTTTCTTTAAAAAAAAAAAGAAAAGAGAAAGAAAAAAAGCGAACCTTTCCTAATAAGGTAATGCCACATGCCATTTGTGGTTTCAAATTGCTCAGCACTCCAGGATCGTATGACATTCAGGGCAGCCATCCCTTTATGCTTGTGCAAGGCTCTCCAGGAAGAATGAGAGAGTCTTTGGTGTGCCTGTGGGGATTACAAATGAATGGAGAACATGCTTTGCCGGTGGGACCCCACATTTTCCTGATTAACCACACTGGCCTCCTGTCCCTCCTTTGCACGCTGCCCGCAGGACTACGCTTTGTAGGCCCAGGCACTGTGAAAGCTCTCGGGCTGCTCTGCATGCATGCTTTCTCTCTCCAACTAGGTACAAGCTTGTCAAGGCCAGAAAATGTTCTTTTATTTCGTTTCACCCTGCTATGCTTATCATAGCGTAATCCACCCAGCAGTTAATAAATGTTTGACGATGGAGCAGTGCTGAGAATTTTACAGAGCAGTAGGTGATCACTGTATACCATCAACCCCCAACTTATAAATAGGCAGGGTTTCAAAAGTTGGTTTCAAAGAAGGTACTTACGAAGCATATTTTCCCATAGAAACAGTGTTATAACTGGGGGTTAGGTTTCCAAGTCTGCTCGTTTCTCAGAATATCCAATTCGTATTTATACACCCTCTCACTGAGCCATTTCATTTGTCTCAGACTCACAACCAGACTGGCGGTGAACGTGTGGAATACGTGCTCTCCATTTAATGGTTCCACTTAGTTACAATATCAGTGACTTGCACTGATTCCCTTATTGGATGTATTTTCATATTTTATGATACTTTATGTTGGTAATGATTAGATACTTCAAAAATAACATTAAGAAGAAATTATTTCTGCTCATTGTTAAAAAAGATGCATGTACTTTTGTTTTTATTTTTGCATTAAAACACAGGGGTGGGCAAAAGTAGGAAGAATAAATTCTGTGTTTTGCATGCTCACAACTGTAAACCTATGTTTGCCCACCTCTTTTTTTCCCAATGGTTTTAAACTACACTTATTTGGGTTACCCTGGACTTTCCCAACCACTTACTCCCTCCCTCCCTCTTCTCCTATATATCCATTTATATTCTACCTATTTCCAAAAATTATATGTAGAAAAAAATCAACCTCCAGGACTAGCCATTTGCATTTTTGTTCATATATATGTAATAAATATATATTAATATATTGTAAATATTTCTTTATTTTGAGCCATTGAAATATTTTTTTAGCCACTAAATAAATGAATGACCTTAGCTTTTAAAGGAAAAACTATAGTTCACAAAAAAAGCAGCATTAGCAAGACACAGAGAGAGAATATTGGTCTGCCTCTGAGAGTAACACTGTAAATGTAGAAAAAAGCTTCCCATGGCTCAGAGAGGACAGACACCATCCATGCCCAGCTCATGGCGAGGACAGCCTGGGGCCTCGGTGCCCAGTCTCCTGCAGAGCCCGCAGTGTGGCAGCTCTGTGAGAACACTGTCCATTGTCCAGGATGGGGCCTTCCAGAAGGTCAGGGACCATTAGCACAAAATACATGCACCCAAATGCCTGTCTTTGTATTGTTCCCTATAATAGCTCTCTGTATACTTAGTAATCTAAAAAGTCATACTTTAGCCCTTGTTCCCATGCAATAGCATCCTGAAAAGATAAATCCAAATGATTTTCCAGGAAGAAAACCAAGAGGTCTCGTGTATTTCTTAGACTGGCAGAAAAGATTATCCTGCGGATATTCTAGAAGTGCCAAATCCAAGTAAGCAAATGGGAAGCTCTCCCAAACTTAGCATGCTAAACTCATGTACTAAATGTGCCTCTCCCCATCTTTTGGAGTTCACAGCTGCCTTTCTAACCCAAATCAGCTTTGAATGTCACATAACAGAGCTGTCAGGTTAATGACCATGAAGTGTGACAAGTACCAGAGCATTTGTATCACATCTGTCTTTCAACGAGAATGGTTACCAAGACACAAGAAACTGCAATCTCTTCTCCACCCCACTGCCCTGGTAGGAACTCAACATGGCTCATCCTTGACTGATTAAGTTGACCCTTTCATGGAAAGAACCTAAATTATAGGTGTTCTCGTTAGTTGCCCTTTTCTTACATCAGCTCTTAGAGAAAATCTAACATATATTCCTTTACTCTTTATTTAAATTTTTTTGAAATGAAATTTAATGGGATGACATGGATCAACAAGAGTACATAGAGTTTCTGTGGACATTTCTATAGCCTTTAAGCTGCTGACTGTACTATGTGCCCGGCACCCAAAGTCAAATAGTTTTCCACACTATTTGTCCCTCCCCCACTTTACTCTTACCATTGGGAGAAATGTAATTTAACCAACATGGTGCCTCATTACCCCACGTTCATCTTTTCTTGGTGTTTCAGGATGTTGCTCTGCTTCCAGCTCTGATCAGTGACAAGAGGGCAGCCATCTAGCTGGAGCAAGTGTGGGAGACTGGTCTCAATGCGCTTGGATGCCAACGGACATCTTTAAAAGTACGATCACTTACTTTACAAAGTTTCACACCTAAACAGAGCATTGTTGTTTGTCTCTGAGAAATGCCAAGTGTTCATTCAGGCAGGGGTGGGAATAATAGGTTTATGTGGTCAGATCCCAGTTATTTGAACTATGCTAATTTTAGGAAGGCAGATGTGTGGCATGTCTGCACCCGGCAGACATCACTAATGGATCACAATCCTCTTTCCTCTTGGACCCAGACACGAGTTAATTAATACCTCTTTCCAACACTTGGCTCCAATCCACTGTAGGCGGTACATAATGTTGAAAACGATTAGCTATTCCTATTCTAATTGATTTTGTACACTTTAAATTCTTACTTTTATGCAATGACAGTTGGCTAAGATATCATTATTTTAGCAGCATTCTTTCTGTTCTCAGCTAATCCCTCCACTAGTCTAAGCTACAAATAATATGAGCTGTCAGCTATCGCATGTTTACTATGTGCCAGACACTGTTAGACATCAAATGACAACTTATGCCCCCGTGTCTCGACAGAAATCCCAAAGAGGGGAAGGGTAGCTCAAATTTGATCTGTGTGACAGCTTCCACCCTTTCCCTGGTGGCTCCCAGGCTAAATTAGTGGCCTTATGTTGGCCTCCTACAGTGCCACCATGCACTGACCTCACTGTACTCCAGTGGCCAGTCTATGCAACTGTCTTCCCTACCCACCTCTATAGCACAGGACCTATGTATCACTCACCTGAGACAGCCCAGCACCTGGAGCTCTGCTGAGTACATAATGTGTGTTCATTTCAAACAAAACAAAACACTCCTGTTTTTAATTAAACACTCTCAAGGCTTCAACTCAGAGCTCCACAATGAACAGATGAGCAGAAACAACTGCTACTGCAGGAGGGAGACCACGTACAATACATCAGCAAGCACGGTGTGCTGGCTCAGACACACAGGAGCCGAGGCGGCAGGGCCTGACCACTGACAGCACTACGGCCACCCATGCTGTTCCTGCCTCCCTGCTTCACTGCTATTTTTTTCTTCTTTTTGGCCTTTCCCCACCGACCATGCTGCACTGTGTTCTACTCAGTTCCCTGCCCTCACACTGGTCAAGCGGCAGGGCAGTGGTGAATAGATTCTTGGAAGGGATCGGTAGTAAGAGGAGCACCGGCCTGCAATGGGAGAGCAGGGACCTGGTTCCAGCACGCCCTGTACCTCTTGGGTAGTTTCATCCAGGCTTGTCAGTGGGAGAAGGCCTGCCCCAGCAGGACAGGTGGTGTGTACTAAGTGTGACGGTGTATTTCAGCACTCTGCCAAGTTAAAAGCAGGTTATCACTTCTTTTTGTGACGTTGCTGTGTAAAGGGGTGGTGTTGTCACTCTTGCATATCCCCTTGCCTTTATGGCCACCTCCCACGCTCCTCTAGCCCACTCTGTGCAGCTCATTTTACTGTCAAATACAAGAACCCGACTGTCCCTGGTCTGTGCTCAGACCTGCAGACTCGTGACCTTTTGAAATGTTGCTCATGGCATTTTTTTTTTCGCCTCCATTCCGACTCACCATCATCTCTGCAGACATCCTTAGGAGGATCAAGTGTAACTAACCTGCCAGCATTGCCCACAGGCTCCTGTGTGTTGACTCCTGATTACCTCCCCAGCTTGTTCTGACCCCACCCACCTCCCACACACTAAGCTCCAATCATACCTGAACTCACCATTCCTGTCCCCGCTGCCAAGCCCCGCCCACGGCTGTGGTCTCCCGCTCCGGGAGTGGCGTCCCCGTCTGGGCAGCTGCCCCAGCCAGACACTCTGGAGTCACTCTGGCTCCTCCTCTCGCTCCTGCTGCACCTCCTTTTCTTTCTTTTTTTCCTTCATTATTTTTTTTTTTAAGATTTTTTAAAAATTGATTTTACAGAAAGAGGAGAGAGGTAAGGGGTATGAGAAGTATCAACTCATAGTTGCCTCATTATATCACTGATTGTTGTATGTGCTTTGACCAGGCAAGCCCTGAGTTTTGAACTGGCGACCTCAGCGTTCCAGGTCAATGCTTTATCCACTGCGCTACCATAGGCCAGGCCCACTGCATCTTCTTTTCTATCTCTTAGTCCTGCTCGCTCTTCCTCCTCGACATTTCTCAAATTAGAATATATTTTTAACCCTACCGTGCTTGCTACCACTCTAGTTGGGACTACAAGCAGCTCCCTACTGTTATTACTGCAACATTGAGACCACTTTCTAGCTGGTCTTCCATCACAACCCCCACCAATCCCTTCTTCACAGCTGGAGGGATCTTTCTGAAAAGAAAATCTGACATGTCCCTTTAGACTTCTTCCACAATTTAAATGTCACTTCCTCCAGGGAGCTTCCTGATGTGTTCCTGTAGCACCTGTATTCCTCCCATAAGAACACTGAGCGTGCCTGCGGGTCTTCTCCATTAGAAGCAAGCTCCACTGGGGCCTACGCTGTTCTCCCGGGCAATATGAGGTGTTTTTTTTCCCTATGATTCCTTTGAAACAGGCCTTCTAGCCTACCACTCAATAGCCACCTCCCTCCCTCCTGGTAGAACAAGTGTACCCTTTCCTTGTGTGACTAGGGTAAATCCAGATTGCTCAAGGCACATAATGACCCCCGTGTCTCCCAAAGTCAGAGTGGCTCATCTCACTTCTGTGCTGGAATGAAGAACCAACACTGTCCCCTGGGCTCAGGGTGAAGTCCTACTACCCTTAAAAAGAGTCTCACCTCCAGTAGGGCCTTAATTTTTGTTTGTTTGTTCTTGTTTGTGCTTTTTGAATGTTCAACATAGGAAGAAACAGGAACAAAAACTTTGCCTCTGTGGTGAACTCTGAAAGGCAAAACCTATCTTATCCATCCTATGTACCTTACAGTACCCGTAACAGGCTTTGTGCAAAGTGGATACTCAAAGTGTTTGCCAAGTGAATAATTTAATTTGCCTCTGATGAGTCAAGGGCACTTAAGACTTTTACAGTGTCCTAGGGTCATAACGATGAACAGTAATTATCAACAAATTGTGCTAAATATATCCTGGTCCTGGGATTTCGCTAGTGGTTAAGTTCTGTTTGTTTATATGAGAGCCTTGATACCACCTCGCCGTGAAGGCTTTCAAACAGAACAACGAGCAGAGCTAGGCATTGTAGAAAGAGGTGAAAACCCAAGTTCAAGCAGCACAGGTACCTGGTGATGTGCACTGAATGTCCATTGTGCTTGTGTCAGACCCACTGTCCTCAAGGGGCTTAGCGCCTGGGAGCGGCGGGAGAAAAACAGACAATTTCAAAACCAGTGTGGTCAGTGTTTTAAGAAGTAAGGTAAAGGGTGCAGTAGTTATAAGAAGTAAGCCCACGCTGCACTTGGTGAGTTGGGAAGAACTTCCAAAGGAACATCTATGCTGGATCTAAATGCAGAGAGGAAGTAAGTTGGAGGGGGACAAATTGAAAAACAAAAGAAGTAGTATGATCAGGCTTATAGTCTACAACAAGCCCAATCTGGCTCCATTCTAAGGTGGCAGATGCGAGGGTGGAATTGGGGATACCAGCCGGGAGGCTGCCGCTATCATTCACTACAGAGTAACAGATACTTCTCAGGACAGAAACAGGTTGATGACAAATGACGAACATGGGTCCCCAAGAGCTTATGGTGCCGTGGTTGTTGCTCCGAGGATGACAGCTTTGGATATGCCTCCTACCTTCTGGGTTTGGGATGTTGGAGGCAACAGGGTACAGGGCAGTGGTTAAAACTTCTATTTGGTTGTAAAACACTTTGTCCGAATAAAGTATAGAAATCTGATACCTTTTTTTTTTTTTTTTTTTAACAGAGACAGAGAGAGAGTCAGAGAGAGGGATAGACAGGGACAGATAGGAACAGAGAGAGATGAACAGAGAGAGATGAGAAGCATCAATCATCAGTTTTTTGTTGCGACACCTTTGTTGTTCATTGATTGCTTTCTCATATGTGCCTTGACCGTGGGCCTTCAGCAGACCAAGTAACCCCTTGATCGAGCCAGCAACCTTGGGTCCAAGCTGGTGAGCTTTGCTCAAACCAGATGAGCCCACGCTCAAGCTGGCGACCACGGGGTCTCAAACCTGGGTCCTCCGCATCCCAGTCCAATGCTCTATCCACTGCACCACCACCTGGTCAGGCTAGAAATCTGATACTTTAAAAGAAGCAGAGTAGCTCTGTTGAACCTGGGGTGTGTATCTGCATGTGTGCACACAGGTGCGTGCACGCACATGGGTAATATGAAGTCTGACCTCCTTATTCACTCCGATCCCATAGTTACGTGAGCACAAGGACAGTGCCGGTCCCTATACTGCCACTGATTCCTTTGTGACCCCGCTCAAGCCTCCCTCACCCTCAGTTTTTTCACAAGTCCCATGAACAATTTGAATCTTAAAATCTTTAAAATCAACACTTACTTTGAATTTCCGACTTTGGTCAACACAAGGGGTTGGTGAAGTAAGGGTCTTCGATCACTGACTGCAGGGGAATCTGCACTTTGAAGTTCACAATTCTTTGAAGGTCAGGGCTTCCCAAACAGTTCCCCTGGTAGAAGTTTAGGGGTGCCTCAGCCCCAGGTGGCCAGGCAGGAACTGGCTGTCTAACGCCTCAGGCCGTGGGCACTGTCCTGCACACTCTGTCTGAGTGTCCCCAGTGCACCATTAGGAGGAAGTGAGTAGGAAGCACTGTCCAGACAGGAGAAAGGAAAACCTACATGGCCCAGAGCCTCCTCTGGCCTACCATGTCCACCTCTCCCATGTCTCTCACGTGTCCGCTAGCTCTGTTAATGGCAAAGCAAATACCAACCCACTTCCATCTGAATCTTAGGAAAGTGAGCACAGGACCAACATAGCCAGAAGGTGACAGGTAGTAGGACTAAAGGCACAATGACAAGTGGGAGTCTTTCTACCTGTGCTCTTAACTTCATGCCTTTCTGGCTACTTGGGGACCTTGCTCTATTGACCACCACCTGTCCCTCCAATGGCTCCAAACTCTCTGGTTTTCTTCTTTGATATGTAGAATTTCAGTCACAGTGGACAAAATATTTATTTGGAGGGAGAAATACTCAGAAGGGAAAGCTGTGCTCTCCTTGAGAAGGTTGGAGGCAGAGCCCTACGTCACATAGGCCCCCACAGATGCTGAAGCTGTGAGGAAGATCAAGATAGCCCAGTCCACTTGAAGAAAAAAGGCAGCAGTGGACAGAGGGATATGGAAACAAGTCTCAGGGCGCAGAGTCTCTGGACTGAGGAAAACGCTGTCTGACTTTGGGCTTCCTATTGCAGAAACACATGAAAATACAAACAACCAAATCCCCGGGACTGAACTACTATACCTGGAGAATTATTCATGTGGCCTGGGCCCGTCTTTCCTTCCTCAGGCCTCAATTGCACTGTGACAACCAAAAATTACTTCCTGGTAGCAACCACCAGCTCGCTAACAGGGCAGCAGGTGCCCTCCACTCTCATGTCCCCTGGCATCGGCCTGGTGCCAGGACTCGGATATGTGCCCACCTGAGGCTTGCTGGATGCCCTGTGCTGTCGGAGCACACGCTGATGGTGCAACAGCAAGGGCTGGCTCGGCATCCTGGCAACCCTCCAGCACCGGCTTTTAGAGGATAAGAAACAGGGTAGGACACTCTCCCAGAACAAACAAACCCAAGAAATGTCTGCTAGAAAAATGAGAAACAAATAAAACTAGCTGTGATGCTTCCTGTGAGAGTGTTTCTTGAAAATATCTGCCACCATGATAGCCTTTTTCTGGCTGTTCCAATGGAAGAACTTGTGTGCGTGTGTGCGTGTGTGTGTGTGTGTGTGTGTGTGTGTGTGTGTGTGTCTCAGAGACAGAAACAGAGAGAGGGACAGATAGGGACAGACAGACAAGAAGGGAGAGAGATGAGAAGCATCAATTCTTCATTGTGGCACCTTAGTTGTTCATTGACTGCTTTCTCATGTGTGCCTTGATGTGGGGGAGGGGCTACAGCAGATCAAGTGACCCCTTGCTCAAGCCAGCGACCTTGGGCTCAAGGCTGGTGACCTCGGGGTTTTGAACCTGGGTCCTCCGCATCCCAGTCCAATGCTCTATCCATTGCACCACCACCTGGTCAGGCAACCTTGAGCTTTTCATGCCAGCGACCTTGGACTCAAGTTGGTGAGCCTTGCTCAAACCAGATGAGCCCGTGCTCAAGCTGGCGACCTCATGGTTTCGAATCTGGGTCCTCTGCATCCCAGTCTGACGCTCTATCCACTGCGCCACTGCCTGGTCAGGCAAGAACATCTTATTACCAACAAAAAGTTTGCAGATGGAGCAGCATATGTATCCCATAATATTAATGAAGGTCAGTGGAAGTGTGGTTTGGGGTAGGAGTATGAAGATCTATATCATTCTTCATTACACATAGTCTGAGAACTATTTAACTCAATGAACTCTTATCAAATACCTACTGTATACATACAAAGTACTGTGGGAGGCAGCATAGGACAATGGTTAAAAATGAACTTGGGAATCAGGTGGGCCAAGGTTTGTGTTCTGACTATTCACTCACTCCCTGTGTGACCTTGACAAAGCTACATAAGTGCTCTGTACCTCAGTTTCCTCATCTGTAAAATAAAGGTAATAAAAGTATCTACCTTATAGGGTTACTGTGAGAATGAGCCTTAAACATATTAGAATTAATAATGCCTGACTTTTAGAAAGCACAAAGTACTTCTTGGCTATTATAATTATTATAATCTTTCTGCACGTCAATTTCCTCATCTATAAAATGGGCACAATAACCAAATCTACCTCACAGGATTGTTGTAGGATTAAATAGAATAATGCATGTATGGTATTTAGCATAAGTTATACAAAGTAAGTGGGCAATAAATGCTAACTATTGTTATTTCTAGATTCTTCCCAATTTATTTTAAAAAGAAGACATTCAGATCTGAATGATGGTTCATGCAACAAAAAAATGCTTTGAATGATTTCAGAACAGGTCACTTGTGACTAGGCCCTCATCACCCCCTGCCACCCTGAGTCCCAATCTTGTACAAAACACTCTGCTTTGGGCTCATTAAACTCCACAGTGACTCTCCCAAGAGTTCTGATGTCCCTACAAATATTCTATGCTTCCCTTTAACCTGATACTGACATGCCATTCACTCTGCCATTTAAGAGGTTATGTAAAATTCTGGCTTTGCCCGGGTCTGACCAGTTGGTTCAGTGGTAGAGCGTTGGCCCGGCGTGTGGAAGTCCTGGGTTTGATTCCTGAGGTCAGGGCACACAGGAGAGTAGACTATCTGCTTCTCCACCCCTCTTCCTACCTTTCTCTATCTTTCTCTCTCCTCCTCCCGCAGCCATGGCTCAAATGGTTTAAGCAAAGTTGGCCCCAGGCACTGAGGATGGCTCCATGGCCTCACTAAATTAGCTCAGTTGCGGAGCAACAGCTTGCCAGGTAGATCCTGGGTCGGGGCACATGCAGGAGTCTGTCTCTGCCTCCCTGCCTCTCACTTAATTTAAAAAGAAGAAAAAAATTTTGGCTTTGTTGTGCTCGCTTTGGCAGTACTAAAATCCTGATGAAGGCACCCTCATAGCTGCTAACCTTATAGAGCTCTTCCTCCATCCTGGCCAAGTGCTGAGCATGTTACATGCATGACATCACTAAAACAAGGCCCCTGGGAAGCTCCAAGGTGCCCAAGGTCCTACTTTCACGTGAGTAGAGTTATGGGATCCAACCAGTGGTGGGATTAAGCTGGTTTGCACTGGTTCAGCAGAACCGATACCTAATTTTTTGAGTTTGGTGAATCGGTTGTTAAAATGGCAGTTATAATCAGGGTTCTTTCTAAGGTGGGTGCCTGGGCAGCCACCCAATGTGGAAATCACAGATTTACATTCTTTTTTTTTTTTTTTACAGAGACAGAGTCAGAGAGAGGGATAGACAGGGACAGAGAGAGATGAGAAGCATCAATCATCAGTTTTTTGTTGCAACATCTTAGTTGTTCATTGATTGCTTTCTCATATGTGCTTTGACTGTGGGGCTACAGCACACCAAGTAACCCCTTGCTAGAGCCAGCAACCTTGGGTCCAAGCTGGTGAGCCTTGCTCAAACCAGATGAGCCCGCAGTCAAACTGGCGACCTCTGCATCCCTGTCCGACGCTCTATCCACTGTGCCATCGCTTGGTCAGGCACAGACTTACATTCTAAAGGAATGAGATCCTACTACTATAGTGAAAAGATGGTTAAGGATAAATCACACAGCTGATGATGCTTGAATAAAAGCAAAGAAAATTGCAAGTGAGGACATCAATCAATAAGTACTATGGAAATACCTTAAATAACATTTTGTGTACCTCTGTTATTCTTATTTAAGTATTAAATGCATGAAATAATAAACTACCTTTCAGTATATTGTTTTTTATACTTAAAACAGTCATTAGGGCATAGAACCCATTGTTTAATTACATATTTGACTCCCACTGCTGGTTCCAACCCACACTTGGCTCCAAAGAGCATGAACATGCACACACATCCTGGGACAACCGCCGCCTCCGAAGGAGAGCCCCCTCACCATCCAAGTTCAACTAGTTTCCAATTATCAGACCCCTCCCACTATACTCTTGGTAAGGCAAGCAGTGCAATGCTATCCTGTTTTGGTGTTTTTTTAATTTTTTCTTTCTCTGATATTTGGCCAACCATGCCACCTAGTGGCCAGTCAGGCACACACAGGGGTCTTCTCAAAGGCTGGTGGGCCTGCTGGAACACACAGTGCTCAGGACAGAGGGCACTTGAAGGATCACGTCCAAAGTAAGGCAACTGAGGCCCAGAAAATGAAGTAAGTTGCCTAAAGTCAAAGAGAGAAGGAAGCCAATGTGGAACAGTGAGAAAAACCTGGACCTCAGAGTTAAGACTTGCATTTCAGACTTTGTGTAAATTCTACCCTCAGCAAGATACATCCTTCAACCATTCAATAAACACTGATTGAGCACCTACTGTGTGCCAGTCACTGTGCCAGGTGGTGGGGAAATAACGAGAAGCCAGGAGGACAGGTCTCTATCTTCACAGTCAACGGGAGATGAACGTAATTACAGGGAATCACAATAACAACACCTGCTCATAGGAATTAAAGACTTACCCTGCTGCCAGATAAAGGCTTGAAAGACACTAACTTGTAATCCTCACACCAAACATATCACAGGTGTGTGATTATTACTCCAGCTTGGAAAAGTGAGAAAACATTTAAGCTATGAGTAATAGACTTAGGGCTCTTGAACCTCTCTAAGATTCTGAAAATGAGATTGTTAGGCTAGAACTCTAATTTCTAAGGCGTCTTTCCAGCTCAGGTTCTCTGTACGTCAAGGGCTTTGGAGGTAGAGCTAGAATGAGAAACCAGGTCTCCTGACCAAGAATCCCATGCTTGCCCTTCACATACCCTGGAGACCCTGAACACTAATGCAGAACAGGGACAGAGCTCAATGCCCTGAGGCAAAGGCCACAGTGGCTTTACTGACAAAAGTAATGACCACAGTACTGTGCTGAACAGAGCACACAATAGGGATAGAATTAGCAATTCTGGTTAATTAATAGACAGGATAGATATCTCAAAAGTGAGCTACTTCCCTTACCCTTTTATCTGTTCTAAAGAATTTCCCCTTCCTGACTTCCTCATTCTCTTCCCTGCTTCTATTTGTGTGTATCAGTAAACACCTGTAAGGGCTGGGGGTCAAGGCATCTCGTGAAACCTACATAAGGGATTGTGAGGCGGTCTCTCCTCGGTGCATGCCATGTGGTCTCCAAGTCGCCATTGTCTCTGCGACAATACAGTGTGCTCTTTAGTTATAACTGGAAGTTAGTGAATGCTCTCACTATGTGCCATGTCCCATATTTATATCATCTCTTGCAATCCTCCCAACAACCCAGGAGATATCTTGGTTAAAATGAAAATAATACCTGTGTAAAATTTCATGTTCTAAAATGGTTAAGACAAAAAAAGAAAATAGAGAAGCTTTCAACTTCAACCCAATTGTAGGATTCTTCACCACTGTTTTATGTCTGCTCGATTTAGTTATGTGCTAGGTTAAAAACACTTATATAGGCCCTGGCCGGTTGGCTCAGCGGTAGAGCGTCGGCCTGGCGTGCAGGGGACCCGGGTTCGATTCCCAGCCAGGGCACATAGGAGAAGCGCCCATTTGCTTCTCCACCCCCCCCTCCTTCCTCTCTGTCTCTCTCTTCCCCTCCCGCAGCCAAGGCTCCATTGGAGCAAAGATGGCCCGGGCGCTGGGGATGGCTCCTTGGCCTATGCCCCAAGCGCTAGAGTGGCTCTGGTCGCGGCAGAGCGACGCCCCTGAGGGGCAGAGCATCGCCCCCTGGTGGGCAGAGCGTTGCTCCTGGAGGGCGTGCCGGGTGGATCCCGGTCGGGCGCATGCGGGAGTCTGTCTGACTGTCTCTCCCCGTTTCCAGCTTCAGAAAAATACAAACCCCCCCCCAAAAAAAACGTATATTGGTGCCTTCAGGCTCTCATAACTGGAATAGATAATGGTCCAAAATGACGGTTCACAGGAAAGTTACTGTCTAGGGAAATAGAGAGCACATTTCTTAACAGCACAGCAGCATTGGGATGACTCTGGGACTCCAGACACAGCTCCAGAGCCTGCAAGGCTAAATGCCAGACCCAACCCCTTGTTGTTGTTTTTTATTTTTTTATGATTCCATATGAATAAAGCATATTCCAGCAGTTCCATTGAGTACATCAAAGATCAGCAGTCCCCCACACGGCACTGCAATCATTCTTCTGTCCGCCCTGGGGGTCTCCACGCAGCATCCCCTTTCCAAGGTGGGGGCCCCTAGGCAAAATCCCAAAGTGATTTTGCAAATGGAGGCATTGAGGTCAGGGTGGGAAGCCTTGCTCCAGGGCCACAGAAGCACCTCTGCTGCTGGCAGCAAGAACACATGCTCTTACACCAGGGAAAGCAGACCCGGCAGGACCTGGAGCTCCCCAGGTCTCATCTGGACTCTCGCCTTCCAGCCAGGCCTCCAGAATGATACTGCAGTGGGTCACAGTGAGAAGACATGCTAGACACCCTGGAATGTTCAGCCTAGGATGCTTCATTAGCCCGCTCTGAATGGCAAGACCTTACCTGACTTTCTAGGTCAAGAGATCAGTTCACCTTGCCTGACCACTGCCCTGGCCACCAAGCCAAGTCTGTCTTTCGTAGAAGCATCTATACTACCCTGGTACCTAGTACAGGATGGTAACCATGGATTTACCTGTGGACAAGAAATATCTTTAGAAAATGGAGCGGGTGGCTCATTACTCCTTCTGTATTCAGTCCTAGCACCATGTCAGGAATGCAAAGACGCTGACTTCCAAAGAACTGGGAAGTACAGCATGGAATTCCAGCTTGCAAGGCTGTCTCCTTTAAGCTCCTGCCCAATATAGGATTTCCCTCAAAACATCATTAAAGAAACCAAACGTTTAAAAAGTATGTATATGTCCGTGTGTGTGTGTGGATGCATATATCCTACTAGAATAGGGAGCACGATGGTAAAGACATCGAGAGCACGGATCACTCAGACCTTCTTTCTTTGAGAGAAAGCCGAACCTTTGTTTAGATTTTTTTTCCTCCTAATTGTTCAAGAAATATATGCTAGAGAAAAATGTGTAAAATATATTAACTTAGATAAAAGTTACCATGTTATTATATTTCCTTCTAATCTCTTCTCCATGTGTTTTTCCAAGTAGCTGAAATCATAGACAATTTTATATTGTGCTCCTTTTCAGCAAAGGCATTTATGTTTGTGATTATAAATGCTTCATAAGCATATTTTAAAATGCTTATTTTGACATAATTTCAGACTTAGAGAAAGGTTACAGGAATAATACAAATAACTCTGACACCCTGCACCCAGATTTAGATTCCTCCAGTGCCAACATTTTACTCTATTTACTTTCATTCCTGTACCCCCCATGCAGCAGAAACGGGGAGAAGGAAAGAGAGGGAGAGAGAGGGAGAGAGAAGGAGAGAGAGAACGGGAGAGAGAGAGAACGAGGAAAGAGACAGACATGGCACTGTTTTACTCCCTAAATACTTCAGTGTATTCTCTATAAATAAGGAGTTTTCTTACATAACCATACTGCAATTAATATACTATTATCTAATCTACAACCTTATTCAAATTTCAGCAACTGTTCCAATTACAGCAATCTTTATAGCAAAAGAAAACCCAAAATTCTACACTGCTTTCAATTATCACATCTCTTTAGTGTTCTTTAATTGGGATGGTTCCTGAGTCTTTTTTGGTATTTGATGATATTGATTTTTTTTAAAGAGTGAAGGCCAATTATTTTGTGGACTGCTCCTCAATTTGGGTTTGTCAGCTGTTTCTTCCTGGTCAGATTCAGATTATTGACTTTTGGCCCACAGAAGTGACTATGCATGATTTTTATGATTGTATTGTAGTAAGATTATTTTACATAAACATGACTTTAATGTAGAATCTTGGGCTATTTTTATCTTTTGATATAATTTCAAAATGAAGCTCTTTCCCTTCCTTCTTAACAACTGTCTGTTGGCTTTTCTTCATTAATTTCTATAATAATGATTTGTTTGTGGCATTAAAAGAATAACTACTTTGCCTGACCTGTGGTGGTGCAGTGGATAAAGCGTTGACCTGGAAATGCTGAGGTCACTGGTTCGAAACCCTGGGCTTGCCTGGTCAAGGCACATATGGGAGTTGATGCTTCCTGCTCCTCTCCCCCCTTCTCTCTCTCTCTGTCTCTCTCTCTCTCCCTCTCTCTCTCCTCTCTAAAAATGAATAAATAAAATAAAATTAAATTATTTAAAAAAAAAGAAAAGTGAATACATTTAAATTAGATGCTATTTAAAAAAAAAGAATAACTACTTTAAGGCTGTGGCTAGATTAATACCTTCTATATAAAAGCTCCTGTTCATTTGCATTACCATATTGACATATCTACTCCACCTCAGGCTGACTGACCTTGTGCACTGGCATGTTGTAAGATATACTTGGACTTGGAAAGACAAAAAAATAATATCGTACTGCTGTGTCAGTCAACTGCATCTTATAGCGTGGTTACGAAGGGCACTGTTCCTCCCATGACACCAAGCGTGTGTTCGTTTGTTCACACCTCCATTCACTCAGCAAATACTCACTGAGTATCTGCTCTGTGCCAGTATCTTTCCAGGTCCTGAACTCTCATGTAAAGAAATACACAGGTAATAGAGATGGTGCTAAGGGCTACGACTATTCCAGGAACGAATCAGTGGAGGGGGTGCTCCAGGTGGAGACAGATGAGAGCCTGGTACTTGAGAAGGAGGACAGAGCCTGGTGTGGCTGCGGCTGGGGACAGGGGAGAAAGGGGAGGCCTCTGGAACCTCTCCAGTTTCCTCTTACAGTACTTACCACAAAATCCCATCAGAATGTCTGTAAGACATTGCCCTTTACAAAACCCGCAACCCCCTACTCTGCCGATCTCAAATACCCAGTTCTGAAGCCTGCCCTTCTCCTTCATGTCTGTCAGGCAGCGGAGTCTGACCCTCAGCGTGTTGTAGGAAAGGGGACAGAGACCTAAGAAGAGAGAAAGGTGCGTGTGAATAATGAAAGCTTGAAAATGCTCTGAAATTAGAGGGAACTCACAAACCATTCTGATGTTGCTCAGCCTTGCAATTACCTGAACATCAAGGAATCATTAATGAATCAGGCTGTCTCCCATTAGATTAATGGCCACTTTTGACAGGAACTAGTCCCGGGGGAAATATATGCACACTCTTCTCCCCTAAATAATGTCTACTTAGTGCTTAGGACAATTGATTTCCATACACTGGGGGTTAGGGGATGGAGGAAACAAACAGATAATACTGTAAAAAATTATTTTTCTTAAATAAAAATTACATGAAGTAAAAAATTAGACAAAATATATTTTAAAAAGTCCAATAACCACTAGAAATCCCTGCCAAATATTGGGGGGGAAATCACAATAACTCACAAGGTGTATATATACTCTTTTCTTTTCACATCCCTCTTTTGAGGAAAAACAGCCCCAAATGTATGAGTAACGACCTCTTTAACAATACCACGCTCTCAAACACTGAAGTGCAGCTCAGGGTTCCTGAGAGCAGAGAACGGGAAAAACAAAACACAGAACTATTATGTGTTACTAATATAAATGCTATGAGGGTACCCTCCACCTGGGGGATGGAGACCTAGAACAATGGGGATGACAAACACTCATCCAGGGACATGACCACTTGGTGAACAAAAGATAGATGAGATTTTTAATATGAAAGCACTTATTATAGAAAATACAATGGATGCTAAATAATCAGGTCAGATCTGGTAATTAAAAGCAGTTGAGTAATCTACATAGGATTAATGAAGGTGTTGGGATAAATTCATGCTTTAACAAAAGATGAAATATATGGAAAGGTTTTTATATTCCCACCATTATCCTTCTAAATCTGTTTTGTATTTTGCTTTTGAAAATTTACAGAAAGTGCCCTGGCCGGTTGGCTCAGCAGTAAAGCATCGGCCTGGCATGTAGAAGTCCCAGGTTCAATTCCCGGCCAGGGCACACAGGAGAAGCATCCATCTGCTTCTCCACCCTTCCCCTCTCCCTTCTCTCTCTCTTTCTTTCTCTCTCTCCTCCTTCTGCAGTCATGGCTTGGTTGGAGCAAGTTGGCACCCAGGTACTAAGGATGGCTTCATGGCCTCTCCTTAGGTGCTAAAAGAGCTTGGTTGGCAAGTGACAGAGCAATAGACCCAAATGGGCAGAGCATCGCCCCATAGGGGGCTTGCCGGGTAGATTCTGGCCGGGCGCAGGCAGGAGTCTGTCTCTCTGCCTTCCTGCTTCTTACTTAAGGAAAAAATTATAAAAAGCTTAGGAAGTAGTACTAAAATATCACCTAGTTAACCTAACTGTGACTGAAAGCTACTTGCTGGCAATTTTTAATAGTAAGTGCACATGAGCTGAAGCAAATAATTTAAATTAGCAGGACTAATTAAAAGAATTCAGAGTGGGCAAGAGTGAGCTAGAGTTTACAAGTTAAGATCACTAAGAGATAACTAGTGGGGGGTTGAGAATTCCTATTTTCTGGTTGGTTTTCTGTCTCTCCCATAACCTCATGGAGTGAAAGAAGCCTCAAGACTGGTGAGGATTTGCAGAGGCTTTGCAAAAAAGTCTATTGTACTTTAATAGGTATGAGCTTTAAGCCTCGTAGCGTTTTCACCATTTGGTTGTGTATAGGCATTTTAAAAAAATCATTTAACTTTAAATTTAGAATAATTGTATCAAGATAAAACAAACAAACAAACCAAAAATAAAAAACCCACCAAAACATCAAAGACCTGATAGACTGGGCCCCTTTCACTGTCCTGACTCATCCAAGGCCGACAATTTCTTTCCAGATGATCAGAACAAGGATGCTCTACAATGGCTGATTTTAAACAATTCTTTATTTCCCCTCCAGGGGGCGAAGTTGACCAGCATTTCACTGAAAAAGGAAATTACTTTCAAACTTGGATTTTCACATAGCACTAGAAAGATATTCACATAAAAAAAAAAGGCCTTTCCCTCCTCCTGCTCTTTCTCAATACACTTAATTCTGGGTGATTAATAAAAGCACTCCAGCTTTTCTCTGGAATAAGGGGGAAGGGCTATGATTAAGGGCTGCGAGTGAGCAGAATACTTTATCAGCATAATGCTGTAGGGTAGCTGGTCCACCCTCCTAAAACTTGAAGTCAAGGTCATGGTTTTTCCAAAACTGATATAGTTTCAAGGATATTCTTTTTCTTTTCTTTCTTTCCTTTTTTTTTTTAAGAATTTTCCACTGGGTCTAACCTGGCCAACTGATACAGCCTCACCCGGGCAGGGCTGGCTCCCTCCAAGTACACAAAGCCGCTGGAGGTCTGAGAGCGCCTGCCCTGCCTTCCTGCAGAAGTGGGGGAGCCCTTTCATTTCGTGGAGGGTGTCTAGTGGTCAGGGTGGACCCCGGACAGCAGTGCCTCTCTGGGCCTCCCTCTCCCACACTCACAGGGGCAGTGCCCGTTCTTGAGGGGTGTCTTTGGAGGTCAGTGGGGCACATTCTGCAAGGCTTGTTTTGCAGAGTCCATACACTCTGGAGGGAGCCCTGATCACAACGCCCGCATGAAGCACAGCAATCAGCTCTCTCAGATCAAGAGAAACTATGTGAAAGTCATGAGCATGAAAAACTGTGACGGGGCACAGTGCTTCCAAATCCTAGCTTCCTCTTAGGGTTTTATCAGGTGCACTTTGGTGCGACGGTAGAGAAGATCTACCCAGACACGAAGTCAAAGGCTTCCCTGCGGTCTTACATAACAGGGTGCCAGCGAATGCTTGGCCCCACTCAGGTCTCTCCCACCCAGGACGATGCTCTCAGCTGAGGCTTACCCGCACACTTGTGACTCCATTCATGGGAACGTTACCAGGAGCCAGGCCTGGCTTCACAGCAGCATCCTTCCAACAAGCCCTAGTTATCTGGATATCTGAATGGGATGCTTGAAGGGAGGGAGCCCCCCACCCTACCGGGCCTGGACAGGTTTCAGGCACAGGGTGAAAGGCAGCTTTTAGGGATGCTGAAGAGGAGCTCCCCATACTGAACTGGGGATTAACAGTTAATATAACAAGATCCTAAGGTGGAAGTTTCCACTGCAGCATCAAGATTCAACAGATGGGAAATTCCAAAGCAAGTAGCCAGATCATGTGTGTAAATGTCTACGAAGTTAGTCTAGCTGGTTCAAAGATACGTAAGGAGGATATAAATAGGTTCAGGACAGAGGAACGTGGCAGAGGATTTCATGAGGCAGATTCCTCAGAAATGTTCTGATTCTGACCTTCCCGAGGTGGGTGGGTGGAGGGGGTCAGCCTTTCACCTCAAGTCTGGAGTGAGGGTTTCTAAGGCAACATTAGGAGGACTTGGCTTGTGTCTTCTAGCGTTCAGGGATTGGTGTGACAGCTGCCTGAGAAATCAAATGAGAGGAGAAACCTACAGGGCTACAGGATGGTTTGCCCCTCCCTTCAGAGGGTAGGGATCAAAGGATTGTGAACTCTGCACATTGGCAATGCCACACTGGGTCTCTTCGAAACAGGTTCTACCCAAGAGGGCTTCAGCCCGAGGGTGAGAGGACCCTGGAGAACAAATCTGAATGGAAGCCAGAAGCCGCTGGCAGACAGCAGCAGCCCACAGGAGAGGCGCTGCCCGGGGCCTGGGAGATCCCAGACGGAACTGAATGAAAAGCACAGAAGCAACCAAGAGAGAAAAGAGCCCCTTCACCAATTAGCCAGGCGCATTTAACTCGTGCAGGATGTTACAGCAGCAGTCAGCTAAGACTTCCTCTCTCGGCGGGTAACGGAGGAGGAGGTGGCAAGACAAGACGGAGGAAAACCTTCTCTTGGAACCAATAGTGACTGTTCACAGAGTGAGCATTCCCAATTTCCAAAATGTGTGGTGTGTGTGTGTAACTTCAAGTGGCCTTAGGACTTATTACCTAAGGGTAACCAGAAAGGTCATAGACCTGATCAAGTTTTTATCAGGATATGGGGGGAAAACACACCCCATTGAACAAACTTTAAAGAAACAGTGGGAGACAAAAATAAAGCTGGTCTTAGTTATGTTCCACAAGTCATGCTGTGCAATGTACCAGAGACAGCTAACCTTTGCTAAGCACTGACTATGTGCCAGGCATTAGGACAAGGACTTTACACATGCTACATCAGTCAGTCCCCCTAACAACTCCATGAGGCAGGTATTATTCTCTCCTTTAACAAATAAGGAAACTGTGGCTTAGAGAGGTTAGGCAACTTTCCCAGAGTTGCACAGGTAGATAAGTAGCAGCCTGGACTCAATGTCATGTCTAACATCAAACCCTGATGAGTAGGTTTCAGCAGATAGTTGTGACCAAAACAGGACAGGTACTTGGGTTCTGCTCATCCTTCCCTCTCCGGAGTCCTTAAGCTAGAAAACCAAAGAGCTGGGTTTAAAAACCACTGCACTGCATGACCTTAGTGGTCACTTCCAATGCTAGGATTCTAGGATTCTATCATCTGCAAGTGGGAAGGTGGGGAGTGGTAGACTCACTACAGCAGACATGAAGAAGAGAAACTTAAAAGTATATATCCTGTGTTCCCAGAAAGACAGGCAGAAGAAGCTGGTTGCAGCAAGTGGTACTATAACAGACCCGAAGTTCACAAAATTATAGTCTTGTGTATAAATATATGCTTCAATCATTCGTGTAAAGCACTGAGCACCGAGCTTGGTACCAAACTGAGCATTAGGTAAAGCAACTACAACCGTGAAAAGATGACATATATGCCTACAAACCTCAACATGTAATTTAATGCAACATACTCAGCCACTGACATCACTGTCTGTGCTCCATAAGGAGTTATGTTTATCATGGACGCTAAACTTTACTAGTTGAGCCAAGACAAGAAATGAACACATAAGACTAAGCTAGCCAAATCTAAACCAATTCAAATAAATTGAAGTAATGGCTCTTGAGCAGTAGGGGACCATGGAATTCTATTTGAAAATGATGGAGAGGTATGATTCCTTTCTCCAGTAAAAAAAAAAAAAATTAATTAAAAAAAAAAAAAAGTGGACACACAATTTTGCAAATAATTATATATAGAAGCCCATTCACTGATTCCTTACATGGATTACAGATGCATTGAACACTGTTCATTGTCTCCAGATTAATAACCACTTCCGGGGATCCTGAGGGAGTAACAGGAGGCCCCCAGGTCAAACGCTACCCACCCACAGTGGAGTCACCTATCCCCATCCTCTCTGAATGCTCATGCTTGCTAGTCTCCACCATGATACCAAACTTGGAAAGGGTAGTCAATGTAATTGATGCTGAATCTAATTTTAAACCTTTGAAGTTTAGTGAACCCAAATTAAGAATTTCTAAATCAGTAGATTCTGGTACTTAGAAATTTTACCCTCCCTCCCTCCCTCCCTCCCTTCTTTCCATCCTTCCTTCCTTCCTTCATAATTTCTAAATCATTCTGGTACTTAGAAATTTCCTTTCCTTCCTTCCTTCCTTCCTTCCTTCCTTCCTTCCTTCCTTCCTTCCTTCCTTCCTTCCTTCCTTCCTCCCTCCCTCCCTCCCTCCCTCCCTCCCTCCCTCCCTCCCTCCCTTCTTTCCATCCTTCCTTCCTTCCTTCATAATTTCTAAATCATTCTGGTACTTAGAAATTTCCTTTCCTTCCTTCCTTCCTTCCTTCCTTCCTTCCTTCCTTCCTTCCTTCCTTCCTTCCTTCCTTCCTTCCTTCCTTCCTTCCTTCCTTCCTTCCTTCCTTCCTTCCTTCCTTCCTTCCTTCCTTCCTTCCTTCCTTCCTTCCTTCCTTCCTTCCTTCCTTCCTTCCTTCCTTCCTTCCTTCCTTCCTTCCTTCCTTCCTTCCTTCCTTCCTTCCTTCCTTCCTTCCTTCCTTCCTTCCTCCCTCCCTCCCTCCCTCCCTCCCTCCCTCCCTCCCTCCTTCCCTCCTTCCTTCCTTCCCTCCTCCTCTCCCTCCCTCCCTTCCTCCCTATCTCCCTCCCTGTCTCCCTCCCTCCTTGTCTCCATTCCTTCATTCCTTCCTCTGGTAACAAAGTTCTTTTTCTAAAAAAATAGGGGATCCCATTCTATGTGATTCTGGTGTTATCCACCTTCCCTCAAGGGACACATGAACAAGGCCTGGCTAAACAGGCACTACTTATTATCTCCTATCTACTTCTGGTTGAGTTGATTCAGGCAAGAAATATGCACTGAACTGATTAAGAATCCTCCTTGGTATTATTGTTAGAACTAAACAATAAAGAGAACTGCTCTTTTCATTGAGATCCACTGCTGTGATGACGACAGACATATAATGCAGATGGCTACCTCTGGCACCATGGTGCGAGAAACCGGCCCATGAATAAAGCTGACAGAGAGTTAAACAGACCCAAAAGATGGAAAGAGTGGAAGATGATGACCTGATAATATCTTTTGAACCGCTGGATTCAGTTACCCCTGAAGGTCCTAACAGCTTAGTCACATAAGTAACTATACTGCTCACAAAAATTAGGGGATATTTCAAAATTAATATGAAGTGATAAAATATCCTCTAATTTTTGTAAGCAGTGTAGTTTAAGTTGGAGTTCTGTTACTTGCAAATAAAATAATTCTAACCAATAAGCCTGATCCAAACAAAAATAAAGCTCAAAAGGAAATTTCCATTCATGGGTAGTCCTTGTAGAATTCTAGGCTCCTCTCTGACAATGATCCTTACTGAATTAACTTTTTTTCATTCTATAAGATTTTTGTAAAAAATCTAGGCTTAACATTACTGTTATACCACCTTCGGCCCCTGACAGTTCATCTTTCCAGTGCTGCCACCAACAAGACACTACCTCTTGTCATAAATATTAAAGTTACAAACTCAAAGAAGAAAAGTCCCAGAAGAGTATAATATTGTAGTAGCCCAGGTTACGGGACTGAACACTCCAGTATCATAGATGTCCTAGAATCATGGGGCTACAAAGGGAAGGCGAGAGACATTTGGAACGAGGGAAAAGGGCCTCCCAGGTCTCAGTGGGTAAGATCAGTGTAAATTTTGTGTATACCAAAGGCACTCCACAGGCTGAGTCAGGGCATAGAATGATTTGGGAGTGGGGGGAAATAATAGTCACAGAGTACTTTCAGGAAGTTTATTATTCTTTTAGAACAGGGATGGTAAGTAGATTTCAACTCACTTGCCAAATCTAGTCCATAGCTAAATGTACAGGCTCAGCATCAAGAGCCAAGACAATCTGGGGAGTCCATTCTTGAGGACAGAGGATGAATATATGTATGTGTTATTTCAGCTGAAAGCATTACATTTATCCTTGGATTAAACAAGGCCAAAAGAAGAAATGCAAAGCTGAACTGGAAGGGCTTTTCATGGACTGCAGTCAGTATTACATCCCTACTTGCTAAGGGTAATCCTCATTATTCTAGTTATTATAGGGATGTTGTTTACTACCTTATGTGGTATTGTTTTTAAGAACTTGGAAGAAATTATATACATCTTATATCATGATTATTCACCTTGCTTCTGCTTAACTAGTGTGCTTTTATGTTCCAGCCACCTTAAGGCATTTTTTCCATCTGGCCCTTACTACTCAGAAGCTCAGAGACAAGAGTGTGGGCGGGACCCACTAGCAATTAGGCTCTCACGCAAGCAGCGGAGGCCCAAACCTTACCTCTTCCCTTTCCTTTCCTCCCTTCCTTATTTTTCTGAATCTCATTATGTATGTATTAAAAAGCCACCTCAAACATCTTTGAAAGAAGACATTCACCATATTATCTGATCAACAGCAATCAAGAAAATGTAAAATCTGATGGTGAATGGAGAACAATTTCACAAGCTCTGCCTATTGTTAGGAGGAAGCTCCAAGTGAGCAAGCAGAGAAGGCGGAGTCAGCACAGGTCACAGTCCTCCCCTCCCCTTCCTGCCCTCTGAAGCACCTCCCCCCACTCCATCCTTCCTTGGGCCAATGGGAGCCTCTGGTTTATTCCTGGGCAGTGCACGCCTATTTTCTTTTTAGGACTAATGATTACTCTCCTGCCCCCACTTCTCCCACCAAATCAAAGCAGCTCACACTTGTATTCTATATTGCTAAATTGTCCATGGTTCCTAGCAGCTTAACCAAGTACAATATTTCCTTTCTCAGGGGATGAATACATTTTAACCAGGTATTTCAAAGAGCAAAACAAACAAAGGAATAACTCATTAACGGTGGAATAGGCTATAATTATCATACAGATGCAATTGAACAGGGGGAATCTTCTTGTAAATCCCAAATAATTCTATGTAAAGCAACTAGCACACAGTCAGCAAACAGTATGCACCCTTTCTGACTACTGGTGCTGTTATTATTTATCCGCTCCATCCCCTACCACCATGCCTATATTCACTGACGTTTCCCTGTCATTACCATGACCACTGCCATGGAAGTAATTGCTCCCTTCTTAACACTGGCTACTAATGCAGATCCACAATTAATGCACTTTAATTATAGTTGATAGTCTATAAAGCACTTACACATCCTTTTTATCTTCTTGGAAATCCTCAATTTAAATATTATTCCCATTTTACAGATGAGGAAAGTGAACCTCAGAAAGGTTGAGTTTATATGGTCCCAGAGCCTGAAAGTAACAGAGCCAGCACTCAAATCCAGGTCTCATAAACTTCTTGTTCTTTCCCTAACGAATGCCTGCCAGCCGGATCACAATCACATCATAAACGTCGGAGTGCTTTAAAATTCCCATGGTCCACCTAGACCTTATGAATGTGGATGGCCCAATGGAAGGGACTGGAGCGTATGTTTCAATGGGTGCCTCATGTGACCTTGGCGAGCTGCGGGGGGGGGGGGGGTGTTAATCAAGTGCAGTATCCATGCTGCTTCCTGGTTGGCTAAGTACCTGCAGTACTCTCAGCCCTGTGCTGACCACTGCAAGGAAGGAACAGATAGCCTTCTTCTCTCAAAGTGCTGACAAAGCAATGGAGGAAGTAAGACTAGCCAAGATGAAGAAGAGGGAACCACTAAAGACAGGGTTTAGCTTTAAAGTGGTTCAGAGCAGGGATGATCACAGACTGTAGGGAACAGTCAGGGAAGGCCACGCTACAGAGAAGGGAAGATTCTACTGGGCCCTGTAGAATGGGAAGGATTTCCAATTATACAAGTGGTGAGTACCATGAGGTGTCCTCAACAGAAATGCTAAATAGTTTGGTCTTACTAGAATAAAAGGAATAGTGGGAAGTAAGCAAGATCAGATGGGGCCAGATAATGGAAGTGGGGAAGCCAGAGAGAGAAGTCTAGGTTGGCATTCTGGGTGATGTGGAGGCACCAACAGTTTTTGAACAAATAAGGAACATCCTGAGAGATAAACTGAAGGATGACTAGTGTGGCGGTGTTGTACAGAATGAAGGGAGGGTCGGAGAGTGGAAAACCTGGCACTGGAAAGGCTACATAAGAACCTGCGGAACTGATTGGAATGGCAGATGTTAAAGAGTAAGCCCAGGATTCTGGGGCCTGTCAAACAAAATGGGGTGAAAGGACGGGCTATCGGGGAGAGGGTGGTTTGAGTCCTCTCACTCTCCATGTACTTTCAGTCAATCACAGCTCTTTCTTATGACTCTTAAACAATGCATTGTAGACTATAGAAGTGGCCACAATTCTTTCCCTCTCTGCATCTGTGCTTCTTGCAATGCAATTCTGCAGCTCCTGTCACAAGAGGCAGAATCTATACCTGTAACCTCTTGAATCTAGGCTAGCCATATAGTTTGCTTTAGCCAAAAAAACATGATAGTACCAATGTTCTGACAGTTCTGAGCCTTGACCTCACGATGCTTCTGTTCTCTCTCATTACCCTACCCACTCCCCATGTGAACAAGCTCAGGGTAGCCTATAGGATGGTGAGACACCTGTCTTAGGCCAGGTGACCTCCAGAAACAAAGCCTAGCTGACCTGGTCCCAGAGATGGCTGCAGACACATTAATGGTCCCACCTGAAACCAGAAGAATCACACAGCTGAGCCCAGCCCACATCATAAGAAATGAATTGTGAGGTAGAGAAATGAACATTATTTTGAGTCAGTAAATGTTAGCTCAAAATCTCTGGCCATAAATTTGGAAATGGTTTGTTATGCAGCAAAAGCTATCTGCTACACATGGCAAATAACAGTATTGCTACAATATCAGAGAATGATGTCACATGAAAGTCCTGGAAGTTTTTTTCATTTAAAAAGTACATTTCTTTCCTAGCTCTAAAGGTAGTTTTCTACCCCTGCAAAACTGTTATCTCACAACAATCACATTCAAGTTTCTAAGAGAGAAGAGAGAAAAAATAGAGCAATAAGAAAGCTAATATGTTATAGCTGTGAGCCAATTTTCATTACAACACACTGTGAGGGACTATCTGCATTCCTTGGCTGAAGTGACACTTTGTTGCTGTGGATACAACTTGAACAAGCAGACCATCAACAGGGGCCTGGAAACAGTTTCACTACCAAAAAAAACCACACACACACACAAAAACAAAACAAAACAAAAAAACAAACTACACAAACAAAAACTTTTTATTTTAATAGTATTTGGCATATAATCACAGATCTGTTCCTGACCATGTTCTTAGCAAAAGAACATGGATTGATATTTTCTGTAAGGCATGGAAACATCTTAAATCATTTCAGAGAAAAAAGAGTGAACAAATACACGTCTAATCATAGTACTGGTAGAGATGCATCTAACTTAGAAGTGTGAATATCATTTCAAAAATAATGTCAAACAGTCACTTTGTTTTAAAAACGAAAGAGAACTTACCAGTAAGATTGTGTGTGGCCCACGGTTTTCAAGTTTCAAGTTGGGGGATGAATCTGAAATAGAATTAAACAAAACATTCCATAAGTAAATCACATTTGGAAAGGGTGTGCTTTCGATCCCAAGTGACTGACCTAATGTTGAGTGTTATTCTTTTAGTTAAAAGATTAGCGAAGCTTTTTCTGGCTCCTGATGGAACAGAGAGAGTTTTTCGCCTACATATTTCAACTTCCTGAATAGAGAGCATTCTCTCATCTCCTTCAGGCAGTGCTGAAAGGCTGAGCCCAGGATAACTATAAATGGTAGTGTTTTCATCCAAACCCCTCCAAGTCAGCGGAAGCCTTCTTCGTTGTTGCTCTTGCCTTGGTCCCTCAACTCCCTCGCCAGGGCCAAGCCATGGCTCCTTCTATGGAACCAACTAAACAACGGCCACTCCAGTATAACTTGGATGTCAATGGGAGGCATGCACAAGGCTTTCCAATAGTGGCCACCTTATCACAACCACAAGTTTTTATTTTATTAATAACAGTGAGCCGAAGGCAGTACTGTTCATTAGAAATATAACACAAGCCACATATATACATTTAATTTAACCTAATTTATTCAAAATATTATTTCATCATAACCAATATAAACATTAATGAGACATCTTCCCTTCTTTTCATACTAAATCTTCAAGACTCAGTACATCTCAACTCAGGCTACTCACATGTCAAGCAGTCAACAGTTACAGTGGCCAGAGACTACCACACCAGACAGGACAGGCCTGGAGAGTCTGTTCTTGGCCGTTAGGTACTGGCAAGGCTCCAAAGTGAGTCAAATGCACACGGAGATTTTATTCATCTATTTTCCTGCTCCTAGTAACTCACCATTACCCCATTCATGATGTCATTTTAGTATAAATAATAATATAATAATAGCAAGTACTTATATAGCACTTACTATGAGCCAGGAACTGTTCTCGGCATGATCCTCTGTTACCTCAATTAATCCTCACATAACTTTATGAGGTAAGCATATTATATCATTCCCATTTTGTAATGAGGAAATTGAGGCACAGAGAGGTTAAGTAGCTTAAGTAGGTTACAAGACAGTGACAGAGCTGGGATTCTAATCCACATAGCCTGCCCCTGAGACCACGTCCTTGGTCACTACACTCAATTAAATGTGAACGGCTCAATATGAGATCATTGCTTTCAGTTTAAATTATATCTCCAAGTGATCCGAGGCTGCTCCTGGGATACACGGTCAGATAAGAGCAGTGATGGTAGATGGAAGAATGGCTAGCAAGTTAACCTAAAACAATCTGGGGTAAGAGCACAGAAACCATCAGCAGGTCTGGGGTCAAAAGATGGCACTGAGTCTGGGCTCCTGTTTGATCAAGGAGGGTGCCGAGGGAGGGAAATGTGGGGTCTCTGGAAAATCTTGTCTTCACGATTTTTCTGAGAGAAAGAGCTATCACTTTTATTAGTCTGTGGTCCCCAAAGAAATCACACCTAGTGAGAAAAATCCAACCCACACATGTGAACTCCCTGTCCAAATCACAGGGAAGGAGGCTGGTCAGGGACACTTAGAATCAACCAGCTGCAGGCCGAGGCTGCTGAAGGACGCTGCGCCCCGTCTTGCATGCTGAGCCCTGAACCTTCAGTGCCTCCTCTAGGTTTCAGGATCAAAGTTCCTTAGCCCAGGCTCCAAAGCCCCAGTGATCTCATGCCTGCCCTCTTTCCTGGGCTCACTCCCCTAGGCACCTCGTCTTTTATCCACACAGACCTATTCAATATTTACAGACCCTTCAACACCCACACTCTCACTCCTCAGTGCCTCTACAGATTCTGTTCTTGCTGTCAAACATATCCTTCCCCTACAATTACAGCCAATCTTCAAATCGCAGTTCAAAAGTCACCTTCTCTGGGAAGCCTTTGTGAACTCCCTTGGCTGGTTTAGGGACAACTTCTCGGCAGTAATGGTAGTATTTATTCAGTTCAATCAATAATTATGTATTTCTACTACTGATAATAACAAAGGTTGATTGTTATGGAGCTATGTGCCAGGCACTGTTCCAAGTGCTCTGTGTTCTTCTTTAATCCACTTAATAAGTGTATGGATAGGTTCTTTTATTACTCTATTTAACAGGTGAACAAACTGAGGAACAGGGGTAAGTCAATAGCCTAAGGTCACACGGCTTATAAGTAGCAGAGAGCCACATCGCTAACCCAGATAATCTGGTTCCAGAACCCGCACTCCCCCCCCGTTTTTTTGTATTTTTCTGATGTGAGAAGTGGGAAGGCAGAGACAGACTTCCACATGCCCCCAACTGGAGTCCACCCGGCATGCCCACTAAGGGGCAATGCTCTGCCCATCTGGGCCATTGATCCATTGCAACAGGAGCCATTCTAGCGCCTGAGGCAGAGGCCATTGGAGCCGTCCTCAGCGCCCGGGCCAACTTTGCTCCAATGGAGCCTTAGCTGTGGGAGGGGAAGAAAGAGAGAGAGAAAGGAGAGGGGGAAGGGTGGAGAAGCAGATGGGCACTTCTCTTGTGTGCCCTGGCCGGGAATCAAACCCAGGACTTCCACACACTGGGCCGACACGCTCTACCACTGAGCCATCAGGCCAGGGCCCAGAGCCCGCACTGTTAACAGTGGAACTGTACCTGCCTCCTACTGCTTTCTACTTTCAGTGCCATTGTATTTCCCTCTGTTACTGCAAAGTTGTTTTTGTGTTTTGGTTTTTTGTTTACTGGTCTCTGCCCATTTGTTTGCAGAATCTCTGAAAGCTGAGAATATGTCTAACTCATCTTTGTCTTTCAGGACCTAGCAAAGTGTTGGTATACAGTAGATGCTCAATAAAGGCACCTGCAGGAAAACACCAGAACAGCATTGGAAGGTTGGGGACAGGGGTATAAACACGTGCCTAATAAAACCCCACTGGGATAAAGATTCTCTAACTATGTGCTTTAACAGAGCAAGCCTTCATTTCATTTTCTAAATCCAGCCAGTGCCTGGGCACGGTCATTTCCCAGGCCTATTCAAAGCTTAGACAACTTGATCTTATCTCCAACTAGTTCATCAGCTTCATTTAACTCTGCATATGGATCAATGGGTCTAAGTAATAACATGCCTTCTGAAAGCCTTGGCTGGCTATTACAAAAGAGTGCTAGAATAAGATACTTTCCCTTAAAAGATACAATAGTCAAGAAAAAAAATAAAAGAATACAAAAGCCTATTTCCTAAGGTTTTCTTATACTGCTCACAAAAATTAGGAGATATTTCATCACTTCGTATTCATTTTGAATATCCCCTAATTTTTGTGAGCAATATAGTTTCAGATAACTTAATATGTGTATATTATAAATATGTTTTTAAAACAACAGTTTCATGTTGAAAATCTCTTGTTGTCTAGACATGACTTTACCATTCACTACACTGGAGTTCCATAATATGTTTCTTTCCATTCATATCTAAAAACTTCCCTTGGATGAATATAAAAAGTGACCTTGTAGGAGGGCATTCTCCTCTTTCTCTAACAGTGGGAAAGAAAAAAGTTTCAAGATCTGGAACACACAGACTTGTAGCGAGAAAACGAGCTCGAAAGCTCAAATAAGAGATTACATCAAGACTGTGGACCAGCCCTCCCACTCACAGATAAATGCAATTAGCCATGATGCCCCACCCTTCCTATCACATCGAGAATGTAAGAGAAACCATCAACTTCCCATGTATATGGATATGATCATCTCAGCTATGAGCAACCAAGTTATGAATCATATTTTGACTCTTGCTATCTCCTCTCCTTCCACAATAAATGTTAATTTAATTGTTATTGAGAGGTTTACTGAGTGCAAATTGTGTGCTGGGCAGAGCTGCAGGTGCTAGAGAGACCTCCTGATATAGGGAACCTCCCATTGTAATGGGAAATAGAAAATAAGTATACAAAGAAGATAACTTCAAACAGTGATAAGTGCTAACAATTGTTTCCATACAAGCACGCAGTGATGTGACCTACTGAAGTGTTTAACAGTGTCTCTTTGGTAGCTGTATGGAAGAGTCTTTAGAGGGAGCAGAAGATGAATAGATCATCGGTGACCAATTAGGCCATTCAACTGTTCATGGGAGATATGAAGATATGCTGGTTCACCAGTAGAGACAGAGAGAAGTGGGTGGATGCAGTGTGGGTTCTGGAGGTAAAACAATCAGGACCTGCTGATAAAGTAGATGTGGGAGATACAGGCAAAGAGGAGGTTGAGATGACAACCAGGTTTTGGCTCAAGCAACTGGGTCAATGATGGCTTTGTTGAGGTGTGTGTGTGTGTGTGTGTGTGTGTGTGTGTGTGTGTGTGTGGAGAACACATTGAAAGAGGAAAGAAAATTAAAAATTTTGATTTGACCTTGTTAACTTTGAGACATCCAAGTAGAGATGTCAAGAAAGCCTTAAAAAATTTTAAATTGTCCTGTCCAAAACAGTAGCCTCTAGCCCATATGAGAATTTAAATTCCATACAATTAAAAACTCATCCCTTTGTATGAGCTACATTTCAAGTGATCAAGTCGACACAGAAGTGACTACTGTATTGACTAGCAAGGGTATTGTATATTTCCATCACTGTAAAAAAGTCTATTGGGCAGGAATTGTCTAGCACCGTGATGGGGAACCTTTTTATAAAAACCGCCCACTTTTGCAGTGCTGGTCAACCTGGTCCCTCCGCCCACTAGTGGGCATTCCAGCTTTCATGGTGGGCCAATTGCGGCACCGTTTGGTTGCTCCACTACCCCCACTGTGAAAGCTGGAATGCCCACTAGGGAGGGGCAGGAGGGACCAGGTTGACCAGCACTGCAAAGTAGATGGTTTTTATAACAAGGTTCACCATCACGGGTCTAGCACATACATGATAACTTGGTAGACTCCATTCATTACTATAAAGTTTATTGCAATTACAAACTACTGTAATACAAAATTACAGTACTGCCCCTCATCTGCAGGGGATACATTCCAAGACTTCCAGTGAATGCCTGAAAATTGTTTGGGACCCTATACATGCTTTTTTCCCCTTATATATACACATACATACATATGACAAAGTTTGATTTAGAAATTTGGCACAGTAAGAGATTTACAACAATAATAATAAAAGAACAATTATAATATATTATAATAAAAGTTATATGAATGTTGCTTCTCTCTCAAATAGCTTATTGTACTATACTCAGCCTTCTTTTTATTTTTTATTTTATTTTATTTATTCATTATAGAGAGGGGAGAGAGAGAGAGAAGGGGGGAGGAGCAGAAAGCATCAACTCCCATATGTGCCTTGACCAGGCAAGTCCAGGGTTTTGAACCGGCGACCTCAGCATTCCAGGTCGACGCTTTATTCACTGCGCCACCACAGGTCAGGCCTCAGCCTTCTTATGAGATGATAAAATATCTACGTAATGAGATGAAGTGCAGTGAATGACACATTATGAAGCACTGCAATACTGAGACAGTTAATGTGATAACGGAGATGGCTACTGAGTGACTGACGGATGGATGGGAGTGTCCAACACGGATAGGCTGGACAAAGGGATGATTCATGTCCCAAGTGGGACGAACTGGGGCAGTCTAAGATTTCACCATGCTACTCACAACAGAGCACAATTTAAAACTAACACATTTCTGGAATTCTCCACTTAATATTTTCAGACTGAAGTGGACGGCAGGTAACACACTGCAGACAGTGAAACTGGATAAGGGGATGAGTGTACAGCCCTGGGAGACGTTGAGCTTTGAAGGGATCCTGATCGGTCTGAACCTACTTGTTTCTAGTCTCATTTTAATCCTCTAGAAAGTAACACAGGCACTGGAGGAAAGTGGAGTGAACACTCGATTTATAGGCCCGGCTTCCAGTCGTCTTTACTACCAGTGACTTCCAGTAAATCACCTAACTAAGATGGGCTTCAATTTCCCCACCTACAAAACAGGGAGCGACCCTGAGTGAACTGGATTGAGCAGTATGTTGGAGAGTGCGCCCAGCTCTGGAGACATCTTCACTGCTCTCTAGTCAGGTCTATTATGTTTTCACTTGCAAATCCTGACATGATGTTATCTCAAATGGCAAAGGAGATATAAAAGGCCCTTTGAGACATATAAAAGACCCTATTGTAGACATAAAGGGTACATGTTCCACAAAGGTGAGGCTAAATTGAAAGAAATATACCCTGTGCCTTAAGTTCCATCACGGACATTTGTCTGTTATTAGATGTTGGTAGGGATACTGACCTTATAAAATAACGCTATAAACTAAGATTCACAAATCAAGTCTTGAGCCACAAAGCTAAAAGACAAGAGGAATCCTGATGGTGACATTTTCCTCCACTGTGCGAGGGCTTCCGTCCCAGGGAAGGGCACACCCTGAGTGGGTGAAGTGGCCTAGTTTAACCAAATGGTGCCACCCCATTATCTCTGCCTTGAGACCAGCTTCTGTCCAGAGGAGCTGGTCTGGCCTGTTCATAGGGAGGAGCTTTTCCTGGTCACTGTCCTCAGTCTACAGAGAGCTTCCAGAAACTTCAAATTCTGTCTTTAATTGAGGAACTGGTGGTGTATGTCTTCAACTAATTTGCAGATAAGTTTGGGGGGTGGGGTGGGAGTAATACTGATTATGCCAAAGCAAGTGAGAAATTTAAAAAATACACAGTATTCCTATTTTTCCAACATTTAAGAGAATGCATAAAAAGAGTAAACAGTAAATTAAAATATTACACACAACATATCTTTTCCTATTTTTCTACTGAGAGAGCAACAGCAGTTGTTTTTGTTTGTTTGGTGTTTTTTTTTTGTTTGTTTGTTTGTTACAGAGACAGAGAGAGAGGCAAAGAGAGGGATAGACAGGGACAGACAGACAGGAACGGAGAGAGATGAGAAACATAAATCATTAGTTTTTCGTTGTGACACCTTAGTTGTTCATTGATTGCTTTCTCATATGTGCCTTGATCGCGGGCCTTCAGCAGACTGAGTAACCCCTTGCTCGAGCCAGCGACCTTGGGTCCAAGCTGGTGAGCTTTGCTCAAACCAGATGAGTCCGCACTCAAGCTGGCAACCTCGTGGTCTCAAACCTGGGTCCTCCGCATCCCAGTCCGACGCTCTATCCACTGAGCCACCGCCTGGTCAGGCCTGTTTGTTTGGTTTTCAATGACGGTTTTACATGGATAGCAAGCTTCTCTGAAATTGACCTATATTCCCACCATATGAGTATTAACCATTTTTGCTGGTTACTTTCCACAGATGTATGTTTTTATATGACTGTGGCCATAATTTATATGCTATTGGTAGTAAACCCAGTGAAAACCTTGGAGTTGGCCAAATCTGGGTTTGAATGTTGGTTCCTCAATTAATGAGCTGCAAGTTTTTGGACAACTGACCTCTAAGCCTCAGTTTCTAAAGTGTAAAATACCTTTCACACAAGGGAGAACACTGGCATAGTGCCATTAGGAAAAACTCCACAAACAATGGCTGTTACTTTCTCCTCCATTTTACTTTAAATTTTAAACATATATTTTTTGTTTCTACACATAATCATAATGATTGTCTAAAAAACATAATAATTGTCCTTCATAAAATCTTAATATATTAAATCGCCCCCCATGCTGAATATTTAAGTTACAGCAATTTTTATTATTATCAGATTATATCAGATATTCTTATGCTTTAGCTTTTTTCATTCCCTTACTTCCCTAGCTTCCCTAAATTTCTACAACAGAATTAGGGGTGGGTTTTTTGCTCTCACAGGGTCTTTTATAATAAACAATAATACCACTAATAATAGAATGGAGAATTTCTGAACCTTTAACATTTTATCCACAAAATAGTATTTCTAATGCTGTATTAATTTGCACCTCTAAGATAATTAGTGAGGAGAGACCTTTTTTCCTGTTTGCTTATTAATAATTTGTTACCTTGAGAAATAAGATTATATTCTTTGCTTATGTACTAGGATCTTGATAATTTTCTTACAAATTTAAATTATTTTCTTATAGTGCATGATAATCAAGAGTTATAGATGCATTTGCTACAAAAATATTTCAGATATTTTAAAATTTTAAGATAATAATCTTTTCATTTACACAGTATTTTAATAAACAATAAACAGCAGCCTGTTTTGTATAAACCTCACCAACAAGGAAATTGCTTCTTGGCAAATTTTTGGCTCTTGATTGCCTTTTTTTTTTTTTTTTTTTGTATTTTTCTGAAGCTGGAAACGGGGAGAGACAGTCAGACAGACTCCCGCATGCGCCCGACCGGGATCCACCCGGCACGCCCACCAGGGGCAACGCTCTGCCTACCAGGGGGCGATGCTCTGCCCCTCCGGGGGGTCGCTCTGTTGCAACCAGAGCCACTCCAGCGCCTGGGGCAGAGGCCAAGGAGCCATCCCCAGCGCCCGGGCCATCTTTGCTCCAATGGAGCCTTGGCTGTGGGAGGGGAAGAGAGAGACAGAGAGGAAGGAGAGGGGGAGGGGTGGAGAAGCAGATGGGCGCCTCTCCTGTGTGCCCTGGCCAGGAATCGAACCCGGGTTTCTGCACGCCAGGCCGACGCTCTACCACTGAGCCAACCGGCCAGGGCCTTGATTGCTTTTTGATGTCCATTTATACCTACTTCGACTCACAGAGCCTTGGGAGTACGGCGAGTCTGACAATTCACACTATACAGTGGTAGAAACGGAGACCCAGATGGGCCAGGGGGCTCAGACAGTCACTGAGTCCTTAAACTGGTGAGCTCTGGACTCAGTCAGTCCTTCTTTCTTTGAACCAAAGATTCCTTGTGAAAGGAAGCTGGCAAAGTAAAATAAAGTGATATATTTTGTGCAAAATCCATTATTGTCCAAAGCACCATTTCCACATCATTTTCTATTAAAAAGCCTTCAGACAAAGCAACAGAGAATGGTGCCTGCTGCATAGGAGCTGCTCAAGAAGTGTTAGTATTATTTTAGCAAAACCATCAAAACAATGGCTTATAGAATGGACAATCCTTGAGTAGTTTTTATAAAAAGCGGTTAAAATAATTTCATTAACATAGACCTAAATTAAGTGTGGCTTTTTTTTTTAACCTAGTAAAAATACCACTTTTCCCCTCGGCATTCCCTCACTCATAAGCTCAAGGAAATTTCTTATTTCTACAACCTTTACCATTATCTACTTTTTATTAGAGGTATTTCAGAATATGTTTCACCTCTTCTACTGGATGATTAGGGACCAAGGGTCCACATCTTATTTGTGCTTGTCTCTCCCAAGGAGCCCAGCACCCCGCTCTGCACAGAGGTGGCACTCAGTGTTTTATGCAAAGCCAGGGAAAAAATTTTATACAGTTAAAAGACAACAGTAAAATAAAAAAAATACAGTTTGGTTAAAAATCAGAGCATTAAACTATAGATTGCATGAACTGTGCTTTTTGCTACACCACACCTTATTTTGGTACACATACTATCATGAGGCAGGGCTAATGCATCTTAGCGCAGAAGTCTACATTAGTTAAACAATGCTAAACTGTATAACAAACGATATTTCTAGCCTTGGACAAATCTGTATAATTCTGTAGATATATCTGTTATGCCTTTCTTTGCAAATTCCAACACAAATTGTTCCTCAAAAATTTACTGTGTACACACACACACATACACACACACACACACACACACACACACACACCACTTAAGCACAAAAGTTCTAAAGTTCTAGTTCAGTATTTGGGAAAAAAATTCAGTTAAAATTATGGAACATCTGTTTCCTAATATCAAGAAAATTTACAGGAAACCATTAATGTTTACCAAAGAGAAAGAAAAATAATCTGAATTCAATTATGAAACAAAGCACCTAATTTTCACAATACAGGACAGCCTACGAGTCATCAGATCTTTAGAACTGCGGGGAAGATTTCATATTTTATTAAAACCTGTCATAGTAGAAATACTTTTATCCTGTGTATCTACAAATAAACATAAAATTGCGTGCCCCCACCCTACACAATATTCTCAGGTCCTACTGGTGAGTGTGCAACCCCTGGCAGTTTGGGTTGGTTACAGCGTGTGCCTTTTCCTACATACTCAGTGCCTTCTACGGCAAATTAAGACCTAACTAAACTGGATGGTGGCCCCTGGATGGAGAGGATGTGGTTCTTTTGAGAAAGTTCTAGAGTGGCTTAGTCTCCTACGGAGAATAGGAAGGACAGTGGCTGTCACGGCCACTGCAAGGCGAAAGAAAATTGTAGAAGGAGGTAGCTTGTTCTTCGGTGGCTGTACCACCATCCTGCTCCTTCTGAGCCTCTCTCTACCTACCACATCCCTAGCAATGTGGAAGGTGCTGGAGACACAACTGAGAGTAAAATATAGGCTCTCTCTTCTAGGAGCTTATAATAAGTCATGCAGACAGCTGATCAGGCAAGTATAGTTCCCATGACACATAATTTAATTGCAGCAAGGAAACGGAGCTTTGAGAGCATATAGGAGAGGTGCCTGTATCAGTCTGAGATGGTCATGGAAGGCTTCCAGGAGGAAGTGGTATTGAAGTTAAAGTGTGAAGAATGACCAGGGTTAGCCAGAAGATGAAAGGAGGGAGGTGTGAGCAAGAAAGAGGAAACAGCCAGTGCAAAAGCCCAAAAGGAAGTACATGCCTGTGCTTGCTGGGGGCTGCAAACAGCTTAGTGCACTGTAGTATAGGAGTTTCTAACCAGAGGGAGGCCTCACTACCTGAGGGGCAGGAGCAGGCAGACCCAAGGTGGGTAATTACAGTGAGACCTTTGAGGCCAATGAAAACAACCCAGGAACTCTAGCAGTCTCCTGGGAACAGCCAAGGCCTTTTTAGGTGACAGGCCGACAGGCCTCTGGAGGGCAAGGAGAAAGACTGTCCCATCAGAGATGATGCTGGTCCCAATTCCAAAGAAAAACCAATAGCCAGCTACCCACCCCACAGACAGGATGACTGAGCAGGCCTCATCACAACCCCAAGAGGAAGACATAATTATCTCCATTTTACATTTGAGTTGCTGGTTTTAGAAGAAATATCTATTGGTATTAATGTCTGGGCACCGATCCTACTTCTGTCTGACTAGGGAAATCAACTCATGTTGGTGGGGCTGAGACTTTCCAGTTTTAGCACTGAAAGTTCCATGTCTCGGGAGTCCTCTCAGTGCTGCACAAACCGAGACGGTTGGTCACCTACCCAGAGTTTGTGAGGTGCATGAAGCAGACAACAGGTTTTATGCCCAGGTTTTTATACCGGAAATAGTACAAAGTTAAATGTGATCTAACCCGACAGAAGCTGGACCCTTTGATCTAAGGGACCCTCTGGGAATTCTTGAGGATTTGTCTGGGGATCCTATAACATTTTGCAATGATTAATGTGGAATCATATTTGCAAAGCAGAAAGACTGGCTTATTGGGGTTTAGTGGTCACTAGCTGTAACTGTCACGCTGAAGGGAATCACTTAATGCTTATGAAAAACAGTAATTAGCCAAAAGACAGAATTTAATTTTTCTTATTGTTAACCAGATAATTTTTAACTTTTAATATTGAAAATCTTCTTTAAAAAATTAGTCTACCTACCCACACAGACTACTAAACATAGTTTTGTTAATGAGCCTCCCCCACTGCAATGGCTTACTTTCTTACTGTTCAGACAGTTAAGAATGCTTAGAAGACAAAGAAAAACAACACAACACAGTTTCTAATGAATACAGACACAATAGAATATTGCTTTATGGCTATATTTTGACAGGTAGAGAGTGGCTGATAAATTTTCACCGAATGAAAGTGAAAAATTGAGCCGTGTAGAACTATAGAAAAGAAAATCACCAGGGGTTGCAGAAGAGATGGTGGCAATGCTTGAGCTTTTGCCACAGCGCTGTCGACTCAGGCAGCTGCTGCACATAGTTTGTCCGATAAAAAGGGGCATAAGCTTTTCAAGAGCAGTCCTTCATGAACAGACACTTCTCCCAAGAAGAAATAAAAATGGCCAACAGATACATAAAAAAATGCTCATCATCACTAGCTATTCGAGAAATGCAAATCAAAACTACAATGAGATACCACCTCACACCTGTTCGATTAGCTATTAATTACAAGACAGGTAATAGCAAATGTTGGAGAGGCTGTGGAGAAAAAGGAACCCTCATCCACTGTTGGTGGGAATGTAAATTAGTACAACCATTATGGAAGAAAGTTTGGTGGTTCCTCAAAAAATTAAGAATAGAACTACCATATGACCCAGCAATCCCTCTACTGGGTATATACCCCCAAAACTTGAAAACATGGGTACGTAAAGACACATGGACCCCCATGTTCATCGCAGCATTGTTCACGGTGGCCAAGACATGGAAATAGCCAAAATGCCCTTCAACAGAGGATTGGATAAAGAAGATGTGGCACATATATACAATGGAATACTACTCAGCCATAAGAAATGATGACATAGTATCATTTATGACAACATGGATGGACCTTGATTATATTATACTGAGTGAAATAAGTAAATCAGAAAAAGCTAAGAACTGTATGATTCCATACATAAGTGGGACACAAAATTGAGACTCATGGACATAGACAGGGGTGCAGTAATTACCAGGGGGAAGGGAAGGATGCAGAGGGAGGGGGATGGAGGAAGGGGAGGGGCTTAAAGAAAAACAAAGTACAGGGTGGCAGAAGATGATCTGACTTTGGGTGATGGGTATACAGCATAATCAACTGTCCAAAAGATGTGGAGATGTTTTCTCTAAATCTATGTACTCTGATTGACCAGTATCACCCTGCTAAATTTGTCTAAATAACAAAATTAATAAAAAAGAGCACTCCTTTCCTTGCATCAAGGTAATGCATACAATAGCCACTGAGGAAGATGTAGAAGGACTTCAACATGGTAAAAGCCAAGGGCCCACCATTAAATCCTGCTTCACAGGCAACCTGCCCAACCCTGCCCCTGGCCCCAGCAAGCTCAGCTAACGGTAGCGGGTTCAATATTCTTTGTGAGAACTACTGACACAGTAATGGTTGAAGAATGAGCCTTACACTCTTTCTGACAACAAACAATGATCTTCAATACATTTCTATTCAAGAAAAAAACCATTCAGTAGGATTAAATTTTTATTAGCCTCAGGAAACTTAAAAAAAAAAAAAAAACCCAGTAAAATTTAGCAGCATTTATCATGCGTAATGTATATTAGAACAATGTTTCTCTATAAAGATTTCAGTTTTAGGGAAGCACTATGGGTACTGAGATTCTGCTGTATGTTGAAAATAATCATTTTGTCCACAGGGCTTACTTCTCTGATTGCATCATTCTTTTTGATGACACACTTTCTATTAGATACTGAGTCATCACAGAAATACAGGGGGTCCTCTAGTTAACAACAGTCTCAACATATGATGTTTCAAGTTTATGACGTTCACTCCCATAAAAACTTTAAAAAATTGAGACATAGTCATTTTTTATTACAGTACAGTGTACAGTACAGTATATTTACGTCCTTTCCCTTTTCTGTGGCTTAGTTGTGTTATTATGTTCTAGATTATGATTTTACAACTGTGTTAGGATAGTTAAGTGACTTAGAATAGGGTGTGTTTCAACTTACTCCAAAATTCAGGTTATGTCACTGTCGAACCCCGAGGACCCCCTGTGTTCAGGTTATGTTCACTGCCCAGGATCAGGAAGCAAATAGCACTGCCCTGAGCCTGGGTCAGAAATATAAGATGTAAAGAGTTTTGTTTTGCGCAGTCAGACTTTTGTCATGGGTAAGCATACTTCTCTGAGCTTAGGACTCAGCAGAAGGAAATGAGAGGAGCTCCTCAGGTGAGGCTGGGAGTGGCTCTCGCCAAGTCCCAGCCTCCAACTTTACAGACTTGTGGAACGGATGTGACATAAAACATTCCTCCTGGTTTGCGGGCTTTGACTCCAGTGAATGGTGCAGTCTTAAACTGTAGCATCCAACACATGGCTGGCCACTGAGAATATTCTTGTCATCAAAAACTAAGCAAAAGAGTCAACAGGATATAGGGATTCTAAGGACTTGTTTTTCCTGTATTATCAAGAGATCAACAGCTTATAAAAACGAACAAACAAATTCAACTGTGTTCAACATAATCCACTCAAAGCCACATAATTCAACAGGGAAGAAGACATCTGATACAATGTGCCTGTTCTTACATCTCCCATTTGCTTCCTGGGCACCTTCACTGCCTCAATTGTAACAGTAGTTTTCCATTCTTAGGGACATTCCCATTTCACATGTATTCTGAACTACACAGGCAATCTGCTCACCCTTTGGGGAAGTACACAAGCATATACTCACCAAACCAGAAAAACACAAAATCCACCACCCAGAGCCAAGAAAAAAGTCTGTCGTCTATCACACCACTGTGGGGGGTTAAAGGCAGCCCAGGGCATTCGACAACGTTCTAACCGTGGAGCGGAGCGAGCCATTTCCACACTCAACCCCTTTCCTTGGGCCCTCCGTTTCTCATTTGCTTATGTAACTGCAGGGACAACTTGATTATAAGATCCTCTGACTGCATACCCTATACTTCATACTCCTATGTGTTTGTTTTTCTGTCCACAAGAATGAACTCTTTACCAAATACAACTTAGGTTTCCAATAAATAAAAAGAACCAAACAAACTCCGGATGCACATGTCTATTTCTAATTATCTCTACCTGAGATGTTCACAATGGCCAAGTGGAAAAGTAATGGAACAACTAATTCATACATTAGGTTCCTATTTATCTTCTATTACCAAAACTAGCTTTTGTTCCTGTGAACATATCTGCCTGAACTCTATGAACAGTTGTGGGTACTGATGATGACAGTCTTTCTGAACCTTTTAACACTCACCCTCATCTTTGATAACCATAAAAACCTTCCTTTCCCCAACTAGATTCTGACGTGCCCTTCCTTAAGGAAACTGCCTCTATTAAACTCTCTCCTCTTTCCTAATCTAATAACTTTCAAATCTACCTCTCCATTCCCAGCCTTTTCTCTGAACTCGAGTTATTTATCCAACTGACTTCTTAACATCCGCCCTAAGATGTCTTGTTAGGTACCTCAAACTTAACCATGGCCACCACCAAATTAATAATCTGCCCACACTGTTGCTCCCCTGGGACTACCAGAGCTAAAAGTTGGAAACCGTCATTCATGCCCTTTTTCAAGCTCAAATCCCTATTCATCATTGTCTCCATTCTCAACTAGTCAACATTCAGTCAGCCCATCAGCAAATCCTGCAAGCCCTGCCTTCAAAATACATCTGAAACCAATCACATCTCATTTCCTCCACCTGCTCCCCAACATCCCCCACCCCATGGTCCAAACTGGCAGCATGTCTCACCTGAATGACTTCAGTAGCCTCCACACTGATCTTTCAACTTTACACTTACTCCCCCTAGCTCTAGTCCAGTCACCTCCCAGAAGTAGGACTTGACTCTCCTCTTCAAAACTCTCCAATGGCTTCCCAGCATGCTTAGCTCTCACTAAAGCCCACCCTTTGGCCTACTGGCTCTGGCTCCTTCCATCCAGCCAACTCACCACCCCTGATTCTCAAATACCCCAAGCAATCCCCTGCCTCAGGGCCATGGTAGTGATTCTTCCTCTTATTTGAACTTCTCGCAGATACCCTAGACCAGGGGTCCCCAAACTACGGCCCACGGGCCACATGCGGCCCCCAGAGGCCATTTATCCGCCCCCCGCTGCACTTCCGGAAGGGGCACCTCCTCCATTGGTGGTCAGTGAGAGAAGCATAGTTTCCATTGAAATACTGGTCAGTTTGTTGATTTAAATTTACTTGTTCTTTATTTTAAATATTGTATTTGTTCCCATTTTATTTTTTTACTTTAAAATAAGATATGTGCAGTGTGCATAGGGATTTGTTCATAGTTTTTTTTATAGTCCAGCCCTCCAACGGTCTGAGGGACAGTGAACTGGCCCCCTGTGTAAAAAGTCTGGGGACCCCTGCCCTAGACCCGAACGCTCTGCAACCTCACATCCTTCAGGTCTCTGTGACTTGACTCCTCTCAGAGGCCCTGCTCGCTCTTCCCTTACCCTGCTTTGTTTTCTCCCTAGTCCTTAACGTTCTATTTTCTATGCTACTGAATTATGAGCCCTCTCTTCCACTGGAATGTAAACTGCACAAGAAAAGGATGCTGTGTGTTCACTGCTCTACCCCCCGGGCCCGAGGCGCCTCCTGACACAGCCTAGGCATTCAAAAAAAATATCCTTCTTGCTACTGAATGAATGCATATTCTCAACCAGCCAGCAACATTTTGTTGAACTTCATTTTCGGATGTTTGTATTATGAAATAAATAGTTCCCCTCTTTCCAAGTGAATCATAGGATAATACATGATTTTCAGGTGACCACAGGCCCTACCCCCAGATGCCGATGTGTCTGTCCTCCCTGAAACGCCCCACTAGGGTGTCCAGTCCCCTTGGGGATCAATAATGTGGTCATTGAGTTCAATGTATACAAAGTCATGGCTACATCCTGAGTTTTTACTAAGCACCTGATCTGTTTTGTAATCTTTTGCCTCCTAGGAAAACCTTAAAGCTTAATGCTTTCAAAAGACAGCTCAGAGAATTCAATGCAGAGACTGTCTGCCTCTCTGACAGCAGAGTCCCTGTTTCTTTCAGTTAGTTCTGAATACAGCTGCTCTGGCTTCAATGCCAACGGGCATGCTATACTACTTTTGTTGCCTGCTTCCAGGCAGCTGGGGCCCAGCGGCCACAGAAAAATATTGTGGAATATTAAGAAAACCCCCTAGAAGAGACAGAAGGAAGAAGGAAACACAGACACCTCCTGCCAGGCATCTCCAATACATTTTGGTTTTCTGGTTGCTTCTTCACTACGGGTGCTTTTCAGAATTGCAGTGTTGTCCTCCATGAATGAGCCCCATTTATCCGGGCGCACTCAATGGCCAGCGTTAGCCCCATCCTCCCAAGCTCTGGCACTTCCCCAGGGCGGCAGTGAATGCTATGCTAGGGGGCACCGAGACCCCCGCAGGATGGAGTCGGAGACTGGATCTCCTGCTGTGAAGTCCACCTTTCTCCTCTTTACTTGGCCTCCAAGCAAACCTCGGCCTTCGAGAGCTCAGTCAACTGGCATTTTTGTCTCCTGTGTCTTTTCTCCTTTTCTTAAACTCTTACCTTTTATGGAGCTTTTATATGGGAGACTTTGAAATTCTTATTAAAAAACAAGATAGTATTCATCGCCAGTCACTTGAGGATATGATCAAATGCTAACATTAGAAATTATATGAAGAGAAAACATTGACCAAGATCAGCTCTGCCCCTCTGCCTCGTCAACAAAGAAAAAGATGCTGTAAAGCATAGGCAAGTCTTGGTGAACTTTTATTTATATGTGTAAGTATTTCTTTCAAGCTTCAAAGTTTCGATGTTTATTACACGGAATCTTATTTATTTAAATGACTGGGAATGGGAGTTGTTCGGTGGCCTCTCCAAAAGAGGAAAAATGGCGGATACTGATTATTAAGCATTTTGCCATCCAAGTCAAAATCTTCCACAACAACACTGATTTTTTTTTTAAAACCACAAATTGGGATTCCTAGAATGTGTGTGTGTGTGACATCTAGCCGCCCTGGACTTGATTCCACTGCTGCCTCTGCATCCTGCTCAGGCTGTGCAAGGGGCTTCCTGTCTTTCTCTGTCCTCTGGACAGTGAAGATGGGCAGAGCCAACACAAACTACACCCTAAGTGACACTGTGACTGACCCTCACATTCCTACACTCTTCTGCAAAGAGTCACTGCCAACCTTCGTTTCAGCCCCCCCCCCCCCCTCACTCCAGCTCAGCATCCCTCAAATGCTGTTTCACATTTTCTTCTCTTCACTTGCATAGCTTGCTGGGGGAAGTATTTTGTTAACAGTCCTTCGGCCAGTTCCAGCATGGGGCTGCCAAGGTTGCAGCATTTCACAGGCCTACCACTAACTCCAGAAAATATTTGACTCTTTTAACTCTTTACTCCTCTTTTCTTCTGCCACTCAGACAGGAAGAAGAAGAAAAAGTCCCTCATACACACAACAGAGACACGCAGTCACAAAAATATTTCTACCCAGCTTAAAACCAAGACGATCTTAATGTCCCAACGTGGAGGCTTGCAAATCCTGAATCTCCAACCACAGATCAAGTTTTACGGGTAAGCCATATCCACTAAACTTGAACTTCTGCCTTTTTGGTTTTGTTTTTTTTTTTTAAATAGTTTTCTTGGGTGAAAATGTGGCTGGCACTATGGCGGTTCCCCCTCCACATTTCCCTGCTAACAGAACCTCAGTTTGTAAGGTAGAGAAGCTGTGAGCTCGGGAAAGGTGTGAGCTCATCTCTACGGGTGGCCGCATGCTCTGTCAACCCAGGGAGCCGGAGACCTGAGGAGAAATTTTGTGGGGATTCTGGAAAAGGATTTTGCTTCCTTGTGGAAAGCCATGAGCTGTGTGGCAGGCTTAGTTCTTAATGTTGGAACTGAACACGAGGCACAGAACTGGGACAGCCATTTGGTGACCATGAGAAAGTAAGTCAAAATTTTAAAAACTCAACAGAGCAGAGAGGGTGGATCAAAGGAATGAAAGAGCAAAGGTCAGTTGCAAATGGCAGAAGTAGCTGCCTCCTTCAGACATTCTGAAGATGTGGAAACTAAGCCCCCACTGTTTAGGGCCACAATTAGTCATTTTTCTGTTGTTACTTATAGCCTTGATATATAGGAGATGACAAAGAGAGGTATATGGATTCTTAAATTTGGTTTCTACAAACTTAGAAGTGAGAGAATTTGCTTAGCAAATATCAAGGCAATAGGGCAAATATAAATTGCATAAATCATTTGTATTATATATGTATATATACTATATATGTAATATATTTTTATGTATATTACTTAGTACAGAGGCCCCTGTCTTCTCAGTCCAGAGTGATCTATCCATCCCTGTATCCATCTTTTCTTTTTTTTCTGCCAAAAACCAATTGCTAAGCCCCTACCCAGTGCTGGGCATTGCACTAGGTACTGAGGATATAAACAACTCAAAGGAGAGACACTAATACTATACTCCTTTTAAGATAATGACGTTGAAGTCCAGAAGATTTAAATGTTTGTCCCAAAACCACAAGTCTATAAGAGGCTAAGAGTCAAATCTAAGACTCTGAATTCACAGGCCTTGTGCTGTTCACTATACCAGTGTCAAACCTAGCCATCACTTTGTCAGCCTAATTTAGAAATAACAAAAACCATATTGCTTTTTATAATTTTTTTTTTTAATAATTTTTTTTCCCCATTTTTCCGAAGCTGGAAACGGGGAGGCAGTCAGACAGACTCCCGCATTCACCCGACCGGGATCCACCCGGCACGCCCACCAGGGGACGACGTTCTGCCCCTCTGGGGCGTCGCTCTGTTGCATCCAGAGCCATTCTAGCGCCTGAGGCAGAGGCTACAGAGCCATCCCCAGCGCCCGGGCCATCTTTGCTCCAATGGAGCCTCGGCTTCAGGAGGGGAAGAGAGAGACAGAGAGGAAGGAGAGGGGGAGGGGTGGAGAAGCAGATGGGCGCCTCTTCTGTGTGCCCTGGCCGGGAATCGAACCCGGGACTCCTGCACGCCAGGCCGACGCAATACCGCTAAGCCAACTGGCCAGGGCCAAAAACCATATTGCTTTTTAATATTCTACAATTTTAACTGCCCCCACCCCACCATCTACAGTTAAAGTAGTTATATTGTACTGTATCAAGACATTTACATCACTGAGACCAATGTCCACTTTCCAACTGGAAGTCTGACACTGTGTTTATAGGATGCCACTGTCACCATGATGACTTCAGCTCCTCATCTTGCATCTATTGGCTGCTGTATGCACCAGCAGTCGGGAACCTTTTCTACTTCACTCACCAGTGCCTGGTACTCTCTGGCACATGATAGGTTCTCCCTACATATCATCTAATTAAATGAAGAAAAAGAAGCCAAAGAATAAGACGCTGTCTCAGGAAGCCCTGATTGCCAATCCTTAAGACTCTTAGTTTAATGAGTTGATATCACTTCCAAGACTTTGGCAGAGAGTGCCATTCTAAATGATGAATAAGTTGCTGACTAAGCAGTCTGTGCACAATATTTATAGCAAGTATGTTCCTTACTGCAAAACTGTGGAAACAACCCAAACATCTAGTATTGAATGAAAAGTTAAACCAGTGGCTACTTATCAGTGCAGGGGGGTCATTCTATTGCTATCACAAGGAATGTGAGGTTATAAGAAAACAGGAGCTGAGGTCAGATGCAAAAGTGGACAACAAAAAGGATACATACTGACCCCAACTACACAAAAATATGCATGTAGGAACTGCCTGGCATCAGAATGTGAGTCTGGATTCAAAAGAATAGCTTTTATCTTAAGGGCCCAATAAAAATTCAGAATTTAACAAAAGCACTCACAACAGGCTCTTATTTCTAGTCTTTTATCTCCATGGCCCTTCTTATAATTAATATTACAGAATTCTTACAAAATGCATGCTCGTAATTTAACTTGCGACCAATTTTGAAAAATATGCCTTCTGAGTGCCTATGATAAGAATGAATGCCCTAAAGAAAAAAGTTACCCATTTATTTGCCAGGCTAAACATATACATTGTTTTCAGTGCCTGAAGGCCACAAGATAATGACTGCTCTGTGCGTGTGCATGTGTGTGAAAAGCACAATACATGACTCTTTCCAAACCATAAATTCAGAGAACCCAGTCTTTGCTCTGCAGGGACAAGCATTCCTTGCTAAGACTGGCACATTCAGGATGCTTTTTGGCTTGAGACCTGCATTTCTACACCCTTCCCCTGGCTAACTCTTGCTTGTTCAAGAATTCCTGAACTTGGGTGCATCTCCCTCAAATGAAAAGAATAACAATGGTATCATTGATTGAATATCTTACTACATACTAAACACAGGTGTAAGCCCTGCCTGTGTGCCCAATTTCAATCCCATTTTCTATAACCCCAAACACAGAGTCTATGAAATATAGCAGATGCTCAATAGTCCATGTTTATTGGTCAGGTTACTCTTTAGCTCATTTAATCACATGTCCACACTTAGAAAGAGGTATCACAATTATTAACATTTTATAGATGGGGTATAGAGAGTAAAGTCAACTGTTTAATAGCAAACATTTTGCTAAGGCCAATAGAAATAGATTAGTTAGCTCCCCACCTCAGCTCACCATTCCCTTCAATACCAGGCTTGTTCTAACTAGGACTATCACACCTTTATCAGTTAAAAACACAAAAAGGCACACTCACCAGGATAATACTTGAAATCACTTTTCTATTCATACCTTACTTATCCTGCCACTACCAAGAAGGCCCCTTTCCCCTTCATCGGAATTCCACTCCTAAACCTTGTAAAGGAAAAGAAGCCCGTAGAGAAAGGCAGTCCTGCCTCCCGCTAACCACTCGGATCCACAAGCACAGTGGTCAGGCAGTGAGAAACCATCAATTAAATCAACTGTGAAAACAAACAACTCAAGTATGGATAACACTTAAGAAAAATAAAACTTAGCACTCTACCCCTGAAACCTCAAGACCAACTATGGTGATGAGGCTTCAGGAAAGGGGCCCTTGCTGTGGTACTTCTGACTTTTGGAAAATCTCTCATTGATTTTATTCAAATAATTCTCAGTTAAACTTTTCCAATCTGACTGAGAAAATGGGTTGGAGATGGGAAAATGAGGGATCAATTCAATTCAGGTCAACATAGGTAATGCCTCTGAGATGTCCCTAAGATGAGCACAGGCATTTAATAAGAAAACCATTTCTTCAGAGCCAAGACGTTTCTTAGGCGACCTCATAGGCCAGGCTCTTCAATTCAATAGTAAGCAGGCCTGAGGCACCAGCACCTCCACTGACACTACAGGATCACCCCAATGGTCTCGCAACCAGCTTGTCTGACTCAAATGCTCTCTCCTCAGATCCTTCATATTCAACCAAGCCAGTGTATTGTTCCCCAAATTCCATTTCCAGTCTTCTGTTCAAGAACCTATATAGCCTGACCAGGTGGTGGTGCAGTGGATAGAGCGTCAAACTGGAATGTGGAGGACCCAGGTTCGATCCTGAGGTTGCCAGCTTGAGCGCGAGCTCATCTGGTTTGAGCAAGGCTTGAACTCAAGGTTGCTGGCTTGAGCAAGGGATCACTAGGTCTGCTGTAGCCCCCCAGCCTCCCTCCCCCCGTCAAAGCACATATGAGAAAGCAATCAATGAACAACTAAGGAGCTGCAATGAAGAATTGATGTTTCTCATCTCTCTCCCTTCCTGTCTGTCTGTCCCTGACTATCCCTCTCTGTCTCTCTATGTCACAAAAAAAAAAAAAAAAAAGAAAGAAAAAAAAAAAAAAGAACCTATACAAATAAAATACAACAGCCTCCAGGGGGTTCCTTTTGCCTCTACTTCAGTCTGAGCTCCTCTGTGTGCTTTCCACGCCCTGCACAACAGGAGGCGCTTGAGCTAACCAGTCTCCTCCTTGCTCTACTCTGGTGACCTCCCCTCTCATCTTCTTCCTGTCTTCACACATGCCTCTCAGCCAAACTGTGGTCACAGCCTGGAATGCTCTCTGTCCACCAAGGCCTGTCAGGTCCTGCTGACAGCATCTACACAAAGGTGACTCCATGACCGCCATCCCCACCTTCACAAATGACTTTCAGTCACCGTCCTGTATATAAAGCTCTTTTTGTGGAAAGACAGACCTTCAGGTGACCTCAAACATTAGAGGCTTATTGTAAGGACACACAAGACAGTAAGGGCCATAGGGGCAGGCCTCACTGAGATCATGAAAAAGCAATTCAAGAACTGAGAAGAGGCCCTGGCCGGTTGGCTCAGTGGTAGAGCATCGGCTTGGCGTGCAGGAGTCCCGGGTTTGATTCCCGGCCAGGGCACACAGGAGAAGCGCCCATCTGTTTCTCCATCCCTCTCCCTCTCCTTCCTCTCTGTCTCTCTCTTCCCCTCCCGCAGCCTAGGCTCCACTGGAGCAAAGTTGGCCCGGGCACTGGGGATGGCTCTGTGGCCTCTGCCTCAGGCGCTATAATGGCTCTGGTTGCAACAAAGCGACACTCCAGATGGGCAGAGCATCGCCCCCTGGTGGGCGTGCCGGGTGGATCCCGGTTGGGCGCATGAGGGAGTCTGTCTGACTACCTCCCCGTTTCCAACTTCAGAAAAATACAAAAAAAAAAAGAAAAAAAAAAAAGAACTGAGAAAAGCCAAGGCAGCTTTAGAGAGTAGATTCTCTGGTTTCCCAGCAGCAGCAGGGGTGTGGGATCCCCCACACTTGATGACAACTCAGTCTTCTTCTCTGCTCCTGTTCCTCCTGCCATACCTCTTGGGTCTTCCTCTCTGTGTCTACTTCCTCATAGCTTCTGCTGACTCAGAGCTTGCCTCCTGGGCTCTCTGTAATTGTCTCCCCAGCCACCGATTAGAGTGTTACTCGTCAACTTCCCCAGTCCTGGGTAGCTTTCATTCACATATTATTATTATAAAGAATCCAATTTGGGCACATGGTGCCTTTCAACTGGGCTCAGGCTCTCACAGCAGACTTGTCAGACTATAGCTACATTAGGGTCAAGGGCTCTCCTTTACCCAATCAACTGAGGCTACAGGAGAAGGGCAGGGGGAGAAGTCACACTCAGGAATGTGGCCACCCATTTTTAACGAATAGTTAGGCTTGCTTCCCGCAGCAGAAAATGGACCTTTTTAGAAGGCGCTTTAGGCATGGAGGCCATGTTTATTGGTCTCTCCAGTAAACTAGTTGTTCTTCTCTCATCTCTAATGGACTTAGAATAAAACACATCCCCAGGGTTAGCCATGGATGACAGAACACTGTATATTATTCTATAATCAGTTCATGACTATTGGTTCTAACTTTGTATCTAACTAGGTCATGCCAGAGAACTCAGAACCATTATGATATTCAGGATAAACTTTATGAGAGGAGGAATTTAAGATTTCACTGATGTACACCAGCAACTAGACTGTTTACACACAGTGCTAAGATAGCAGTTCTCAAACTTTTTGGTTTTGGGGCCCCTTGACAGTCTTCAAAATTGAGGATTACAAAGGTTTTTTGTTTATTAGGCTTAAAATGTATTTATATGTATAGTTAGAAATTAAAACAGAAATGTAAACAATATTTATGAATGTAATAAAAATATAACAATAATAAACCCATTAGATCGTAACAAAAACATTTTATGAAAAACAATGTTTTCAAAAACAAAAAAAAATTTAGTGAGAACTGCTTTACATTTTTGTAAACCTCTTTAATGTCAAGTCTCTGGAACTCTCTTTAACAAAAGACAGCTGGACTCTCATTTCTCCTTCTAAGCCCTATCTGTTGTGATATGGTGTTCTGGTTATAGTTATGGAGGAAGTTGGCCTCACGCAGATATAGATGAAAAGCTGTTTAAGATAACTATATGCATTCTTCCACAATACTATATCAAAACTTAAGGGAAAGTTTTTTTAAAGGTTAGTTGAAACTCTTTCATGAGCTTTCCATACTCTGTAGGGTATTATAAAGTATTAGAATATCTTGCATTTGAATAGAACTTTTTACCCATGCAGGGTTTGGAACATCACACATTGGTCATTGAGAAATACTGGTTCACTGAGTTACACAGGTTTTCCAAATGTTGACATAGTTCATCACTCAATATTAAAAAAGCACGCCTGTTAACATCACCACTGATCTTAGCAGGAAAGTTTTTAGGTATTAGAATGTTCACCCTGGCTGGGTAGCTCAATTGGTTATAGCATCATCGCCCCATTCTGAGGTTGTGGACTTGATCCCTAGTCAGGGTACATACAAGAACCAACCAGTGATGGCATGAATAAGTGGAACAACAAATCAGCGTTTCCCTTTCTCTGTCTCTCTTCTTGTCCTTCTAAAAATCAATAAATAACATTTTGAAAAGTATTAGAAAGTTGTCAAGCTTATGGTGGCAGGTTTTTCAAAATTCTAATTTTTGCCTGAAAGCTCAAAGTTTACCACTGGCAACAAATACTGACAGGTTTTGGTCTTGAGGTGCTAATCTGGCTTTGTTCTTTTTTTGAGAAAACGTCCACCAAATATCCAAATCTGAAAAAATCATAGTTTGTCTGTGAGATAGTCTGTCAAATAAAAATGGTGTTAGGTGAAAAAGTGGCTAGTTCAGCTTGCAACTGAAATAATTACATGACTATTTCTCCTTGAGACAGTCATCACACTAAATTATTAGTAGCAGACCTTCATTCTTCCTACTCAGTCATACAGAGTATTAAAAAGTTGTGTATTCAAAGGTTGAGACAACAAAAATAGTAATTCTTACAGCTTCAAAGACATTCTTAAGTGAAAATGGCACTTCATTTTGTTTTTCTACTGTATGTTGGTGGGTGCAGCACTGCCTTGATCAATAATGAGGCACCAGGAATTCTAGCTACTACTGCTCTTACAGCATCTTTCCAAAGGTCAATGCAGCAATAAAACAGTCAAGTAACATCTTAATATTATAAAAATAAACTTGATCTTGTGGACTTCCTGAAAGGATCTTGAGATCCTCAGGGTCTTGAACCACACCATGAAAAACACTGTTCTAAAAAGTGTTTAAGAAATAGTCTTGAATCCCACAATGAATGAATAAAACTTCGTAGCAAGCCGGGAGGTTCTGGATAGGATACATTTTCAGTGGGGCCATTGAGACCACACAGGCTGTTCTAGGTAGATAAGGCTGTGAGAAGCACAAGCCAAGCTAAAGAGTTAGAAATGCCACAAGAACTTCCCTGGAGTAGAAGTATGAGAGATACAGCTTCAGGTGACCAGCACCTTACACAGAGCAAAGCACAGCCATGGCCATCAACCATTAATTCCCTACGATAGCCCAGTGACATGAAAATGATCATCACCCCTCTTGTACGGATAAGGAAACTGAGGATCAGTCTAGAAGCTCTTTGAAAGCATAAATCCTTTCTGTTTTCTTCACTAATGAATATTAAAAACCCTCACACAGTGACCAGCACATTAAAGACACACAATAAACTACTTATTAAATAAACAAATAAGATTCAGAGAAGTTAATTAACTGTTCGAGATCAAACAGCTAGGCAGTAGCAGCCCCCGGGTTGAACCCAGGTCTTTTGGCACCAAATCCCATGTTATTCCTACCATACTCTGATGTCTTCAAAGTGACAGAAACCAGGGCCATGCAACGAGGGGCTTGGATGTCAGTGCAAGTGAGTTATAAACTTAGGAATTTGTATAAAGGAGTTCTGTGAGAATTACATTCATGCTGTAGAGAATTAAACCCCACAGTACCTGGGAAGGCTCGGAGCAGAGAGGAAGAGGGAGAGAGACCAATTGGACTCACTTAGTGGTCTAGGTGAAAAGCATGAACCCATGTGGGTTGGGTATCAGACACACCTCACAGATTTCCCCCAATTCTGACATTTAACTGTGTGCATTTGGACAAATTACCTGTTCAGTTTGATCCTTAAGTTTCCCCTCTGCAGAATAAGTGACATATAATTTCACAGAGTTATTGTGTCAAATGAAAAAAAATGCATACAAAGCAACCACACTTTGGCTACAAAAAAAAAAGAAGAGGAAAGATGAAAGGGAGGAAGAAAAAGGGGGAGGAAAATAAGGCGATGGGAAGAAGGGAGAGAAAAAGGGGGGTAGTTGAGGGACATATTTGTTGAATGCTTGCGTGAGCCTCGGCAGTGCCAGAGAGCTAATCTGTAAGCCGTTCCTGTGATTTCTTAACTAGAAAATAAGGAAAAAACATCAAACCATTCTAAGGCTTCAAGCCTGGGTGACCAGAAGAACGAGCTGATATGCAGGTGCCCTCAGGTCATACAAATGGAGGTGCCCAGAGGCTGGTATTGTGGATGCCAGAGTCAGACTTCCAACAAAGATCTGGAGGTCCTTTGTGGAGAGAGAATGGACAGTCATGGAAGGGCACAAAGTGTCAAGTAATGTCTGGGGGACACGTGGCATTGTAAATGAGGGCAAATGGAAATCAGAAGAAAACAAGATCAGAGACACAAAAGGAAGCACCTGTTTAAAACCACTTACTGGCTCCAAACCTTGTCTGCAAGGCACATTTAGGCCCCATCTCTGCAGTCTCTAGCCAGACACCCCTGATACTCCGCCAAAACTGACATTTTAAAAAAATATATTTTATTTATTGATTTTTAGAGGGGGGGGGGGGAGAGAGAGAGAGAGTGAGAGAAGGGGGAGGAGCAGGAAGCATTAACTCCCATATGTGCCTTGACCAGGCAAGTCCAAGGTTTCGAACCGGCAACCTCAGTGTTCCAGGTCGACGCTTTATCCCACTGCACCACCACAGGTCAGGCCCAAAACTGACTGACATTTGATGCTTTCGTGACACCAGATTTATATATACATACTCTGTTCTCACTGCCTGCAGAGCACTCACTGCTTCCTGGAAGCATAGAGGCACTTGTGGCACTTCTTATTTTTAAGCTCATTTATTAAGATTAAGGCAAAATAAAACAAAGCGGTCATTAGGGAGAATAGCGTTCAAAGTGGAACATTTGATACTGGTTCCCTTATTGCCCCAGGGCAGTCCTGTCTGCTACCTCGCCATGCCCCACCTGTGTGTCCTCCTCGCCCCACCACACTCCTCTCTCCCTGGTTCCTTTCCTGAGCTCCCACTGGCCTCCTGCTGCGCACTGCTTTTTGGTCTGTGTGTCACTGTCGGAGATTGAGGTGTGTGCCTCTCTCCGGAGATGTAACCTTGTCCTGAACGTTTCAGATGCCCAGTCCCAGTGTGGCTGAGTGGACCAGGAAAACTGACAGAGAAAGAGCCGTAAGAGGGACGGTAAACAGAGGATGGGACACCACTGGCCAGCGGAGTGAGGAGAGACTGAGGACGCCAGGTAGAGAGGAAGCTAGTGGGCTTCACAAATAGAAGACTGTTACGGGAGCTAATGCACGCATTCTCATTGGCAGGAGGGCTGCCTCCCCGTGGGTGAAAAACTGGTTTGGTGGGGAAGGGGAGTAAAAAAAAAATCTTAGATATTACAAAGTTTATGGCCTTCTGAAGTTCAACCCCATCCAATATAAATCTTATGCCTTAATATTTAATTTCTCTCATTAGGGAGAATTTAAGTTAATTTAAATTCAAGCTAATTAATTAATTTAAACTTATTTTATCTTTTCTTCTTATGAGGTGACGATGAAAAATAAAAAGTTGAGAGAAGGGCAGCCTGTAGGGGCCAAGTGCAGGTGACGGAGGGAACAGCAGTGACGGCTCTTCCCCTTCCCTTCGTGGGTGGCTCCCCGGGCCACATTACACTGAGTACTGGCTACATGTCAGGCCCTGCATTCGGTGCCTTATACATGTTATTTTACTTTATCCTCACAACCTTCTGAAGTTATGCTCCCCTTTCACAGATGCTTAGAGAATGTAGGTAGCTCATCCCAGAACCCATTAGTCATCAATGGCAAATGATGCAAATTTAGTACTTAGCCCAAGTCAGACACATTGTAGGAGTATAATCATTATGTGGACAAAAAAGGGACTACATGCTAAACCTGACAAGCTCAGGGGAGGCCTGCATGGTGACCTTACAAACTCGAAGACCTAAAGTAACGGTCTGCTTAATTGCTTTCTAACTAAAGGCATGCCCTGGGCGGATGGCTCAGCTGGTTAGAGCATCCTCCTGAAGCAGAGGTGGACTGTTCGATCTCCAGTCAGGTCACGTACAGAAACAGATCAATGTTCCTGTCTCTCTCTCTCTCTCTTCCTTCCTCTCTCACTAAAATCAATCAATGAATTAAAAAACAACAACAATAAAAAAAAAAAACTTTCACCCTGGCCAGCTGGCTCAGTGGTAGAGCATCGGCCCAGCGTGTGGAAGTCCCAGGTTCAATTTCCAAGCCAGGACACACAGGAGAAGCGCCCATCTGCTTCTCCACCCCTCCCCCTCTCCTTCCTCTCTGTCTCTCTCTTCCCCTCCCACAGTCAAGGCTCCATTGGAGCAAAGTGGGTCCAGGCTCTGAGGATGGCTCCATGTGAACGAAATGGCCCCCGCCTCAGGCGCTAGAATGGCTCTGGCTCATCGCCCCCTGGTAGGCATGCCTGGTGGATTCCAGTCGAGCACATGCGGGAGTCTGTCTCTCTGCTTCCCCACTTCTCGCTTCAGAAAAATACAAACAAACAAACAAAAACAACAACTTTCTAACTAAAAGGAGTTCATGAAGGGTAGTCATTTTCTAGGCTGGTATTTTCCCTAACAAAGGTCAATCTTTACCTTAACTAAGCTTGTTTTTGTTTTGAGTTGTTTTCGCAGCTAAGATGACATACCTGATAATATCTTTGGAATCTCAAAGTTAGTTCTTTTTTTCAGGCCCCCTCAAAGTACAACCACAGTGCCAGAGACCACAAATGCCCTCACTGTTAGCAAGCTGATTTTTAACTGTTAACTATCCGTAAATAGCTGCTTCACTAATGAATCTGTTTTTTCCAGATTAGTGGCAAGTTTTCTATATAGAACAGTGTGAACTACGTCATAGGATACACTGCAGTTTCTGCACAGCATGGCATCTTTCAGGGCTCTTTCACACTATAAAGCAGCGGTTTCTGCGGTGGAATCCACATCTCATTTACTTCAATGGGAGACCCGTGGATTCCGCAGAAGAGAGATCCCCTGTACGGCAGAAATGCAGTTCCGACACATTTCTTCCTCTCCTATTCAAGTCAATGGGAGACCGCAGCAGATTCCGCTCAAATATAGAGCATGTTGCTTAATTTTTTCCACGCTAGAACTTTTCCTAGAGCAGAAAAATTCCAAAGGTGGAATCCGCCACCTCCAATAGACTTCTATAGGAGGCAGATCTTTTACACTGCAGAATCCGCACAGCAGATTCCTCAGTGTGAGGCCTCTTTCAGTCTATTGGGGGTGGAGGATTCTAGCGTGGAAAAAATTAAGCAACATGCTCTATATTTGAGTGGAATCTGCTGCGGCCTCCCATTGACTTGAATAGGAGAGGAAGAAATGTGTCGGAAACTGCCATTTCTCCGCCTCTTATTGAAATCAAAAGGAGGCTGCGGCGGATTGTGTGGTAACCCGAGATTCTCGGGAGCTCTCTTCCCCAAAATCGGCAGCACTCCCAATGAAATCGATAGGAGGCGGATTCAATGCCGGAAACCCGCTGATTTCAGCAGTTTCCTCATTCAGAATATGGGAAAATAGTAGGAGATATGGGAGATAATTATACATTGGGGAACAGTGTGAACTACATCGTATAGTGGTCTCTTACAGTATAAGACCGATGTAGTTCACACTGTGTAAATGTATGGTGCTTTGTGTAAGTGTAAGCTGCTCTGTGTACTGTGTAATGATTACACACAAAGCACCTTACACTTACACAGTATTGTGTGTATGGTGTGTGTACTGTTTTTACATTATTAACCTTTTTTACACCAGCAGGCTGTCTCGCAGGCTCTCTTGGCTCTCCGCCTCTTGCCTCTCCACCTCCTAGGCTTCTGTCCTCCTGCGCTTGCTGCACCCGCCCACTGATGATGTCAGCAAGCGCCGGACACACGTAATGCACTGCTATGGACAAGCAGCCGTGCTGCTATGGACTGTGGAGCGTTCCCCCCCCCCCTCCTGCTTCCCCCATCCCTTAGGCCCCGGCCGGATGATGCAATCACGTCTGTGCATGACTGCAGGCATTCAGTTTGGAATGCACGTCCATAATGGCATGCGTTCAAGCTGAATAGCGCTGTTGCAGACGGTAGCGTGGCTTCTCAGAGGGTAAAGCCATCGGAAATATGTATTTTCCGATGGCTTTAGGTGACCCCTGTGTTTTGGTTGTTCGACCCCCGCTGGGGTCGTGACCCACAGGTTGAGAACCCCTGATCTAACCCCTCCTTTGACTGTAATGTATAAAATAAGATGCAAAACTGTCATTCTCTGGAGCATTTTCTCAATCTGTTGAGATTTTGTTTCCTGGCAATTGTCAACAGTTTGGATCAAATAAACTCATAACAAAATTCTAACAGGTTAGGCTATTTCTTATGTTGACAATTATAACTATGAACAGAGCTGGCAGGCCTGAGACAAACTGTTGGAAGGGGGGAAATTTCTAGTACATGGTGAGTGTACCAAAAAAAAAAAAGTTATTGGAATGAAACAGTAGAAAATTGAAAATGCAACTGGGAGAGAAAACAATTGATGGAGCAGGAATCCGGGCAACAGGACAAGATAGATTCCGGGAGGAAGGGCTGGCCTTGGCAAGCAACAGAGCAGGAGAGACAGGAAGGAAGCTGAGAAAGCAGTTCGGGGCTGCGGGCTGGCGGTGCGGGCAGGGCAGCAGCTGCAGGCAGACTGCATGGACTCCTGATAGAATCAATCAAAAGGACAGCATTAGTTTCTCCAGTAACCTTCTTGAATGAGAATCAGTTGATGAATATTATGTCTTCCTCCTTCCCTAAAGCTTAGATTTAGAAAAGGCAGCCAGACACCATGCTTAATTAACTAATTCCCAACCTTTTCTAGTAGGAAGACAAGTTCTGGCGATCAAACACAAAAAAACAACTTCCCAGGCACTCAGTAACAGTAGCCATCATTTTAGTATCCACTGTGAGAGAAGACAGCTCCAATGCACATTCATGTCATCCAGCTGAGACACTTACTATGACTTCATAGTGTTTTTTTTTTTTATCACAAAAACACATTTGAACAGCGAACATCCAATAGGTGAAATAGTCTGAGGTCCATGCTTTACACCTGGCTTTGCAAGCCTCTTGCAATAAATCCTCCCTATACCCTCTCTGGACCATAGGTTGGGAACAACTGGTATACAAGAAAGGCAAGTGACGTCCTAGATTAAAGGGGTCTGGCATTATTACCAGACCTCAGTTCAAATTCCACTTCTCTGATGACCACACTTTAATGACAAGTGAGTTACTGAAATTCAGTATGCCTCAGTTTTCTCTTTGTAAAATATGAATAGTAACACAGGATTTTAGCTTCAAATGAAACTGAATTTATCATATCTAACACAGTACCCACAACAGGTCATTAATAACATTATTTCTGCTCTCTAAAATCAATGGTTTAGTTCTCAGAGTGTGGTCTGGACCAGCAACATGAGTACCATCTGGGAACTGGTTAGAAACACGAATTTTCAAGCCTCAGCTCACCACACCCATACCTCGGGGGGGGGGGGGGGGCTAGCTATCTTGGTTTCAGCAAGCCCTCCAGGTGATGCTGGTGCTCACTACAACCTGAGAATTACTGCTCAAGAGTAGTGGTTTCAGCTTTTTTTTTTTAATCTTGTAGGCAGAGGAATCCTTTCTTCAGAAGGGAGCTTACTCAGAAGGCTGACTTGGGAAGCACATCCATTTGAAACAGCTCTGAAGGGACCGCGTAGGGAGAGCACCAGCACGCCCCCTCAGGTCCTGCCTCCTTCCCCACAGCCGAGGGGCCTCAGGGGCAGGAAACAGTACTCTTTGGCATAGTAACAGATACTACAGTTTTTGGTGGCACCATGCAACCATAATTACAGGGCAAACTCGGCTGCAGTAAAATGATGCTTCTCTGGGTTTTAGCACCAAACTTCTGGCCCAACTCCACTATCTTCTATGCTTGGGGGCAAACTTCTGACAAATGCCAACACATCTATCTTCTTTGGCCCAGCTTGATGTCACACTGCCTGCTGCCCAGAGCAAGTTGTACTCCACTCATATCGGATCAGAAGACTCATTTAATCTGTGGTAGCAAAAATACATTTTATGCCTTAATCAAAACTTGGTGGCATACTTCTGAAGAGACCACCCACCAGTGAGCTGTGGGCATGCCAGTGGAGACCTGCCACCTGGAAATAAGGTTTGCGAACCACCGAGGCAGAGGCTATAACCAAGGAGACCATCCTGAGGGGGTGTTATTTGTTTATTGAAGAACATACAATACCAAGTATTCCACCTGGGACTTAATGCAGGCTGATGTGATAAAATGAGAAAAGCCAGTAGGAGAGCCACAGTTCTGGGGGCTGGGAGTGGAGGGCAGGGGGAAGGGATCTGCTTTAGTTTCTCAAACGGAACAGCAGACTGTGGAGTGATAGGTAAGGAATGCCTAGTTAAGCAAGATTATTATGAAAGACTAGCTTCCACTGATCAAATCAGTCATCTGTCATCAGTACCATGACTTCTAGCTCATGTTTCATACGGACTGTGTTACTACTGTCTCTACTCTGACAATGAGGATAACCTTGACACAGTAATAAGTTCACCAACTGCAGCATCTAAGAGAAAAGAACACCCACCCCATGACTTGTATCGACACCAAAAATATTTTGAGACACAAAAGACTATTTTTAAAAAAGTTGCCATAGGGATTTCATCTCACTGATTTTCTGATTTGAGCCTTGTCCAATATCGCTGGTGGGGGTGTGGGGGGAGACAGAGGGGGAATAATACAGGTGTTAATTTCAGGTGACAGATAAGGAAACTGAAGCACGGGTAGGCTAAGTGCCCTGTTAAGGGTCATACCACTGATCAGTGGAGAAGAATCAGATCCATAGTAATAATGAGGTCTTGGAGAGAGGCCTGGTCCAATACCCTCACTTTATAGAGGAGCCACTTTCATCTAGAACGTGGTGGTTACTGGCCCAAGGTGAGGCTCCTAGTTTGGCACAGGCCAGCTGTACCTGAGCTACTGGAAGAGAGAGCCTCTCACCTGGTGAGAAGAGGGTAGGAGGTAAAGGCAGGTCTTTTCCCCTTCTCAATGTCTTTAAAGCTGGACTAACTAACATGATAACCATTAGCACATGTGCCTATATAAATAAAATTTTAATTAAAATTAAATAAAGCAAAAAACCCCCCCACAACTTCTCAGTTAACCAGTCATATTTCAAGTGCTCAAGAGCCACACGGGCTGGTGGCTACCACACTGGCCAGACTGAACATTTCCATCGCGACAGAAAGCTCTACGGCACAGAGCTGCTCTGCAGTACAGACGTGATGACAAGGATGTAGTTGGGTGGAACAGGCAGCTGAACCTGGAATCAGGAGTCTCAGGGATGCCAGCAATAGTTCTATGAACTGAGGCGAATCTCTGAGCCTTACTTCTTGTCTCTGTAAAAAGCAGAAGTTGGGCTCCATGATCACAATGGCCTCTTTCAGCTCTAACATTACTAATTCTGTACCTAAGACTCCTGACTCCACCCACTTTGGCCCCTTGTCAAATTAGATCAACTGAATACACTGAACTCTCCAGGATTTCCTGTAGAGATGCAATCACTGAATAAGAATTAAGCATCTTGGCCCTGGCCGGTTGGCTCAGCGGTAGGGTGTCGGCCTAGCGTGCGGAGGACCCGGGTTCGATTCCCGGCCAGGGCACACAGGAGAAGCGCCCATTTGCTTCTCCACCCCTCTGCCGTGCTTTCCTCTCTGTCTCTCTCTTCCCCTCCCGCAGCCAAGGCTCCATTGGAGCAAAGATGGCCCGGGCGCTGGGGATGGCTCTGTGGCCTCTGCCTCAGGCGCTAGAGTGGCTCTGGTCGCAACATGGCGACGCCCAGGATGGGCAGAGCATCGCCCCCTGGTGGGCAGAGCGCCGCCCCATGGTGGGCGTGCCGGGTGGATCCCGGTCGGGCGCATGCGGGAGTCTGTCTGACTGTCTCTCCCTGTTTCCAGCTTCAGAAAAATAAAAAAAAAAAAAAAAAAAAAAAAAAAAAAAAAAGAATTAAGCATCTCTTAATTATTTCAAGGGTTAACAGAAGAAATAGGCGCAAGAACAATCTCTCCAAATATTCCCCAGGAACAACTTCTGAAGATACTAAGGAGCCTGTCTGTCCCCAGTGTCCTTCACATAAGGACCTATATGACCAATCTGTTGGAGTTTAGAGCCAGAAAGATAAGTGTATTTCTCCAGAAAGCTGATACATTTCCTTTCACCACAGAATGAAACCCCATTGTTCACTGTGATTTTGGAGTGGGGAAGGGGTTTTGGATCCTCAGAGGATCAGATGGTTAGCCTCTGTCAGTGCCTAAGCACATCTCAACATGACCTGGAACTCGGAGGCCTCCTTTACAGAGCTCCTGGCGGCTTCAGTGGGTGTGGCTCTACCTCGCCGGCCCTGCTGAAGATACCATACTTCCTTCCTCATGTATAAGATGCTCCCATGTAAAAAGATGCACCTTAATTTTGGGGCCCAAAATTTGAAAAAAAAATGTATTACATAAAGTTACTGAACTCAAGTTATATTTATCATAAAATTCATACCACTCCTCATCACTGTCAAAACTCCCATCCATTAGCTTGTCCTCATCTGTGTCTGATGACGAATTACTGTCTTTATATATTGCTTCGTCCTCAGTTCCATCTATGGCATTTGAAATGCCACACTTCTTAAATGACTTGACAACCACTGTATCTGATGCACCCAGTTTTTAGACCCCAAATTTTTCGAAAAAGGGAGCACCTTATACATGGGGAAATACAGTAGATTTTCAGCAAGGCCACATCTAACACTTCTTCAAAGTATAGCTAGAATAATAACATGTTTAAAAATTAAAATAGTTCAATGACCTTCCCGCTATACCACACTGAAGAAATATAAATTTGAAGTACAGTGAGAATAAAAACCATGAACCTCAAGAGTCAGTGAGCTGAATGGATTTACATATCCTGGCAGAATTCGCAAAAGGCCTGCTAAGGAGAACTTTGGCATCCTCTTCCCCACCATTACCCCCCCTCAGCCTCTCCAATGAAATTAATTAAATTCCAATTAATTGAAATAGCAATGGCAATAAATATTGAGTGTCTTAGTTTACTCAGTGTCAGGCACAGTTCTAGTACTTTATGTATGTTAATTTATGCCTCACAGTAACTCCAGGAAGAAGGCACATTATCATTTCCATTTCCCAGCAGATGAAACTGAGGCATCAAAAGGTTAAGTAACTTGTTCAAGGTCACATAGCAGCAAGTGGCAGAGCTGGGATCAGTCTCTGTCAGTCAGGCTCCTGCTCTCTGACATCACAGAGCATTGTGTCACCTCATAAAGTATAAATTTTAATTAAAATATCTTTAGAAAACATTACAAACACAGGCAAGCAAAGTAAAAAAAAAATGTATTTGCTAAACAAACACCCCTTCTAGGCTGCCAGCCCTGGGCCCTTCCTGTTTAGAAATTCTGGAGAACACCAATCCTTTAATTCTGTCACTTTTCCAACATTCACTCCAAACTTCCTCAACATTGTTTTCTGGTAAAATAAACAAAATTGCTGTATTCAGTGCAACAATCAACTAAAGCCACATTAACACTTCACTAAACTGTTCCCACCTATGACAACTCGGTACTTAACAAGGGCATGTCACAGATAATAAAAAGACAATTGCCCTGGGAACTGATAATTCCCCGTTGGAAGCTGTTAAGAGTCAGTTTAACAACAAATTTGCATGAGTGATTGCTGGGCTCTAGAGAAACATGGTACCTGCCTGGAAGCAGTTCCCCTTTGTCTTCTCTGGACTTTCTGTCCTCAACACAGAAGCTGACTCAGTGAAGCTGCGGGTTTTATTGTGCTCTTATGTTTTATGTGCTTATGTTTTCTGTGTAACTTTCTGAGGACAATAAAGAAAACAGTCTCTTAAAGGGACTAGAGAATTAAGCTATTGAGTTGTGTGTGTGTGCACGTGCATTTTAGAACCAGAGGGCTAGTCAAGAGGACAGAGGTGTGTGTGTGTGTGTGTGTGTGTGTGTGTGTGTGTGTGTGTGTGTGTGCACGTGCATTTTAGAACCAGAGGGCTAGTCAAGAGGACAGAGGTCTGACTTCTGGCTCTGTGACTCAGGAGCTGCGCAGCCCTGGGCAAGATACTGAACCTCTGAGTTGTAGTTTCCTCTTTGGTAAAGTGAACTAATCATACTTTATGGGGTTGTGAGGCTTGGTCAAGAGCAGGCGCACAAAAAAAGTTACTTCTTTCTCGCCCGCCCTCATCATCAAAGTTGTAAAAAGTGAAGCAGTGAAATTAATTTAAAAACCAAGTTGCCCTCCTGAGATTTCATTTTTCATTTTTATTCAGTTTATGACCCTAAGAGTTCCCAAAAGACTCACTTTCAGATGCTTCTGGAAAGTGTTACTATGCAGAAAGCTTCTAGCTCTCAAGGGAAAAATCTATGTGAAGCTGACATACAATCCAAACAAAACCTTGCAAAAAAAAAAAAAGAAATTATCTGTACCCAGCAAAACAAATCCACAAATCATTTCCATGAATGTGAATTGTACAGGTCACCTTCCCTCACAATTTTTCCTTTATTACATGTTGGATAAAAGTAAAATATGCTATTGGGCCTAAACCAAAATGAATGTTGACCTCTAGAGCCATTTTGAGCCAAAATTCAAGAGCCGACATACACCCCTCAGACAATGGTATGCTCTTCGGCTCCATAGGATCAACCTGGACATATGTGACACTTATGTCACAGAATCCCAAGTTTCACTTTTCTCCAGAAAACTGTCCAGGAGATGGTGTGACTTGCCACAGGGAGGAGGGCTTGGCCAAGGCCCTTTTTTGCACACAGGTAGCTCATCCCAGAACTGTGTGCTGTCACACAATGGGTGACTGTCAGAATGGGAACAAACAGTGGCACTTCTTTCAAGGACACTCCTTTCTGTTCTCATCCCACAGGAGAGAACAATAATGGTTCATAGGTAGAAGAGATGGGTTGCAGCTTACAGGTAGAGCTCAGCCTGTTCTGAGGAAGGGGCTCTGTGGGCTGACACGCACTCAGGATTCATGCTCAAAGGCTGCTCCCAGACCTCATAATTACATGAGGAAAATGAGCCAGAATCCGTTAAGACTCACTAGTGGCCGAATCACAACGTCCCCTCGAGTGGAAGATCCGTGCTGCAGAGACTCGGAGTTAACTCAGGCATCAAGAAGGCCATCCTCCTGGCGCTCCCCACCCTGGACCCAGAGCTTGAATGGCCAGGGAGCTCTGAGAGGCGCGGCCCTCTGCGCCCCACGCCGGAGGGGCTGACCTCACAGGTCCGGGGTGCAGCCAGGGCTTCATGGTTTTCAAAATCACTCCCTAGCTGATTCTAATGAACGGATGAGTTTCCAAACCACCACCTTGGTATCTTCTGCCTGAGCCACTACATTCTATTCCCTTTAAGAATTTTTCTTTCTTTCTAATGGGAGTTGGGGGGAGATAACTCATGTATAGAGTCCTAAATTTTAAACTTTTCTCAGTGAGAAAGTCTGAGGTCAGAGACCTTGGTATGAAGAATTCACCCCTTTGACTTGCCTCCCTAGTAAGTGATGAGAACACAGAATAGATTCCTGAGCATAAAGGGTACCTACCCCCTTTCCAAGAGGACGGGAAGGCAAATGCATCAAGCATTAACGGGGAAGAAAGAAGCCTAAGGAACAGCTTCACTGGCCTTTGGGTAGCTTTACAAGACCTTTCCCAAGTCTCCAACCTTCACCGAGCTCCTCCTCCTTGGCTCACTAAGACTATAGTCTAGTCTTAACTACAAATTATTATTATTCACTCTTAATCAAGGTCCTCCCTCCTCCCTCCATTCTCCTGAAGCCTCCAGGCCAGGCTGCCTCCATCCCCCACCTCCACCCCAGGATTGCAGCTGGGCCTTCACCTCCGAGGGTGTGACCTGTGAATACCGGTGGGGCAGCAGAGAGTGAGATGGGTGGGGAGAGGGTGTGTCACAGGTCCCTCCAGGTCTGGTTCCTGCTCACTCAGCCTTTCTGGTATAGGAGGGGGCTGGGAAATAAGAGATTCTGAGCTTGGCCGGCACCCAGATAGACCTCCAGCTCACAGGGTAGATAACACGGCCACACCACACAGGAAAGCAAGAGACACGGGGTTTTCATCTCACCTCTGCCATTCGCTAGCTCCATGCCCATCGAGAAGTAATAGAAACAGACTCAAAAGAGCCTCAGTTTCTCCATCTGTGAAGTGGAAATGAACACTTGACCAGTGTTTTAGTCCATTTGGGCTGCTAAAACAAAAACACCATTGACTAGGGGACTTAAACAAACATTTATTTCCCACAGTCACGGAGGCTGGAGGTCCAAGTTCAGGGCAGGGGCAGATTCCGTGAAAGCCTGCTTCCCGGTTCGTAGATGACTGTCTTCTCACTGTGTCATCACATGGTGGAAGGGGCAAGACAGCTTTCTAGGGTCCCCTCTATAAGGTCACTAATCCTATTCATGAGAGCCTCACTCATGACCTACTCACTACTCAAAGGCCTTCCTAATACCCTTATACTGGAGGTTTCAACTCATGAATTTGGGGGGGGGGCCCTAAACATTCAGTCCATAACAACCAGACTCCTCACAAAGCTTTCTGAAAAGAAGTGCTCAAAGTGGCACTATTTTAATATACTATAAATTCTATCAACATTTATTGAGTCTTCTCTATACTGGACACTGCCTTACACTGGCAATACAAAGACAACATCATGTTACTGACTTCAAGGGGCACCATACATTCTGGAGGGAGACAGACATATGGCAGGTAAAACTTTACAATTCAGTGTAATAATTGATTGAACAGCACACTACTGGAAACCCAGACAAGGGAAAATTTAAACATATCCAGTGACGGGTAAAGAAGAGATCAAAGGGATGCCAGCAACAGCAATATCACTTAACATTTATGGAGCTGTGGGTGTCAGGCACTGTTCTAGGCCCACCGTGTACAGGTGAGCCTCACAATGGCCTTATGAGGTACACAGGCACTCTTATCGACATTTTACAGATGAGGATTCTGAAATTCAGAAAGTAGTATGGTCTTAATGTGTGTGTCTGCTCAAAACTCATGTTGAAACCCTAAACTCGAATGTGATGGTATTAGGAGGTGGGGTCTTTGGGAGGTGATTAGGTCATAAGAGTGGAGACTTCATGAATGAAATTAGTGCCTTCATACAAAAGACCCCACAGAGCCCCCACTCTTCTCCATGTAAGAACTCAGTGAGAAGAGAAGACAGCTGTTTATGAACCAGAAAGTGGGCTCTCAACAGATGCTGAACCTGCGGTTTCAGGATCTTGGACTTCCCAGCCTTGGGACTGTGAGAAATGAATTTCTGTCATTTGTAAGCTACCTTGTCTATGGTGTTCTGTTACAGCAGCCTGAATGGAATAAAACAGAGAGGCAGTCACTTACTCAAAGTCACAGGGCTAGCGAGTGGCAGAGCTGGGCTTTGGCCTTGGGCTTGACCTCAAAATGCAGATCTTCATCTTTTGATGACACTGCATCTCCTTTAACTATGAAACCATTGTGACCTCCTCACGCCCTTGCCCCAGCTGAGGCAAAAGCCAGGCACACCCTCCTCTGGACTTCCACACGTTCCTACTCACATTGCTGTTTTACACTTCTATCCTAGTGTCATTATGTGCTTGTCATTAGTGTCCTCAGTAAACATTATTATCCATAGTCCTTTACAGCACACTGGAGCTCATCTTCCCTTCGCTGTCCACACCCCCCCCCCCCCATTAGCTTGGTGGTCCTTCAGGGCAGACACAGAATGCAGCAAATGCCTAGTAAACAGCTGGCATCTAATAAATGTTTATTTAATGGATAAAAGAGAGAATGAAATTATGCTAGGTTTCAAAAGACAGGCAGGAATTCATAGGGTAGTTTGAGCGAAACTGTCTTAAAAGTAGAGGCAGGACCTTAGTCACCCTATGTCCTTAGAGTCTGGCACTTATTACAGGTGCTTAATAAACGTGTAATAAACGCCAGGCAAAGGAAACAGTGTGACGAAATTCGGAGATTTAAAGCCACGCAGTGAGTATGGGGAACACAGAAGTGCTTCTCAAATTATCCGTGATAAAAGATCCGCTTTTTGATTTTATTTCCAATTCATCACGGACCAATACTTTTATAAAGTGTAATAAAAGCAAACTGTTAGGAAAATGCAATGTAAAATGCAAGTCCAGTTTTTGATTAGATTCAAGAGATGTAAAATGACTGTTAAATTGCTATGAAAATATCTAAACACATACTCTCCGTGTGTGCACTCACCTAATTGTAGATCATTAACAAACCGTTCTGTCTGCAGACCACGCCTTTTGTGGCGCTGGGAGGGGGAAGGGAGGAGGTGGACAGCGTGGGGAAGATGAGCTCCAGTTGTGCTGTAAAGGACTATGGATAATAATGTTTACTGAGGACTTTCTGTGTGCTCCATACAGATTATTTTAAATTCCAAAACCTATCAGTGAAGTAGGTGCTATTATCACTCCCATTTTACAGATGGAGAAACTGAAACACAGAGCAACTACAGTTTTTCAAGATCCCACAGTTCATAAGAAGCATTGGTAGGCCTTGAATCTGGACAGTGTGAAACCCTTTACTAATTGTGATGCCTTTAGGGAGCTATGAGACAGAGAGCGAGGTATTCAGATTTGTTGTAGAAAAATCACCCTGGTGGTAGTTTAGAGGGCAGAGATAAGGTGACAGCAATAATCCGAGTGAGAGGCAGCAAGTGTAAAAAGCGGGCCTATGAGCTAGTTAGGAAGCAGCCTTGCAGGCGTTGGTGGGGAGTGAGCAGTGTCTGAGCTGGGGGAGGTGGGGGGGGTTCCAGATGACTCAGGGGTTCAGAGCCCGGCTTCCTGGGTGGATGAAGATGTTTGCACGAAGGTTTGCAGAGAAGGCAGAAAGAAAAGTGAGGAGCCACTGCGCCACCTCACCCGCAGGTGTTGTAAAGTACCAAAAGCTACAGAATTAATATTAATATTTTGGGAGGCTTGAAGAACATTTTATTAATTTGGGTTAAGGTGTGCAGAGAAATTGTGAGAATAGTCCCTGTACTGTGTGACTGGCATGACCAGGATGGCACTTGGCATTGTATTGTAAATGTAAAGGGGAGGAAAACATGGATTCCCAGACATTCCACCATGCCTGTGGGGAAAAGGGTGAATGGCTAGCCAGGTACAGGGAGAGAAAAGCCAAAATAAACCTTTTCTCATAGCAATGAGCCATTTGCGGGCATTTGTCCCCACAGAAACTACCTCTCCTATGTAAATGCGTGTGGTTAACACGTGTGACTCTGGACAGAGAGATGGCAGATGAACACTAGATAATATAGGAATGCCTTTTAATATGTATTGTAAAAAGACATCTTTCTACCTTTGTGTTAACTTGTAAATTTTGTTTTCTCCAAAATGATGTATGGCTTGCAAATTGAACATGGTCCTATCATGTTAAAGGACATATGACTATAACCAATAGTGGTAAGGGGCTCCTAATTACAATTTTTGCTTCTATACTTCCCACTTACAAAACTATAAAAACTAAGTAGAACAAAGGGCCGGCGCGCTCTCCCTCAGATTTCTGTCGGAGTTGCCGCTGCTTGGCCAAGCTAGACAATAAAGCTTTGATATGTAATCGACAGACTTTGTTCATGTCTTCAATGTTTGGGTCCCTCCGGATTAGGCTTAACAAAAAGAGCATTCTGATGGGAAGAGGAGACGGTTTCCAACAATGTCTACCTGATTTTGAAGAGCCTAAAATAGACAATCTGCAGCTGTGTCTTTGGAAAACTAGAAACTGTGAACTTAGTTTATTGAATACTGGTAACTATTTTTGCTCTAGTTACATTTAAAATGTTTTTTTATTTGTTTGTTTGTTTTTTGGGGTTTTTTTTGTTTTTTTTTGAGAGAGACAGACAGGAAGGGAGAGAGGTAAGAAACATCAACTCATAGTTGCGGCACTGTAGAGCCAGAAGCCAAGGCCAGGGCCACTATCACAGCAGCCTTCTGGCTCATGCAGGTTCGCATTGGATTCGGACAGTCGGTAAAGAAACAGCGGAGCCAAAAACTGATGGGCCATAGTCTTTAATTCTAGCTTGCACCCTGGGCTCCAAAACCCAGTCACATTCAGTGCTCACAAAGCCACTGACTTATCCGAGTTTCCTAGAATCAAAGGTTTCTAGCTCACCAGACTTATTCACCTCTGTTCCCCATCTCCTTCCTTATCCCAAATACAAACTCTACACAAACTGGCATCTCACTCAGCACTGCGCCATCTTGGCTGCTTTTCCTGGCCTCCTCCACGTGCCCTCCTCCTGCTGCTGGCTCTACTCCCTCCTCTGCTGAAAATCTCAGGAACCAAGAGAACAAACTCCCGTTCTGCCCCCACTTTATACTGTAGCTTCACAACCTCTAATCCAATATACAAAGTAGGGAAGTCTCCAACACAAAGTCACTTCTCTGAGGCATGATTGGATTGTACCACCCCACATCAAAAAAGGGTAGGAAAGGCTTAGTCCCAAAACCAAGCTCCAGGCTACAAGGATCCTGCCTGCCTTTAGCCCACCCCAACACACATTAATATCACTTGGGCGACGGACTCCTCGTGTTATCTTTAACAAAGTGAGCATAATACATTTTATCTGCCCAACAATCCACCCCTATGCTCACTTTGCTACCCACAATCTATACCACCGGCATCCCTGTGCAAGGAAATTAGAACATTACACAAATTACAACAGCAAAAATCATACAGTTTCAACAATTACAAAGGTACACTTCACCAGTCTCTGAGCACTTTGCCCAAAGCGCAAAATGTCCTCGGTCTTCTTTCTAGCCACGGGAAAAGCTTCCCGGGGTAGGGGAGTGCTTCCAGCAAAGCCACCCCCCACCCCCATCAGGGTATTTTACATTGTCCAAAATCCATAATCCGTAAGTCTATCCAACAAAGGAGCCAATGCCCACTCCGGTCGTAGTCCAGGAAATCAGTCCACGCACGTGGGTCATCAGCCACCCCCCTCATTCCAGCCGTCCTGGCAGGTCTTACACTGTCCCAAAGAGGAGCACGTGGCAATGGCAGTCAGCATTTCCATCTTGGCTCTGGAGAGCATGATGGCGTCCATCCTATGTCCCCAAAATCGCAAACCTACCAGGGCTGTAGTAGGTGCTCCTTCCAGCTGGACTTTCATCTTCTGGAGACTGCGGATTGCAACTCCGGCTCGATTCTCCTCATCTTCCAAAGAGGAACTGAAAACACCAGCTCCCGCTGCTAGGCTCAAGCCCCGGGCTGCCGCCGCCTTCTGCTCTGCAGACCTTGCAGCTCCGGACCCGGCCTCAGCTTCAGCCTCAGCCCCGGCCTCCTGCCGCTGCTGGCTCTCCGCAACATCCAGGGCAAGCTGCAACTCACGAACCTCTGAATCCTCCTCCAGCGTTTGCTCCATTTCCAGGTGAATCTCGAACACCTGGTCGGCCTCCTCCTCCAGCATTTCCTCCAGCTCCAGGGTCAGCATCGGTTTCTCCTGCATTTGCTCCAGCTCCTTCTGCTGCTCGGTTTGCAGGTCCCGGGCAGCCTGTTCCACAGAGCTCTCGGTTTCCTCACACATGGCTGTAAAAGTCAGCCAGCCTACGATCCCCAAAAGGACAGCCATGAGGAACCCTAACACTAGCCAGTCCTCTACTCCACCACTCAAAGGCTCCTTGCCGATCTGTATTGAATCCTGCCACAGACTACGCCAAATGTAAAGCCAGCAAGCAGGGCCAGGGCCACCATCAGAGCAGCCCAGCCCATGCAGGTTCGCATTGGATTCGGACAGTCGGTAAAGAAACAACGGAGCCACAAACTGGTGGGCCATAGTCTTTAATTCTAGCTTGCACCCGGCGGGCAAGTAAAAAACATACACTGGGCTCCAAAACCCAGTCACATTCAGTGCTCACAAAGCCACTGACTTATCCGAGTTTCCTAGAATCAAAGGTTTCTAGCTCACCAGACTTATTCACCTCTGTTCCCCATCTCCTTCCTTATCCCAAATACAAACTCTACACAAACTGGCATCTCACTCAGCACTGCGCCATCTTGGCTGCTTTTCCTGGCCTCCTCCACGTGCCCTCCTCCCGCTGCTGGCTCTACTCCCTCCTCTGCTGAAAATCTCAGGAACCAAGAGAACAAACTCCCGTTCTGCCCCCACTTTATACTGTAGCTTCACAACCTCTAATCCAATATACAAAGTAGGGAAGTCTCCAACACAAAGTCACTTCTCTGAGGCATGATTGGATTGTACCACCCCACATCAAAAAGGGTAGGAAAGGCTTAATCCCAAAACCAAGCCCCAGGCTACAAGGATCCTGCCTGCCTTTAGCCCACCCCAACACACATTAATATCACTTGGGCGACGGACTCCTCGTGTTATCTTTAACAAAGTGAGCATAATACATTTTATCTGCCCAACAGGCACCTTAGTTGTTCAAAGATTGCTTTCTCATATGTGCCTTGACTGGGAGGCTCCAGCCAAGCCAGTGAGCCCTTGCTCAAGCCAGTGACATTGGGCTCCAGCCAGTGACCTTTGGGCTCAAACCAGAGACCATGGAGTCATGTCTCTGATCCCATACTCAAGCTGGTGACCTTGCGCTCAAGCTGGATGAGCCTGTGCTCAAGCCAGCAACCTCGGGTTTTGAACCTGGGTCCTCAGCATCCCAGGCCGACACTCCATCCACTGCGCCACTGCCTGGTCAGGCTTAAAATGGTTTCAAAAGAAGGAATTCCCTAATGCTAAACTGTCTTCCCTTTGAAAAGCGCACAGAATACATAAAAGGGTTCTGGTCACCAATCCCAATTCTCACTAAGAAATGACCCCATGGGACTGAAAGGGGAGTGTTTTCACACTGCCAAGCAATTCTTGATACCAGCTAGGTGTCCTAAAATTGAATTCAATTCTGACATTATCCACCTGAAGGTATCATCATTTCCACAGGTTAAGGTCTCTGTCCTACAAGTTGTCTCCCCAACCTGCAACTTCAGACACCAGTCATAAACCCAGGTTGTCACCTGTGCTTCTCACCCACCTGCTCTAGATCAGAGGTTCCCAGTACCCAATCCTTGTGTTTCAGATTAATTTGCAAAAGTGGTTCAGAGTCATAAAACCTGTTTATTCACTAGACTACTTATAGAGGCCCTGAATAGGAGCATAGAACAGGGACAGAGTTCAGTGCCCTGAGGCAAAAGCCACAGTGGCTTTACTGACAAAAGTAGTGAACACAGTACTGTGCTAAATGTAGCACAATAGGGATAGAATTAGCAATTCTGATTAATCAACAGGTAGGAGACATTTGAGCTAGTCCCCTACTCTTTTATCTGCTCTGAAGAAGTTCCCTTTCCTGACTTTCTCATTCTCTTCTCCTCATTCTCTTCTCTTGCTTCCTGCCTTCCTCATTTTTGTGTGTATCAGTAAATACCCATAAGGACTGGGGTCAGGCTGTCTGATGAAACCTGTAGAGGGGACTGTGAGGTGGTCTCCCCAGGTCCCTTAGTGCATGCCATGTGGTCTTGGATAGTCACTGTCTCTGTGACAAGTTGTGCCCAAGTGAGAACAGGAACTAAATGACCTCCCAAAGCCCGGAAAAGGAAAGGCCGACCAACATATCCCGGTAACTGGAACACAGATGAGGAGGAATAGCCTCTGAACATCTGTGGTGAGGTCAAATAGGCTTCAGACCAGGAATTCCCCTCCCTTTCCCCCCTTCTCCTTCCTTTGCACTCTAGCATTTGAAATTCCCTCCCCTGAGCCAGTGCAACCATAAGCTCCAACTCCATGGCCTCTTCTACAAAGCAGGATGTCAGGTCACTGATAGGCAGCTCACAAAGCTGTTTATTGTAGTGCATCAACAGTGTCCTTGATATGGAAAAAAGGGAGCCTATACATTGACGACTGGGAGTAAATGGGGCACTGGCTCCGAAAATGGATTACAGAGTACATTCACCAAGGGAATTGTAGAGGCTACAGGGGCAGGATCTGAAATGACCCCGTGGGACTGGAAGGGGTTAGTGAGATCAGTAACCACCACTGCTCAGTGCAGTGTCTGGCTACAAGAATACCAGGATGCAGCTCAGACACAAGCTGTAGAGAATCTGAATGCGGGAGTCCAGCTGGTGTTGATATGCTCACAGGAGCCAGGGCTTATGACACTTCAGGCCCACATGAACCGCGCTGCCTTTCTCAAGTTTTTATGGTGGCTTTTAAAGCATGGGTTTGGATTCCTGATATCAAGGCCCCTATGGGCTCTTTTGCAAGCATCCATCAGAGACCTAACAAACTGTATATTGACTTCATTAATCACCTGCAAACTGCCATCTCACGACAGGTAGGTAATGAACAAGCACCAAAGGTGCTGACCCTACAATGGCTTATGAGAATGCAAATGCTGACTCCAAAAAGGTCTTGGCTCCTCTTAAGGGGCAGCACCCTAATATAGCAGAAATGATTAGAGCCTGTCAAAATCTAGGTGCCAGGTTATATTGAGCCCAGGTACTTGCTGCAACATTGTGGCCACAAACTTGTCATACCGGTGGCAAAAAAGGACGTTTTCAGAAAGACTGCAGTCAGAGCCTGTACGGCCAGTAGTCGTGGCCATCACAGCCACCAGGCACGTGCAGGTTCACATTAGATTCCGGCAGACATAAAGAAACCGTGGAGCCCAAAACTAGTGGACCATTCCTTTATTCTAGTCTCGCACCTAGCAGGTGAGTAAAAACACACAGGGCTCCAAAAGCCCCTCATTCAGAGCTCACAAGCTACTGACCCCTCTGGTTTTTCTTAGAATCAAAGGCCTCCACCAGCTCAGTCACCTCTGGTTCCCCATCAGCTGTTGGAATCCATGGGAGTCTGAAAGGCCAGAGTCACAGGCTTTATTGAAAGGAAGAAAGGAACCCTGACGGCACTTCTCCTGGGGGAGAAGAGCACCGGTTACAGACTAGGGGCGAATTATATAGTGTTTGGGAGAGCCTGAGAGGATACTGAGGCAAAAGTCCTGGTATGTCCAGAATGCTCCTCCTTGGGGGGCTTTGAGCATGTGGGTGTTGAACCAAAAGTCCTGGTGTGTCCGGAGCCTCTCCTTGAGCGGCTTCTCAGCTTTTGGAATTCCTCTGTCTCAGGGAGGATAGTCCAGTAAGGGTGAGGTCTGACAGATAAGCGGAACATCAAGAGGGCAGTTTGGAATTTACGTATCTATCATCAGCCAACATGGCTTCTTACTCTGCAAAACTGGCTTCTCCCTCCTTCCCTTCTACCTTGGCTTCTTCTTCACCTTCTTCACTCTTCTCCTTCTAAAAAACTACCTGGACCCACAAAGACCCCTCCTCCAGCAACAGTAGCATAACAAAATCCCTTTCCAAGCAGGAAGGTAATTAGCAGTTTCACCTGGGCCATTCAGGTGTGTAGCACCATTTTGAACAATAAAAGTGAGCACACTAAAAAACCCACAAATTTTACAAACTCATTTGCCCAACAGAGCCTAATGGCAACTGTGTAGCTTGGCTTCTGTATGCCCTGAAAGGTTAATTAAAGCCCAATCTGAAAATTCCTTATAAAGTTCCAGCAAACCAGATTGTAAAAAGCCAATATGATCAATTGCTATTCTTGTTGTGTTTATGCAAATTAGCAGGCCAAGTTAAAACTGGACTTAATACTATAACTAAGATAATCTTAATTTAGCTTTTTAAAAAAAAGCTAAGGGTAATTTTAGGGAGAAAAGTTATATTTCAGTAAAATCCATTAACACAGTTATAAATATCAGAAACTAGACTGGATCCTGAATTTTTCTGATTTTCTTGAATGTTTTAGACAAAAGGTTCCAGTTGTCTCTATTACATCTTTTGAAAATATGTTTGCCTGACCAGGTGGTGGTGCAGTGAATAGAGCATCGGGTTGGGATGTGGAGGACCCAGGTTCGAGACCCCAAGGTCGCCAGCTTGAGTGTGGGCTCATCTGGTGTGAGCAAAGCTCACCAGCTTGGACCCAAGGTCTCAGGCTTGAGCAAGGGGTTACTTGGTCTGCTGAAGGCCCGTGGTCAAGGCACATATGAGAGAGCAATGAACAACTAAGCTGTCACAATGAAAAACTGATGATTGATGCTTCTCATCTCTCTCCATTCCTGTCTGTCTGTCCTTATCTATCCCTCTGACTCTGTAAAAAAAAAAAAAGAAAAAAAGAAAGAAATATGTTTGTTTGCCAATGAAAGAACCTGTTTCTAAGGTCATAAAATATGTTCATAAAAGTATCAATATAAAATTGCTTAACACTAACTTAGTCTTTCCTGAAAGTTGAGGCTTTGGAAATTGAGAATTCTGATTATTTGGAATGAAGTTGTATGGTTTTAATGATAAAAGGTATAAGGTATGGAGATACTTTTGAAAGGAAAAAAAAAATAAGTTGTTCTGAAAGCTGGTTATTTCTGAATGAAGAAGGTTTGTGTAAGTCGCAGGTTTGTGCAGGTTGTAGAAGGTTTGTGCAGAGGGAAGAAACGAAAAGAGAAGGAACTGAGAAAGTGAACAAAGGTAAGAAAGGAGAGAAAGGACTTTAGAAAAAAGATTGTCCTGAAATGAAAACAAAAAGGAACCTTGGGACATTCTTGGGGGCCTCAGGAGTTTGAGAAATTCACCCAAACATACAGGTACTGCAGATAGAGCCAATGGCCTTCTTAAGCCACAACTACACAAACAAAAAAAGGGGGGGCAGGAGGAGAGACTCACCCCACAAGAACAAGTGCATAAGTCTCTTTTTACTTAATTTTTTGAACATTTCCTCATCTGGACTTACTGCAGCCGAGAGGCACTTTATACCAGCCAAGCAATGGCCTAAGCTTCGTGTTATAACGGGATGTATTAGCTGGTCCTGAGTGGCAGGGTCCAGGTGAATTGCTAACCCGGGGGCGAGAGTATGTTGTAGTTTTGTCATCAGCAGGTCCTTTCTGGATACCAGCGAGGGATGTGAAGTCTCATCATGAGTTGACATTAGCCCCTAGGAAGCAACCAGGCTCCAGAGATCCTGAAGCTGATAGTGAATCCACCTCTGGGAATGAACCCGAAAAAGAGGAGGAGACCTAACTCACTCCCAAGCACTCAGGGAGTGCCTGACATCACATGGGGTGCCTTGAAGTATCTAACCAGGTGTGCTAAATAATTTTTTGCAAAATACAGGCATTCCTGTGACCCCTGAAAACCTGTTTCTCTGTGCTTGCCCTTCACCTCCACTGCAACCACTGCCACCTGTAGAAAGATGTCCTCCCGAACCTATGGAAGGTTTGAACCATTATTAGACAGCTCAAACAACAAAGGGGGAGATGTAGAGACCCTGCATAGGAACACAGAACAGGGACAGAGTTCTGTGCCCTGAGGCAAAACCACAGTGGCATCACTGACATAAGTAATGACCACAGTACTGTGCTGAACACAGCACACACTAGAGATAGAATTAGCAATTCTGATTAATCAATAGGTAGGGACATTTGAGCTAATCCCGTGCCCTTTTATCTGCTCTGATGAAGCTCCCCTTCCTGACATTTTCATTCTCTTCTCTGCTTCCTGACTCTCTCATTCTTGTCCCTGCTTCTATTTGTGTGTATCAATAAACACCTGTAAGGACTAGGGGTCTGGCCGTCACATGAATCCCGTAAGGGGATTGTAAGGCGGTCTCTCCTCAGTCCCTCGGTGTATGCCACGTGGTCTCCGAGTCGTCACTGTCTCCATGACAAGTGGTGCCCCGTGTGAGGAATGGGAACTAAAAAAAAATTACTGATTTGTTACAAAGGATATTAAAGAATATAATGACCTAGCTGGACGAGATGCACAGGGCAAGGTATGGGGACGGAGCACTGAGCTTCCGCACCCTACCCGGGCCATCTGTTTATCAACCCAGAGCTTTCTGAACCTTGTCCTTTGGGTTTTTATGGAGGCTTCATTACACAGCCATGACAGATTGAATCATTAGCCATTGGTGACTGACTCAAACTTCAGCCCCCCTCACCTCCCAGGAAGTCTGAGGAGTGGGAGTGAAAGTCCAACCTTCAACCACTTGGTTAGTTTTTCTGGTAAACAGCCCCATCCTTTGGTGTGGTCCAAAAGTCACTTCATTAACATAAAAAAGATAATTTTATCTCATCACTTAAGATATTCCAAGGTTTTTAGGAGCTCTGTACCAGGATAAGGAGGAAGATAACATATATTTCTCATCCTAAATCAAGATATCAAAATATTGTTCATAGCTTTGTCCCTAGAGTAGGTAGCTGATGAGTACTATTTCAATAAAAAAAAAATCACTTTTGTGCTTATTAAAAACAGAAAAAAAGGATGATGAGACAGGCCCTTAGCATTCAATAAGCTAAACAATTATCAGCAAAAAGATATCTGAGTACAAGGGAGACACCTCACAGGGCACTGCCTCTTCTCTGGGTTCCTTCCCCTTCCAGGTGGCCACCCCCTCCAGCCCGCACACCTGGTGGACATGTCTTCCTCTTGCACTTTTCATACCGTAACATCAGAGACTGTGGGACAGGTGACATGGCACCAGAGACCACTGGCTGCAGAGTCAAACAGACCTGGATTGAAAGCAAGATCCCACCACCTTTATTACCGTGCTGTGAAGCAGTACACAACCTCTCTGAACCTGCTTCCTCACCTGTAAGTGTTGCCAATATCACCCATCTCAGAGGGCTATCACGAGATGAGAGAAAGTGTACGTAAAGCCCCCAGCACAACGAGTAACTATCATCATCACTGCCATCAAATGAACTGCTGGCACACTATTTTCTCTCAGTGTTTGCCAAATGCATTTAACCGTGAGAATAACTTCAATTGAACTTAAAGGTTATGTGTATTCTGCAAGCACTATGATAATATTAATTACAGTAACAGTAGTCAACACTTGAGTGCTTAGTATTAACACGCTGAATGTGTTATATACATTAGTAGCTCCTTTATTCCTAAACCAAAGCTAAAGAATATTTTATCAATTCTAAGAAGCACATTCTATTCACATTTTAACATCCCTGATATTGGGACAATTCTTTGTGATAGGCAGAATGGTCCCCCAAAGATGTGTTATGTTCTAATCTCTGGAATGGTGACTATGTTCTGTTACATAGCTAAAGAGACTTCACAGGTGTAACTGAAGTTACAGATCTTAATACAGGGAGAGTAGCTTCGATTATCTAGGTGGACCCAATTAAATCAAACGAGCCTTTTACAACAGAGAGCTTTCTCTGGCTGGAGGCAGAGAAATGGAGCAGAAGGGGACCTCAAAGAAATTCCAGGCATGAGAAGGACTTGTCTGCTATTGCTGGCTCTGAGATGTAGAGTTCAAGCGCAAGCACCAGAGAGGGTTTCTAAGAGCTGAGGGTGTCCTCCAGCTGACAGCCAGCAAGGAAGCAGACCTCAGTCCCACAATGCAAGGAACTACATTCTACCAACAACCTAAATGACCCTGAAAATGGATTCTTTTCAAAGCTTCCCAATGAGATTTCAAATGTGTAATGTTCAGAGCAGGCCCTGGTCAGCTGGCTCAGTGGTAGAGCATCAGCCCAGCATGTGAATGTCCTGGGCTCGGTTACGGTCAGGGCACACAGGAGAAACTACCGCCTGCTTCTCTACCCCTTCCCCTCCCCTTCTCTCTCTCTTGTGTGCTCTCTCTCTCTCTCTCTCTCTCTCTCTCTCTCTTCCCTTCCTGCAGCCATGGCTCGACTGGCTCCAGCAAGTTCGCTTCAGAGGCTGAGGATGGCTCCATGGGCTCCACCTCAGGTGCTAAGATGAGGTCGGTTGCTAAGCAACAGAGCTATGCCCCAGATGGGAAGAGCATAGCTCCCTAGTAGGCTTGCCAGGTGGATCTTGGTCCGGGCTCACGCAGGAGATTGTTTCTCTGCCTCCCCTCCTCTCACTAAAAAAAACAACTCAGAGCAGAGAAACCAGCCAGGCCAATGCAGACTTTTGACCCACAGAACTGTGCAATAATACACGTGTGTTCTTTTACTTTGTCAAATTTGTGGTAATCCATTATGGCAGCCATAGAAAAATAATACTGTCTTAGCGTTGATGTGGGTTATAGTAGAATGGGGCATTTTTTTTCCTTCATGGTACATAGAATAACGGCATGTCTCATAATTGAGGACATCTTAGGTCTGTTGAAAGATGGTGTTATTATCTCCATTTTGAAAATGAGCAAGTCATTAGAGAGGTCAGGTGACTAACCCAGGTGACTCAGGCTTCAAGCTGGAGCTCTAAACCCTCCTGCACACTGTCAGGGAGCACATAAGAGATCGAGCAGTGTTTTAACCATATGACTAACTCTTCCGCGGACTGGCAGGAAATCTCTAGCAGATGGGCTGTTGAAACACACTGAGCTAGAGAATCCTGCTTACAGGCCAAGGAATGGCTAACACAACCCCACCACCGCCCCACCCAGGCCCGTGTCTGACATGGGATCTCTACCATGTCGACCACAAATATCTAGCTAAGAGCCCAATTTAGCAGTTAAACAAACAAACAACCAAACAAAAATAACAGTGTGGAAGGTTCCCTGCAGTAGCCTTCCTCCGTCCACACTAGCAGTGGAGCACCACAGGTACTAGGGAAGGTTCTAGACACTGGAGACAGGACAGACCCTGAGCCTGTCCTTATGGAGCTTGACACTTCAGTGGGGCAGATCAACACTGCAGTGACAGAAAAAGAGAAGCACTTGAAGCAAAAAATAAGCATCCAGAGAGCTGAAAAGCAACCTCCACAAGAATAATAATCCACACACTCAGGAGCTGACAAGAGCGTACTGAACCTGACAGATCAGACACTCCTTCCTGGAGCTTCCCGTGAGCTGCTGCTCCATGAAGGAACTCTGAGGAGAGCTTCTGTTATCGTTGTTGTGAGGTTTTCTTGTTTGTTTGTTTGCTTTCCTTTATTCTTGAAGGAGATAAGCTGGCTTTATATAGAACTGGCTTGTATGAATTTGTAAATGCAAACCAAAAGATTCACAGTCTATGTCCTAACCCATAGTTTCTCTCTCGATGGGCCTCATTTTTAAAAAAAGGAAAATCAATTTACATTACACTAGCATCCCTGGAACTGACTGAAAGAGCACCTCAAAAAGAAAACGATTCTGGGCAACTCCAACCCACAGCCGCTGTCGAATCCTGGACTCTGGCCGCTCTCCTTACATTGTACTTCTACTCTCTCTTCTCCCTCACCTTGGAAATGGAGTCAACAGCCCTCTGACAGTGAGAGCAAAGAAAGAACAGGAGCCTAGTTCAGCAGATAAATAATGCGGCATCTATAACCTTTCAGGAGACGCATGTAAACAGAAAACGAGATTTCTTCAAAGATTTTGCAGAAAATGCCAATGGAATGTATGTATTCTCAAACTCGCTTGTTTTCATTTGAGAGGGAGAAATTCTAGACTAGAAGATCATTCTCATAATGGTTTTGGAAAAGCCCCAGTTTAATAATACCATTAGCTGAAAACTATTTATAAATCAGACATTAGCAATTGGCATAAAACCCTTCTTTCCACTTCTCTCGATTTTGCACTGACATTTGGCAGCCAACCTCCATCTTCAGGCCCAAAAGAACCATCACATTCTTACGTCTGGATTTAAGAGTGTAAGCAAGAGGCTTGCTTCAGGAAGAAAGGTCAACAAATGCCCACAGGAGGACCTGTAGATGTAGAGAGCACACAGGAAACATATACAAATGGCACCCCAACCTCCACCTCACTCATCAATTGAAAAATTTAAATGACTCGAAGTTACCATTTCTTCCTAACCAGATTAAATAACTTACATTATTTCCATTTTATTTATATTTAAGTCTGAACGATGTTTTATTTTTAAAAAATGACCAGATTCCCTCTGTTACATCCAAGACTCACTCTTGACGCTTGTCTCGGTCACGATACATTTATCCGTCCAACCCTAAAGGCCGGTCCATGAAAATATATATTTTCTGACATTAAACCAGTCCATGGCCCAAAAAAGGTTGGGGACCACTGATCTAATACATTGTGTGTGAGGGCAAAATGAGTCAACCCTTCCAGAGGGGGATTAGTGGGCCCTGTGAGTCAGCAGCTCCACTTCTGGGAATCCATCCTCCAGACACACCTACATAGAAGCAAAATGAGTTATTGCACCTTTATTGGTTGCCACACGGTTTATAATAGCAAAATAATGGAAATACTCCAGAGGTCCAGCAATAGGGGTTGGCCAAGTAAACTATGGTACATTCACACAATGGAAAACTATCATGCTGAGAGAGACAAACAGAGAGACAGAGAAAGAGTATATAAAATATGCTATCTTTTGTGAAAGGGGGAAGAATAAAAATATACAGTCTTATTTGATTGTATTTATATGTTACGACCTGTAGAGATTTGAGAAAGGCTTAGGTGGGATGGGAATAAGATTTTTTCAGTATGTACCTTTTTTATAGGGTTGTAAAGTTTTTTGGGACCATATAAATATATTGCCTGTTTTTAAAAATAAAGAGGTTGTATAAGCCATTTTTTTTGTATGAATGTGAAGAATAAAACAAGAAAAGACAAGAAGACCAGCTTGGAAGATACAAGGCTAAGGAGTTTAGCTCAGGGGTCTGGGAACCCAGGGTTGAGGCAGTAAATCAGAGGAATCTCGGTCCAGAGTTCAGGAGGTGAGCAGAGTGAACGTGGAGAGTTGATCTCTGCCCTGCTGTATATCCACTGGTGGGTGTGAGTGTCCCTTAGCCCCCAATATTTATTATAGCCAGAAGGAAGTCAGGGAACTATAGGTGAATGGGAGGCACTGGGGGTACCTCCCAGGAAACCTGTCAGGAGCATTTATTTGCTTTCCGGATTTGGACACTAATGGCAGCAGCATGCCGCTCGTCAAATATTTATATTAAGAAAGAGGGCAAAGCATGTGCCAGAACATTCTGTTTGATACGACAGAGAAGTATTCCTGAAAAGTTGGGTCCCCTGGAATTTTGTAAAATCAAATCATACTGTAAACGTAAAAGATTAAGTTTGTAATCCAAAATATTCTGTAGGGAATCCTCACTAGGAATTGTTATTTCCTGCTCTTTCTGTTTTGGGAATCAGAGTTACCCTAAGAAAGCTGCATTCAACCAACTTAAGGGTGAGAGGCATTCACCTTTCTGTGCCTGTGAGCTTTTCCCATAAAGTGCAGCCTCTCCATAAAACAGCAGAAGACCAAGGTCCTAAATACACACCCTCTAGCCTCAGAACCATTGCCTCAGTAGTTTGATCCAGTAAACGTGGCTGATCCTACTCGCTCTGCCTCCCAAGTGAGATTGCCTCCCAAGCGAGAAGCCAGGAGAGGGAAGTTGATTCTGAGAGTAGGCTTTCTAAAGGATCAACTTAAAAGAGAAAGTGTGCAGGGAGCGCCAGCTGGCATAGGGGGCTGGGTTGGGGGTGAGGAGAAAGGCCACACACAAACTCCCTTTCTTAATTTTTGGTAGCTTTAGCAATAAGCTTCCTACTTCTAAACCCCCTAAACTAGAAAAGTCTTTTTTACAAGAAGCAGCATTCATAGATAAGTTTCAAAGGCTCCTGAGGCCACTGTCCTTTGCATCCTGTCTCCAAGGGGAGGGGTCACAGCTGGTCAATAAATAACATAAACCCCTGCGCACATTTCCAGGAGTCAGCACCGATCCCCTTCCTCCGGTGGATTATGGGAGGGGTGCAGGGACCCTGGTATGTATCGAGCAATACTAAGTATGTTGTTGGTATCTAACAGTAGGCAACATCAACACCCCAAGTGCTGGTCTTCCCCTGCTCCTTAGGAAATGATGATCTGAAGAGGAAGAAGCCTGTCACAGGGAACATGCATCACTGAACTTGCATTCCCCAGCCAATACAATCAAGTTTACCTTTATGATTTAAAAAGAACATTGGCTCATGCACTTGGCTGGCACACACTGCAAAGAACATGGTTTGATTCCTTCCTTCCACTGGCATTTATTAAGCACCTACAATGTGCTCTAACCTGCTGGCTGATGGCACTGAGAGGGTTGGAGAGGGCCTGACAGGCAGAGCTACTGCTGGCCACATCATGGCTTGCTATGAGTGAGAAAGGGGCAACTCCTTCTGGTGGACCTCGCTTTGCAGGCTTGATGTCATCAGAAGGAAGTGCCCCCTTCTTCTGGCAGAGGCGGTCTGAGCTGAGGACAGATGATTTTTTGAGCAGATTTGAGCTCCCAACTTGTTTCCCTGGCCAGCACGGTTGTGCAGTGAACAACTTGTAGTTCAAGACAGCCCTGTCAAGAAGTCATAATCCAAGTCCTCTGCTTCTTGGCCAGACATCCAATCCTCTCCTGTAAACTTGTCTGAGAAGCTAATCATAACCCTATACACCCATGTGAAGCCCCTTGGTCTCATGTGCCAGCCATGGTCTAATAAATCAAAAGGTTTCCATGGTCTAAGTATAGGAGAGGCACCAAGTCTCCTGGTTAAAACAATCTAATTTGCCTAAGATTCTGGTTGACGAAACTGGTGTGATGGTTTTATACCAACAAAGTCCTCACTGTGTCTCAATAAAGCCCAGGCAGCTTCTGGATTTTGATTCATCTTCCATCTTCAGGTTTATTTAGCTCATGGTGAGAGCTAAACCCCGTTGTTCCTCTCCAATAATTTCTCCCTGAAAAGCAGACAAAATTTGAGGATACCACAAGCTTGTGGTCTTAGTCAAAAGGTCCCAGTGGGGACTGGGGGTTTTATGTCCAGTACTCAGGGACATCTTGGCTGGTAATCTGGAGCTAAATAAAAGCCTGATTATTTTATATCGGTAAAATTAAGATTCTACTCCCAAAGAATCTTAATTTTTGTTTGGACCCAGCCATTTGGAATAAAGGAAACTAGACACAGAATGCAAGTGCATAGAGGACAACTGATTCACAACCCGCTCCAGTGCGCATCTGTGATGACGACAACCCAAAGTCACCTGCTTACAATCAATGAATATGAAAAACTGCAAACGATTCTTAGCAATTGATTCACTAAGGCAAACCTAATTTAAGGCAAACCTCAAAGAAATTCTTCTTTTAGCTATTAATTCTCCAGCAGAGTTGAAAGTATCAAAAGATTTAAAGTCTGCAACACCCTGGTTTTTATTATACCCTAATCCTCTGAAATGCAGACCCATTAAAAGAAGACAAAACCTCTCCTTGTCAGAGGATGGCAACCAGACACTCACAGCTAAACACTTTTACGATATCCAATAAAGCCTGACATGATAGGTCAAACATTTAAGTGACACTAGAAATGATTTTCAAGAGACACAGCAGTAAGTGGAATAGCTCGGCTACAAGGAACTTTCAGTCAAATCACCTCCGCTTTCTGCCCTGGATCCAAGCCATCTATCTGCTCGCTATTCTCTTTTCTTTCCTTGAAGAGGAAAAGCAGTGAGGATAGGACCTGGTGGTACCAGCTGTTCCTAGAATAGGATTTAACAGACCAGGGCCAGTTCCTTGTTCGGAGCGCTCCAGTCCTCTTTGAGAGTCCAGGGGTGGAAGAGACTGATTTCACCGATCACTTCAGGTCTCCTGGGTCTCTGGGGCAATTCTAGAAGTTTCAACTTCTGTGGCTGAAGAAGGATGAGACCAACGAAAGGCAATGATAATTCTCAAGTGGGTCATCTCACTCCTAAAAGGAGCTGGTCACAACTCCACTTCAGCTCTTGGTAGAGTGCTTAGCGAATGGGACAGGGAGTCAGAACAACTCTGGGTCAACTTCTGGTCGGACCCTTGAGGGAGCCGCAGCTTCTCACGTGGTCTGCTGAGAAGACCAAGCATGACATGTACGTAGAGGGCTTAGACCTGGGCCCAGGGTGTAGAACAGCTCAATAAATGGAGTCACACAATTCTGCTGGAAGTATTTTTTATCTATCGAACTTTCCTGTTAAATTAAGTGCACTTATGTCTTCCTCATGACTATCTCACAGGCACCTGATGCACTGAAGGTATTGTGTGCATGCAACTTGTCAGTGCCAGGTCTGGATCTGCAAAGTGCCCACGTTCATAACAAGGTTGGTGGACTTGGTCTGTATGCAGACCCTAATTTCAAATATCTCATACAAAGATAAACATGCAAATTTTGAAAAAAGCCTCACTTACTACTAAACAATTCTTACTAGCAAAGTTTTGACATTTAACTGCTCTGTGGGCTAGTGTTTTTCTCTAAAACAACAAAATTCTGCTATTTGGAGCTAATAAACCAGAACTTCTATTGAGTAACTTATACAAATGGATTATTTTTATTGTACATACATGCTGATTGGGGGAGAAGAGGGGAAACGCACCCTAGTCCCACCATCCATTTGTCTGTATTTTCTTCTAGAAATTTCTTCTGGACTTTTTCTATGCACACACTTTTTAATTAACCTGGTTGTAATTGTAATAATGCACTATAACTGTGCACGCTGCCCTTCCCCTGCTTAAGCTAGCATAACATGGACTTCATGGATTACTGATTTTTTTCAAAAGTTTCTAAGAAGAAGGAAAAATAAGATTGAGATCTAGGAGAATTAACTTGTTGAGAAAAATTAATATTATAATCCATTTCACACTGAAAAGACACAATGACAATTGCCTAATTATATTCTCTTCATAAAAATTGCTTGGCAGGCCTGACCAGGTGGTGGTGCAATAGAGCATTGCCTGGGATGCAGAGGACCCAGGTTTGAAACTCCAAGGTGGCTTGAGTGCAGGGTTGCTAGCTCCAGCATGGGGTCGCTGGTCAGTGTGGGATCATAGACATGACCCCATGATCTCTGGCTTGAGCAAGGGGTCACTAGCCCTGCTGTAGCCCCCCCCCACCAGTCAAGGCACATATGAGAAAGCAATCAATGAATAATTAAGGAGCTGCAACAAAAAATTGATATTTCTTATCTCTCTCCCTTCCTATCTGTCTGTCCCTATCTGTCTCTCTTGCAAAAAACAACAACAAAAAAACCCTGCTTGGCAAGACTTTAATTACTGTACTGGGCCTCTTTAGATTTTGGGAAACCTTGAAATTTTGTATAGTTGTTTTCTTGTTACAAAAACAATACATGCTCAATATATAACATTTAAAAAGAGAAAATTTCAGTAAGCAATAACTTAACATTTACTGAACACAGACTTTGTCAGGCACTGTTCTAAATTCTTTAGATTAACTCATGTATTGCTCACAACACCTCACTGAAACACAGAAATATCAAGTAAGTAGCCTACACTCTACACACCTAGAAACATAAGCCAAGAATCCATCACTATGCTATGATACTCTAGGAGTAAAATGAATCAATAATTTATTCAATCAAGTCCTCCCCTGCTTCAGAGTATAATATGATAGTCAAGAAACGATTCATAACAACACTATACCCTTTACAGTTATTTTAAAATATTATAAAACACCATCTCTGTGTCCCTGTGGAACAATTAGTAAAACGAGACGTCATGAGTGGCATGAACTATTCCAATCAGTTCAATCGCATGCACCAGATGTGTATTAAGAAAAAACAGGCACTTAAAAGGGTTTGTTTTTAAAGATGGAAGCATTTAAAAATTTTTGCAAATGACTCAAAGATACAATGAGTAGAATTCCTGAATTAACTGAACATGCATTCCCACAAAAGTTTATAATCAGTCATAATGCTTTTACAAAACATTTATGAAACACTCCCAATCAGCCCTAAACACTACTTATGGCTTATCTACTGGCAATGAACATCAATACATGAAAAAGTAAATAACTAGATACCCTTGGGTCATATTTCTTTATACTTTAATTAAAAGTCACATTTGGCCTTGGCCAGTTGGCTCAGCAGCAGAGCATTGGCCTGGTGTGTGTAAGGCCTGGGTTCAATTCCCAGTCAGGGCACACAGAAGAAGCAACCTTCTGTTTCTCCCCTCCTCTCTCTCTCTCTCTCTCTCTCTTTCCCCCTCCCACAGCCATGGTTTGAATGGGTTCAGCAAAGTTGGCCCTGGGTGCTGATGATGGCTCCATGACCTCACCTCAGGCTCTAAAATAGCTTAGTTGCTGAGCAACAGAGCAGCAGCCTAGAGGAATAGAGCATCGCCTGATAGGGGGCTGGTTGGGTAGATCCAGGTCATCCCAGTTGGAGCACATGAAGGAGTCTGCCTCTGCCTCCCCACCTCTCACTTAATAATAATAAATAAAAGTCATATTTGGTAAAAGACAAATAATTCTTTTTCCTGGTTTGATTTCCTACCCAGCACTAATAAACAGGACTATTTGAAATATAAATTCTTTTTAAATTTAAATATGATTAACGAAATGTTTATGATTGCCGAGTTCTAAAAATATATTATGCATCTATAACTTCAACACTAAAAGCATATTAAAACTGTTAATTCATTATTCATAATTATTTATATCACTGTGGTAGAAACATGATAAACATTCCACAAATATTTTGCATCTATCTGTCTGTCTGTCTGTCTGTCTGTTGGTTTATCTGTGTGTCTATCTGTAAAATCAGGTACCTGATTTTAAAGTTGCACTATCTAGTATTTCCCAAAGGTTGAAGCTGCCATCTTGTAACTGATCCAATAGTTTGCTGCCAGTCAGATAGATAAGTAAAATATCTAATAGTTTTGAACATTAACTGTGTGCTAGATGCAAAGTGTTTTTCAAAGACTATTTCATATACTTTCATAAGAACCCTAGAAATAGAGAACGTTATCATCCCCATTTTACATATCAGACTAAAAAAGGTTCAATAATTAATATTCTACAACCAGGTCTCTCCGACACCAACTCACATCACAAACCACTGTTAAACTACTTCCTTTACAAATCAGGCCTCAGAAAATTTTTATTTGAGTTCCACAATTCACCTCCCTAGATTAAGTTTAAGCTGACATATAAAAGTTAACAGAAACAAAAACCAGCCAATTACAAATCCAACACAATAAATGATACAATTCTAAATGTGAATTTTCTTTTTCTCCCAGAGAGAGGTTTTCAACATAAAAAAATATATATTGTATTAGCTAACCATTTCCTCAAGTGTTTTTCACTATGAAGCTCTTAGCTGTCACAACTTAACAAACCACCCATGTCCTTCAACAAGTGACAAACAGGCCCAACACCTCAAATCTCATTGTAAGACAGCCAGCCTTTCCAAATGAGCCTGGAGCTCGCTACACAGAACATTTTTATAATATTAATCTTTTCAGTCTCTTGTGAAACACAGATTCACAAATCGAAAGGCTGTCGGGGTTCAGTACCTAGTGAATTACCTGGGGTAAATACAGTAAAAATATGACTGCATTTTTTACAAGGTTTAGTTGCAGTTCTTAGGCTGTTCAGCATTTTTTTTTGGAGCTAACCCAAAGTTTTATGGTGCTAGTTAACTGTTTAGGGAACTCAAAGGGTCTGAACATCGGATCTGAAAGTCCTTTTATTACTGAAGTCTCTATAAAACATTTTATTACTTTAAAAAATTATGTGAATCATGTTTACTTATTGGAAAGGAGACTTGCTAATACATACAATTGGCTTGAAATTAAAAAAAAAAAAAAAGCTCCTTACCTGAATGCGACAGTTTCGGCTCTAGTAAAACCCAACCGGTCACTCTAGCGCTGTCTGCCTAGGAGGTTCTCCTAGGTGAGGTTCACCATCCTGCCATAATTTACACGGGGATCTGAGAAACACCAGCAGTGGTGCAGTATAGTGACTAGTACTTTTAAAAACCACGGCAAACTCTGCTTAAACACACAAATACAGACCCTGCCTCTGACAACATCCAAAAGATTCATTACAGACAATCTATTCAGACGAAGCTACAACAGCCCCAAGAAATATACAGCGTCTGCCAAGAAGGCGCGGGGTAGGGGGTGCGGGGGAAATAATAACTGATGGGAAGGAAGCTGATCATGCGAAGTTTCTCCAACTCCACAAGATCTAATAAATTCCCGGTTTGTTTCCACTCGGAGCAGCCATTAAACGTGCCTTGACACGTGGGAACAGGGGCCCTCCCTTCTCTCTGGTTTTTGTCCATTTCCTTCTCTATGCACTTGTTTGTATACATACAACCACTCCCGGACAGGGGTGACCACAAGATGACAGGCCTCTTCAATTCCTTCTCTTAGGTTGCAGTTGTGCAAAGTTTTACTCAACGGCAGTGATTCAACGAGAATCACGAGTTCCTTTTCGAAAGTTATGAATGGTTTAAGTTTACAAGACTGAAACGTAAGGCGAGGGACGAGTGAGTGTTGGGAGACTTTAGCTACGGCGTTTGAAAATTAGCTTTAATTGATACGTTCCAGTTAAATTTAAAAATAAATTAAAAAAGGAAGTCACCCTGATCCACGCAATTAAATGTCCAGGCAATACTTGAAAAACCACGCAAGATTCACGTCTGAGTCTTGACTTCTCTATATACCTATCGCCTGCAAATACAGTCTCGGCGTCACTCCCTGCTCGGGAGTCCCTCGCGAGGTGTGTGCTCTGAGTCCTCCGCTCCGTGACCCGCTATCTCCCCGCTTGACCCTTAGCGCGGAGCAGGTTCCAGGGCTGCGCACCCGCGGGCTAGTCCCGAGAAAGCCGAAGAAAGTAGGGAAGAGGGGCGTGGCACCGGGTCGCCCTTCCTCCAAACCTGGCACCACCGCAAATCTAAGGCTGGGAACATGGGAGCCTCCCAGCCCCAACCGGGCGCGGGGCTCGAGGCTCCGGGCGGGCGAGGAAGCGAACGAGCTGGGAGACCTCTCCCCGGCTCCCGCCCCCGTCCCAGGGGCGGCTTCCCCAGCCCTGGCCCCGAAGGGTCCCCGGCTTCCCGCGCCCTCCCGCTGCCGCCCGTCGAGGCGAACGCGCCGTCTGTCCTGTCTCGGCGTCCCTTGCCCTCCCTCCCCCATCCCCTGCTCGGGCGCCCAGGGCCCCGACCAATCCCCGCCCTCTGGGACACTCTTCCCTCCTGCCTTCCTTCCTCCGTTCCCTCCCTCCATCTCGCTTCCCAGCCCCGGGAACTCGGAGGCGGCTCCCGACCTGGGCTGCCGACGCCCCGCTCCGCGCCTCCGTCCCCGCCGGGACCGACTCACCACCTGCGTCCGCTGTTCGGTGCTCACTGGGCTGCCAGTGCGCTGCCCCGCCGCTGCCGCCGGGGACTGGGTCTCTAAGAGCTCCTGGAGACGGCTCCGACCTCTCCTCCTCCTTCTCCTCCTCCTCCTCCTTCTCCACCACCACCACCTCCTCCTCCTCTTGCAGCTTCCGCGCCGGCTCCGCCTCGTTGGAGGTAGGCGGGGCGGACAGCCCGACGGGCGGGGCGGTGGCGGCCCAGACTTTTTTCTGCGGCCCTGGCCCTCCCTCCGTCCCAGACGCCCTGGCTGTTCCCGGGTTCTGCCGCCGATCCCGTGTCTTGTCCGGGCGAGCCAAGAGGGGAGGTCGGGAACTGCGAAGCTCCGCAAACGTCTGGCCACCTTGACCATTCCCATTTTTCCTTCCCGGAATTCACGGAGGCCCTGGAGTTCAAAGACTCACGGGGGACCCCCCACTTCACGATCTTCCAGGGGGCTGCCCTGACTCTTCGGAAGTTTCTTTCGCGTGCGAACTCCTGGCCAACCCTAATGCCAAGTCCCTTGGGCCGCGAATATGCGCGCTGTCAACCCCTTACACCAAAGTTAGGCTCCGCTCCAGGAATTTCTTAAGAAAACAGTCCCAGTAAAATTTAAAGGGCCCTGGGACCACGGAGACATTTTGTTTCCCAAAATGCGGAGATGTAACTACAGCTTGTTGTATTTGAAGTACATCCATCCATTATGAGATTCAACTACATCCCTCCTTCCATGAATTTTGTGTTCCTTAATGCCCAGTACCTGACAGAGTTCTGTGTAATGAATTTGTTGGATTTGGCTGTTTTTGTTTTTTCTGGGTGGATTCAGGGTTAGGTAGTTTGTAGAGTCACTTCTATCTGCAAAGACTTCAAACTTTTTGTACACACAGCCATTCGATGAACATTCATTGAGCACCAGCTATGTCCTGCATATTGCGTTAAAACTGATGGGGGAGAAACCAAGATGAATCAGACAGGCAATGCACCCTCAAAAAGTCCAGAAAACGTCCAGAAAGAGTGAAAATGATGGATGTTCAGAAATCTTATCACTTAGCCACCTTCCCACATAGCCCTAAATATCTGCTTTCTTGTTTGACAGGGTGGAGATAAAAGAGAAGGTGAGGCCAAAGTAGGTCACTTAGAACCAGTGTGGGCAGAGTCCATATTTGAAATGGAGTCTGCGAGAATTGGTGAGGGATGTCTGTCAGTTGAGTTGCACCAACTGAAGAGAAGTGAGGCCCGGGGAGCCTAGGAGCCAAGGACTGCAGTAAGGACATGTCTTCACTCTTACTTTCTTTCTGACCACTACTCAAACATCCTTCTGGGTAGAATCATTTGACCAGGCTGCAAAAGGGATGCTGCAGGTAGAGGAAGCATGTACTTGGATGCCTTGCCCCAGGAGTGTGGCTGCAGCAATCTGTGGAGGGTGGTAGTTGTTGGGGTTCAAGCCACGGCCTTCCAGGAAAGCCCTTTATTTCCTGCTTTGTACAGTGGTAGAAAATGCTTGACGAATTTACAGACACTGACAGTTCCAAGGATATACCCTATACAGAACAGCGTGATGCCAACAGGGACTGAGACTGTCATACACTGGAATTTCTATCTTTTGGGAACTATAGAATCAAGTCCTACAGTCCTACCAGTAATTTCCATTTCTGGAGCACGTTATAGTTGAGTAAATACTTTCATGTACGAAATCTCATTCATCTCTTGCAAAAACCTAAAAACTGAGACATCAAAAACTTCAGAGGGTTATTAAAGATTTTCTAATTCAGTGCTATTCAAAGTGTGGTCTGTAGAACGGTGGCAATCTGGGATCTGCTACTCATCTGTAATGGGATAAGCATAGAAATTGAAGATGAGAGTGTAGAATCTTTTATAGCAATTTGACTAATTTTCTGCCTGTTGAATTTAATAACTAAAAATATGGCTTTGTGTTTTGTATGTCTTTTATTTCATTTTCTCATTATTCATTTTGTATCTATCAGTTTGTATAAAAGCATCAGCCTGCAACAGATTAGTAGCTAGACAAGAATAATAAAAGCTAACACATGGCAGAAGTTGCTTTAAATACATACATTAACTCTTCGAATCCTCCTAACAACCCTAGCAAGTAGACACAGGGAAGTTAAGCCATGCAGTCTCAAAATGGCAGAGGCAGAATTCAAACTCAAGGCACCTGGCTCCAGATTTTGTGCTTTTACCCACAGCCGTGAATCCAGTGTTCTTTCTATTCTGCCGATATGTCCAAACTTTAGCCATTCGTATTTCATCTTCATGTCATTGTACCTTCTATATGATTTTTAATAGATATTTTTGATTGACTTGCTTTTGTTATTCCTTACATATATTACCCTTGCTATTTAGTAATTTCACCCCTGAAATCTTGAGTTTGATAGGCAAGCATTAGTCTCTTACCCTAGATCACATTTAAGTACATGCCTAACTCCAGTAATTACTGTCAATGCTCTGCCCTATCCCCTCCTATACTTTTCAAATTTTGAACACACTGGTTTCAGGTGTGTTTTTATTCTCACCACTGGACCTGCATCACCTTGTCAGAGCACCACCTTCAGCTTGCAGGATTTGCTTTGCCTGAGTATAGGACAGCTGAAAGTGCCTAGGAAGTAATGTGTCCTTGCCCCTTGCCCAGCCTTTTTCTAATGACTAAAAGAATATGGAGGTATAAATACTCTAGTTCCTTGGCCCCCAGTTGGGACAACTCTAGGGTGGATATCCACTATCTACAAAGCTCCTTATGAACTTGGGCCAAATTCTCTCCCTTCACCTATGGAACTTTGCTTGATATAACGTTAAAACAACATATAGGCCCTGGCCAGTTGGCTCAGCGATAGAGCATTGGCCCGGTGTGTCAAAGTCCCTGGTTCGATTCTCGGTCAGGGCACACAGGAGAAGCTCCCATCTGCTTCTCTACCCCTCCCCCTCCTCCTCTCTTTCTCTCTCTTCCCCTCCCACAGCCACTGCTCAAATGGTTCGAGCAAGTTGGCCACGGGTGCTGAGGATGGCTCCATGGCCTCGCCTCATGGGCAGAGCAGTTCACTGAGGGCAGTGCCAACACACTGACACAGATGTAAGTGGTTAGGAACCAATATTCCCAGCAGCCAAGGGATAAGCCTTGAACAGGGGAACTGGGAGTACCTCCACAGCACACACTCTAGATTGGTTATCTCTGAGATCTCTCTGGGGTTTATAGTCAGTCAAAATAGAAATACTCAAACCCAGCCCACAGCCTGACCACTTGGTCTTCCAAGTAGCACCTGGGCGATTCTTGGTTGTACTTTACCTTTCTCATACTGAGCTTATTTAATTTCCTACTATTTTCTTTCTCCAGAATTCTTTTAAACTTTTTTCCTTCCCTTTTTATGTCTGGCTCACCTATTTTCCACACTCCAATGGCACTCAAGACAAACATACTAACAAATAAAGTAGTTGCCTATGAAAGGGTGGCAGTGTAATAAATAAAGTAAAATATTATGCATTATGAGATGAAGCCCTTGGCAATAAGTCCTGACTTTGCCACTAACAAATTGAATTTGGGATAATTACTTAAGCTGGTCAATCACTTAACCAGACCTTTTCTTGTCTTTAAAATAAAGAGATTGTAAGAGAATAGTCTCTAAAGTCTTAATTCTATTGTGAAAATTACATTTTTAAAAGAGATGGTTTTCTTTGCTGCATAATCCCTCAGAAGGCAAGCAAGAGAAATGGTTGTATAACTCAGGACAACTGACTTTTAAAATTAGCTGCAATTCATATGTCAAGCTCTATTTCTGTGAACTTCTATTCAATATTCAATAACAACACTCTAACTAAAGCATCAGTCAGAAAGACATGCACGAAGAAAGATGAAAAACAAGGCAAATCAGGCAGTCCGTGAGTGACCAGGTCTTCACAGGCTTCAGAGCAATATTCTAGGAATCAGCTTTGCTTCTTAAGGATTTTATTCATCTTATTGCACATGGCCACACTCTTTGTCTGGACCTGCCCTAGAAGTTGTGGAGAGCTACCTCCTTTTGAATAGATTACCTGGGTAAGTGTTTCACAAACTGGTTTTTCTGCTCAGTCAGAGGCTGCCATATTCCCATGTAGAAGTTAGGTCAGTGAGAAGTACCCACATCCTGGAAATTCCCAAGTAACTTGTTGAAACATGTACCCACATAGGCAGGAGCTATGGCCAAAACCATGGCTTACAGACCAGTAGACGATTTAACATAGTTCCAGCCTCAAGTGGGAGCCTTCAGAAGCCTGGGTAGGAGTGGCCCAAAATTGAAGTACTAACTCAATATGCCAGGCCCTCTAGTTTAGAGAGCAGTTCCAAACACTGTTGTCTAGAAGTCAAATATATGAGCTCCAGAGTTAGAAAATTTCCCGCTATTGGAGGGGTTCAACCAATGGTCAATTAGTAAGTGGAGATGTAGAGGATATTAGGGAAAGCCACCCAATGTCCACTAGAGCAGTGGTCGGCAAACCGTGGCCCGTGAGCCACATGTGGCTCTTTGGCCCCTTGAGTGTGGCTCAAAGGCCAGCTTAGGAGTACCCTAATTAAGTTAATAACAATGTACCTACCTATATAGTTTAAGTTTAAAAAATTTGGCTTTCAAAAGAAATTTCAATCATTGTACTGTTGATACTTGGCTCTGTTGACTAATGAGTTTGCCGACCAATGCTCTAGAGGAAACATGGTACCTCCATGTAAAAAATCCTATGAAAAGATGTAGATCTAAATATATTCATGTGAAAAGATGCTCTGAGTATATTTCTGAGCATTTCACTTTATAAAAGAGCATGTAAAGAATTTTGTAGTCATGCCTGACTGGTGGTGGTGCAGTGGATAGAGTGTTGACCCAGAACACCAAGGTTGCCAGTTTGAAACCTGAAATCATTGGCTTGAACCCCGGGTTGCTGGCTTGACCCAAAGGATATTGGCTTGAGCATGGGGTCACTAGTTCGATCCCTGGTCAAGGCACATATGAGAAGCAATCGATGAACAACTAAGTGAAGCGATGAATTGATGCCTTTCTCTCTCAAAAATAAAAAATAAGAAAGAAAGAAAGAAAGAAAGAAAGAAAGAAAGAAAGAAAGAAAGAAAGAAAAAGAAAGAAAAAGAAAAAGAAAAAAGACTTTTACAGCTCATATAGAAACACACACATTTGTCTTTTGGCAATTGTTAACAGATTTTCTCAGGATGGTGGGATTTGGTATAACCAATATTTTTTTTATACTGCATTCATTTTTAAACAGTGAATGTATAATTCTAGTATGAATAATACTAGACATAATGTGTAATTCACATTATGTCTCTTTTTTCATACTATATAAAGAAGGAAAAAAGTACTGTGTAGACAAGGGATTGGTGCCACTGGCTACCAGTTTTTGTAAATAAAGTTTTATTGGAACACAACTACAGCTATTCATTTATTTATTGTGTTTGGCTGCTTTTGTTTTACAATGGTTGAGGGGAATAGTTTTGACAGAGATCTCATGGTCTGCAAGACTAAAATATGATTCTGCTTCTTTAAAGAGAAAGTATGACAGCTCCTGGTGTAGACAATTAGACAAGAAAACATTTTCAGTATAGCAAATTGCAAGCCAGATATTATTAATTTTTCAGATTTCAATGTGTCAGAATTTTCTATTAAAAATATGATCTGTTTGGAAGCACCTCTTAATTCTGAGTGGTAATTATAATAATAGAGAAAAGTGACAATACCAGTATTTGGGGAGTTAATGTATTTTCCTTCATCTTCCCATTCTTTGCTTTCCTTATCTTTTCCTTCTATGCCCTCTCTTCTCTGCCTCTGTTCTTCCTCCTCCTTGTGCTTGACCTCTTCGTTCTCATTTTTCCAATGAGATAAGGTCACCAGTACATTCTCTGTTTTGCTCTCAGATAGTGTTCCTCTTGAGAGAGGGTCAGGTCGAAAACTGAGGTTTTTCTCTCCTTCTGGCTTGGGTGTTTCCAAGAAAGAATGATTGAAGAAGTCCTGGACAAAATAAATCATCCTGAGGCAGGAGGGATGAGGTCCCAAAGCCAGGGGAGCTGTGGAGGAAAGGAAGGTGTCAGGTTCTAGGGGGAAAGGCTGAGAACTGGAAGGAACAAATCCCTCTCTCATTCCTCCATCACATTCTCCTCCAGCTTTGCTTCAAGCTGCTCCTTCCACACAATCCACCTGGCCTCTAGATGCACAGACATTGGGATTTTTCTCCTTCGCTGTCAGTAGTACAATGCTCTCACAGAAACCACTCAAGCAAGGATAACTAATGCCAGTTCCAGCGATGCCAGGCCGTTGCTCATTTCCAGAACTTGGCCAGAAGAGATGGATGTTGGCCCTGATGTGGAATGCACTCAGAGGCTAAGTAATTAAATGGTTCAACAGAAACATTTGCTTTGTCAATCACTTACCCCAGATCTTCCCTAAAGAAAACATAAGGCTCCTGCAGGGTCAGAAAGGGAAGCAAAGCAGCCTGGTAGACAATGATTAGTTTATTGGGCCATCTATAGTCTATGCAACTGGGTTTTGACTCAGACATAGTCAACTGTGTGAACCCGTGAGCTAAGCTGTGATGGGAATTGAAAGTGTTTTCTCTGGCACTCTGATATCAGACCTATTAATTTCATTTAGCTCTATATTCTGGTGAGAATGGAAAATACCAAGTCTGCAACCTCTGTGACTTCAATTTACACTGCATGGATCTCAAAATATCTAAAATGTTTTTCCAGAGTACAAGGGAATTTCAGAAAATGTGATTAAAATGTGTTTTGTTTTGTTTTAGTAGTCCAGCATTACCCTAGAAATACTGAAATAATAGAGTAAGACCAGCAACGATGCCAGGTTTTAAAGTCCTGCCATTGTTGTTGGTCTTACTCTATTATCTTAGTATTTTTAAAAATAAAAACAAACAATTTTGGTCTTGAGACTACCCAGAGATTACATACCACATTAAAATTTTAGATGTAAACTAGGTGTCTTATTTTAAAGAGTATTCTGACCACATTCCTCTCCTGTTTAAATACTCCCCAGGTGTCCTGTTGTCTTCTTTCCTATTTCTAGGGTCACTGGGAAGGTTGAGCATCTTTTTGTATATTTATTAGTCATGTGTGGTCCCAGGACCACACTGGGCATGGATCTGCTTCCAGCAGTCTCTAATGGATTGTGCTGAATAGTTTTGTGTTCCTATAAATAGACCAGAGCTTTGTTCTGGAATATAGTTAAGTTACTTGGAGATAGATTTATTCTTTTAGATCATGCTTCTAAGATGTATTCAGCAGAATTGGAGCAGTTATTACTCTAGGGCTCATTTCCCCCCCTACTGAAGCAAGACCTGTATGTCTACTCAGTGCTCCATAAATCTTGAGGTTTTCCAGTCTGGTGGAAAGAGCCATCATTCTGGTCTCTGTGTGAGCATCAGGCACTGTTACCTCTAATCCTGACAGACGCTTCTTTCCCTGGCCTTGGGTAGCTGTTTCAAATGCATAAGTTCATCATCACTCTTCATACTATCCAAGGCATCATCATGCTCAAGGAGGACCAGACGGGGGACTAGCAGAAGCAGGTCTCTGGGTCCTCTTTCTGTTTAGTGCTTTTCTTTCTTGATCTCCCAGACTCTCACCTCCACCTCCTCAACACAAGGAACCCACCAGCTCTTCATAAACTTCCCCTCTCACTCACTGCTGTGACCTGAAAACCCCATCAGGGCAGTAAACAGGGGAACTTGTAGGACTCCCCTTGTCAATCAGGGATCACTGGCCTTTCGTCATCTAATGTGCAGTGTTTTGCAAACTGTTGTTTCATATATCTTGTCTGTTTTTAGGCTGTTTCAGATAGGAGAATAAAACCTCTTGACTGTCAGCAGCATTCTCCTCTATCACACTAAACATCTATTATTCTTTTCTACTTATTATTGCTTAATATTATTTTGTACATTTTAGAAAATCGTCTGTCTCTCCCTTAGCAGGCTGTAAGCCCCATGAGGGTACCTATGTCTGTATTCCCAGTTCTTATAACACTGCTTGACACATAGTAGTGTTCATTAAATATTAAATGAATGAATGAATGAATGAAAGCTAGACAAGGGCCAGATTATGGGTGGCATTGAATACCAAGCAAGAAAAATATTTATTTCAAGCAAGGGAATTAAACAAATTTTGCTGAGAGCAGAGGCTCCTATCTGACACTAGAAGGTCAAATTCTATTCATTTGCAATTTGAGGACATTGTGGGGTGCAATGCTGAAAACTTCACTTAAGCTATTCCGTCTGTAAATCTGCCAAAGCTCTTGGTGGATTAGGTCACATTTTTGGAATCTGCTTGGAATTCAGAAACTTGGCAGGATTAATGAATCTTGCCTTTGACCCTGCCTCTTAATCTGATTGGCTCTAAGCCCTTTACAAATATTAATTATGTCTCACAATGGGGTTGCCACCCTGACCTCTTTTCCTAGCCTGGTAACACTGGGACCAGTGTTCAACACTCCTGTCCCACAATAGCAAGCTTATTCCTCCTTTCTAAAAGAAAAAGTTTAGTGTACTATCTTTACCAACATCCTTAAATTAATTAGTTAGTGTTTTATTGATTAACTTGACAATTGAGTAATTTTCTTTAAAACCACATTAGAGACCCTGGCCAGTTGGCTCAGTGGTAGAGCGTCGGCCTGGCGTGCAGAAGTCCCGGGTTCGATTCCCGGCCAGGGCTCACAGGAGAAGCGCCCATCTGCTTCTCCACCCCCCCTCCTTCCTCTCTGTCTCTCTCTTCCCCTCCCGCAGCCACAGCTCCATTGGAGCAAAGATGGCCCAGGCCCTGGGGATGGCTCTGGTCGCAACAGAGCAACGCCCAGGAGGGGCAGAGCATCGTCCCCTGGTGGGCAGAGCATCGCCCCTGGTGGGCGTGCCGGGTGGATCCCGGTCAGGCGCATGCCGGAGTCTGTCTGACTGTCTCTCCCCGTTTCCAGCTTCAGAAAAATACAAAAACAAAAAACAAAAAAAACCCCCAAAAAACCCCATTAGATAATTGCAAAATCCTCTCCACTGGTCTGAGCCTAGTCTCCACGACAGTCCTATAATACTAGATTATACTAGGAAATAAAATTGGAAATCATAACTACACTTATTTTGTATTTTCCTTTGTCAGTACAGTAGTTCAGGGACATAACGTATAAAGAAAAACACATATATCGGGGGTGCATGCTCGAAGTCTTTCCTGGTGAAATGAACAGTAAAAAATATTTCGAGACCACAGGTCTATCTAGTCTCTCTCTCAATCCCTTCTAAGTGGGGCCAGATGGCTCTTCTTAGAAGGCACCTCAACTGGTGCCCCTTTTCTTTGCCAAAACGAAACAAAAAAAACCCCCAAACCCCAAATCTTCTAAGGTTTCAGTATAAAACAACTTGTTCAGTAAGCTGAAGTTGAAGGGAGTTTTTCTCTGCAGACACAGTATTCAGTCCACAACTGAAGCCCCACATTCATATGTCATACATTTTGCAATGCACTGAACTCTGCCTGCAGGACCTCTGATTTCAGAACAGGGGGCTGCTCTCACCCCAGCTTTATGTGTATTAAATTCTACTCTGTGAAGCCTGTTTGTCCCACTTAGAGACTTAACTATGGACCCAGGACAATAACTGCAAGGCCGGGAATACTTATTTGCCTAGGTTCCATCAGTACATGTACTAAACAGACTGAATTACTGAAGAGGTTCAAAATAAGGAACTTCACACATGCTAAGTTATTTACTGTTAAGGTAGTTTATAAAAATAGCAATTGAGTAAAAATTAAGCTACAACACTGTGTGTGTGTGTGTGTGTGTGTGTGTGTGTGTGTGTGTGTGTGTGTAGGAGGGAGGACAAAGGACACCCACAGTACCAGGCATGTGAATGAAGAACCAAAAGAATTGTGAATAATACAGTGACACTCTTTTAATTTGGATGCAGAAGTTCAGCTAATCATTTCTCAGTTCTCATCTTAGCCTCCTTGCTCATCTGTGCAAGAACCTTTTCTTGTTTCACTGATGGGATTTTTATTTATACTTTTTACCCTATTTCCACTCCCACTCCCTTTCTATTCATAGACAAATACTGTATTATAATTCTGATATGTATCTTTTTACTTGTTTGTGTCCTTATGAAATGTATATATATATATTTTAGGTGTATTTTATATGTAAAATACATGTGTGTACATGTATTTGACTATTATATTAATGGCATTGTATACTCTTTTTATGTATGAACCAATACTTAGGAATTAAAAAAATTTTTTTCAAATTAATATTATGGTGGTCCATATTTTCCTCCATAAGTACATCACTGTTATAAATTTTGCCTCTAAGAGATACGCATTCTAATGTTATCTATTGTTATGATTATTTTTGTCTTCTTGGCATTAAAAAAACACCTCTTTTATTCTCTGAATGCTTCTTTTCTCACCTCTCTCCCCTGCATGCACAGTTTATTTTTAAATAATAAATATTCTGGCTATGTGGATGCAATATCTTCTCATCTCTTTGAGAGTATTAATTACATATTTTTTGGAGGTATTCTTCTGTTCTTTCCATTGTCCCTGTTGTTTACTTTGAGTTTCTGTTCTTTCTACTTTAAAAAATTCCATTTTCGTGTTTTAATCCATGCTTTTCATGTTAGTAGCTTTCCTGCAATGCCTACTGATCCTGGGCTGATCTGACGGGAGCCTCTGTGTGTGTGCCAGACTTACTGAGTGAAGGGAGTGGGCGATGTGGCAGAGATTCGGCTTTGTCTGCCCGCAGACTTCTATTGGTTTGCACAGGTCTCCTCTCTCGGGCTAGTCAGATAAACCAGGAAGGTCAGATACCCCACTTCGGAGTGCGGAAGGTTTGAGTCTGGCCGCCTGCATTCTAGCAGCCAGGAAGCCCTATTGTGGTTTTTTGTTTTGTTTTTTAAATCTAGATTCTCACTTAATCTTGTTTTTTGATTACCCCACACTCAAACTGTGGCTTGTGACCATATTGTCTGAATCATCTATTTATTCAAATTTTTATCAAACAAATATTTATTCAGTATCCCCTTAGCACTTTATGCCAGGCAGAATTCTTGGTGCTTAGGGATTTGCCAGCAATTCAAACAGATGGAAATCCTGCCCACACAGAGCTTACATTCTTAGAAGAATATATCACCAGTCTTCCGCCAAAGTATGTGTGTGATGTGTGTCAGGGTGTTGGGGAGGGTTGTGGGACTGGTGAGATGGCTGACTGCAAACGGAAACGGCAGGGGTTTGGAGGTCTCAGTGCTTTTTGTAAAGTCTCAACCAATCCTTCTATTTTCAGCCCCACCTCCTATCCTATCTGCAAAAGTGCCTCCATTCCACAGCCTTTCTGGGTTAGGGCGGAAGGAACCAGCTTGCTCTGTGTACTGCCCTTCACAGATACTTGCATTTCAGCTTCCTCTGTTCTGCTAAGTGAGCTGCCTTGCCATTTGTTCATCTTCTTTCTACTGGTCTGCTTCAGTCTTCTCTCCCAGTGTCCTTGTTTTTGTGACTCTCTATATGAGCACAAAGTGGCTTGCTGTACAGGTAAAAATGGTGCCGGCCTGGTTCGTGGTGGCATCAGGCTCTGGTTTTCTGATAGTCACATCTCTGTGAAGCTGTATTGCTTGATTTAAATGTGATTACATAAATGGTACATAAGCTTAATGTTTTTAGGCTTCTGTTATCTTGGTTCATTTTCTTACTCTTTTTCTTGGACCTTAGAACATATTTTATTTCACTTTCTTCTTCCTTGAATCATATTTTCCTTTTCTTTTATGTCTGTTATTGACCTTCATGTTTTTCTTGCTTTGATGATGAGTATTTTGTGATGAGAGAGTATTCTGGACTAAATTCTTAGTCATCACATACATATATTGAGATACAGTAAATTGTTGTTTCTTTTTTAAGTTGAAAAAATAATAGGATGACTAATAGCTAATATATATTAAGCACTTACTGTGTGTAAGACATTGTCTTAAGTTTTATATTCTTAATCTTATGAAATTTTTCTATCTTCCTATGGGGTAGGTATTATTATTAATCCACGTTTGGGGTGAGATACCAGGTCTTTTCACCTTATTTTGTGAATGCAAGAATAGAAGGGATTAAAAAAAAACTTGCCTAATGTCTTACAGCAAATGAGTGAAGTTTTAAAATATTCATGAAACAAATCTGACTTTATATTATCAAAAGTCATTTGTATTCCTTGTTAGACATGTAAAACAGGGTTCTGGTGCCCCAAACCTTCAAGGCTCTTTGCTGAGGGAGCTACATAACTAAAAAACAATAGCCAGTTAGAAAACAAAGAACCAGATTTATCTGATATAATGGCAGGGAGGTCTGGTTAGCTGTGCTGGTTAGGTTGGGTCTGGAAGCCAACATGGGGTTTTACTCTCCCTCTCCCTCAAGTGGAGATGAGCTGAATCTTGAAGGGCGAGGCCTGTGCAGCAGGTTCTAATCCACTCACCTAACCCGCCACGCAGGAGAGGAAGGCTGGCTGCCTCACTCTCACCTTGCAGACCAAAAGCTGGACAGAGAGCACAAGTATTGCTAAGTCTACCTCCAACAGACAGCTACACCCAGTGTGTGATTTACATGGAGGGAAAGGAAAGGGAGACAGAACTTTGGAGTAGAAGAGGACGCAGATAACAAACCTGGCAGCCATTAGGAAGTGGCTTAGTCGCCTGGTATATGGAAGTCCCATGTTCAATTCCTGGTCAGGGCACACATGAGAGGTGACCGTCTACTTCTCTCCCCACTTTTCTCTCCCCCTTCTCTTCCTCTTTCTCTCCTTTAGCCAGAGAAAGTGTGATCAGTCCAAGTGTGGCCCCGGGTCCCAAGGATAGCTCCGTTGGAGCGCATCAGCTTCAGGTGCTGAAAATAGCTCAGTACTGGAACATCGAGCCCCAGATTGAGTTGCTGGTAGATCCTGGTTGGAGCACATGCAGGAGTCTGCCTCACTATCTATTAGGCTCTTACCTCTTGGATTAGCGCTTGCTGACTCCCTTTTGGGGGCAACTGTGAAGGGTCCCGGAGAAGGGCTGAAAGTGTGGGAAGAATATTCTCCCTCCTGGATGCTGGGAAGGCATGTTCTTTTCTCTATAAGTTGAGGTGGAAACATGGGGAGAAAAATAAAACAGGTTCCCTTCTTAACATTTCAATTTGGTGGAAAGAAAAATGTCAATATTTTATGCATTGTTTGTAGCTAGTGTCTTTTATTTTATCATTTAAATCAATAGTAGTTGCAACCCATGCAGTGGGTTTCTTAACTCACTAATGGGTACAGACCCTCAAATTGAAAATATTGTTCTAAGAGGTTTGTTGACACAATTTTGGAGGAAAGAACTGTTCTTGTTTGTAAAACACTTCGGTGTACTGTTTGTTTATACAGGAAGCAAAATTAGGGACTAGATTGGACAGGAGTGGCTGACAAAGACAAGCAATTTGGTATAACCTCAGAGGATAATAAAATTAAAATAATATAATAGATATGATAGTGAGATTATTAATACCTGATAATGTCAAACACCTTTTTCATGTGCTTATTTGCCATTAGTCTTAGTCAATGTGGTTAGCTAGGCCAGAATAACATGGACTGGGTGGCTTAAAAAATAAACATTTGTTTCTTACAGTTCTGGAGGCTGGAAATCTGATACCAGGAGGCCTACCTGATTGGGTTCTTGGTGAAAGCCCACTTCCTGGTATAGAGATGACTGTCTTCTCATATCCTCATGTGACAGAGAGAGAGAGAGAGAAAGGGTTATTTCTCTTTCTTTTCTTATAAGGACACTAATCGTGTCATTGGGGCTCCACCTTAATGACTTCATTACCTGGTAAAGGGCTGACCCTAATACCAACACATTGGGCCTTAGGATTTAACATATGAATGGGGGGCAACAGAAACATATAGTCCATAACACTATGTTTGGTATATCCTCTTTGGTGAAAAAACACACATTTTTAATAAATCATGTGTGAATAGAAAGAATATTTTTATCAACAAGGGTAATAATATGTGTCATAATAGTAAGCTTTTAATCTTTCTGTTTTTTTTTTTTTTAACTTCTTATGCGTAAAACCTTGTGCTAGGAACCAGGGATATAAAGGTTAACTCAACAGATATGACTCTTCTCTTCATAGAACTTCTAATCATGAGGTAAGCAGGGATTTGGAAAACACTTTTTAGAACAAATACACATTTGTATGATTATAAAATGTATGTGTCTTCAAGGAAAACAAGACAAAACAAAATGTCATGAAGAACAATACTGGAGGCAAGTTACATTGAGAGTCAAGTATTTTCAATTCTTACCTGAAAAATTAGTAGGTGCTATGCAAGTCTTATAGGGCTAGGAGCAGCTCAGCCATTGAGAACAGCGTGTGTGGACGGTCCTGAGGCAGGAAAAGAGCTTGGAATGTTGTGTAAAACCGAAAGCAGGCTAGTGGAGCAGGAATGCAGAGTGGAAGAGTTATATGAGATGAGTGTAGCAATCTAGGCAGGACCCAGATGGGAAGCAAGGTAATCAGCTCAGAAGCTACTGTGCAAGTCTAGCTAGTCTGAACTAGCATTGTAACCAAGGGAAGGGAGAGAGAAAGGGATGGCTCTGAGTTATATTTCAGAGTAGGGATAGACAAGACATGGTGAAGGACTGTATGTTGGAGGCAGGGAGGGCAGGTGAGGAGGAAGGAGGTAATAAAAAAGAACTTCCAAGGTGCTTGATTGAACAACTGGGTTGATGGAGGTGACTTTACCAACATGGTGAAAACAAGAGGAGGACTTGATTTGTATGGGGGGAGGGGGTGGGCAGGCAGTGGTCATGTTATTTTTAGATGTATGTAAATTCTGACTACTGATGGGTGTCTACAAAAAATGTCTATTTAATGGTGTAGAACATATAAGGGACCTCGAGCTGAGGCTGAAAGAGTTGAGGCTGAAAGAAAACAATTCAAGCCCAAAGTACATCTCCCTTCCCATTGCTTTTAGGATTTTTTATAGAGATTTTAAGTAGTGTGGGCAGGTGTCCACCAGATGGCAATATTTCTTTATAAAAAGCCCTGATTTAGAAACTATAGGTTCTCAGCTACAGCATGATGGATTCTTGCGGGGCACACAGCCAAAGTCTAGTTAAAATCATGAAAAGTGCAGCCCAGCCTGCCGACTTCTTCCAGTAATGAGCACAGGCAGCAGCAGCTTTGTGGGCAAGATACTAATGCTGCTCCTACAAGGAGACAAAAGTGTGTGTGTGTGTGGGGGGGGGGGTGTGAGTGGGTAGGGGGGTGGGTTGGATCTGGGTGCTTCATTTCATGAAAAGCCCCTTTACCCTAAGTGCTGTTAGTGTGAGCAAAATTGGAAGCCTCACATAACCTCACTGAGCCACTTTCTCACCCGTAAAATGATGTGCATAGTACTACAACCTCATGGGGTTTCTGTGAGTATAAAAGTAGATAACGCATGCTCATAAGATGCCTAGCACAGTCCTGGTACAAGGTAAGCACTCATACATTATTATACTATTCCCACAATGACCCTTATCCCCAGTACCGTGCCCTTAAGTCTTCCCCCTATGGCAGCCTTGCTTGTGGGCAGTCTGCCAGGTGGGACCTCCCAATCAAAGCCCATGAGTCACAGCAAAATGGCAGACTCCCTTCCGGGTCCTCTTACACCTTGCTTGGTTCGTGGCAGATCCTCCTCCTTGATAATCTTCCAGCTGCATTTGCAGAAAGATGGAGCCCTTCTTCCACAGACTTGTTTAATCTGACAGGCAAACCATGAGGATGGAGAAAGAAGAAGTGCCTGGACGAGACACAAATGCTAGAAAATCAGCCCCTGCACAACACAGGGCATTGAATTCAATTACTTTTTTGTTTTGTTGCCTTTCCTAAACCACTGAAAGATACACAATTGCTATCTGCGGGTTTATAATTATATATTCCCAGCCTGCCGGGTGGGAAAGGTCCAAGCTCATTTTGTTTAGAGACTGAAATAATGTGAATGCAGCTTGGATTTGTCTTGGAAAGTTGACTTAATACTAGCGCCTGTGGTTCAGCCACAGGGAATATTTCTACAGCAGGGGTCAGCCAGCTCCTTACATTGTACTTATCTTCCTCCTTCCTACTCACTCAGCCCACCAGATACTTCATTTTCTTAAACTGTTTGGGTGTTTTAAAAACATGTTTTCAAAAACGCTACTGATTATTACCCTATAATTCCATAACATTGCTCTATAGGTGTTTTCAGCTTTTTATTTCACGTAGGATTTCTGGGGGCGGGAGATAGAGAATGAGAAGAGGACAGGAAATGTACCTTTGATAGAGGGAAAGAAAGATCTTTTGGTCTTTAACTTTGTATTGCAGGTAGCAAAACAAATTTCATGTGTTCTGCCAGATGGGCAGAATGTCAAAATATGGCCATGTGGAGTGTAGCTTCTTATACTTTCTCACATGTAAACAGTACAACTCAGATTATAAGTCACAGTACTTAGTTAGCTTCTTATGTGGATCTTATATTGTAGGCATGGGTTATTTCTCACATATTCTTTATTGATATTTAGAAAGATTAGGCATCCTGATCAGGTGGTGGTATAGTGGATAGAGTGTTGGACTGGGACGCAGAGGACTCAGGTTCTAAGCCTGAGGTCTCAGACATGAGCGCAACCCCATGGTTGCTGGCTTGAGCCCAAAGATCACTGACTTGAAGCCTAAGGTCACTGGCTTGAGCCCAAGGTCTCTGGCTTGAGCAAGGGGTCACTAGCTCTCTATAGCCCCTCAGTCAAGGCACATATGAGAAATCAATGAACAACTAAGGAGCTGCAACAAAGAATTGATGCTTCTCATCTCTCTCCCTTCTTGTCTGCCCCTCTCTCTGTCCTTATCACACACATACACATACACACACACACACACACACACACACACAAATAATTAAGAAAGAAAAAGAAAGATTAGGCAACCTGGTTCATTCAACAGATATTTATTGAGAACATTCAGTGTACCAGCTGTTGTTGTAAGCAGTAAACAAAAGCACTGCCCTCGTGTAATTTACAGTGGGAAACACACACACGATAAAAATATAATATTTTAGATAGTGATGAATGGAGTAGAGAAAATAAAATGAGATATCAGGAAGGATATTGTGTGTGGGTGTATTTTTTCAGGTGATGGTGGTCCAATTTTCAATATGGTAGTGAGAGAGGGCTAAATTGAGAAAATGACATTTTCGTAAAGGCCTGAAAAGGTGAGGGAGAAAACATGGAGAAACCTGGCGAAACAACATTCTAAGAAGAGTTAAAAACAATTGCAAAAACTTGGAAGGAGAAACCATGCTAAATAAGAGTGAATGAATAAGAGAGAGCCAGGGAATAAACTTTGGAGAGGTTAAAAGAAGGATTGTGTGAAGACTTGTGGGCCATCACAAGGTTTAGAGAAAAGGCACATGATTTAATTTCAATTTTTAAAGTATTACTTAAGGCATTGTGCTGAAATTCAAATGTAGGGGCAAGAACAGAGACAGATGGAGCAACTTGTGGGCTGTTACAATAAGTCAGGTTATATGAGGTTGGCTTGGACCAAGGTGGTGGTGGGGGAGGTATGAGAAGTGATCAAACCTGGAGCCATCAGGGTTTGCCAATGGATTAGCTGTGTGAGGAAAAGCCAGGACTCAAAGTGGCATCAAGTTTGGAAGGATGGAGTTATCATTGCCTGAAAAGAAGACTATGGGGCAGATGTGGTAGAAGCAAGATTAGGAATCAGATTTAGATATGATATATTTGCACCTTTGATTAGACATCTCAATAGAGATATTGAGACATCAGTTGGATATGAGAGTCTGGGCTTCAGTGTAGAGGTTCTGCCTGAAGAAATAAATTTGTTAGTCTTCAGTGTATAGGTATTATTGAAAACCCTGAAATTGTATGGATTCCCCAAGGGAGTGAGTGTAGACAGCATAAGGAGCAGAAGACTGAGCTTTGAGGTCTGCCAGCATGTAAGGGTTGGGAAGATGAAGGATACAGCAAAGGAGAAGGAACAGCTGGTGGAGAAGAAAGAAAACAGTAAGGACATGATCTCCTCCAAGCAAGTGAGAGTGTTTCACAGAGAGAAAGTGGTCCACTGTGACAAGAGCAAGTGATAGTTAATGTAAAAGGAGACTGGTAATGGGTCATTGAACTTCATCAAGCAGTAGGTCTCCCCAGTTCTTCTTTCCCATAACAGTTTGTTTTCTTCACTAAAATTATCCCACTGTTGTTGTTATTGTTATCATCATCATCATCATCATCATCATCATCATCATCATCATTATCTAATACCTACCTTTTTCACTGAATAGTAATCCCTAAGAAAGCAGGGACCATGATTGTTTTGGAGCATTCTCTGGCACCTATTAGAAACTGTGAAGTTTATCTTTCTTTGGCTTTTTGTTTGTCTCATAGCATTCGCTCCCTTCTTTACCTTCCTAATAGTATTTCAAATCACTTTGGGGAATGATCTCTCTCCTGTTATGCATAGAAAGCAAATTCAAGTGCTTACCTCCTAATTTGGAACCCGAAGGGGGCAGATGCTGACCCAGACCCCTTCACCAGGGGGCAGGCTCCATCCATCAGAGGCTTCCGAGTTTACCCAAGAACAAGAGGAAGCATTGAGTACCAGCATCTCTGTCCTGACCGGATCCCTCCTGGTGGGATACTGTTGCCATGGTTTCTGTTTCCTAGGCCTCGGTGCTCCTCTGGTGCCTGCTTCTCCAGTCTCTTTTTAGTTCTCTGAGCTCCCAACATCCTTCTGGTAAATATCCTTCTGCTTAAGTCAACCAGAGCCAGTTCGTATTTCCTTCAATGAAAAAATATCCCAGCACTTTAGCATTCAATAAATATTTGTTCAATGAATTAAAAAGTATGATTTTCATTTCACCAGTGGAAAGTCTGAAGTTCAAAGAGCTTTAGCTACTTGTCTAAGTCCACATATCTTCCATATTTCATCAATTCTTTGTTGTATTCTTTTTACATTCTCAGACCTCTGCAATCAGGATGCATTATACAACTGACAATGTCTTACAGTTAATTGGCAGTATTTTTCTGGTTTTAGCAGAGTATAAAATAATGCCAAATCTTTCATCAACTTATATTCAATGAAATAAAATACTAAATATTGGAGTGAGGATTTAAATATATCTCAAAAGTCAATATACCTTTGTTTCCAAAGGAGTTTATATCTAGCTGGAAAAAAAAAGTGGAAAAATAAATACTTCTCAGCCCTGGCCGGACAGCTCGGTTGGTTGGAGCGTTTACCGGGAGTGCAGAGGTTCCTGGTTCGAATGCTAGTCAGGGCACACACAGGTAGCTCAATGTTCCTGTCTCTCTGTTTCTCTCTCCCTGCCTTCCTCTAAGCAAACAAACAAAACCAGAAAACAAACAAAGACAAAAAACACCTCTCTTGGACAGAAGACCTAATCAAGGTTGCAGGGGTACATGAACTCAGAAGGTTTGGATGGGGGTGTGTGTCTCTGGGTGAGCATCTAATTGATTCTGGAAGGATAAGAAATATTGTGATGGATGGAAAGGTAGGAAGAGAGGAGAAGTGAGGACTGCATCCTAGATGCTAACAACAAAGTAGACAATTGAATGAATGTCTGAGGCACAGGCTGAGGTTAGTGAGGGTTGTCACTTAGGCTATCCCCTCAACTCCTTCTCTTCTCTTTCCTTCAAGTAATTCATTCCTCCAATTCCTCCTGTGTTCCTCTCACAATTATTTTCTGCTGCAACCTTTTTCTGGCAAGCTCCTCCGTCCCACCGTCTGTCCTCTCCTCCCAGTCAGTTACACTCTTGTATATGGTAGACTGACTCTGTTTGTGGATCATGAACAAGGGAAAAGATGTTGTCAGAGGGACAACAATATGCTGAGGTTTAGAGATGTGATGTGCCATAGGTGTGGGGAGGGAGAGCAGATGAACATGATGGGAGAGTAGGCTGGGGAGAGGGGTTCATCCATTTATTCAACATATTTTTATGTATTTATTTATTTATTTATTTATTTATTTATTTATGACAGAGACAGAGAGACAAACAGAGGGACAGATAGGGGCAGACAGACAGGAAGGGAGAGAGATGAGAAGCATCAATTCTTCATTGCAGCTCCCTAGTTGGTCATTGATTGCTTTCTCATACATGTCTTGGGGTTCCAGCAGAGTGAGTGACCCCTTGTTCAAGCCAGTGACTTTGGGCTCAAGCCAATGACCTTGGGCTTCAAGCCAGCGACCTTTGGGGTCAAGCCAGTGCCCATGGGGTCATGTCTATGATCCCACGCTCAAGCCAGCGACCCCGTGCTCAAGTTGATGAGCCTGAGCTCAAGCTGGATGAGCCCGCACTCAAGCTGGCAACCTTGGAGTTTCAAACCTGGGTCCTCTGATTCCCAGTCTGACACTCTATCCACTGCACCACCACCTGGTCAGGTCAACATGTTTTTATTCAGTGTACACCAGGTACTGCTCTAGGCACTGGGATATTGCAGTGAATCAAAGCAAAGTGCCTGCCTTCAGGAGCTTGTATTCTGATAAAGGAAGATTAAACTGAAAGTAAATAAACAAATATATAAATCCATACATGCACACACATATAAAATATCTGATGGTATAAGAGCAATGAAGAAAACCATTTTTTAAAAGGGTTAGAAAACTCAGAATGATGGGGTGAGAGGTGCTAATTCAAGTTGAATGGCCAGAGAAGTCCTCTTTGATAAGGTAATATGTCAACAGAGACCTGAAAGAAGGGAAGGAAAGATTCTTGTGTGCATCTAGGTGAAAAGCGTTTCAGGATGAGGGCACAGTGCTCACAAAGGTCGGAGGGGGGATCACTGTTTAAGGAATGACATGCTAACAGCAGGGTGGGTGAGGAGCCATGTGGTAGCAGATGCCTGGGAGAGCTAACATTGGACCAGATCCTGCAGACCTTGTCAGCATCATAAGGGTTTTGGGTTTTATTCCAGGGGGATGAAAAGTTTTTGGGGAGATCCGAGCCAAGGAGATAGAATAAAGAGATGAATGGGCAAGGATCACTGAGGAACTGGAATAGTGGTCTAAAATTTTGAATGTGATTCTCTAATGTTCCTGAGATTTTTCATTTTTGAATTCATTTAGACCAAGTAGGAAATCTACTCTAATAAGTAAATACAATTTTTTCTTCTTTTTTTGTGGAACACAGAGAGCCTACATCTAGAGCAGATGTAATGAAGTGATAGTTTTGTTTTGACAGTAACAGGCTGCAGAAGGTTATGCTCCCTCTATTCTGCTTTGGTTGTCAAGGAGATACCTCTGAAAACCTCTTCTCTTATATCTAAATGTCACCGTGTAGCACTTAGATTTTTCATGCTCTTCTCTTATTATGCTATTGTAAAATTCACTCAGGAGTTAACAATTTCACTACCGATAAGTCCGTTTATTGCAACTGCCTTTTCTGACACTCTGATGGTTGGTCTTTCTCAGTCCTTCTGAAACAGCTTACCAAAAGGAGGTTGCACCTGAAAAAGAATCATGTATGTCTCTAGAAAGTCCTAAGGATAGAGTGGCTGCAAAAAGTGTGCTTATTCTGAAGGGCTGATGGGAAAGTAGCAAATTGATGGACTCAGGACAGAAAAATATATATGAAACTGGGTTATTTTCAGTAGAATGCATTATTTCAACTGCTGATCAATCAGGGTGAATATTGCTGTATTTATTTGAAAGAGATGGAAATTGAGACTCAGTAGTAGAGAGATTTAATCAGGTAGTTGGCAGCCCTGGGACTAACATCTCCAAGTTTAGTGTGACTTCTACAACCCTGCACTTTTTCAAAGATATAAGCCGGAGGTGATGGATTGATTTGTTCATTCACTCATTCCTCCAGCACACTTTTTGATTGAGTGCCGTCTGTGAGCTGGGCACTGTTCGAGGCCCTGAGAACACCGAGGTGAGAAAGACAAGCTCCGCACTCCCTTTTCATGCCTATGCAGACATCAGTCTTGGCTGTCAGCTGCATGTTGATGCAGAATCCATTATTGATCAGAGTTGGCCCTTTAGATGAAAATCTGTTTGTTATCCCTGGCTTAGGGGTGCATGATTCAGAGTCTCAGAAAGCTGACTCCTAATCAGTTTCCCTTTGAGAGGAAATTGAGGTTTTCCAATAAGCTCCAGATGAAAAGGCGTGGGGAGACAGATCTGGAGATTAAGACAGCTGTGGATATTGTTGGCCAGGGATCAGCCTCTCCCAAAGGGTCGTTCCATAAACTATTTAACAATTCTGGTGAGCGGAATGTGTTTCTCTCAGCTTATTTAAATCATGTATTTTAAAGCACTATGTCTCTAGGCTATAATTCACAATTAACAGTAAATGATGCAGCCAACTATCACCTCCTTGCTGCACAAGAGAACAAACAGGTTCTTGTCTGTGGACCTTGTGAATTGCTTATGTACTTTCTTCTTGCTGTGGGGAATCTCAAGGGCTTCCATCTGGTAGCAGTTTGCCTTTAACAAACATTTTTAACCGAGGGGAGAATGGAGTTTCTATATGAAAATATCTTTCAGAAGCTCTGTCAGTAACCGACGTGTTGAAAGAAGAGTTACACTCTCTGCTCTACGTCTGCGCTTCGCAATTACTCAAGTCTTCCTGGGCTCAAGTCAGACAGAAGAGGAAATTAATGAAACATATTGTGATGTTTAGACAGATCAAATAAAAACGTGTCAGGTACAAATAGCTCACACTGTATTATCTGCTCTTGGTTATCAGCCTTGCTCTTTCATCTGAAATGTCTGGGCGTGTGTAATAGCAAAAGAAGTTCCTCTCTCTCCTGCGCTGCTTCTTCTGCGCCCCTTTAGTAATTTAATGCAGGGTTCACAGGCAACTGCTGTTCTGGGCTTGGGGCATATTGAATTTTGTCATCCAGCAAGGCTGATACTTGGGGAAACTGACTTGGGAGGAAGATGACAAATGACTTGCCTACAAGCCCAAGGCATTTTGGAAGACCAGGGGCCAAGTTTTCAAACTCTGCTCCCTGAAGTCTGGGTAGGTCAATCTGCGGAGGAGGAGCGGAGGGCTCCCATTAGACCCAAGGCAGGGAGGGGCTGTAAAGTTCCTAACATAAAATCAACTTATAGATGGGGGATGTCTAGGCTGACGACTTGGATCATGACTTTAAAGTTTGTGATATTGGGCCGGTTCCTACACGATGCATCATTTGTATCAGTTGCTCTTCTGGATCAGCTCTCCAGGCATAGGATAAAGAATGAAGGGAAGAGTTCCTGAGAATGAGGGTGTCATCTGGAAGACTGGGCAGAGAAGCCCCAAAAGTGACTCCAGGTAGAAGACATGGCAGTCCTGAACTCATCCATCTACTTCTCTTTCAGCTTGTGTGGAGAGGCAAGTCTGAACATTGTGGCATTGTATAAGGTCTTAGCAGATTGTTGGACTACTTAGAGTTGAAAGAAACCTAAGATACCACTTCTTACTAATAGGGCCTAAGAACTTTTGAGTGTTCAAGTAAAAAAGCAAGGGGATATGGATATAGTTGTACTCTGAATCTGTGGGATAGGACATATCCATTCCAGTGTGTGCGTGTGTGTGTGTGTGTGTGTGTGCATGTGTGTTCAGCTGGGATTTTATAACTCTTTGGACACCCATGTCTATCTCTATCACAGGCTGAGTACTCTCCCCTAGAATTGGAATGGCTCAGAGATTGGGATGAGGGCCACTCCTGTTATCATGGGAAAGTCACTGCTGATCTAGAGGATACTGGGAGGCTATGCAGAGCACAGGCTAGAAAAAGCTCAAGGGGAAGCTTTAAAAACCCTGGGCCAGTGCAGGGTAGTGGGCAAGGTATGTAGGGAAGAAAAGATGAGGGCAACAATATTAGAGTGGTAGTAGATGTTACTTTATCTCTAAGACAATATATGGAAAGTGATTATTAAGGATTCATATACAAACTCTCAACTTCTAAATATTATGGACTCTTTCCTTGAAGGAGAAGCACACAGGGGTCCTGAGATATGAAAGGAATCTTCTTAACCCAAGTGCTGGATTTTGCAGGTTATGATGAAAAAACTCATGAGGTACCAAATATTCTGAGAGGGTGTTTTGAGGGATGAAATCATAGCCCTGGGGGAAAACATTTAAACTTTGTTCAATGGGGCATATTTCTGAGATAATGGTTAAAATAGTAGGTTTTTTAACTTATTATATGCTAGATCTTACCTAAAGGTTAGGGTCATTCAGTTAATTAATTAAATGTAATTCATTTCATCTTTACAACTATCCTAAATAGGTCCTAGTATTATATCTTATCATCTTCCTCTACTTCAGGCTCACTTGTGCTCCTTGCGGCTCCCAAGCCAGGCCAGACCTGCTCTTCCCTGAAGGTCTGTGTCCCGCTGCTCCTCCCACATGCCCTGACATTCCCTTCCCTTCTTCAGGTCATTCCCCCAATGTCTCCTTCTCCGTGAGCCTTTTCTGACCACTTTATTTAAACCTGATATTCTATCTACTCCTTTCCTGTTTAATTTCTCTCCATAGCCCTCATTACTCTGTAAAATACATACATACATATATTGTTTATTATCTGTCACCTTTGTCAGTATCCAAAGGGAATGTTTGCCTGTGTAGTTTTCATTGCTGTATCTGGAGGCCATATGAAGACCTAGTTAATGATTATTATAGCACAGGTACCCGCAGATGCAGGCAAGGGCACTGTGGCAGGTTGCTGGAGGGTCCCTGCTCTGCCAGGCTTCAACCCTTTAGTTGCTAGATTTCAGCAAGTCCACAGGGTCTGGGGGTAGAGGTTGGGGCAGACGTGAAGTTGGGGTAGGTGAGGATAAGTGAGTTTCTTAAGAACTCATGATGCTGTGCATGTGTATCCTAGATGAATTCCCAGTGCCTAGAACTATGCTGGCACATTGTAAATGCTCCATAAGATTTGGAGGAGGCTGAGTCACAGAGAAATTAAGAAACATGTACAAAGACACAGCTAGTAGGTGACAGAGCCAAGGATAGACAGTCTCACACAAGTCTGGCCCTAGAGCCTGGGCTCTGAAACATTAGTCTCTAATGTTGCAAAATGTTTCATATGAAAAGAGGAGAGGGGACTGCTGTTCCTGTACCTGACACATCATCCTTATCATATTCTTTTCCCCCCATTTTTGAAAATTATTATTAATTTTAATGGGGTGACATTGATAAATCAGGGTACATATGTTTAGAGAAAACATCTCCAGGTTATTTTGACATTTGATTATGTTGCATACCTATCACCCAAAGTCAAATTGTCTTCTGTCACCTTCTATCTGGTTTTCTTTGTGCCCCTCCCCTCCCCTCTCTCCAACTCCCTCCCCCCGTAACCACCACACTCTTGTCCATGTCTCTGAGTCTCATTTTTATGTCCCACTTATGTATGGAATCATATAGTTCTTAGTTTTTTCTGATTAATTTATTTCACTCAGTATAATGTTATCAAGGTCCATCCATGTTGTTGTAAATGATCCGATGTCATCATTTCTTATGGCTGAGTAGTATTCCATAGTATATATGTACCAAAGCTTTTTAATCCACTCGTCCTCTGACAGACACTTGGGCTGTTTCCAGATCTTTGCTATTGTGAACAATGCTGCCATAAACATGAGGGTGCATTTCTCCTTTTGAAACAGTGCTATGGTGTTCTGGGGTATATTCCTAAAAGTGGTATAGCTGGGTCAAAAGGCAGTTCGATTTTTAATTTTTTGAGGAATCTCCATACTGTTTTCCACAGTGGCTGCACCAGTCTGCATTCCCACCAGCAGTGCAGGAGGGTTCCCTTTTCTCCACATCCTCGCCAGCACTTATTCTGTGTTGTTTTGTTGATGAGCGCCATTCTGACTGGTGTGAGGTGATATCTCATTGTGGTTTTAATTTGCATTTCTCTAATGATTAGTGATGTCGAACATTTTTTCATATGCCTATTGGAGAAATGTCTATTTATTTCCTTTGCCCATTTTTTGATTGGATTGTTTGTCTTCCTGGTGTTGAGTTTTACAAGTTTTTATAAATTTTGGTTATTAACCCCTTATCAGACGTATTGTCAAATATGTTCTCCCATTGTGTAGTTTGTCTTTTTATTCTGTTCTTATTGTCTTTAGCTGTGCAAAAGCTTTTTAGTTTGATAAAGTCCCATTTGTTTATCCTGTCTTTTATTTCACTTGCTTGTGGAGATAGATCGGCAGATAAATTGCTGCGAGAGATGTCGGAGAGCTTACTGCCTATGTTTTCTTCTAAGATTCTTATGGTTTCACGGCTTACATTTAAGTCTTTTATCCATTTTGAGTTTATTTTTGTGAATGGTGTAAGTTGGTGGTCTAGTTTCATTTTTTTGCAGGTAGATGTCCAGTGTTCCCAACACCATTTATTAAAGAGGCTGTCTTTACTCCACCGTATGCTCTTACCTCCTTTGTCAAATATCAGTTATCCATAAAAGTGTGGGTTTATTTCTGGGTTCTCTGTTCTGTTCCAAGATCTATATGCCTATTCTTATGCCAGTTAGAGTACAATGGCCTTGTAGTCTAACTTGATATCAGTAAGTGTTATACCTCCCACTTTTTTCTTCCTTTTCAAGATTGCTTAGGCTATTCGTATTTTTTTTTTGGTTCCATATCAATTTTTGGAATATGTGTTCTATATCTTTGAAGTATGTCATTGATATTTTAATTGGTATTGCATTGAATTTATAAATTGCTTTGGGTAATATAGACATTTTTGTGATGTTTATTCTTCCTAACCATGAGCACGGTATATGCTTCCACTTGTTTGTATCTTCCTTGATTTCTTTTATCAATGTTTTATAATTTTCCGAGTACAAGTCTTTAATCTCCTTGGTTAAATTTACTCCCAGGTACTTCATTTTTTTGGTTGCAATAGTGAAGAAATTGTTTCCTTAATTTCTCTTTCTGACAGTTCATTGTTGGTATATAAAAATGCCTCTGATTTCTGAGTATTAATTTTATATCCTGCCACCTTGCTGAATTCGTTTATCAGGTCCAGTAGTTTTTTTGACTAAGACTTTAGGGTTTTCTATATACAATATCATATCATCTGAAAATAATGATAGTTTTACTTCTTCTTTTCCAATTTGGATGTCTTTTATTTCTCTTTTTGTTTGATTGCTGTGGCTAGGACTTCTAGAACTATGTTGAATAAGAGTGGTGAAAGGGGGCACCCCTGCCTTGTTCCTGATCTTAAGGGGATTGCTTTTAATTTTTGACCATTGAGTATGATGTTGGCTGTGGGTTTGTCATAGATGGCCTTTATCATGTTGAGTTATGTTCTCTGTATTCCCATTTTGCTGAAAGTTTTGATCATGAATGGGTTCTGGATTTTATTAAATGCTTTTTCTGCATCTAATGAAATTATCATGTGGTTTTTCTCCTTCCTTTTGTTTATGTGATGAATCACATTGATTGATTTGCGAATGTTGTACCAGCCTTGCCTCCCCAGAATAAATCCTACTTGATCATGATGTATGATTTTTTTCATATATTGCTGAATCCAGTTGGCTAATATTTTGTTGAGGATTTTAGCATCTAAATTTACCAGGGATATTGGCCTATAACAGGGGTCCCCAAACTATGGCCCGCGGGCCACATGCGGCCCCCTGAGGCCATTTATCCGGCCCTCGCAGCACTTCTGGAAGGGGCACCTCTTTCATTGGTGGTCAGTGAGAAGAGCATAGTTCCCATTGAAATACTGGTCAGTTTGTTGATTTAAATTTACTTGCTCTTTATTTTAAATATTGTATTTGTTCCCGTTTTGTTTTTTACTTTAAAATAAGATATGTGCAGTGTGCATAGGGATTTGTTCATAGTTTCTTTTATAGTCCGGCCCTCCAACGGTCTGAGGGACAGTGAACTGGCCCCCTGTGTAAAAAGTTTGGGGACCCCTGGCCTATAATTTTCTTTCTTTGTGTTCTCTTTGCCTGGTTTTGGAATCAGAATTATGCTCGCCTCATAAAAGGAGCTTGGAAGTCTTCCTTCCTCTTAAATTTTTGGAAATAGCTTGAGAAGTATAGGAGTTAGTTCTTCTTTGAATATTTGGTAAAATTCACTTGTGAAGCCATCAGGCCCAGGACTTTTCTTTGTTGGGAGTTTCTTGATAACTGTTTTGATCTCATTTGTTATAATCGGTCTGTTTAGGTTTTCTAATTCTTCCAGATTAATTTTTAGAAGATTATGTTTCAAAAAATTTGTCCATTTTATCTAGGTTGTCTAGTTTTTTGGCATACAGCCCTTCATAGTATTTTCTTACAATATTTTGTATTTCTGTTGTGTCAGTTGTTTATTTTTCCACTCTAATTTCTAATTTTATTTACTTGAGTCCTCTCTCTTTTTTCTTGGTGAGTCTGGTTAAAGGTTCATCGATCTTGTTTACCTTTTCAAAGAACCAGCTCTTGGTTTTATTGATCCTTTGTATTGTTTCTTTAGCCTCTATGTCATTTATTTCCACTCTGATCTTTATTATTTCCTTCCTTCTACTACCTCTGGGCTTTACTTGCTGTTTTTTTTCTAGTTCTTTTAGATGCAGGGTCAAGTTGTTTATTTGAGCTTTTTCTAGCTTCTTAAAGTATGCCCGTAGTGCTATGAACTTCCCTCTCTGGACTGCTTTTGCTGTGTCCCATAAATTTTGAGTTGATGTATTATCATTCATTTCTAGGAATTTTTTATTTCTTCTTTGATCTCATTGTTAACTCATTTGTTATTTAATATATAACATGCTTTTTAGTTTCCAAGTGTTTGAGTATTTTTCAGTTTTTCTGTTGTGGCTGATTTTTAGTTTCATGCCATTGTGATCAGAGAAGATGCTTAATATGATTTCAATCTTCTTAAATTTGTTGAGACTGTTTTTGTGCCCTAACATGTGGTCTATCCTAGAGAAAGTACCATGAGCACTTGAAAAGAATGTATATTCTGCTGCTTTAGGGTGAAATGTTCTGAAGATAGCTATTAAATTGAGTTGATCTAGTGTGTCCTTTAGGTCTGCTGTTTCTTTGTTAATTTTCTTTCTTGAGGATCTATCTAGTGATGTTAGTGGGGTATTGAAATCCCCTACTATTATAGTATTGCTGTTGATCTCGCCCTTTATATCCATCAAAGTCTGCTTTATATATTTAGGTGCTCCTATATTAGGTGTGTAGATATTTATAATGGTTATATCTTCCTGTTTGATTGCTCTCTTTATCATTATGTAGTGACCTTCTTTATCTATTACAATAGCCTTTGTTTTAAAGTCCATTTTGTTTGATATAAGTATTGCTACTCCAGCTTTTTTTTCATTTCCATTTGCATGAAATATTTTTTTCATTCTTTTACCTTCAGTCTATATGCATCTTTTGTTTTAAGGTGTGTCTCTTGTAGACAGCATATGTATGGGTCCTGTTTTCTTATCCACGCAGCTACCCTATGTCTTTTGATCAGATCATTTAATCCATTTACATTTAAGGTTATTATTGATATGTAGTTGTTTATTGCCATTTTATTCTTTAAAGCTGTATTCCTCTTTTGCTGGTATTGCTGTTTCCAGGGGAAATATTCACTTCAGATTTGGGGAGTGACTCAGACCAGGGGTTAGGTTGGCTGTCCCTCAAAGTGTTTCTCCCTGTGCCTCCTAGATTACACTCTCTTCCCACTGCTCTGGTCCTCTCCTCTCTCCCTTCCCTTGGAGCCCCAGGTGGGTAATTGTGAGAGAGGTTTTCTGCGCAGTCCCTTTAAAAAGAATCCTGGGTCTGAGAAATCTGTCTCTTTCTCCCAAACAGTATCCTGATTTGTTTTACAGCTAAATACTGTCCATATGCCTCTTCTAGGCTCTGGAGCTGTAGGCTGGGCTTTGTTCCTGGGGCTCAGGACCCTCCCCTCTCCGCTAAACTCACTTCCTGCCACGTGAGTTTCTCTGGGCTGCTGTTTGCTCCAGGGAGCTGGGCAGCCCTCTCCGCATTTCTGCTTTTCCTACCAGTCTCAGTGTGGCTTCTTTGGTGTTACTTGGTTAAAGAGTCCTCTCAGTTTAGTCCAAAGTTGGTTTTTCCAGATGATGGTTCTTAAAATTAAGTTGTAATCCACTTTGGTTCTGGGAAGTGGAAGTTGGTACGTCTGCCTACTCCATCGCCATCTTGCTGTTCTCCCCTTATCATATTCTTAAGGATTTTTGGATATCTATAAATTTCTTTGAAGACAAGTTGGGGTATACATTGATAAAATAAAATATCTTTCTAAAAAGTTGGAAATAAATTTAATTAAGTCAGAGTTTTGATTTGCCTTTTCCTTCCATGTCTGTAAGTAGCTACAAGGAGAATCCAGTGACAAATCATGGGAATAGGTAACATGAAAAAAATGACTGCTAATAAATAAAATCAATACTCTAGGATATCCCAAGTGGTAAGCACAATCTGGTCTCCCCGAGATGCCCATGCTCCAACCACAGAACCCATGAATATGTTACCTTACATGACAAAGGGGCTTTTGCAGATGTGATTAGGTGAAGAATCTATAGACAGAAATTAGCATGGATGCTTGGTGGACCCAATCTAATTACAAGTGTCCTTAAGACAGAAAGCCTTTTCCAATTGTGGTCAGAGAAAGAAATTCATTGATGAAAGAAGAAATACAACATTAATGACTTTGAATGTTGAGGAAGGGGCACAAGCCATGGAATGTAGGCAGCCTCTAGAAGATGGAAAAGGCAAGGAAATGTATTCTCCCTTAGAGCCCCAGAAAGGACAGCAGTCCTATCCACACTTTGATTTTAACCCAGTGTGACCTGTGCTAGACTTCTGCCCAACAGGGCTGTGTTTAAACTGTTAAGTTTGTCGTAATTCATTATGGCAGCAATAGAAAACTAATAGACCACAATAAGTATAGGTAAAGTGAAAAATTCAGCCCAGTCATCAAAGTGTTAACACAACTAAAAAGACCTAACCATTGTTTTTCATTGAATTTATTAAAAATAACTGTGTTCATATAATGCATAGCTATAATCACTTTAACATTTTTACTGATGTGTTATTGATATCAAAAAGTCTTTTTGCTTGACCAGGCAGTGGTGCAGTGGATAGACCGTTGGACTGGGACGTGGAGGACCCAGGTTTGAGACCCTGAGGTCACCAGCGCGGGCTCATCGGGTTTGAGCAAGGCTCACCAGCTTGAGCATAAGGTTGCTGTCTCGAGCAAGGGGTCACTCAGTCTGCTGTAGCCCCTTGGTCAAGGTACATATCAGAAATCAATCAATGAACAACTAAGGAACCACAATGAAGAATTGATGTTTCTCATCTGTCTCCCTCCCTTCCTGTCTGATGGTCCCTCTCTCTGACTCTGTCTCTGCCACAAGAAAAAAAAAAGTCTTTTCAGTCTTTTAAAAAAATGCATGATTTTCACAATTATTAGAAAAGAAAAGCAAATTAAAAAGGAATATTCTGCTATATCAATTTATGAATCCATATTTCTTTATTAAATCAAGGAGCTTGTCATCTACATAGAACAGACTTGATATAAATGGGAGATTATTGCCAAGATTTTGAATTCCCAAAGGTCCACCTTTGTGACTCCCTCCACAGATCTAATCAGCTCCAACCCTGTAATTTCTTTCATACTCTGGTCCTTGCATCTGTTCCTTTTGCTGCTACTAGCCTAGGCTCTATCATTCATGCATACCTAGACAGATAAAATAAACATTTTACTGATCACTTTGGCTTTTGTCTTCTCTTCTTCCTTCTGATTTACTCTGTACATGCTCTTCATATTCACTTCTCTAAAAGGACTTCTCTGTCATGCTGCCCTTCTGCAAGAACATACACCTCTAGTTATTGGGCATAGTGAAGATTCTCATTCATTGGTAGGACTTGATTAGTGGTGAGGGGGGGTGCAGGTGACTTGTGTGTATTCAGTAATGATGTTCTAAGATTGCAGATGATTTTTAAAAAATTGTTGGGCAGATTTATTCATTTATATTCATTTCACAAATATTTGTGATGCATTTATTAGGGACACAAGAGTGAATGAGAGAATCAAAACCACTTACCAATGTAGACAGATTATGTTCTAGAAAATAAGCAGTAATATCTGGTGGTGTTAAATGATATGTAAAATATTCAGACAGGGTGAAGTAATAGAATGACTGTGTAGCAACTTTGGGCTGAGTGATCAGAGAAGCCCTGTAGGAGGAGGTGGCATTTGAGCTGGTGGCTGTGAACATCTGAGGGAAGAGAACGCCAGGAAGAGAAAAGGGTCTCAGAGGGGTGTAATCTTGGAGTATTCAAGGAACAGAGAGAAGGAGAAGGAGATTGGAGGGTGGAGTAAGCTGGTGAGGAAAACAGTAGTCAGATCTTCTTTCTCAAGAACAGAATAATGAGCTTTGATTTTCCTGTTGAGGTGACAGAAAACTCACAGAGGTTTAAATCAGGGAATTCAGATATACTAACATTTGTTTTTGAAAGCTCGCTTAGGTGAATGGCTTATTGTGGAGGCCAATTAGAAGTCATTGCTATGATCCAGCAAAAGATTATGGTAGTTTGGACTAGGATAGTGTAAATGAGGGTGAAAAGAGCAAATTCAGAATATATATATCGAGAGACAGACGAGAGAGAAAAAGACAGACAAGAAGGAAGAGAGATGAAAAACATCAACTTGTAGTTGAGGTACTTTACTTATTCATTGGTTGCTTCTCATACGTGCCTTGACCAGAGGGGGGCTCCAACTGAGCCAGTGACCCCTTGTTCAAGCTAGCAACCTTTGGGTTCATGCCAGTGACCATGGAGGCATGCATGTCTATGACTCCAAGCTCAAGCTGGTGAGCCTGTGCTGAAGCTGGTTGAGTCCATGCTCGAGCCAGAGCACGGGGTTTTGAACCTTGGACCTCAGTGTCCCAGGTCGATGTTTTATCCAATCTGTCACCACTGGTCAGGCAACATATTTTAAAACTGATAATACTTACTGATGGGTTGGCTGTGTAGGCTGAGGAAAAGAGTCTTTTGTTTTGTTTTATTTAGGTTTTTTTTTAACTTGATCCACTGTGTGGCTAGTGATACTATTTATTATGATAGGGGGAAAACTCAAAATCACCATTGTGAACACTGAGTACTATGTACTGTGTTTTCTTGGTTTATGAGGCACCCAGGGCATAAAATGGTATAAGACTGCTATGCTATATAAGATCTGTTTTTAGGTTTTATAATTTTATAATGCCTCCCTTTTAGCAGGACTCCCACCACTAATAGTTTACCCTTTCTCTCCAAATCTGGGCTAGGAAACCAAATACAAATGTTTGTTATATTGTGTGTAAAGTCAGAGAAAACAGGGTTTGAATCAGAAGATAAAAAGTTTCTGTGAGTAAATATTTTATGTTTCATTGGCTTTATAACAATGATTTAGATTGCTCAGAAATCTTTTTTTTTGTTTATTTGTTTGTTTACTTACTGAGTAAGAAGGACTTCTAAATAAATGCTCTCTAGATAGAGAAGGAATTAACTGCACATCAGTTTTGATATTTTTGTGAGTTGCCTATCTGCTTTTCCCAGAGTTCCCAACCCCATAGTGTCATGCTTGCTTCTAGTTAAAATCAGATTACTGGCCTTAGTTTTAGTTACTGCATTTGTATCCTGTTATTTCATTTCTGAACCAGAGCTTGAAAAAAAAGACTCTACTGTTACTGTACTACTTAGCTGGCATTTTCTGGGCATTTATTATGTGCCAAGCATTATGATAAACCTGCACACATGATCACACTTAATTCTGACAGCTCTCCAATGAGTTAGGCATTATTACGCTTTTTTTTTGTACTTTTCTGAAGTGAGAAGCGAGGGCAGGCCAGAGAGACAAACTCCCACATGCGCCTGACCGGGATCCACCAGGTATGCCCACTAGGGGGTGATGCTCTGCCCATCTGGGGCGTTGCTCCATTGTAACTGGAGCCATTCTAAATCTGAGGTAAAGGCCATGAGCCATCCTCAGTGCCTGGGTCAACTTTGCTGCAGTGGAGCCTTGGCTGCAGGAGGGGAAGAGAGAGACAGAGAGGAAGGAGAGGGGAAAGAGGGGAGAAGCAGATGGTCGCTTCTCCTGTGTGCCCTGGCCAGGAATCAAACCTGGGACTTCCACACACTGGGCCGACATTAGCACTGAGCCAACCGCCCAGGGCTTATTATGCTACTTTTTAAGTGATGAAACTGAAGCACAAAGAGAATAGGGAACTTTCCCTCAGTGACACAGCTAATTAGTGAATGAAGGAGTGAGGATTAGAACCCAGGGTGACTGAGAAGTCCCTGCTCTTCATCATAATCCATAACTGCCTAGTCTAGACTGATTCACAAGCTTGAGGCCCCTGCCTTGCTTGGCCTGGAAATAATTTCCTTTCTGCATCTTAGTTGATGTTCCTCCATTATGGATGTCTCTTGGATCCTTATTCCTTCACTGTCATGTGTCTCCACAGTTCTGCCTTTCCTAGTTAGACCGTTTCATTGGGCACACTAGACAGCCAGAAGACTATTCTAGGGGCACAACTGGTATTTTTATTTATCTCCAAACTTTTAAATAGTGAGGCAGTGGTTAATAATTGAAGTGCACTGGTTAACCAGTCCTATAAAGCAGGTGTCATTTTTTTTTTCTATTTTTGAAATAAGATAAAGGTACAGAGTTTGTAATTTGCTCAAGATCCTGTGGCTACCTAAATTTTAATCCACATCAGGTGGATTTCATTGCATCCTCTTAATTAATTTCTGGGAACTATTTCCCAAATGGCTCTAGCTTTGGGGCTAGCACGCTTCCTATTTTACATGCAGCATTATGTTTCTATTTATTTCCCTGTAAATAAATAAATGTCCCTATATGATTTTTTATGGTAATGGAAAATTTTTATGCATTTTTCATCCTCTTGTCCATTCCCTTGAAACAGTAAAATTGATACATTGGTTTTGTTCATCTTATTTTAGAACACAGTTAATCTTTTTCTTATTTTGGGTTTGCACTTTTGAATGCTTGTTTTGTCTGATTCTTGCCTTGGAATATTTTTTAATTTGAATACATTACTGTCTTAGAAAAAGGGGCTTTTTCTTAATAAAATTGAGCAATGCAATTTTTATGATAACAATTGCTTAACAATTCTGAAATAAACACAATATATCATGTATAATGCATCACTGAACAACTTTACCACATGAATGCTCAAAACCAAGAGATAAAGTTGTAAAGGCCAATTTAATGAAAAACACTTGAAATTAAAAAAACGAAATTCTTTGGCTACAATCCGAGTTGGCCTGTGTCTGAAAGAGCCCCCTTAGAGGCATTACTAACTAAAGGGCAGCTTTAGATTTTGAATTTAACTTCGCAAACATTTATCAGACTCTTGCTGTGCAACTGGCTGTGTTTTGTTGACTGAAAGAAGACACCACCCTTGTCCTCAAGGAATTGAGTCTAGTGGGGGAGGCAGCCATGACAAAGAATAAATAAGCAAACAAAAAACAAATAAAAATAAAACAATTATAGCAACATAATATGACAAGGTATCGACAAAAACATCTATAACTTTCAAATCCTGCTCCCTGGTGCTACCTTAGGCTTTTATTGAATGTATTTTCTAATATCCTTTGATTTTTATTATTTTTTCTGTAAAATAAACATCAAAGACCTATTGTTATGCTGTTAAACTTAGATTAACTGAAAAGAAACACTTTTTTTTGTTAATTGAGTCCTTGGACTGGCAAGAAATAGAATTTTCATCTTGTTTATATTCCTTGATTTAATTTTTTTTATCTCTAAAACATTTATGTTAAGTCACTTCTACAGTGGTTCTTAAATTTTATTATATGTAAGAATCTCCTTCGGGAATTGTTAAAAATACAGACTTCTAGGACCCCATCCTTATTTGTAAGGTTCAGAATCAATCAGCCATGAATTTATCAGGGCCCAAGAATCTGCATTTTGAACAAACTGGCCCAGTAGTTCTGGTTTGGGGACCGTGTAACCCCTCCATGGCATGGTGCTGTTCCCGGCCTGGTCTGGTTTGCTGTTTCTCTGATTTACTGTTTGCTGTTGCTCTGCTTCCCATCACTGCAGCTCGGGCTGGATTCTCAGTTCTGTCCAGTGGCTTCGATGGTTTTGGCCAACGGGAGACTGGACAGCAGGTGGAAGGGATAATTTCAGCCTACTTTAGAGTCTCTGGGAAAGGCTAGATGCCCTCTATGGCTCTAGCTCTGCTGAACAAGCCCACTCCACCCCTTAGGTCAAGCCTAAGAGTAGAGCAGTTGTTGATTTTGTTAACTTCAGAGTGGCCTCAGTCTAGCAGATGCTGTCAGTGCTCTGCCCACATCTCTGGGAATCCTAGTCCCATCTCTTTCCAAGCCAGCCTCACTGCCAAAGGTCAGCTCCTGCTTGTGTATTTGTTGGAAGGCTACCTCCCTACCCCCCAGCTTTTGGAACTCACTTTGTTTGTATATACAGCAGGCTGACAGTGCTTAAGAATTAACATTCCATTGGGGGTAGCCCTTAAACCAATGGCTGACTGGCATAAATACCCCAGATGCCGCCCAACTTGGCCAGGATGATTCTGCAGTGTGTATTTATACTATTTTCCAGAGAGTCCATGTGGGATTGTAACAGAGTGAAATGCTCCATCTCTCTGACTCTATCTTGGTCAAGCTGCTTTGTTCCTTGGCTTTCAGGCTAATAATTTTTGCTTAGTCTTGCATAATCATTAGAGAAATTCTGCTTACTGCTTGAGTTTTACAAAAACAGCTCCTTCCATTTCTCCTTCCCTTGACCCAAAAGGCTCCTGAACTTGGTACTTACTTCAGATGGATTTGAGGATTAGGTCTCCCATCTCCTGACTCAGTGCTTTCTCAATCAATAAACCTTTCTTTATGGCCTTTTGAGATGTCAGGCCCACAGACTTTGGACCAGTAACAGGATTAAAGCTCAGTTTGCCCACTTTGGTGTCTGGCTTGATAAGAAGCCCTGTAGTGGCTGTCTTGCCTTCCCTTCCGGTAGCACTTCCCCTCACTTATCCATATTCCTTGTATTTATTATTTCCCAATAAACGTCTTGCATTTGAACTTGGTCCCAGAGCTTACTTCTTGGAAACTAAGATGCTCACTGCCCTTGATTGGTTTGTCAGCCTCTTTTATCACCCATGAATCTAGTTCCTGGAGTCACATTCTCTTTGTTTTAAACTTTTGGAGGTTTTTTTTTTTTTTTTCCTGGTTACATATAGCTAGGTACTAGGTACTAGGTACTATATGTACTCAGGTTAACCAACATGTTTCTATTCCCAAGGGGCTCTCTGGCTAAAAGGGAAGACAAGCATATAAAGCAGCAGCATGTGCTGAATATAGCAATTCACGAATATGCACAGTTCCGAGGAAAGAGTAATTACTTGGAGGTCTGGACCAGCAGATGGAGGAGATGAGGGAAAGCTTCACAGTGGAGTTAATAGTTAAGCTGGATTTTTGAAAGATGAGTTTTCTAAGTGGTTAAAGGGAGGGGCACATGGCATTTTAAACAGATAAACAGTGTTTGCAAAGTTACAGAGGATTAAAACAACATTGCAAATGTAGAGACACATAGTTGTTTGTCTGGAGAATAAAGTGGGATTTGGAGAGAGGCAGGAGATGCGGTTAGGGACACAGGGGCCAGACTTGGAAAGCTGTCATATATCATGCTCTGGAGTTTATGCTCTGTAGACCTGAAATGGGAATTAAAGTGTTTTGGGCATAGGAGTGATGTGGTTGGATTGTCCCTTTAGTGATAGGACTCTGGGTTTCTATGGACATTGGACAATTTGCTCAGACCACAGTGATCACGATATAATTAACCCGAGTTTCTCTCTCATGACCGTGACTCTTCAATGCCTCCTGTAATTTAGACTTTCAGGGGTGAAATCCACAGAAAATATAAACAGATTGATTCAGTTCTCTCATTTATTGAGTGCCTTTTCTGTGCCAGGCCTGTTCTCAGCATTGGAGATTCAGTGGTAAATAAGACAGGCAGTTTCTTGCCCTCGTGGGCTAAAACACATGTAGGCTTAGAGAAGCAACATGGTCTACTATCCCTAAAGGTGTTTGGGGGGACATTTATTAGTCTTTTGAAATATTCTGTCCAAAAAAGGGGGTGCCTTGGTAAAATAACTGAGAAATGGTGTATATTTTATGTCCTACTAAAGATTATATAAATATATATAAAAAACTTTGCTAATTAAAATCTCTGAGAAGTTCTACAATAAAGAACTCTAATCCCTAATTAATTTTTCTGTTAACCATCTGTTGTTTTTACCTGTTGAGTGTGGGTTCTCCTTTCTGGGAACAGCACCTTAATTTTGCTCTGGGGAACTATTCCCTTTGATTAGATACAGAGTTAGAGAGCTGTTAATCAAGATGCCCTGCCCTGCTCTGGCAAAGGTGTGGACACACAGCCCACAAGAGGCTGATCAGATGTTTTCTTTCTGGAATTTGTATCTTGAGTAGAGCAATGCAGTGATTATATGGTTTAAATTCATTTATCCCAGTGGTAATACCTTGCTCTCTAGATCTTTCAAATTGCTTTTTCCTATGCTTTACATTTGTTTATCCAGCTTGTAATAAGAATAAAATCATCAGTCTTTCTGACTCCCGCTTTCTTGAGGCTGCCTGGTTCCCATAACCTATTGGTGAGCAACTTTTGCTTAGTCCTGCAGAGATATGCTAATCGTTAAAGGAATCTAACTTATAGCCTAGGGATTACCAAAATGACCTCCCTGCTCAAAACTCCCTCCCCAAGGAGATAAGGAAGGTATGTACAAAAGTAATGATTGTTTATAGAAAAGATTTATAGGAACCTCGTGACAGAGACCACGGTAACTGGAATTTGTTGACTAAAAAAAAAGTTTCAGCATCCCCCTTGGGCCCTTGCTAACGTCCAGATGTCTGTGGTTATCAATCACTTCCTGACCTCAGACCCCTCCTGTCCCTCTTTCCGCTGACATGAAAGAAGCCCGAATTCTGTACTTTCTCAAGATGGTTCTTAAGATACTAGTCAGCCGTCTTCTCAGTTTGCTGTCTTTCTGAATAGCGTTGCTTTCCTTGCCCCAGCTCCTTGTCATCTGACTAACTGGCTGCTGTGCAGTGAGCAGTTTGAGCTTTCACTTGATTACAAGATTGCCCTGTATGATTGTTCAGGTTGTGTACTCACGTTGTAGATCTATATAACTCCTATGAGCATGGAGGCAGATCATGGAAAGTTTGCAACTTCTGGCTGCATCTTGAAGCAACAGAGAGCTCTGGAGGAAGCGGACTTGTATAAGCATCCAGAAACACACCTGCACTCTGGATAAGAGCGCAGACACGTGATCTCAGTGATGCCTGCACGTGCACATGTACAACCTGGTCCTGTCTCTGTGCAGCCCCAGGTATTTGCTGAGGTTGCTTCTTTCATTCTCCCATTTCACTTAGATGCCATCATATCATCTGAGATAAAAACCCATCTAGTCGCCTTGGCTGGGGAATACGGTTGGGAGCATAGAGTATGCCTACTGCCAAAGGTACAGCGTATGCTCCAGTATCAAAATTTGGCTGAGCAGCTGGGAATGTTGGGTACATGTGAATATGTAGCCACAACTTCTGCTTATCAGAGCCCTTGCAAACTTCCTTTAGAAGAGCCTAAAAGATCTAGGGGTGTTTCTGTATCAGTTCATTCCAGCTGCTATAACAAAACACCACAGTCTGATGTTGAAAAAACAAAGTTCAACTGAGTAAATTTGAAGATGTAATTGCCTTATTAAATGATTCACGAATTGAGCAGCATCTCATCTAGCAGAGATGCCCCGAGGGATCGTACAAAATGAAAAGGTTTTATAGGAAGAAAAGTGTGGCAAGGGAGTTATTAGCTAAAGAAAAATGAGGATTAGTTTTAGACTAGGCTATCTTTTTTTTTTGGAGGGGTGGGTAAGGGATGAGCAATGGTTCTATCATGCAGATTGCCTCTTCTTCTTATGGTGGGGAAATGAGGAGGTCCCAACTATAAATCACCTTCTAGTGCTGACCAGAAAATTTCAGACTGATTGGTTAAGATTACATTTCTGGTGAAGGTCAAAACTGCAATTAGATCAGATAGTAGGTCTGGGTTTGGTATCATGGGCTTTAGCGCAGTGACACCATTTTGGGCCTGCGATTTTCTCTTGAACACTGAGTAGTTTATAAACAAGAACAATTTATTTCTCATAGTCCTGGAGGCTGGAAGTTCAAGATCAGGGTGCCACCATAGTCAAGTCCTGGAGAAGGTCCCCTTAAAGGTTGCTAACTTTTCACTGTGCCTTCATATGGTGGAAGGTAAAGGGATTTATGTTTTTTTATAAGAACACTAATCCCCTTCATGAGAGCTTCACCCTCATGGCCTAATCACCCCAAATGGTCTACTTCCTAATACCATTATATTGTGCATTAGGATTTCAACATACACATTTTGATGGAGATAGAAACATTCCAACTACAGCAGCGTTGAAGCAAGAAGCTTTAGTTTTACTTCATTCTGAGTGGGACACATACACTTGGGCCACCAATTGTAAAAAATAAACTTGATTTATGGAATAAAAGCCATCCCTCTGTGGACAAAAAAGGGGCCACATACTAAATCGAAGAAGCTCAAGGGAGGCCTGTGTGGTGAGCCTTACAAACTCCTGGCAGGTAGTCACATTCTAGGCCGGTAGCTTGCTTGACAAAGCTCAACCATATTCTTAAGTAAACCTATCTATTGTCTTTTTGCATCTAAGATAACATACCTTTGAAATGTCAGGGTCATCTCCTTTTCCAGACCCCTTAGCACACAACTGCTGCACCAGAGCACAAGACCATAGAACCTCTCACTGTTATGTTATCTTCTGACCCCATACTGTCTCTCTAGGCGCTGTAAATGTTAAATATTAACTATCCTGTACCCACCAAGGTGAGAGAAGTATATGTCTCTCCATTTTACCTTTTATGCAGTCCTAGCAATCTCCCTGCTCTGCTTTCTCCTGCCTCCCTAATCTACCCCCAGTGGATTTCAGGTAACCCCTCCTTATGTCTCCTCCTTTTATTCCAATACAGGGATTTTCAACCATTCTCATCTTATGGCACATATAAACTAATTACTAAAATTCTGTAGCACTCCAAAAAATAGATTACATATTTTACTGATCTGACAAAAGAAAAAAATAGGTATAATTTTGATTCATTCACACCAGATGGCTATGGTTGTGTTTGTTGGCTGTTGTCATTTTTTTATTTGACAGTCTAAGGAAAAGAGGTCAGTGCCCCTGACTAAATAGTCAGATATTGCATGTTTTAAATTTTTTTTTGCTGCATACTGGTTGAAAATTGCTGTTCTGATGTACAAAACCCCATTGAAAATTGCTGTTCTAATGTACAAAATAAGCTGTAAACTGCCATTTTCCAGAGCATCTTCTCAATCCATTGAGATTTTGCTTCCTGCCAATTGCCATCAGTTTGGCTCAAATAAACTCATAGAAATTATCTCCAGGTTTGACCTTTACTTATGTCAGCACCTCTCCTATTCTGCATTTTATTCCTTTACTCTTTCCCCTCCCCTTTCTCTTATCCTTTCCTTACTAGTGAGGTAGTTACCTCCCTGATTTCTGCTTACCCTAGGTGGCCTGAGTATGCTGTTTAGTTGTGCAATAATAAACTAACTTCATAATTTTTTATTGGAGAAGGACCATCCTATTAAATTTATACCAGTGGAAGTCCTATCTCTGAGCTCCCCATATCCTTTTAAAATACTCCAGTCAGGCAGGGTTGGGTGAGGCTGCTCATACCCAGACCTCAGATGATACATCCCATGGCATCTACTAATACTCCTAGTTCCTCAAAACCATCGGAAATCCAGGTCCCGTGAAACTAGAACAGGACGAGGGAGGAAGAGTCCTAATTTTACAGATGAGAAACTCAAAACCCATTAAAGTGAATAGGAGGCAGGACTCCTGGCAATGCAATGAAGGTGACAAATCCTCTCCCTCAAAAACAACTGGAGAAAATGACCTAAAAACTCATTTTAGGACTCTAGGAACTGACAAAGGCAAACAAATTGAGAAATGTTTATTCATGAAAGGCTGTGGAACTTTGGGTAAGAATAACGGGAGTCTTACGGCTTTCTTGCCTGGGGCTGCTGAGTATCCATCCCTGCCCCAGATCTGTCAGCACAACACACAGCTCACGGGGTGGGGCTGCCCGGAAACCAGCAGTTTAGCTGCCCGTGGGGACTGACTTGATTTAGGGTGGAGGGCACTGTCAGCGAAGTTAGAAAACTCATTAGAAAGCAAATGGGAAGAGCTTTCTAATATAGCTTTACTAGCCTGAGGTTGTGGCCAGAAATTTAACAGGGAGACTTTAGAAATAGATAAGCTCTCCACACATCACTGGCTGACAGAGAGGATGTTCATGCACAGAAAGTCCTGGTGGGCCTAGTGGAAAGTGAAAACTGGGGCAGATCTGAAACTACCTGTGTGTGTGTGTGTGTGTCTATGTAGCTACATCTTTATCTATATTCTTATATACAGTGTGTCCGTAAAGTCATGGTGCACTTTTGACCGGTCACAGGAAAGCAACAAAAGACGATAGAAATGTAAAATCTGCACCAAGTAAAAGGAAAACCCTCCCAGTTTCTGTAGGATGATGTGGCAGCATGTGCGCATGCGCAGATGATGACGTAACACCGAGTATACAGCGGAGCAGCCCACGGCCATGCCAGTCGAGATATGGACTGTACAGAGGAAAGTTCAGTGTGTTCTGTGGCTCGCTAAATTCGAATCAGTGACCAAAGTGCAACGTGAATATCAGCGCGTTTATAATGAAGCGCCACCACATAGGAATAACATTACTGGGTGAGATAAGCAGTTGAAGGAAACGGCAGTTTGGTGAAGAAACCCCCGTTCTGGTAGGCCATCAGTCAGTGACGTGTCTGTAGAGGCTATACGGGATAGCTACCTAAGGAGCCCTAAAAAATCTGTGCGTGAGCCCACATTGAACTGCACTGAATACATATGAAACTGGGAGAGTTTTCCTTTTATTTGGTGCAGATTTCACATTTCTATCGTCTTTTGTTGCTTTCCTGTGATGGGTCAAAAGTGCACCATGACTTTACGGACACACTGTATATATTATATATTTATATATATTTGTAGTTTAGATAAAAATATATTTATATATGTATATATTATATAAATTATATTTACATATTATATATTATTTATGTTATAAATATTTATATATTATATAAATATATTATATAAATACAATGTTTTATTATATAAATATATAATATAAATATAGCACTTATATATTATAAATATATATGTAAATATTTATATATTATATAAATATATTTTCAATATATATTCTTATATTTACCATATATAATGTTCATTTTATCCTATGGATTCAAGGCGCTATCTGCATAAATATATATGTGTATTTTAAATTTGTTTAAAAGATATAAGATTGATTGTACAAATCAATGGTTATGATATTATACTATTGTAGTGCTGGAAACTTTTTATGTTCTATCTTATCTATCTATCATCTATCTATCTATCTAATCTGCAATAATAGCACTAACAAGGAAATGGAGCAAAGTTGCTATATTTTACCAGAATTAAGTCAGTGTTAACCTGAAGTAAATTGTGGTAAGATATTTTTATAATTCCAAGAGCTACCATGAAGAAGATAACTGAAAAAATATAGTTAAGAAGTGAATTGAGCCTGACCAGGCGGTGGCGCAGTGGATAGAGTTGGAATGGGATGTGGAAGATCCAGGTTTGAAACCCCGAGGTCACCAGCTTGAGTGCGGGCTCATCTGTTTTGAGCACAGCTCACCAGCTTGGACCCAAGGTCGCTGGCTTGAGCAAGGGGTCACTGGTTCAGCTGTAGTCCCCCGGTCAAGGCACATATGAGAAAGCAATCAGTGAACAACTAAGGTGCTGCAAGGAAAAATTGATGCTTCTCATCTCTCTCCCTTCCGGTCTGTCTGTCTCTATCTGTCCCTCTCACTGTCTCTCTCTGTCTCTGTCACAAAAAAAGAAAAAAAAAGAAAAAATGAAGAAATGAATTGATTTACACAGACACCTAGCCAGCTAGTGGGAGTGAGACAACACTTCACCTATGTGCCTCAGTTTTCCATATGTCAACTCAGAACACTAAAACTAGCCACACCTCCTCACTGTTGGGCTCTGGCCTCCTGTTCTAGAGCTGACTTAGCTCCAGGAGCAAGTCACCTGGCACACTGCAGGCTACGTGGCCTCTGGCTAAAGTTAGAAAACCTGGTGTGGACGGCGCTCTCAATCGTTCTCTCTGAGGAGGACGTGGACTGGGCTGCCCTGGCCTGGGACTGAAGCTCTCAGCAGTGATGTCAGGGAAGTCAGGTTGATTTGGGAGGCGACTTCAGTATCCCAGGATTTTCTATCCTTTTTCTGTGCAATAGACTCTAAGAGAGGCCTTGCATTGTGTTTTAATCAGCTGACTGGAGTCTCCTGCATTTCCTGAGATTCCTGTTACTCAGAAGATGGATTTTACCACCGTCATCTTCACCCATATACACGCACACTGGCCCTCTCCCCGCAGCCTCCATCCTCTACATCCAAAACTCCCTTTTTACGCTCCTGTATATCAAACTCTATCCCTCAGCTCCTTAGACTTCTCCACCAGCAGGGCAGTACTTGGGACTTGCTACACTTTGCTTTGATGACGTCTCTGGTGTCAGAGGCCATGGCTTCTGAGCTGGTCTCACTTCCTAGTCATTATTATCTTGAATATGGACCAGTGTTTCTAAAACTTTAATGTGTATAGCAGCAATTTTCAACCTTTTTCATCTCATGGCACACATAAACTAATCACTAAAATTCTGTGGCACACCAACAAGTATATTATAATTTCTGCCGATCTGACATACAAAAAAAAAAAAAAATAGGTATAATTTTGATTCATTCACATGGGATAGTTATGTTGGCTGTTGTCTTTTTTTTTTTTTTTTTGACAATCTATTCTAAAGGAAAAGAGGTCAGTGCTCCTGATGAATAGTTAGTTATTACATGTTTTAAAACTTCTTGTGTCATACCAGTGTATCTCTTGTGGTACTCCAGTTGAGAACCACTGGTGTAAAGGAATCACTTCCTGGGGAACTTATTACAATGCTGATTCTGGTTTAACAGGTCTAGGGAGGAGCCTGAAATTCTGCACTTCTGACACAGTTTTAGGAGATGGGAATGCTGCTGTTTGCTGGTTGATGCGTAGAATAGTTAGGATCGAGACTAGATCAGAACAGTGTTCTAACACCCTGCTTGGAGCTAATATTTTGAGGATTCTGAAAGATAAGAAGTGAGAAATAGGGTTTTAAAATATAAAAAGAAAATATTTAATCAGGGTTATTGACTTTAGAGTGTAACATTTTTAAAAACCTTTAATGCTAGTAAGATTTCTTTCTGTGTTTTGTCTAGGTTTTACTATAATCTCTGTCTCCTCTTGTCTCTCTTTCAGTAGAACTTAACATTATGCAGAGTCATCTTAAAGCCTTTCCAAAGGAGTGTATTGATTGAGATAACAAAAATAGCTCATCGTATTTATCTATCCATCCATCTGTGCAACCGTCTGCTTAGCCAACCATGCCGCCATCTCTCCATTCATCCTGCATTTCCTAGAGTCCACTATGTGGCACCTATACTGTGAAGGATGTAGGTGTTAATGAGTCAGTTTTTGCCCCTAAGAAATTTCATCTCTGGTAGAGATGGCATAATTCTTGGAATACATTTTCAAGGACAGTATCAGTATAAAGCTCTAAATATCATGAAAGTGATAGTTAAGGATGTGGCTGTAAACTTGAGTCATCCGTGATCAGCTTGTTCAACAATATAAATAATACTTTTAACAATACAAACAACATAGGATTTTATTTTCTATAAATTTTAACTTCTCTGACTTTTCTCTGGCTTATTTTCACAAAGGATCGATTTGAATTAAAAAAATTTGAAGTGTACTTTCTTTTTTGCTTTCTTTTTTTTTTTTCCTTTTTGCTTTCAGAAAGATGTATTTCTGTTCTTCAGCACAGGCAAGTATAAAGGGGATTGGCAGGGACATCTTCAGGAAGGTGGTTATTACCATGATAAAAGGGAGTATTTGTTGATCTATTTGACTGAGAAGCTTTTTAGAAATTGCAAAAACTCAAGTGCTTCTAGTTTGGAATACAGAGTAGTTAGAAAGAATTGTAAAGTTCATATCACCCATTCTCTCCCAGAGTGGTTAAGTCAAACAGCCTGTTAGGCTTAGCTGGATTTCTGCTTTCAGTTTCTTCCTCTCAGAAAATCAGTACATTCTGTTAGTGTCTCTGCTAGTATTTCCATTAAGGCCAATTAATCTTAAAAATTCACTCAGATTTCATGATGAAGAAAACATTAGGTATAGTCAATAATATTGTAATAACTATGTATGGTGCCAGACAGGTACTAGAATTATTGGGAGGATCACTTTGTAAATTCTACAAATGTCTAACCACTATTCTGTACACTGGAAACTAACACAATATTGAATATCAACTATATTAAAATTAAAAACATTAAAAAACAAACACACACACACAAAATAAAAGACTGCACTTTTTAGTTTCTCTTGCAACTAAGTGTGATAGTGGGATTAAGTTATGGCCAGCAAGATATCAATAGAGTGTTCTATGGGTTGTCTATGAAGGCTTTGTAAAGGGAGACAACTCAGCTTTGGGGAGCATCTATTTGCCTTTTGTTTCTGTTTTTTTCACCTTTTTGCTCTCTAGACTATGAACATGATGCTTGGTGCTCTAGCAGCCATTTTGGGTTGTGAGGCAATCTTGAGGATAGGAGCCATGTTCACGACAGAGCAGAAAGATAGATACCTAGGCTACAGGACTTTGTGGTGTCTCCATAGCATGCTTGGCTTACCAGTGGCTGGTTTTCTTTTACCTACTTGAGAAATAAACTTTTATCAAGTTTAGGCCATTTTTATTTTGTGTTTTAGCTTTACAATCCTGAATTGAACCCAATAACTGAAACAGGTGAGTATTAAAACCTTGGTACAGTTTCAGTGGTGAAGGGAAAGGGAACTTCCTAGGGCCTAGTGAAGGGACTCATGAGTTGAGGCTTCAGTGGAGGGAGTGATCAATCTGCAAGGTTATGTGCTTTTCTTTACTTTGGAAACCTGAGAATGGAAGCAGAGGCACAAACTTGAAAAATTCTCCAAGAGCTGGGAGCCATTTTAGCACATATAACAGAATGATAGTCAAGTGAGGAAATGAGGGTGGTAGTGTTATTAGATTTGAGGTAGGACCTTGGGAACCAAGTTGAATAGGAAAGAAAGTGAAGACAGGTAAGAACTGAGGATGAGGGTATTGGATTCGCGAAGAGGATTTTGGAATGGTTTTAAGGGCAGGGGATCAGGAAGTTGTGATCAGGCAGTGGAATTTCTAACTCTAGTATTTCTGCAGTAGAAATCAAGGGAGTGATACTGCGAAGGCCTGGATGTGGCCCTGGAATCGAGGAGCTGGTGGCAGTGGAGTGGAAATGAACTCACTGGCATGAAGGAGAGCCAGAAATGTGGGCCTTATTTGAGTTGAGGATGACTTTGTTCACTGAAGTGAGCCAGTAGGATATCAATTAGAAGTCTGCTAACATAACTGAAACCAAGAGGAATAATAGCTTTCATGTCAGTCTGAAAACAGGCCGGTCACATTGAAAGTTTCTGGAAAGAAGTCCAAAATAAGTCGTTGAGTGATTAAAATGGAGCAGCTCAGGAGGCATTGTGGGAAGAATGCATCAATTCCACCGCAGTCAAAATACAGTGCCTATACTTCCAATGAAGAGCCAGGGGACATCTGGCCAAAGATACCTGAGGTGGACAGTGACTTTTGGAAAAGCACCAACAAATTAAATTAGACATTTTCTGTTAAGACATCCCTTGAACACAAACAACATTTCAATTACAGTTACATGGGGAGGCTCATTACTGTTAAAATAAGTGATTCTTCTTTAGCACTCAGGGATATGATGTTGAAGAACAGACCTGGGAAAGGGAATCTGTGTGTGTTTTTTAGAGAAATCACTGTGGTTCTGTATTGATTTGTACCAGAGAAAGAAAGTAATTTAATGAAATATGTAATGTTCTTAGCCAGGGTAGCACATCAGCCTGGAAATTAGGAGGAAATGGTCGATAGACTGAATTCTCCAGTTGATGGCTAAATATATATGAGCTATACTTTCAGAACAGAGGTTATTAAACTGTCCAGCATCGACACCCTCTCTTCAAAACATCAGGAGGCAGTGGGACTTGGTGGGAACAAAGTGAGTTCTATGATTAGATTACCAAAGTTTGAGTCCTTGCTTTTTTCTTTAGACATTATTAACCAGGAGTCCTTGGGCAAGTTATTTAATCTCCACATGTTTTGATTTCCTTACCTTAAGAATTCTGCCTGTCATTTTGACAATCCACACTGTAGCCCTCCCCGAGGTCAGCAATATTACTAGTTTTTATGTACACCTTCAAAGATATTCTATGCATTTTACAGTCCCCGGGTATATTCTTTCTCTTTCTGTTTCTACAAAAATGGAAGCACATTTTTGTACACAGAGGGCCTCCTCAGCTATATTAAAACAGCTTTCACATTCATTACCTTATTTGTGACTGACTAGCCCTTTTTTTGTTGTGTGACAGCAAGGTTAATAAACAGAGTGAAAGAGTGTCAGAGCTTGGACTGAGACACAAAATTTTCAACTTCATTTTTCATTGTTCATTTCTCAGACCAATGTGGTTGAAACTGATCTGAGATTCAATGCTTTCTCTCTACTAAGTCCATCTGGATGTTTGCATTTTGTGTGTCTAACTAAATGTAGTTGCCCCACAAATGTTTGCTGAGTGGAATATAATTGGTTAATGTATAACCTTGGATAACGATTCACATTTTTATCATTCATCCCTCACATTTCCTAGGAGATATAGCTTAAACATACATGCTGATGGAAATGCTGGGCATGTGTGCAGATACAAAATGCCCTGGTCTCAGGCAAATGCAAGTTGTTTAGCCAGCTAGAAAATCCACACAGTCCTTTAGCTCTCATACCAGTGAATCAGCTAGTACCCCGTCCTGGCCCAGAAGACCTCCAATCTGCGAGTTCTACTTTTCAGAAATTGTGTCTGAGAAGGTGAGGTTGGTTGCTGGAGTCTCCTCAGCTCAGAAATCACAGGTAGAGCCAGATACTTACGGTGTTTGGTTACCGGCCCTGATCTTCCCTCTCGGCAGGCAAGGCCTGGAAAATATGGTGTGTGACTATCTCCAAGGTGGAAGGATTAAAGCAATGCAGTGGTTATAAAACACACGGGAGGCATTTTATGCTTTCAACACAAATTTGTAACATAAAATGCTGTAATTTATTTGTAACATAAGATAACAGTGCTGTAAACTCACCTAATTATCAAAATTCATTCCTACTTACTACTGAGAGAACAATTTGAAAGGGTGGTTGATGTTAATGTACTTAATTGTCTTTGTATTTGAGGGTTTTGGCCCATCTTGCTGTATTTATACAGGCTAGTGTTCTTGTGGTGGTACCAGAGAAAGAAATGATCTGGGTGCCTTTAAATACAATTTACATGAAAAGTCTTCAGATCATCATGTGATTGCTTCTGTTTTGTAGGTTCTTTGTAATACAGAGAACACTTTCATAGAAAATATCTCATTCGATCTGCAGAACAACCATAGGGAAGGCAGCTCATTTTTCTTTTGAAGAATTTGAGACCCACAGAAGAGAAGAATTGGATCTGAGTCTCATTCTTCTGAATTTAAGACCATAGTTTTTCCACTTCATCTTATGTTTCCTACCTGTCCATGCATTCATTCATCCAACCATGCTTTGTTAATGTATTCAACAGAAATGTTTGAGTGCCTATCGTGAGTCAGGCATTGTACTAGGCGCTATGGCAAATGGAAGTGTGAGTCAGCCATAGCTCCTCTTCTCAAGGAATTTATAATCCAGTAGGTATTCCAGCTGTAGAGTTGAGTAATTCTTAACTAAGACAGAAAGTGATATGTATGGAAGAATCAGAATGTTCTACAGGGGTTCTGAAGCAGGAGGGGTAACAGAACTGGGAGACTAAGTAATAAAAGATGCTAACAAGAAGTGATTGACAAGGAAGGAGGCCACAGTATAGAAATGCTATATGCAAAGAGAAACCTTTAAAATTGATTGGCTGAGGAAGTGGTCCAAGGGGATCTTGGAATTACTTAGGGAGGCAAACACAGAAAAAGAAAAAAAAAAAGAGAAAGTGAACATATATATTTTTCAGGGAACGGAAAAAGAAGTATTCCTTTCAGTGAAATGACTCCCTTTTTTTTTTTTTAAGTGATAAATACCTTTTTGAAAGTTCTGAGCCAAAGTAAAAGAGCCTGACAAGTGGCCAGTAACATTGAGATGGTACAGAGAAATAATGTTTCTAAATTCAGGGTGTATTTGCTATTCAGTCTGAATATTTGGTGCATCCCATGGGCAAGGATAGTATAAGATTAGATACAGTTTCTTCTAAGAGCAAGTTTGGATAGAATCTAAATCACCAATTACAATAGACTTAGGACAGCTAAGAAAATTGAAAATCTAAGATTCTGGAAATGAGTCTGTTAGGAGAGTTAGGGTAGCAGATGAGTAGGCAAAGGGAATGAGTACTAGAAATTGGGATCACCTGAGGATTCTCAGGGTTTACACATGATCTGCACATTGAATGTAAAATGTATATTTTATATAGCATTTTCTCACATATATGTATATACACACACACATATATATTTTGAATGATTTTATGATGGCTTACGCCCTCTTTTTATTTATTTTTTACAGGGACAGAGAGAGAGTCAGAGAGAGAGATAGATAGGAACAGACAGACAAGAATGAAGAGAGATAAGCATCAATCATCAGTTTTTCAATGTGAGACCTTAGTTGTTTGTTGATTGCTTTCTCATATGTGCCTTGACCACGAGCCTTCAGCAGACCGAGTAACCCCTTGCTTGAGCCAGCGACCCTGGGTCCAAGTTGGTGAGCTTTTTTTGCTCAAACTAGATGAGCCTGCACTCAAGCTGGCAACCTCGGGGTTTTGAACCTGGGTCCTCTGCATCCCAGTCTGATGATCTATCCACTGCGCCACCGCCTGGTCAGGCGGCTTGCACCCTCTTTATTTGCTATTTCCTAGAGTGGTAAAAAAAGAAAGTAGAAAAATATATCACTGAGAAATTATGCCATGAAACTAATTGTTTCAAGAAATTAATCCAAAAATTGTTCTTATTAAGGTATAATGTACATATTGCCCCATCAAAGGTCCTGAGTCACACTGAATAGTTCAGGAATTAGGTGCAATGGACACCCAAAGGACAATATGGTAATACTTTCATCCCTCTAACTCAACCAGGGGGTTTGTATACAGGGAGAATATGCTTTCCTTCCTACACTATAACAGCTCATGCAGGGGGAGATTCTTCTTTGTTCATCTCTGCAACCCCTATGCCCAGGGCTGCACCTAGAAAATAGATATTTTTCTCTGAATATGTGCATACAGCTTCACCTGTTGGAACCTCCTGTATTCTTCCCAGGTCTCCAAGGACTACATAGATGATGGGGTGTTTAACTGAGATAGACATTGTGTGATAGGAATTCAAACTAGGGGAAATCACTTCTGGCTGGGGAGATCCTCAAAGGCTTCTTAGAAGAGGTGAAACTTCAGTTAGACTTGGTAAAATTTAAATTGGCAAAGAGAAATTTAAGGAGGATGTTCCCTAACACTTTAGGGTCTGGTGGTAGCAGGAACTTTGGTGGGAGCTCAGGGAGGTGGAGCAGAATGAAAGCGTAAATAATAGCTTTGTGTTAGAATTGTAGAGTCTGCAAGGAATCTATCTCTCAGAACATATGCCTCTGAACAGAAATGACAATTTGATCATGGAGACATCCCCTAATGGCAAGGAAGAGAATAAGGGCAGGCAATAGGACCAAACCTCTGGACAGAACATCCCTAAGGGGAAGGGAAGTCAACCAAGTCAATTTCAGAAAGAGGTGAAAGGGCTAACAGCCCCAGGTGGGCCAGAGCTCTACTCTGATTAAGGAGGTAAAAAGAAGCAGGTTTTTAAGTGAATGAGTGGGGGGAGGGGAGCAGTTAGAGTTAATTTGGAATATCTGGCCTTCTTACTTGTAAAGCTCAAGTAAAAAAAAAAAAGTATGTTCATGGAAGCAACTGGAGAGAAAAAGAAAGAAAGAAATGAACAGGTCCACAGTAAGGCACTGCATGATTCCTAGTTTGAGATGCTTCTGCACGTTTCCCCAGCAAGGATCACCACTGGAGGCTCATTTTCTTCTCGGGACATTGCCAACTTAACAAGCTCTAAAATGCACCCTTACTCATCCTCTGCCGTTGCTTCATTAGTGCTGTGAGAAAAAATTAATTTATTGAAATGCATTTTCTTTGTGGTTATTGGCTAAATTCTTCTAGGGCTAACTGTCCAGGTATTTTAGACAAGCTAAGAAAGTTTGTCTCCGAAGTCTAAGGGTTTGTGATGCCCCTTCTTTGTTTCAGTTCCTCTTCCAGGCTCTCATCTCACATCCAGCAGAGGAGGGGATCTTCCCTGAAGAAAGGGATAGTAGGGGTTTTTTTTGGTGAAGTGACTGGGTAGTCAGGGAGCACAATTACTGAGCACGATGTGGATGTATTTCCATGATGCCTGTGGCAAGCTTCACCGCAGATTCTTGAGAAAATAGGCACTCTGTCATCTTGACGCAGGAACACTAAATTCATTGAACACTGTGTGGATCACTGCATGAATGGGGGAGAAAGGGACTTTTAAAGACACAGCTTCCCAAAAGCCAAGGTAGGTGACGTAAGCCTTCCACAGCAATGCCAGAGGAAGGAAAGAAGAGAGAGTGAGAGAGAGAGAAAGAAACAGAAAAAGAAAGGAAGGAAGAAAGGAAGGAAGGAAGGAAAGAAGGAAGAGAAATGAATAAAGCAGATAAAGCAGTGCACTCTGACCACCACATACAGTACTAGTTTTCTCAGAGTTCCAGATGTTTCTCTTTGCACTTTATATGTATATATAGACATTTGGTGGCTATTTAGACTTTGCCCAGTTTTTTTTTCTCCATTATAAACAGCATGGTATTAACCATAGCTGCGTCCATCTTCCTATGAACTTGCAAGTCATTCTTGCAAGTGAAATTGCTAGTGGGAGAGAATAAGAATTAAAAAAAAAATTATTAGCTACTCCAAAAAGGCCTTTGTGATTTATTTTCTCACTAACGGTTTGCAAGAATACACCTTTTGCTATTCCTCAGGAAAACCTGCTGCTATAAATCTTTTTACATTTCGTGCCAATCTCATGTGTGAAAAATGAGGTCTTGTTCTTATTTTAGTTTGTTTTCCCGTGATTACTAGCGAGGCCGTGCATCTTTTCACTTTGGCTATTTGTCTTTCTTCTGCAGATTACGTCTGCATATCTTCATTTATTTTTCATTTGGGGCTATTTGTCTTTGTTTTGTTGATTTGTAAGACTTCTTTACATATTTCGTGTTTGTGATTTGTTAAGTATGTGGCTCACATGTCCTTCTGGTCTATACTGTTTTTCCTTTTTAGTTTGTGAGGTCTTTTGCCACTTAAAAGTCTGGTATACTCACATTTATTTATCTTTCTTGCTTTTTCATTTTGTTCTTAGTGTATTTTGCTGTATTTTATTTTATACTTGTGTGGTTTTGCTTTCATAGTTGGCTCTTTAAAACGTAGGAAATATATTAAATATAATCAGAAAATTCTCTTATTGCTCTAGACAGAGAACATGCTGAGGAGAATGGTGATGACAGAGCTAAGCCCAGAAACAAGGGAGGTAAGTTAAGTGGCCGTCAGCTCATCTGGGGAGGTGCTGGCAGTGTGCAAAGGAGTGTTTCTTTTTTTTTTTTTTGTATTTTTCTGAAGCTAGAAACGGGGAGAGACAGTCAGACAGACTCCTGCATGCGCCCGACCGGGATCCACCCGGCATGCCCACCAGGGGGCAATGCTCTGCCCATCTGGGGCATTGCTGTGTCGCAACCAGAGCCACTCTAGCGCCTGGGGCAGAGGCCAAGGAGCCATCCCCAGCGCCCGGGCCATCTTTGCTCCAATGGAGCCTCGGCTGCGGGAGGGGAAGAGAAAGACAGAGGGGGGGGGGAGGGGTGGAGAAGCAGATGGGCACTTCCCCTGTGTGCCCTGGCCGGGAATCGAACCCGGGACCTCTGCACGCCAGGCCGACGCTCTACCACTGAGCAAACCGGCAAGGGCCCAAAGGAGTGTTTCTTAAGGCACGTATCTACAGCCCCAAAGAACTCAGAGGATGAAACTCTTCAAAATTGTGTTTTTCAAGATGGACCCTGAAGGCAGTGTTTTCCAGAATGTATATCTCTGGGACAGTAATAGGGTATTAGTAATTACCACATGAAGAAAGCCTTTTGTGGTCACGTACAATTGAGAGAGAGTTGGCAAAACAATTTAAATGGGTTTCTTTGGGGACAGCTCAATTAGTGAACATTTTTATTGATCAGAGGCTGTAAGTTGTCTTTAGATGAAAGTTAGCTGTGTGTTGATAAATGGGAGGGATCATTTCATTCAAAGCTAACATTCTCAATCTTGGTTGCATTTTGGAATAGCCAGGGGAGTATTAGACAAACGTGGGTGGATCTGAGTCTCTCAGCTCCAGAGATTGGGTTTAATTGATCCAGGATGGGATTTGGGCCCAGGGGTTTTTAGAACCTCCCTTGATGATCCTAATGTACTGCCTAGGTGGAAAACCAGTGATTAGTCCAATGGCTTCATTTAATAGTCAGGAAAACATACATCTAAAGGTTTGTAAATCATCACAAGCTAGTTTGAGGCATAACTGAGATCAGACACAGATGTTTGGAAGCCTAGGCCTGGCCTTTCCTCTACACCAACACATGTGCTGCCAACACATTGTCAGGTGTGTCGGGTCGAAGCTGGAGCGTATCCTATATAGGCATAGGCTTTGGAAAATGTCCTATGCTTTCTTGCAGTGCCTGTTGCTTCTGAATGCCCTCAGTTTCCTCATCTATGAAAGGGGCATATTAATATCTCTTCTCTCTCGCTTACAGTTAGTTAGTGGATTGCGTGAGCTGATGCACATCAATTCATTTCAAAGTGTTTTGAAATGTATGTTGTACCAATGGGAATGATGTGGGTAGGCAAGTAGGCGGGAAAGGCAGGCAGTAGTGCCTAACACACTGCCCTGCTCACAAAAGGCATTCAAGAGATGTTTGTTAATAGTAACTGATAGTGGGAATAAAGAGCAGCTGCCCTGTAAGAGCAGCTTCTTCACAAACACACCTGGCCTCCCTCACATCCCCGGCAAGTTGTCAGCATTACCTCCCTCAGGAAATCATTGATTAAAGTTACCATATTTCCAGCTCCAGGAAATCAGAACATAAATTTCATATAATTATCACTCTCATGAATATGCATGATATTTGTATATATAATTTTGCACGCTATGCTCAATAGTCTCCAACTTATACCCCGCGGTGGTCATGCAGGGAATATACTTTTCCCTGAGCTATCTATCCCCCCTAATACAGAGGACAGTTGTAGGAGCTGAGATAAGGAAACTGTCCTGCTTGTGTGCAGAGGCTCTGGAAACATTTCAGGTTCTGCAGAAACCAGCCTGCAAAAGGCCATGTGCCTGGGAGAATGGCTCAAATCTTGGCCACAGAAGGAACTTAGAGAAGTCTGATGGGTGACTTCTCACAGAAAGGACCCTCTGTAACTTTACTGGTCACAACAGTTTTTTCCTTCAGCTGTAGACTCCAACAGCTCCAGGCTGTATCATTCATAACGATTAATTAAAAATACTTCCATGGTAGATGCTGGGGACCCAACCGTGATCAAATAGATCCCATCCTTGTGCTTGTGGAGAATATAGTTGCAGGGAGGATATGGACAAAAAGCAAATTAAGAAAAACATGATATAATCTAATTTTGCAGTGTTCTGAAGGAAGAGCTAGAAGAAGATTGATAGGCAGGGTACTTACTTTGGTAAGGATGGTCAGGAGTGGAGGCCTGATAAGTAAATGAGAGGGGAGCATTTCAAGCAGAGAGCATGATTGTGTAAAGGACAGAAGGAGGACACACTTAGCATGATCAGGGGCGTAGAGGACCAGTGTGACTGAGGGTAGAGTGAAGTGGACCATGGCAGATGAACAGATACAGGTGGGGACATGGGCAGGGACCAGATCATACTAGCCATGGATCGGTGTGATATGTACATTACACAGCAATGCCCAGCAGCTTGGATGACAGCCAGGGGTAGGTAGTATTCAAAATACACAACACCTGGCAGAGGTAGGCTTGGTTTTGTGGGGCCTGAAGCTTATACAATTTTGGAGTCCTCTTTCAAGAAAAGAAATTCAAAAATATGGTTTCTTTTCTGGTAACTTGTATAATTTTCTGGTGATGACAGGGAGCAGGAAATACCATGGAACAGGTGCCTGGAGTGGTGTGAAGAAAGTGTCATAGGAACTGAGAGGCCAGAGTGGGGGGTGGCTCATCCATGTGGATGCTTTGGCCACAAACTTTGATGCCACTCGTTGGGTGGAAAGGAAGAAAGGGACGATTTTATTTGCTTGTTTGTTTGTTTGTTTGTTTTTAAATTAAAGCAGAGAGCTCCCCATTGTGTACAAATCAGTTAGAGTTCTCATTTTCTTAGTTGTCTGGCATGCTGCACAGAGTCTGGAATGGAGAGAGTACATAGCTTCCACATACCAGTCTTGATTTGAGGCTTCCAGAGAGTTAACTACAGGGGTTTGGGGCTTGTGCGAGGTTCTAAAATAGGGGTTGGGAACCTATGGCTTGCAAGCCAGATGTGGCTCTTTTGATGGCTGCATCTGGCTCACAGACAAATCTTTAATAAAAAAAAATAATAACGTTAAAAATATAAAACATTCTCATGCATTACAATCCATTCATTTCCTACCGCTCATGTTCATGGTTGCGGGTGGCTGGAGCCAATCACAGCTGTCCTCCGGGACAACATCAAATTTTTATTGGATAATGTGTAACATACACGGGTCGTTGTATGGCTCTCATGGAATTACATTTTAAAATATGTGGTGTTCATGGCTCTCTCAGCCAAAAAGGTTCTTGACCCCTGTTCTAAGAGAAAGATAGGTGAATTGCTGTCATAGAGATGGGAAGTAAAGTCAGACAGTGAATGAGATCACCCTGGGAGACTGTGAGGGTTAGTAGAAGTAAAGCCGACTGAGGACTCAACTTTAGGCAAATAACATTTAAAGGAAGGAAGGAAAAAGAGGAGCCTCTGAAAAGGAATAGCCAGTATGCAGAAGGAGAATCAGAGTAGTCATAGGAGCTAGGAGGGAGTGGGGAACAGTGTCAAAATTCAGAAACCTTGAATAAGAGAGTGTTTAAAAAGTGTCCTTTAAATTTAATAACAGAGAAGACATGATGACCTTTGCTCAGTAACGTCTATAAAGTGGTGACTAGGTGACTAACTGTTCTCCGATGCCTGGGACTGAGAGGGTCCCAAGGATTTGCAGTGCTAACACCAGGGGAGTTCTGGGCAAACCAGGGTGAATTGATCACCGAGATAACTTTGCATTAATTAGTATGCTTTTGGTTGTATATTATAGAAAGTCCCAAGTCAACAGGTATAAACTATAGGGAAGTTTGGGGTGGTACTAGAGTTGGTTAATTAAGATATTCAACAACCTCAAGTTTTTTATAACTTCCTATTCATTTATCCTCATCTGGCTGCCCTTATGTTTTACAAGATAGCTTGTTACCATGGCAAGGCTTAATGGAGAAGCAGGGATGGTTTCCTCTCCCTCCCTCTCCTCTCAAAGGACTACATTTTTTCTTAGAGTAGTTTTAGGTTTACAGCAAAATTAAGCAGAGTTCCCATATAGCTCCTTCCTCAACACACACCCCTCCCTGACTATGAACATCCTAACCAGATGGGTACATGTGTTACAACTGATGACTCTACATTGTCACATTGTTATCACCCAAAGTCCATAGTTTACACTAAAATTCCCTCTTGGTATTGTACATTCTGTGGGTTTTGACAAATATGTAATGATATGTATCCACCATACATACAGAATCCAGAATAGTTTCCCTGCCCTAAAAATTCTCTGTGTTCCACGTACTAATCTCTGACTTCCCTCTAACCCCTGGCAACTACTTATCTTTTTACTGTCTGCATAGTTTTGTTTTTTCCAGAATGTGCTGATTGGAATCATATAGTATGTGGCCTTTTCAGATAGGTGTCTCTTTTTAGGACCAAGAAAAACATGACCAGGATACTTCCAGCAAACCTCTGCTCACATCTCCCTGCACAGGACGAAGTCACGTCACTGCTCTGAACCCAACCCATCAGGGGTTGGTCAGATGAATTACAAAAACGCCATCTTGGAGATGATAAGGATTGTGAACTGGCTTTCCCTATGCATCTGGAAGTAGTGTCTGTGAAGGCTGTCTTTAGGATGTTTTTCCTTTACTTAAAAGGCATTTGAAATAATAAACTCTTTATTCATGTATACTGTCATTTCTCTAAAGATGTGTAACACTGCACAGCTGGTTTGGGTATAGTAAGAGAGCAGATGAACATAAACAAAGCACTCCAGTGACACATGAAGCAATGGGAGACCAGAAATTGTTGATGTCTGGCTGTGGTTCTACTGCTGGTCCTGTGGTTGTAATGGTAGCCTGTGGAGCCTGCCTACTCCTACACCACACCATTCAGAATACTGAAAGACTCCTATTACTAAAAAGCTTAAATAGAAGGTGTACCTATTCAAAGGTGTTTTCAGTACTGTGTTTATCATTATTTTTCACCTGTATTTAAGTTTCTGCTAAAATGTAACCTCAGAAAGTCCTTCTTGACCCTGACCATGCTATCTACACCAGTACCCTCTGTGACTCTTTCTGAACCTTCATTCTGCTTTATTATTGTTTAAAGCTCTTCTTTCCACATGACAAAACATTATGCTATTTTATTTATTTGTCATCGATCTACCCTCTAGACTGGGCGATGGGAGTGTGTTTTGTTTACTGCCAACTCCCCAGAACCTAGAGCATGTCTGACACAGAGTAGGAGCTCAATAAATATCTGTTGAGAGGAAAATGGAACCACCAAGCCTGACTTGAACTAATCAGGATTTTATTTCCGAGTCATTCAAGGGGAAGATTAAACACCAGAACAAAATGTAAGCCAGGAGGATGGGAGAAGACTGTTGAGTAGAAAATCACCTTCATGAGTCAGGATGAGGTGGTTGCCTCTGTTTGGAGCTTCCTGACCCTAAATAGCCCATGGTCCTACATCTTACTGGGGGTTAGAATAACCCTTGGCACCAAAGGAACCATGCCTTTCATGGTCTAACTCATGCAAACTCTCCTTTGAAGTGCCTGACCCACATGGTTCCCATTTAATTATTTTTTTTTCTCATTTAATTTGAGGTCTTTTTCAGTCTATCCTAAGGTTGGAGAGAAGGAAGCAAGGCCATGACCCAAACAAACCTCATAAATGTGCCCTGTAGTTGCTTAAAAAAGCAATAAATCGATTTTCCTGCTTGGATTTCCTGTGCTACAGCACCCATTCAAATGGAAGAGTAGGTTAAGTTGCTGGTATTATTATCAACAACAAAATAATAATTGTTCTTTAGGCTGAGTTACCAGTATTAACTCACCTTTCAAAGAAAGCCCGTCTCTATGCTCTCAGTGTTGGATTGTAACAATTGATAAGGTAATAAGAAAAGCAGGGCAGGTTTGCTTTTTTCCCCATTTTAAGATGAAGAGACAGAGAGACACATCTTTCCTCCTTCTAAAGTGACATGTCTGCCTGACCAATGCTCTATTCACTGTGAATAGAGCATTGGCCTGGCACACTGAGGACCCAAATTTGAAACCTCCAGGTCTCTGGCTTGAGTGTGGGCTCACCAACTTGAGCATGGGGTTGCTGGCTTGAGCGTGAGATCATAGACATGACCCTATAATTGCTGGTTTGAGCCCAAGGTCGCTGGCTGGAGCAAGGGGTCACTCGCTCTGCTGTAGCCCCCCAGTCAAGGCATACATGAGAAAGCAATCAATGAACAACTAAGGTGCCACAACTATGAGTTGATGCTTCTCATCTTTCTCCCTCCTGTCTGTCTGTCCTGGCCCCTCTTTTACTCAATAAAACAAAACAAACACAAATATATATAATAAATAAGTGACAGAGCTTATATTTAAACCCTTATATTTTTTCTGACACCATGTTCATTCTCTCCAAAATACTCACATTGACAATTTCTCCTTGTCTAGCCCAGGCTGAATAATGAAATTATTTTTTTTAAGTATGGATTAAACTTGGCAAATACTTAGCAAGCATGTATTTGCCGAGTCTATACTGCAGCTGTGAAGGAGGGGCTTTTCAGTTCTTGAAGCATTTATCCCTAATAGCTCACCCAAATTAATATGTTTTTATTAAGCGCTCACTGTATGCTAGGACCTGGGCTGGGTTCTGTGGCAAACACAAATAGTGGAAGACAGTTTGACATAAGATGCCTTTTGACTTCTTTTCCCACCTTTAAGTTGTCCTAGGCTTCATTTTAATCTAATTTTATCTGCTTAAACATGTTGGGAGATAGTAATGGTATAATGCAGGGGTCCTCAAACTACGGCCCCCTGAGGCCATTAATCCGGCCCCCCACCATACTTCCGGAAGGGGCACCTCTTTCATTGGTGGTCAGTGAGAGGAGCACAGGATGCATCCACATCCTGTGCTCCTGGAGTACTGTATGTGGTGGCGCTGCAAAGCGCTTGCTCACGTACAGTACTTCTTCCAGTGACGCGGGGACGGATGCGTCACGGCTCCAGAAGCATATCATATCACTTGTTACGGCTAGCAGTGACAAACATGGAACTGGACATTGACCATCTCATTAGCCAAAAGCAGGCCCATAGTTCCCATTGAAATACTGGTCAGTTTGTTGATTTAAATTTACTTGTTCTTTATTTTAAATATTGTATTTGTTCCCATTTTGGTTTTTTACTTTAAAATAAGATATATGCAGTGTGCATAGGGATTTGTTCATAGTTTTTTTATAGTCTGGCCCTCCAACAGTCTGAGGGACAGTGAACTGGCCCCCTGTGTAAAAAGTTTGGGCACCCCTGTTATAATGCATGGGATAAATTTTAGGACTGTCATCCCTTAGGAATTGCCCTATATATAGCCAGTCTATTGCCATGAAGGTAGCCATTGCCTTTGGGCATTTCTGAACCCTCCTCTAATGGCCTTAGCTTGTTTAGTGTCCTGGATCCTGTCTGCTGACAAAATTCACATTGATTTTTTTGTTAAATGGCCTCATAACTTTCCCCTACATACAAATGTAATTTAGAGTGTCAATGTAGGAGGAAATTGTGAGGTGTAATCAAATTGGAAGGGAAAGGATACATGGCAAACTGCATTTACCCCAGTTGTTCATATCAAAGTGTAAAGGGCAGATGGAGATTTGGGAGGAAGCTAAAACCTGCCTCAGACTACCCTGTAGCTCTCTGAATAAAGTCCTTTTTTAGGTAGCCTCCAGCTACCTAGATGAAGCTGAAATGCCAGAAATATATTGGTATAATGTAGCAGAAGAAATGACATTTTTAGGAATCTAGGGATCCTGGAGTGGATCTGCCATGCGTGACCCACTCACTCCCCAACAATGGCTGTCAAAAGTCTCAGCAGACACATTTTGGCAGGACGTTAAGATGAAATATTTGTTTCTGGAAATATGGCAAACTAGAATCTCTGATTGACTTTCCTATGAAAAATAATGGAAAAATCTGGGTAAAATATTTTTTAAATTAAGTGCAAATATGAGCTGGAAACGAAGTGGAGAAGGCTTACATCCAAAACCAAAGTAAAAAAAAGTAACAAAAACCCAAAATGGATTAATTCCAACACCATTATGCTGAGTGAAAGGAGCCAGGCGAAAGAGAGTGCATACTGCGTGATTTAATTTCTATACAACTCTAGAAAAGGCATGTGCACCCACAGCGATAGGAAATAGGTCCGCAGGGACAGTGGTGGGCTAGTGATGGAAAGTGGCTGCCTGCAGGGCAGAGGCAGGGGCGTGGTCCAAAGGGCAGGAAGAATCGTTGGGGCTGGTGAATATATTCACTATGTTGAGTATAGTGATGGTTTCATGAGTGTATACTGCTAAAATTAATAAACTATCTATGGTTTATAGTACTTCAACTATAACAGGTATGGGCAAAGTAGTTTCACAGTTGTTTATACAGAAAACTGTCAGAGGGGAGGGGGGTTGGAGGGACTGGTTGAAAAAGGTGAAGGGATTAAGCAGACATTAAAACAAAATTCATAGATACAGACATGTATATGGTGGCTCCCAAAGGGTAAGGAGAGTGGGGGAGGTAGAAGAGGGTAGAGGGGAGATACATAGTGTTGGAAGGACCCTGGACTTGGGGTAGCGAACACACAATACTGTACACAGATGATGCAGTGTAGAATTGTACATCTGAAACTTACATAATTTTATTAATCCATCTCAGCCTAACAAATATAATTTTAAAATAAAAAATAAATATGATAACAAAAAACAAAGTGATATCAGGAACACAAACTTGAACGTTAGGTGTGAAATAGTTTTTACCATAAAGGCATACACCAAACTGGTGATCTTGCGTTCTCTTTCACAACCTCACAGGGCAAGGGGAAAAGAGAAAGAGCCCAAACTGGTGAGTGTAATAGGAGAGCCCATGTACAGAGCTGGGACTTTAAACTTCTACACTTCTATTATAAGGATGACCACAAAATAAATAAGCCTCTTACCTCTTGCCCACTCAGAGAATGATGAGTTTTTATATCTAATATTTATAGTTGTGCTATCTTGATAGCCAATACCAGGTTTCTGGATCAAAGATCAAAGCAATAACAGACTGGTTCCCCAGGTTCTGTTTTCCCTCTGGTGATGTGAAAAGGGCAGGTGTTCACCTTGCATGTACAGAGGGAGTCTGTCCTGCAGGAGGGGACCCCTGACACCAGGCATCTGAGAGTTCACATAAGAACTGCTGCACAGCAGCCGGCTTCCCCTCTGCAGAGATGGACAGAAAGATCTGCTCGCTGATATGAATGAACACATCTCTGGAAAGAGGAGGGAAGCTCCCTAGGTTTTTACAACACTTTGAAATGTAGAGAAATAACTTTAGGGGAGATAAACTTGCCACTCTCTCCAGGGTCATACACTATCTTTAAATGGTATCTGCTATTCATTTATACTGTATTTTGCCAGGAAGTTTTAGCTCATAAACAAACATAAAAATATTCACCTGTTTCCTGATGTGGCATGGAGAGGAAAACTGCCTATTTTTAGCTTAGATGCTTATTAGAGGGAGGACATACCTACACGAGCATTTATAAGTGCAATATGGCCTCATTTAAATTGAGTTCCCAATTACCTGAGTGGTCATAATATATTAAATTAGACACTTAATTTATGATTGAACAGATAATTAGGTATAGCTCAAGACATACCTGGATCTAAGGAAACCAACCAGTATTGAGGAAATAAAGATAAAGGAATTAAAAATATAAAAGTAAGTTAAAAGGTAAGGAAAAGAGAGTGAAAAGATCTATCATGACTCTAACTGGAGCTGCAAAAGAGAAAAGAGAGATAATGGAAGAGGGGCAATTTTTGAATAATGGCTCCAGAATGTATGAAAAACTAATTCTCAAATTTGAAAAAACCAATGAATTCAAAACAGTTTAAGTTAAAAGACACAGACTCCTGGGTACATCATGGTCTGAATTAAAATCAGCTTGAGAGAAAGACACATTATCCTCAAAAGAACACCTTGACCAGAAGACCAGTAAGTCAACTGAATTTTTAAAATTACAGTATAATTCATATAACATAAAATCACTCTTTTAAAGTGTACAACTCAGTGAGTTTAAGTATCTTCACAAGTTTGTAGAACTATAACCACTACCTACCTAGTTTCAGAAGATTTTCACCACACCAAACAGAAACCTCATACCCATTAGCAGTCACTCTCCATTCCACTCCCTGCCTCCAGACCCTGGCCACCAACAGTCTCATTTCTGTCTCTATGGATTCACTTATTTTTGACATTTTGTATAAACAGAATCATGCAATATGTGGCTTTTTGTGTTTGGCTTATTTTAGCGTATTTTCAAGGTTCATCTCGTGGTATAGAATGTATCAATACTGTATTCCTTTTTGTGAATAATACTCCATTGAATGGATATACCACCTTTTTTATCCTTTCATCAGTTAACAAACATTTGGATTGTTTCCACTTCTTAAATATTCTAAATCATATTTCTATGAACACTCAAGTATAAGTTTTTATGTTAACATCTATTTTTAATTATGTTGGTATATACCCAGGAGTAGATTTCTTGGTCATATGGTAACTCTATGTTTAATTTTTTAATGCACTGCCAAACTGCTTTCCAGAAGTAGCTGCATCATTTTACATTCCCATCAGCAATGTATGAGGATTTTGATTTTTCCACATCTTCACCAACACTGGTTTTTGTCCATGGTCTTTTCATTATAGCAATGACAGTAAGTGCAAAAGGTATTTCAGTGTAGTTTGGATTTGCATCTCCCCAATCATTAGTGACATTGATTATGTTTTCTTATGTGATTATTTATCTATCTTTTTTGGAGAAATGTCTATTGAATCCTTTGCTTATATTTAAATCAGATTATTTATCTTACGAGAGTTCTTTATACATTCTCAATACTAGATCTTTATTAGATAATATGTTCTGTCAATATTTTCTCCCATTCTGTGGATTGTCTTTTCACTTTCTTGATAGTATCCAGACATTTATTTATTTATTGGAACCATAGAATACCAAGTTCAAACAACTGGTTTTTAACTGTTTTAGTGTTCTTCTGATTTGCTGGTGCCCTCTTTCTTCAGCTTTCACTGGGTAAATTTGGAAACCCAAACCGGAGCTTAGCTTGATTTTCAGTGACATAGCACCTAGGATCGGTAATCCTGAGCTGCCTCAGGAGGACTGATTTAGGAGGGGATGCAGAATGATGCCCCTAGTTAACAGCAACTTAAGAATAGTTAGCAAGAGAACACAAGTAACAGTTTAGGTATATCTGTGTCACACATGTGCCTGTTGCACAAGTGTGTGTACACACATACACTCATGCATCTAGATCCGGGGCTATGGGAACAGGTAGATAAAATGACTGATGATCTTCCCTAGGGTGGTGATGAATATTGACTACATGCAGATGGTTGTCCTGGGATTCAATTTAGTATTTTTATCAATTCACTTCACTGGGTAAATAGGAGAGAAAAGGGAGCCGATCCTTCCATTTCCCTCAGATTGAGAACTTCCCTTTGTGCATCTCCTTTTTCCTTATGTGGCCTCTCCTTTTACTCCCTTCCCTGAACCCCCATCCTGAGTCCTGGGGACTTGACCAGCTCAGTATCTGCGACCGAGCGGTGTCTCCCTCCTGTCGCTGTCACTGCTCTGCTGGCGAGGTCTTCATTGTCCGCTGCTCCCACTCATCTCCTTGCTGAAGTCGGCCTTCCATATCCCACTCTGACCTCTGCATGCGTTGCTGCCCGAATGTTCTCTAAAAAGCCTGGATTTTTATCTTTTATACCCTGAGAATTGAACAAGGATCTGGGTCTTTTCATCTTTATGAATATTTGTCCTTAGTAGGGTTTGTTGAAAGAAAATGTAAATGAACATGTTCCTCCTTTGCACATAAAGCTTCACTGCTCCCTCTCACTGCCCACCTTTCCCCGGATGTCTGAGGAACTGGGCATGGTATCTAATTTGCCTTCTGCATCTTCCCATAATCAGTGTTTCCTGCTCCATTCCCCACCATTCCCTTTTCTGCTCATACACTGTCCTCACCTACAACACAGCCACCCTGCATTATTTTATTCCTTGTCACTAACTACATCTCCATGCCTCTGGGTCTTTATTCACTTAATCTCTCTTCTAAGAATGTTTCTGATTTATTTTCTTTAAATTTGTGGGTATTTTTCTTATCTTCCAGGCACAGCTGCAGCCCCTGTCTTCTTTGCAGGGTTCTCTGAATACCTATTGGCATCCCTCCCTCTTTACTCCTGCTGTGTTTTGTCTACTCCTTTCTGAGAGTGGTCAACTCCTCCTGACTCCTTCCTAGAAGGCTGGGATTTTGCCTAATTAAACATGTCCCCTCAGGGCCTGGCTAATAAATGATATTCAAGAAACACTAGTTGAATTGAGCTAAACTTTTATGTGCAAGTTTAGTTTTTTGGTTATGTCATCCAGGAAGAAAAATGAGAAGAGGAGGTGGGTATAGATTCCATAGACTTCCGTTCTCTTGATTCCCCTGAATTTTTAGATGTTTCAGGTACCACCAAACTGAAACTACTACCTCATGGGGTCTGTTCTCTCCCTCTCTTTCTCATCTTCCCTCTTGGTCTCTGACTGGCTTCTCCCTCCTCTACATGTTCAGTCAGTGTGGGATCAGCCTCCTTCCTCCTCTGGCTTGTTCGATGGTTTTACAAAGAATGAAGAAGGCAATCTTATCTGGGACTGTCTCCATGGTGACTTGCACTATAATAGCTGTCCAGCTGAAGGCAGGAGAAGGAACAGGAGACCAAATCAGCCATTCAGTGCCCCTCTCCTCTCTTGTTGCGCAGTGAAATTCATGTGTGATATCGTGAGCGGCACTAACTCAGAGCAGGGGCTCCTTTTCTGGAATTCAGAGTGCTACGCTAGCACTTCATCCTTCCCCTGCAGTCTCTGATGTTGCTCACTGCTCTCCAGAACTGCATTGCCTTTGGAGTAAAATCTAGGTTTCAACCAAAGGTCACGAAACAAGATCAGAAGACCCTGACACATCAAACTGTCCAACCTACTGATGTGATTCATTTGCAAGGACATCATAAGTGTGTCTAGATCGGGCCTGCATGAGGCACAGGATCCTGGGGCTGGCTCTCCCTTCCTTGTACATCATAATGATCATCTCTGTCCACATGTTAGGGTGTGGCATCTGCTTCCTTAGCCTCTATTACCTCGCTGCCTGGCCACTTAGCCCTTCCTTCTTATAACTTTTTATGACTGTTGGACACTGACTAACTAAATCCTTGACAGCTTTGAAAACAGATCTCCCTGTCCATCCTTCCTTCCCTGCACATTCTGCTTAAGCTCTTCCCTCCCCCCACCATACACTTAGAGAGCTAGCCCAGCACATAGCATCTACCTACACTGTCCGATATCGTAGCCACAAGTTATGGGTTATTATTTATAATTTTTTTATTTTCAATTACAGTTGACATTCTATATTATGTTAGTTTCAGGTGTACAACATGGTGATATTAATAAGTCTTATAGCCATCTGACATAATACATACTTATTAGAATATTATTGACTATATTCCCTATGCTGTACTTGACATCACTGTGACTATATTTTAACAACCAATCTGTGCTTCTTAATCCTTTCACCTTTTTCACCCAACCCCTTGACCTCTCTCCCATCTGGCAACCATCAAAACGTTCTAGTTACTACCACCAGATCAGTATTATACGAAACGTTAAAAGGGAGTTCTTTTTTTTTCCTCGTGCACATGCACACATGAGAGAGAGACAAACAGGAAAGGAGAGAGATGAGAAGCTTCAACTCAGTTGTGGAATGATTGCTTTCTCATATGTGCCTTAATGGGGGTGGGGGACTCTAGCCAAGCCAGTAACCCCTTGCTCAAGCTGGTGACCTTGGGCTTCAAGCCAGTGACATTTGGGCTCAAGCCAGAGACCATGGGGTCACATCTATGATCCCACGCTCAAGCCGAATTAGCCCACACTCAAGCCAGTGACCTCAGGGTTTCTAACCTGGGTCTTCAGCATCCCCAGACTGATGCTCTATCCATTACACTATGGTCTGGTCAGGTTTAAAGGGTATTCTTTAAGAAGAAGGAGAAGGAGAAGAAAAAGAAGAAGAAGAAGAAGAAGAAGAGGAGGAGGAGGAGGAGGAGGCAGAGGAGGAGGAAGAGGAAGAGGAAGAAGAAGAAGAAGAAGAAGAAGAAGAAGAAGAAGAAGAAGAAGAAGAAGAAGAAGGAAAAGAAGATGAAGAAGGATAAAAAATGTGAACAATAAAATGATAATAAGTACAGGCCCTGGCCAGTTGGCTCAGTGGTAGAGCATCGGCCTGGCGTGCGGAAGTCCCAGGTTCGATTCCCGGCCAGGGCACACAGGAGAAGCGCCCATCTGCTTCTCCACCCCTCCCCCTCTCTTTCCTCTCTGTTTCTCTCTTCCCCTCCCGTAGCCGAGGCTCCATTGGAGCAAAGATGGCCCGGGTGCTGGGGATGGCTCCATGGCCTCTGCCTCAGGCGCTAGAATGGCTCTGGTCACAACAGAGCGTCGCCCGGGATGGGCAGAGCATCGCCTCCTGGTGGGCATGCCTGGTGGATCCCGGTTGGGTGCATGTGGGAGTCTGTCTGACGGTCTCCCCGTTTCCAGCTTCAGAAGAAAAATGATAATAAGTACATATTTATCAACAATTGAATCTAAAAAACAAAATAAATGAACAAGCAGAACAGAAACAGACTTATAGATATGGGTCAGTATTTAAATTGCAATTAATTAAAATTAAATAAAGTTAAAAATTCCTATTAGCCACATCCCAAGTACAGTACTGAAGAGCCACACATAGCTAGTCACTACACATTGGTGAGTGCACATTTAGGATTTTTCCATCATCATAAAAATTCTGTTTGAATACACTATAAGCAGGACGAACTTGTCTGTCTTTCCAAAACTTGTTCATTGAATTTTATCTGGGCAAAATGATCTTTCATTGCAGCTTTTCTTGTTCATCATTAGTTTCTTCAGAGTTTCTTTTCCTAAATTGGGGCTTGGTTTCACCAGCATGAGTACACTACCCAGGGCCTATTTTGTATCAGGTACCATGCCAAGCACTTTCTCTATGTTACTCCTGATTCTCACAACAACCTTGTGGATTAAGTTATTTTTATTTCTACTTACAGATACAGAAACTAAAGCTTAGAGAGGTAAAATGAGCTCTACACCGAATACACAGCTAGTCAGTGCTGAGATTAAAACTCGGACTGTCTGGCTCCAAAGTCTTACCTCATAGAGTGTATCTCTGTGCCTCTTCAGGACGAAAGATCACTTTAAATGAATTGTTGCACAAGCTGATCTGTATGGCCTTGGGAGAGTTAGTTCACCATCAGAGTTTTCAGGGATCTTTTGGTCCAGCTGGGAAGACAAATAACCTCAGTGCTACTGTCATCACACCTCAAACATTTGTACATCTCTTTACAATTTACAAAGAGTGTTCTCCTGATTTCAGTATACCAAGAGATGTTATAGAACTGGCCTTATTAAGGCAAAGTTGCATATAGAGGTATGAGCAACTGGATGGTAGAAATGCCAAAGAAGAAGAAATGAACTGTGATTGACTGGCAGACACAGAGAAGATGTCCCAGGAGCTGAATCTTGATGGACAAGGCGGATTTCCACAGGTGGAAGGAAGGACGCACTGGACAGGAATAGTCGCACAATGAACGGAGATCCTCAGGCTGCAGCTTCGCCTCACCCTTCTCTGATCCATCATTCTCCATGCAGCCAGAGTGAACTTTCTAAAACACATCATTGTCACTTCCTGGATTAAAAGGTCTCAGTGGCTCCCACTGCCCTAGTCCCAAGCCCTCACCACGCATGATGGTTTGGGAGGCTGCATGGTCTGGACACAGCATTGTTCATTGTGCCCACCATCCTCGCCTCTTTCTCATCCTGCACCACACAAGTGACTTGTTTCCTTTAAACACACACTTTAAAGCTCTTATTCAGATTGTTATTCTTGACTTGAGTATCTTTCCCTTCACTGTCCTCCAGCTTTTTCTGGCCAATGCTTCTTAATTCTTTCAGGATTTAGTTAGCTGCCTCCTATATGTTTTGTCGGCACCCTGTGCTCGCCCCATCATAACTGCTACCCCCTCCATTGGGATTACTTATTTTGTGAGACTCCCTGTATCACCCAAATTATAAATAACTTGAGGGAAAGGACTGCATTGTGTTTATTACATACAGAGTACTTAGCATACAGTAAGTGATCAATAATATTTGATGAATACATAAATGAAGTTCTTCCTATGTACTAAGGACACTCACCAGCTCTTAGGGAATAACACTGTGTTTCCTGGTGAATACATAAGAAAGATCCTGAGGTAACCAGCATGTTCAAACTGCATGACTCATGGGATTTAACTATACATCAATTTTAATTGTGTTTCCATGTCTATATATATATATATATATCCATTAAGCCTAGTTCTCTTTCTGCCCCTGGATAAAACCATGCGCAGACCCATGACTTTTCTCGTTATCATTAAGTTATACAAACCACCTCAATTTAGAATGATTAAATCAGCAGCCCAGTCCTAGCTTCTCCATGACTTGCTAATCTGGTTTCCTCCACTTATTTCTATTACTCTTTTCTACTTGGGTGCTGCAATAGCCTTTACTAGCCTCCAGGTGTGTCTCTCTGCTTTGCCAAAGAACAGATAAAGTGTTTTCCACAAAATTTTTTAGTATCTTCCAACTGTTTACTGAGTCAAATCCAAACTCCTAACCTGGCATTCCAGACTCTCCATGATCTAACTCCAGCCCACTCTTCAGTCTTATCTCTCATCAACCTCATAACATCTGTGCTGCCACCAAATTTCCGTGTTCCTGAATATGCCTTTACTCATGCTGTCCTCTCAGCCTGATGCCTTGGCTCACTTTTTCTGCCTAACAGAACTGACTCCATTCTCCAGGATGTGGCTTAAATGCCACCTTCTCTTGGAGGCCTTCCCCCGCACTTTAGATGGAATTATTAAATCATTCTCAGTAGGACTTCAAACAAGCCCAATGCACGTCTATAATTTTAACACATAATTGTTAAATGCCTAATTCTATCCAATGCATTAGCTGTTGGCTCCTACAATACAGGGGTTTTGTGAGTTGGCAGGAAATGAAGACCTGGAAGTGGTGAATTGTGAAGTCGTCCAGGAGAGATAGGAAGTGATCCTCCCTTTTTGTGGGGTGCTGATGGATATTCTCAGTAGAGATGGATGCGGGACAAACGCAGGACACAAACAATGATCAATAGTTAAGAAAGTCTCAATTTCCTCTCACTGAAGTCCACAGGTAGTCAGAATGCCTAGGTTCCAACAATAGCATTCGGTTGAGGATGTGTTTCTGACAATGTAATGTCTGCTGGACCCAGAAAAACTAAAAATTAGGAGTTTAACTGTAGGCTAGGCCTATATCTCATAAGTAAAGTGAAGGGCACTTGGAAGACCAGAGACTTGGCAACCTGGGGAAGGGGGCTCGACAAACGTTTTACTCTGTTTCCTGACTCAATGTCTTTAGATTTTAAGGTAATAAAAGTATGTAATATAACCAAGATTGCTTTGTGCCAAGATTGCTTCTAAGATGGAGTGTATGGGGAAGTGGGGGAGGGAGGGGGAGATGCAATGCAGCAGATAGTCTGGTTCAGTGTAATAGATGCTCCCAGCTGTGGAGCTTGCACGGGCATCTTTTGGGGGTTCCAGAAGCAGCAAGTGCCATTTGTCACTGGGTAGCATAGAACCTACTTCGTTTCATGTTTTACTTTATTGTAGGATTATGCTATGAAGACATGCAGAGTTAGGAAAACAGTCAGAGACAGCAAGGTGCCCTAGGGCAAAAGCCCTGAGCAGACAAGAGTCAAGGGGCCTCTCTGACCCTGTACTAGAAACAGTGCTTGCTGGAAACAGCAAAACAGCTGGATAAGATTCAATAATAGAAATGTTTAGGCTCTCAGAACAGAGATTAGAAGTCAGCATGTTCCCTGTCATTTACTTTACCCCCTGAAAACTTCTGCTGTCTGCTTCCTTGACTTATTTGTACTGGCTAATAAATATCTGAGTAAGGCAGGGGACAGGGCCTCAGTTCTTGGATCTGCTATCTGGGGCTGTTGCCTCCCCTTGGCCCCTTGGAACATTTCATTTGGTCTCCATATAGTTCATTGACACCACAACACTTTATATTGTTAGTTCTGTGTAGAGTTGATACCCCATTAAACTCTTTTTGCTCTTCAACAATAGGCACCCTGTAGAGTCCACTTTGTTGTTTCAAGCAGGGCATGCTTTTTTTACTCACCTTTGGTGTTCATTGATTGTATAGTAGCTGCTTTCTTTGTTTTGGCTTCCCTGCTGCTGTTGGTTGTTCACTCAGCTGCCTGAAGCTGATGCCTAATTAGGACAAGGCTTCAAGTTGAAGCCAGGTGTGAGTAGATTGGCACCATACTGTTACTTGACCATTCAGGCAAAAGTTTAATTGGCAATAAGTGATCAAATAGTGTGATAGGGACAGAGTAATGGGGATGTTGAATTATATTAAGTGAGGCTTCCCATTCAAGGATTAGTCAGGTCTAGGAAATAAGGGTGTATAAATAGAATTTACTATGCTACAACGTGTGTTTTTACAATACCATTTAGATTATACACCATTGCACGAGGGAGAGGGAATGTGTCTATATAATGTTCAAGTTGTGTTGTTCATATATGATTTTTCTAGGCAAGGGGAGCTGTATTCATGGTAGTAGGATTAAAACTACAGTAGCAAAGAAAAAGTCTTCCATTTGGTTTGCTCTGTCAGAGGAAGCCTTCTCAGCATATTTTGGGAAAATTAAATATAAGCACCTGCACCTGAGGTTTGCTTCCTGGCATGCATACCCCACCCTTGCACATGGCGGCAGGTTACCTGTTTCCCTATAGCACCCTTAATGGCCGTGAAACTGCGCTATCTTTATGAGACTGTGAGTTAGCCTTTGCACTCTTGTTCTGTGCATTTTTAATTCCCCATTTAGTCAGTACAATGCTTTGCACATGTAATGTTCTTGATGGATAGATGGTACATTAAGGCCTGGACTCTGAACTTCTAGCTCTACTGTACTCCAGGTTAGAGGTCTTCATCAGAGTAATCATTATTTGAATACTTATCAGTAACATCACCTGCAGTTCTTTTGATGAAGGACACTTGTTAGAAAAGACAAGTTTGTTCTTATGTGCCAAGGGAAGACACAAAAGGTCCTGGATTTAGTCCTCTCATGCACTTTAAGCTTTATTCCTTCAGGGTGTTGGAGAGTGGTCTTCCTTGACCATGAAGACCTAGTTCTGCCAAATCTCTATGTGCTACTCCATTTCACTGTTGCTCACCTTACTCTCCCAATTATTACAGGTATCTATTTATTTATATATTTGTTGTCTTTACTGTGATAGCCCTACTCTTAGAACACTGCTGGCACATAGTACATGTTCAATAGATACTTGTTTAATGAATGAATATGTTCAAATTCTACCTTTTGATATAAACACTTTGGAGAATGATTTTACATTGCCTTGCGCAAATGAATATATGCACACCCTGTCACCAATGATTTTACTTCTAGGTATGTTCTTATATTGGAACCTTCCAGTTCTTTCCCAATATCCCTTCTCTTTGTCCTTCATAGAAATAGAATTTCTAGCTGGTCATATGACTGCTAAGAATAAAGACTTTATTTTTCACCCTCTGTTGCAGCTGGGGGTGGCCACATAATTTCTGGCCAATGGGATATAAGTAGAAATAATGTGCAGCATTTCCCGAGAAAGTTTCTTAATAGACAGGTGATGTGTGTGCTTTATACTTACTTTTTAATTCTTCCTTTATTATGCTGACTGAATAGAATACCATTCTCTTGGACTGTGAGGATGGGAGCCACACCCTAGCAATGGCAGAACTGGGAGCCAGAAGGAACCTGGGTCTCTGGGGACTTAGAATAGCAGAGCTACTGTGTTAGCTGTGAACCACATCCATCCAGACCTCATTTCGGTAAGACATACATTTTTATCTGGTTTAACCCACTGGTACTTTTTGTTTCTCCCTTCCAAGTACTAACCAGGCCCAACCCTGCTTAGCTTCCGAGATCAGACGAGATCGGGCGCGTTCAGGGTGGTATGGCCGTAGACTACTTTTTGTTTCTATCACTCATGGCTGGAACCAAGCCTAACTGAAGCAGTATCTAGACTAGAGAAACTCTTGCACATGTACTAGAATATGCATAGCACAATTGTTCACTACAGATATAAACAAGGAAATGCCCACATTTATCACAATCTGAATGGGTAAAGTTTTCCTGAAAAGTCATAAAATATATTTTACAGTAATGAAAGAGACTGAATGACAGCCGTACATATAAATATGGATGAAGCTCCAAAACACATTTTAAAGCATAAAACGACTCAGAAGAATATATCCAGTATGATATAAAGTATGATATAAAGTTTAAAAATATGCAAAAAATATTTTTAGGGACACAGTACACATTTAAGAAGTATAAATTTAAGAGAAAAAGGAAATAATTAATACAAAGTTCTGGAGGGTGCCACCTCTGCTTGGAGAAGGGGAAGTCCATCGGGGTGGGACGCATGGATGACTTCAGAGATGCTGGGGTTTCTGTGAAGCTCTGAGGGGGCACATGGCATGTGTGTTTCCTTATTACTGTTTAAACTAGACAGATAACCATACATGCTCTTTTGAAATTAGGAAATGTTTCTCAATTAAAAATAAAAAAGGAATTCTACTCAGCCCTCTAATGACGCCTGTCATCTTTTGCTTGTTCATCTTCCCCCGTTATAACAGTCTTTAAAAACCTAGAAAAACCATTAAAGATGGAAGCAGTTATAGTCACAGCAAACATTTAATCCATTGGTTGATTACAACAATTAATATAAAAGGGATAAATTTGAAAAATGATTGAAGTCCTATATAAAGCGAGTTACTTTATTCTTTGACATTAACTTCTATCTATTACAATTTCAGGGTTTTTTTTAAATCTAATGCTAAAATCCCTTCATTTAATAGAAAACAAAAATGTACTAATTCAGCAAATATTTATTATTGAATAAGTGCCTGTTCTGTGTTTTTACACTGTTCTTTGGCCCTACAGACACGGACATGAACAATATGGAAATGTGCAAATAATCTAAAGTGCTTGATATGGTGCCATGAGTACAATAAGCACCAATATTACTATCACTATGAATATTGATACAGTATATATACTGCTCACAAAAAATTAGGGTATATTTCAAAATGAATATGAAGCTACAAAATATTCCCTAATTTTTGTGAGCAGTATATTTAGCCTGAAAGTCTTAAAGCTCTGAAGCAGTTTATCATCAAAATCTGTTTGAGGCAGCCTCTCCCACCTTTAAAGGTTCATCTCAGTAATAGTATATTAGTCAGATTAAGCTTGTTTAATTCTACAAAATCAAAATCCCCAGAATTCTAGTGTCTTTAAATAAGTGTCTATTTCTGGTTCATTTCCATTCTCGTTTGGGTCTGGGCTGCTTTTCAGTGCAATTGTCCTTTACACACACATTCAGAATTTCAGGCATTTCGAGTTTGTGGCACTTACTTGATGCCAAGACTTGTTTCCACAATCACCACTGCAATGGAAGTATAGCTGTAGAGTCTTCAGTCATATTCAATTGGCCAATGCAAGTTATATGGCTCCTTCCAACTTCAAGGGAGTGGGGAAAGGAAATTCTCCTGTGAATATGGAAGAAGTATGTACCAGTACCTGTGAATAGTGGCACAGCCATTGTTAGCCTAATTAGACATTACAATGTGTTTTAATGTACCATCCTCCATCTCTGTTTAAATTCTAACCAACCCTACAAGGAAGTTATTATTGTTTCATTTCTCCAGATGAGAAAGTATATTGTGCTTGCTTAACATGGCTTTTGCTATAAGGGGTAGAGAGAGAATTCAAGTCCTATGCTTGACAGTAGTGATGTTTTATGGCTTCTGTCACATCTTGCACAGAAAAGTAAATCATGAACATAATCCATGCTCTGCTTTTAAATTTCCAAACATTAACACAATAAGAGGCAGGTATCTTATGTCTGGAGATGTTCCTTGTTCAAAGCAATAATCGTCAACTCCAACTGGCTACTCCATACATATTGTATACTTTACTAAATAAAGAACATTATTCAACTAGTTTATCAATTTTACACTCCCAATTTCTTCTTGTAAAAGTTTTTTTTAAATTATTTTTATTTATTTATTCATTTTAGAGGGGAGAGAGAGAGAGAGAGAGAGAGAGAGAGAGAGAGAAGGGGGGGAGGAGCCAGAAGCTTCAACTCCCATATGTGCCTTGACCAGGCAAGCCCAGGGTTTTGAACCGGCAACCTCAGCATTCCCAGGTCAACGCTTTATCCACTGCGTCACTACAAGTCAGGCCTCTTATAAAAGTTTTTAAATACTTAGAATAGCAACTTGTTTTAATAATCCATGGTACTTTCCCTCCTAGTTCAACTATTCACTAATGGACAACCATTAGTACATGTGGTAGGGTGAATAATGCTCCCCCCACTCCAAGAAATGTCCATGCCTCAATCCATGGGGAAACTATGAATACGTTGTTTACATGGAAAAAGACACTTTGCAGATATGATTAAGGGTTTTGATTTGGGAGGATTATACTGGATTATCTGGGTAGGTCCAATGTAATCACAAGAGTCCTGAGAAGAGGGAGGTAGGGGGATCCTAGTGAGAAAAAGAAGACGTAATATAGAAACAGAGGTTGAAGTGTTGCATTTTGGAGATTAAGAAAGGGGCCATTTGCCAATGAATATAGACAGCCTTCTGAAAATGAAAAAGTCAAGGAAATGAATTCTCTCCTGGGGTTTCCAGAAGGAACACAACCCTGCCAACATCTTGGTTTTAGTTCTGTAAGACTCTTTTCAGACTTTAAATCTCCAAAACTATCAGACATTTGTGATATTTTTAGCCACTAAGCTTGTGGTCATTTGATGTAACAGCAATAGGAAACTAACCCTGCAGGCAAACAGAAAGGCAGCAGCCCGGAGTTATCTCTCATCCATAGCTCCTTAGGTCACTTAGTTCCTCTCCCCATCCTGGTCCCCTTCAAAACTTCCTTATTGTGTTCCTTCATGATTGATGGTTTCTCGCTTCTGTTTTTTATTACCTATCAAAGCACAGAACCTGGGGATAAAAAAAAATATTTTTGACATGTGTTAGATGTAAGATGCTTCCCCTAATATACTTTGGGAAAAGTGTATGAATTTTAGAGAAAGAAGCAAGATAGAAAGAAGTCACATGGGCTTGGGAATCCGATTTGAGCTCAAATACAAGCACCACCAGAAAATAGCTATGTGTGCTTGGGTGCTGCAAACTGAATGTTTGTGACCCTGGCCCCAGAGTGATAATATTAGGAGGTGGGGCCATTGGAAAGTAAGGTTTGATTAGGTCATGAGTGTGGGGCCTTCATGATTGGATAAATATCTTTTTAAAAAGAGGAAGAGGCATGAGCTCTCTTTTTCTTCGTTATGTGAGGATAACGTGAGACTGTAGCTGCCTGCAGGTGCCTGGACCTTGGACTTCCCAGTCTCCAGAACTGTGAGAAATAAATTGATGTTTAAGCCACCTACTCTATGATATTTTGTTATAGCAGCCCGAACTAAATAAGACATTGGTCAATAATTAATGTAAGCAGAGCATTTTGAAATGCCTGGCTTAAACTCTGTGGTTTTGTAATCACCATTAAAAATCATATATGTGTATGAAGTGTTTAGCATAGTGATGAGCTCATGGGGAGAGCTCAGTAAGAGTTAATTACTATTATTATTATTATCTTTGCTCTGTTTTTCTACCGATGCATTCAGGGTCCCATTGAAGTACTTTCCATTGTGTTTTATAATTTATCTCTTAATGTCTGTCCCCCTCACCAGATTGTGTATACCCCCAAACAGAACACAAACCACAGTTTAGTCATTGCTGTATGTGTGACTTTTAGCACAGTGCCTCATACAAAGCAGGACACCAACATACATTACAAAGTGAGGAAAGCAGGAAAGACAACATAGCTCCCAGTGGCGTATAAACTCCTGACAGTGTATGAGTTCTTGATTGAACATCAGAGCTCCTTTGATCTAATTCTGCCTCAGATGCCCCCTCTCCCACCTGGAACTCCTCCATGCTGCCCCACTCGGGCAGGGCTGGATGCTCCTCACACATGTTTCACAGCACACTGACTTCTTATTGTAAAAATTATTGCACTGCAAGGTGATTATCTGTTTAATAGTTGTCTCCCTTGGTAGCTTGTGAAGAAAACTGTCTTATTCAACATTATATACCCTAAGTCAGCACAGAGTACATTAACTGACACATGGTACTATATATATATATTCGGTTGGCTGAATACATGCATGAATTAATTCTTACCACAATGCTAGATAGGTATTGATACTATTCCTTTTAATAATTGAAGAAACCCAGAATTACTGAAATGAAATGCCTTCCCAAAGGCAGAGGAAGAGAAAATTAGATTGAAGACATGTGAAATATAGATATTAAATTTGTAAGCATGAATGTGTAGCTGCATGTGACAAAATCCCAAAGTAACAGTGGTTTGAAGGAAGTAGATATGCATCTCTCATGTAACAGACTGAGCTGGAAGAGCAATTCTGCTCCACAAAATCAGCAGAGGCCCGGATACCTTCTGTCCTGTGGCCCTCTATCCTGGGGTGCTGTCCTGTTTGCATGATCCAGGGTGGAAAGAAGAATGAGTAAGGGGAGAACATGCCTTTATCTTTGAAGGATACAACCTGGAACTTGCAAAATTCACGGTTCCTTTTGCACACATGGCCATGACTAACTATGAGGGCGACTGGGATATTTGTTCTTTATATTGGGTAGTCATGGATACAACTTAAAATTTCATTCCTTTGAAGGAGAGAAATAATATTGGTAATTAGTGGTCTCTTCCATGGATATTAAAGCTTCCCTTTTCCTGGCATGAAAAAATATGGAAGAGGGTAATGTTTTAGACTAAAAGAAGCTTAAGAGATATACAACTAAATGAAATATGTAACCCTTTTTTAGATTCCTATTTGAAAAAACCCCCATAAAAACGACTATTGGGGAATTGAAAACATCCTGATATTACAAATATAATAATCCACTATGAGTTTTGACTGAGATAGTAATATTGTGGTTATAATCATTTTTTTAGAGATATACATTCAAGTATAAAGGCATGAAATGACATGCTGTGTGAGATTTGCTTTAAACTACTTCAATAAGAGAAGGAAGTGGAGAAACAAGAAACAACCTGACAAAGTGTTGAAATTATTGAATTATCTTACTCTGGGTATATTAAATTTCTTTTTTAGAAGTAAGAAAATTTAAACAAAAACAAAAAACAGCTCCTCTTTCTCCAACTAGCTCAGCCCTGTCAACAGAGAGTTTTCAGTACAAAGATAGAGGTAACAAAGGCACCGTTTCTTTGAGAGTTCAAGGTCCTTGCAGGGCGCAGGGGATGGCAGGTAAAAATCAATACATGCATCCTTATACTAAGCCTCTCTCCAAATGCACTCCCTTGGGGGCATGGCTCTTCTTTCGGATTACAATAGCATTGAAGCTTTAGAAAAGAAAAATAGCTCCTCAAAATACTTATCATGCTGAACGTGTTGTTGGCACACAATAAGGGAGAATCAGGAAGACTGGCAGAGCTCTCTGTCGGAGGCCCTTCCTTTCTTTCTCCTTAGAATATGGGAATTATCTAAAATCCAGAAGGAAAAGAATATCATCTGGAGGAAATTTTGACTCACAGCAGGTCATGGCTGTTAAGTTTTTCTTTCAAAAGCATAAAGAAAAGTAATATGTATTTGCTTCTGGGGCTGCTCTGTGCTATTCCACAATCAGCCAGGGTACAAGAAGAACATTTGTTGCCACTCTATTTCCTGGTGCTGGGAAGTTTCTGGGCAGGAATAGCTAAGAGGGTAACAATTTCCATGCTGAAAAGGTCACCTGTAAGTGGCTCTCAGCTGCAGGAGCAGAGCTGATTTTCTCCTGATTACAGTGTTATTGGCTTTCAGAGGAAATTAGAACCAAAATGTACTATGTTCTCTGTGCTGATGATAAAAAGTTTTTAATGCATACAGTGTTAGAATTACTAGTGGGAAACAAAATGTTTATGATAAATTAAGTGAATACAGTTGCTCACACACTTAAACCCATATATATACCCATGTGAAACCAACAATGTATATGCAAACCTGCACATTATGTTAATTTCAGCAAACCCTTCCTGAATACCAAGTTGAGCCAGTATTGCCCTGAACACTGAGGAGGCACACTCCATCCTTGCCAGAGCTCAATGTCTGGGCTTACTCTTATTCTTTGAAAGTCAGTGACACACTGTACAATTATGTTAACCAGTGTCACCCCAATAAATTCAAGAAAAAAAGAAAGTCAGTGCTACAGAATATCATAAAATTTAAGTATATGTTTCCCCTGAGGAACCAGTTTTACTTATTGCCACATATTATACCCCCACAGATAATGTGTATGGACAGGCCAAGATCAAAGAATCATCTGCAAGAAGATTTTCTACAGTGTCTGTAACGGAAGACTGGGCTTGATCTGTTTCCACACGCTATTCCTTCTCTGAGACCCTCGTTCCTTCTCTAACACATTTGTGTCTCCAGACTCTGCAATAAAGAAACCTATTTGACCTCACGTTTCCCAGACTTAGTTTTAACTTCAAAATCCTTTCATCAAATAACTCTTTTATCTGTGTTTCATGGAACATTATTGGGGAAATGTCAATCCGTGGGGCATCCGAAACCATTAGAATTGTTGACACTCTTCTAAATTAAACAAAAGAGGAATGTGTTCAAGGAGGAACTACCCTTGCAGCCTTCTTTGACTTTTGACTTATTTAAAGCCAAAATCTATGAGACTGGAAATCTTATAAGACCTTTTTAATAGTTTCTTGTTATTTAGCTTTTCTCAAATTAAAGATAATCTTATGTTTGGTTTACCTGAAGTTCCTTTTCAAAATGAGTTGGATGTTGTGAGAGCAGAGAGATGTGTCAAGTAGGGCCACTGTGTTGCATCATTTTTGTTTTGTTTTTTGGTTGACAGAGGCACAGTGGGAGTGATTATTATTCACATATCCACAATATGAATGTGTTCCCTGGGTTTATATGACATGGACAACCTGAAGATTTCCTGCACTTGGGAAGACTGTGACAGTAGGAACCTGATTTATTTATCTTTGCATCCCTAGTATGTAGTACAATGTCTGGTGCACACTAGGTACTTGATGGGTAAATGAATAGTCTAGTTTCAGGTACCATGCTCATTCAACATTTGTTCTTCAGGGAAACCAAGAGACCAAACTACATAAAGGCAATCTTCAGTTGAAAACCAGCAATCACAAGATTTATCACACCGTAGCCATCATTTGTGATGTAGGACTGAGGCAGGAATCAGACTCACAGGAGAAACATACTGGCCAAATGCACTTCTTCAGGCCAATCTGAAAGTTAGCCCTATATTTTCAGATGAAGGAATTCAGTCAAGAAAGATACTCAGAGTTAGTTCCATGGAGCAAAACTTATGACCAGTGTCTTGACGACCTTCCAGCTAACTTTAGCTTAGACATTAAAGAAACAGGGAGGGGGCAGAGGATGGAGGGAAGTTCAAAGATTGGAGAGACCCTGAGAGGGACCAACTGGTCATGATCTCATGGGTTTCTTTTCATAGGAATAAGTTTCTGCAAGTTTCAGAGGAGTAGAAAGGGAAGAACACTTTTTAAATTTTTTTTTATCTTTGAACATGCAGCCAATGAACATCATGTTGGTGAGTGACTTGAAAAACTAAACTTGATTCTGCTAGAATCACAGAATACTACAGTTGATGCGTACCAGTGATGTGTGATGTATACATTAATGTAATATGTTTATTACGACCTTCTTTATGTGATGAAGTTGAGAGCAAAAAAATAAAGTGTTTTTTTTTAACTAAGTGTAATAATAGTTCATGGCCTCACTGGAGCTAGAAAACGTTTCCTAGATCCTCTTTTTTTCTTAGTTTTCCACTCAGTATGACATTACCTCATCACACAAGGATGTCAAAGATTCCGACGACAAAGCACTGAGGGAAGAGGACTCTAGGAAGACTACAGTCAGATAACAAAGTCTTTCATACAACACTGAGGGATTTAGACAGTCAGTTGACAGTGGGAAATCATTGGAATTTCTAAGCATGAAAATAATATGATTAGTTTTTCTAAAGAGTATAAGAGTGGAAAAAATATGTAATTCAAACACTAAATGCTAAGAAAAGCTTAATGGCTATAGTAATATAAAGCAGTTAATAAGTGAAATTCAAACCCAGAGCATTTGGCACACTAGTGTTCTTTCCAAATGTAGCAAGAACAAAACTTAGTTTATAACCCTGGGTCTGTGAGGAATACCATCTTTCATTGTCTCCAATGACAAACAATTAATTTATGCACGGGTAAAAAGAAGTGTTGTCAACTAAACTCTGATATGCCATCGATAATATGCACCCTAATTTCAAAGGTGTTAAAATGTATTAAAATGTGAAAAATGATGCCTGTTAGAATTGATGACATATGGAATAACTTCTTAATAACTCAACTTAATGTCTGCCTACATGACCCAATTCAGCCTGACTGGTTAAACTTAACCCCAGTCTTTCATGCAGTTGTCAAAGAAAATAAATATAAAATCTCCTGCCAACCAGGTGAATTCTAAGCATTAAACCATACTTTGATGCAGATCACAGGCAATCAGCTAAGAAAATTGGCAAAAGAGAAAGAAATCTCACATTTTTATATTTCCTCTCTCTTTAGACTTGTCATGAGTGCAGAAATAGCCCTAATTACAAGTGATGGGCATAACGATACTCTAACAACATACTTGAGAGCTAGGAAAGAGACAGCCATAAGTGTTCTGGGAAAATGAAGACATGATAATAATGGTACCATCATTTGTAAAGTCTATTGCATACATGTCTTTATCAAAGGAAATATAAAACTTTTATCATTATGAAAAGTAAGAACTTTTATTAAGAAACCAAGTGGTAGGCTGAAGTTTCCAAAGAGATAGCCGCTTCCTTGAAGTTCACATGTATAAGAGAGAACTCTGAGGACTCCAGGGAAGGCATTCTTGAGATACAAAACTGACAACTGGTTTGTTTAGCTTAAAAAAAAAGTTGCATACCTATCAAAAGGACTGGGAAAGCATTTATAATATCAAGTTTTCTAAAGAAAATGTTAAATTGAACAGAAAGGGGAAAGTTCTTCTTCTCTGTTGTCTAGAGGGAGAATTTCAAATTTAATTCTAAAAATATTTTATTTATCCTTACAGAGTTTCTTCTCTTGGATTGTATCACAGTTCCAAGATCTTTCAGGGTGCTGTATTAGTTTTTTAGCGCCACCTTAACAAAAGGCCACAAACTGGGTGGCTTAAAACAATAGAAATTGATTCACTCCCAGTCTGGAGACCAGAAGTCCAAAATCAAGATCTTGGCAGGGCTATACTCCCTCTGAAATTCCTGGGCAGGCTCCTTCTTTGTTTCTCCCAGCGGTGGGTAGCCCCAGGTGTTCTTTAGCTTGTGACAGTGTGACTCAGTTTCCACCTCTGTCTTCACATGGCCATCTTCCCTCTGCATCTGTCTCTTTTTTCCTTACGAGGACACCAGCCATACTGGATTAAAGCCCACTGTTATTCAGTATAACCTCATTTTAAGTTGATTGCATCTGCAAAAACTATTTCCAAATAAGGTCAAATGCATAGGTATGAGGATTCAAACTTCAGTGTATCTTTTTAGGGGGCACAGTTCAACCATAAACAAGCACCAAGATATGTATGTTTAATGAAGGCTGGGGAGCATGGAATGCTGTCTTGTCCCTACAAAGAGCCACTGGAATTTTGTCAACCCCTTCAGATTTCAGTGACAATCTTCCATCACATACTTGGGACACAGGGGTTTTGTGGAGACTGTCTAGGGTACAGAAGGCATGTATCACTTTGTAAGTCCTCACCTCTTGTGGCGACCCAGGAAGCACAGAGAGGTGCCTTCTTCCCTGTGGCTCTGACACACTGTCTGTGTTTCCCTTCATTCTATGGTCTGCAGACTTCTCTGCTCCAATCGTCTTCTTCCATTGAGGCTAGACTGTCTCTATCTGGTCTAGGGATGAGCTTCTTTATTCTTGATTCTCCATGACAAACTGACTATCCTAGGGAGAGGTTTTCAGGATGGTTTTGCTTTGCCTTTAGTCCTGCCCGATTTCTCCCCAGAGGGAACTAGCACAGAGCTGGCTACCAGCTTCATTGTCAGGATATAAAGAAAGTTGTATATGATAAAAACATCAAAACTGCATAAGAATTGAGGCATTGGCCTGACCAGGTGGTGGTGCAGTGGATAGAGCGTCGGACTGAGATGCGGAAGGACCCAGGTTCGAGACCCCGAGATCACCAGCTTGAGCGTGGGCTCATCTGGCTTGAGCAAAGAGCTCACCAGCTTGGACTCAAGGTTGCTGGCTCCAGCAGGGGGTTACTCGGTCTGCTGAAGGCCCACGGTCAAGGCACATGTGAGAAAGCAATCAATGAACAACTAAGAAGTCGCAACGTGCAACGAGAAACTGATGATTGATGCTTCTCATCTCTCTCCATTCCTGTCTGTCTGTCCCTATCTATCTCTGCCTCTGTAAAAAAAAAAAAAAAAAAAAAAAAAAAAAAAAAAAAAAAAAAAAAAGAATTGAGGCATTGAGTAAATAGAAAATGTATTCTGTTAAGAAAAGGTTTTTGTTTTCATTTTTAAACAGCAAAAGTGTAATAGATCTCTCCTCTCTCAGAAAGGTAAATGATTCTCTTTTCCCTCACATTGCTCTGGGTGGATATTGCCTTTGAATGCACAGCATGAAGAACTGGTCTATCCACCATTTCTTCTCCACCAATTCCTTTCTTCCCCTTCATGAAGAACATGACTTCTCTGTTTTTCCTGCTGTTCACTGCTTACACTCCAGCTGGCTTCACCACCAGCCACCTCCTCACACAAACACATACCTCTCCTTTAACCATCTCCTTTTCTGTCTCTTACCTAATTATATCACGAAATTCTCTCTCTCCAGACTTGTCATGAGTGCAAAAATGGCCCTAATTACAAATGATGGGATAACGATACTCTAATGACATACTTATAGTTAAGAAAAAGAACCATAAGTGTTCCAAGGAAATGAAGACAGGATAATAGTGGTGCCATCACTTGCAAAGTCCTTCAAAGTGCTCAGAAGTCTCCTTAAGAATGTCTTGGAAAGTTTCTGTCTAGCTCTCTGTCCTTCTCTAATTATGCCTGTTTCACTTCAAGTGGCATTATACCGAATAACTAAATTCAAGTACTCCCTCGTATCATTTGATCCCTGGGAAGAACTTTAGAGATATTTTATACTGAGGAAATTGAGACTCAAAGAAATAAAGTTACTTGCACAACAACACATGGTTAGCAGGTAAAGGTTACAGAAGATGCCAGCCTGAAATATGCCACTTTGGTATGATGATCATTTTGAGTTGAAGGCAATTGAGAAGAAGCAGATACAAGAAAAACTCTTTGCTTTTTACCTGTTTGCCTAAAAGTGGGACATACATTCACAAAGGTGTCCCTCACCCCTCTATACTAGGAAAGGCAAAGCTTAATTTCTCTGTAGACCTTTATCAATGGAGAAGGTACAGACACAACAAATCCTGCTTTTCTTGATAACCTCCCAATAGCTGGCTTCCCCTATACCTTTATTTCTTTTGATGGCATTTAAACCAGGGTTCTAGGCCACCTCAGAGAGTTATTCATTTTCCCCTGGGTATCTTCTATGTGTACATGAGAGATATACATGATATATACTTGTCAGTGCACTTATGTTTGGCTTCTCTTGTTAATCTATCTTTTATTACAGGCATCTCAGCAAAGAACTCAGCAAGGTAAAGAGAGGCCCTGGTTGAGTAGCTCAGTTGGTTGGTGCAATGTCTCAACATGTGAAAGTTGTGGGTTTGATCCTTGGCCAGGGCACATACAAGAATCAACCAATGACAGCATTAATAATTGGAACAACAAATCAATGTTTTGATTTCTCTCTTTCTCTTTCTCTGTCTCTTTCCCTTTCTCTTTCTCTGAAAATCAATAAGTTAAAAAGAGAAAGGTAGAGGGAAAATTATTTTTCCTCCCCCATATCAGTGACAGGATATTTAAACTAGGCCTTTGAGTGCTCATTCTAGTAGAAGATATGTTGTCTCCTCGTACCTCCATGCCTAATTTTTGTGTGATTTGCTATTAGCAAATTTGCTGGTAGTCAGTAAGGTTTACCCATTTATTCAGTTACTATTTACTGAGCCCTTACTATGTACCAGACATACAGTGCTTAATGTAGTAAAACATTTACATTTCTTTAATAATCTTTTATATACTAACTTAATTCTAGTGAGATATGTTACTTCTATGTAGTTCTATTTCTTTTTCTACATTTTTGTGGCTATTATGTCTCTACATATTATACCTACAAATGCTATAAACCCAACAACACATTTATATAATTATGTCTTTATATAAATTTACATCTTTTAAAGAAAGTGAGAGAAGAAAGAAAAAGAAGTATATATTTGTATCTTTTGTTATATTAGCTTCCTTATTGATCACTTCTGGTTCTCTTCATTTGTTCTTGTGGATTCCAACTTTCTCTCTGAAGTCATTTACTTAGTTCTATGATCCTAACATAAATTTTCAGGACAGTTCTAGAACAGATAATGAAATGTATAAAATATAAGCACACAGAAAAGAAACTAACATTTTTGGAATATTGGCTATATCAGATTATATTAAGTGCTTTATATATGTTTAACATTTAATTCTTAAAGTACTTCTCTAAGTTAGCCCTTTAGCAGATGAGGAAACTAAAACTCCGAGAAGTGATGCGGTTCTTCTCCAATCATCTGTACTAATCACACTTCATCAAATGTGCTTGGCTCTTTCTCACATCTGCGCCTTAGTGCATGCTGGTTCATCTGCCTGGAACTTGTTTCCCCACTGCATCCAAACTCCTACTTGTCCTTCAGATTGAGCTCAAGTGCCACCTCCCTGCAGAACTATTCCCTGGTCTCTCAGTCCATGTGGCAAGTTAACTGTCTGTAATATTTAGGTCAGGGGATATATGGAAAATTAAAGTGCATTCAGAGTAGCTGCTCAATGAATATTCATTGAATCAATAGCAAATATCACATAATAAATGTGTTGGCTCAACTGTGTGTTCATCAAATCTCTTAGCTGCAAGTGATAAAAACACAATTCAAATTTGCTTAAGCAAAAAAAAAAATAATAATAAAATAAAATAAAAAAGAGGTTATTGGTTTTTATAACTGGAAAGACCAAGGGCAGCTTATTTTAATCATGGCTGCATTTTGGTGCTCAAACAGTATTGATTGTGAAATCACTGGGTATCTTCTGTCTTTCTCTCTTCAACTTGCAGCTCTGCCTTCCTCTGTATTAGCTTCATGATTAGATCGATTTCACCATCAAGATTAAAGGAGAACCACAAGTAGCTTATACTTACCAGCTCAACAACCCCAGTGGAAAGAGAAAGGTTCAAAATTACTTGGTTGGCAGGAACCTCGGGTCAAGTGCTCTCTGACACAGCTTGGGTCCTGTGTCCATCCCTGACCTAATTCTGTAGCCAAAAGAAAATGATGTGTTTTGATTGATGAATCCTAGTAGTTAACTCCCTCCAAAGGACATTGAGTAAAGGTAGGGAAGAGAAAATTCTTCCAAGGAAATATTAGGGTGCCAGTATCATCAGAGGAAAGAGATGCCAAGCAAGCTCCGTTAGCAAGGAGCTCCCGAGTGTCAGGAACTGCAGCTTCCTTTCTCAGCTCCCGGAACCTAGCACACATTGAGTACTTAGTATATATTGAGAGACTGGACTCAGATATGTGTGATCCCTGGGGCATGCTCTCTGCTCTCTAATGCCGGATGAAGAGCTGGGTAAATCTTAAGAACTAGGAAGCAGCCTTAAAAAGATGAGCCACTTGTTCTGATTGCTTCCTCCTTCCCCTCTTCCCTTCCTCCTCTCTCAGTCTTTCTTTTAATTAAAATAGTAAAATTACAAAAGTAGGTCTGGATAATGATTGAAGCATAAACAAAGCAAATAAAATCCCTGGGAACAGGGTGAAGAGTGTTGCCCCAAAAGGTGATAGATCTGGTTCTTACAGAACTAGGGGGCAATAGTCCAGAAGACTTATAGTAAAAGAATGAGGGTGCAACATAGGAAATTTAACAAGGGAGAATAAAAGACTTAATGGCAAGGTCAAGGCAAGATGGTTGGCTGATGGGAGATCTCTGGAGCAGAAACAGAAAGGAAAGCAATTCATATTGCTCAGGTGGCAAGATCAAGACCAGTAGTTGAAACACACATAGAGGCAGATTTCAGCTCAATATAATTAAGTCTCTTTTTTTTGGGGGGGGGGGGGTTGTGTGTTTTGTTTTGTTTTTTAACAATTATGGAGTCTTACCAATAGGATGTGTATCATTTTAATAATAACAGCTTTATTTTTTTATGAGTTTGAAGTTCCCCAGAAGCCAACTCGGAGACAGGAATTTGGGTGCCAGGTTTTAGGGAGGCAAAGAAGGATTGCAGGCAAGAGGAAGGGAAGGAAGTGTAAGAGAGGTTGCATGGCCACAAAAGGACACTTTATCAAGCCACCCATCACTGTGGACAACAGGAGCTTTATGAGGCTTGGGAACTTCTGGGAGCAATGTAAAGCATGCAGCTCAAAGCCATTCCGCTCATGGGATAAGAGAGCAGGGATATTTAAACACTGACACCCCACAGTTACCCCCCGGGAGTGTTCATTCCCTGGCCTGCCTCCTGGGTAGCAACGAAGGCTCCAGCAGTAGGAAAGAAACAGGTGATGGCGGTGGGAAGTCTCGTTGGAGTGCACTGAGGTGGTAGGGGCACGCAGACCTAGATGGGGCACCAATAACACCTGCTATCTATTTACTGACTTTGCCCTACAGCCTTCATGGAGAGCACAGCACTCCTGACAGCTTGATTTCAAACTTCTAGCTTCTGAAACTGTGAGAGAATAATACCTGTTGTTTTCAACCACTCAGTTTGTGGGGATTGTTTTATGGTAGTTTTTGTACTGAAGTAAACACAAGCTACGTGATTAAAACTTTCACTGAGCTTTAGTTTCTTTCTCTAGGAAACAGGGATTAGAGTAGGCGCAGATAATTAGGATTTCTAAAGCCCCTGGTTCCGTAAATGTGTGTTCTCGTTCAGAAGATAGCGAGGGAAGAGGTGCCCACAGCAACTCTGCATGGGTCTCTCGGCTACTATCAGAGCTGTGTGAACTCCTGAGAAAATTAGCTCGGATATGTTGGTGTGAGCACTTTCCCTCTTTTCACTGCGAGGACTCCCTTCTGGCTCTTTCTTTCCAGACAGAGAAAACCGTCTGGGGGCACCAATTAATTGCTCCTGGAAGCCAGACCGGTTTTAGCTGGTGATAAGTGGATTGCTGCCCACAGGAGGGCTGCTGTCTGACGTCAGAGATGGCTGGGCACTAATTAAGGGGTTACTGTGTTTACAGGAAGATGGGAAAATAAATGTCAGGACTGCAGCGCTCTGGCTGCTGTCTCACAGGAGAGGGGCCAACTATGACACCTTTTATCGAAGGGGGTGGCGGGTCGGACGATCCAGGGGTCTCACGTGGCGGAGGCACACGGGGCCTGGGGCCGGAGGAGGACTATCTCTCTCGCTCTCACTAGTCTCGCAGCCCATCATCTTTTCCCCATGTGTACTTTGTTACGGGAAGGAGAAAAAGGAAGGGAGGAAAATTGTCTAGTTAATTGAAACATTTATAAAGAAGCCATGTTTCTAATTTCCAGCCCGGCTGCTCATGATCCCCTGCAGTCCCGCTGTTGGTCTTTGCAACTGATAAATCAGTCTTTCTAAACAGGTTCTAAGAAAGGCTGCCTGGATTTGGAGGGACAGGAAATTAAATAGCCTTGGGGAGGGGGACCTGTCAGCTCAAGCCCCCCTCCCTCCCCCGTCCGCCTGCCGACAGTGGCTATGGTAGGAGAAAGCAAATGAAAGACGAGAGCCAGAGAATGAGGGGGATATTTGGGATTCACATCGCCGCCAAAGATCCAGATAGAGCCCAGCCAGAACTGATAGCGGCAGAGCAGGAATTGATTGCCTGAGGGTGCCTCGTCTAAAGTTGGCTGCAAATCATAAACTCGTGACTTCTGCCAGACTCTCAGCCAGTAGTTTAACCAGCTAGAAAGGTCAGAACGACTAAGCCCCACACAATTTTGACCTACAGTTCCTAACTCTGGAAGTCTTTTGTGGCATTGAGCCTCTGGATAACCAACACAGACAGAGCTCCAGGTTCAAAGGAAAACAAAACATGGACAATTGGAAAGGGGGCTTGCAGTATGGGAGGTGACATATCCAAGGAAAAGAATCTTCTTTTCCCAGGGAAGGGATTCTGATTAGAAAAGCAATCTGGTAGCTTATTTGGATTCTGCTGAATTAAACAAAAATTTAATTGTTGAAATGTTTCCCCAAATGTTTTCGTTTTTCTTAGGTATGAGGACTGAAAGCTTCACAAGAATTAAAACAACTATTCCAGGCACTGTTTATAAAGTGCTAATCCATGCCTGCAAGTCTGCGTACAGTTTGTATATTCCTGCCGATCCCCCGCAATGTAGGTGGGATTGTTTCCTCTGGAGAGAGGAGGCTGCTGAGGCTCAGAGACGCCAATTAAGGCGTCCAGTAGGGGAACTTGGAATCAAATTCAGCCTTATTCCACGGCCCACGATCTTTCCTCTCCCTTGGTGTTTCTGTTATCTATTGCTGCAATAACAAGTACCCTAAAAGGCAGCGGAATAAAAACCACCACCAATTTATTATGTTTACAATTCTGTGGGTAAGGATTTAGGCAGGGCACAGTAGGACTGGCTCATCTCTGTATCTCAGTGACTGGGGTCTCAGCGAGGGTGACCCCAAGAACTGGAGAGAGCTCAGATAGCTCTAACTGGGGCCGTATATCTGGGGCCTTCGTCCTGACTTTCTACTGGATTCCTTGGATTTTCTCCACATTGCATCTACTGATGTCCAAGATAGTTTCTGTACTCACATATCTGGTGTTTGGATTTAGGTGGCTGGAACAGCATCCCTGTCTCTCTCCAGAAGCCTCTCTGTGTGGCTAGTTAGTGCAGGCTTCCACATAGCCAGGTCAGGATAGTCAGACTTTTTCCATGGTAACTGGCTTCTCCAAGAATGACAGGAAGAGACAGGAATTAGAAGCTTCTGGGGTTTTAAGTGTTAAACCCAGGAACAGGCCTGGTATTACTTATGCCATAATCTAATGGCCACATGAGTCACAGAGCCTGCCCAGACTCACGACTACCTCATTAGATGCTTTGCGAACACCGTGTCCGCTCCTCACCAGCGGCGGCACAGCAGAGGGGCGCTCTTCCTTAAATTACACTGTTCCGAACGATAATAATAATGCCTCAATTTTGTCTAGCTTTTTAGATCTACAAAAAGCTTCTGGCTGAATCTCTTATTTCAGTCTCATAATAAGGTAAGCAGGGCAGGTTGTACTACCCTTATTTTCAGAAAACTGAACTTTCGAGAAGCAAAGAGGCTCACCCAGGATATATGGTGGGTACACTTCCGGCCCACTCTACTCCACACAGGCCCCTGACTACATTGAGACTGTTTTCTGCCATATCTTCTGCACCGTTAATGTGCTCTCACTTATCACATATCATTATTCTGCAGCTTAAATTTTTTTCCAGAGGGCTTTCAAATGAATAGTTCCATTAAAATATTGGGCTAGAAATAACTCCATTTTATTAAGTTAAATGATGAAGAAAGTTCTGTGTTTTATCTTAACCAAAGTTAAATATTTATTTATTTATTCATTTATTTATGGAGGTGAAATTCACATTACATAAAGCCAACCATTTTAAAATATACAATTCGGTGGCATTTAGTACATTCAGAGTGTTGTATAGCCATCACTACTATCTAGTTTCAAATTATTTTCAAGGCCCTGTGTTTTCTAATATAAAATCTCTCTAATAATTTTGCCTTATATTTGAAATCAAAATGCTTTGTGGGTAATTATTAATGGTAGGTGTTAGCAAAATGAAAAATACGTTGTCTTTGGACTCAGACTGACCTGGATTGAAATTACAGCTGTTCAATTTTCTAGTGATGAGGGTTTCAGAAAGGTATTTAACAGAGCCTGTTTTCTCCCTCCTCATAAATGGGGGTAATGATGACTACTTAGGAGGGGAATTATGAAGATGGGAGAGATAATGGACTTTAAGCACCTCTTACAGGGCATGGTTCTCAGTGGTTGTCTAAATGATGGTAGTTGCTATTCGTATATTAATGACCAGAAAAATGCTGTGGGCCCTCAGAAAAACCATCATAACCCTCTGAGCTCCAGCCTCCCCAGTGGAAACTGAGAGTGTGGGCCTGAACAGTTTCTAAGCTCTGATATGTAAGACGACAAACATCTAACAGGTCTATACTTCTTCCCTCTTTTTAAAAAAGTCTCCTACCACTTTTATTCTCCTCATCTTCACACACACACACACACACACACACACACACACACACACACACCACACACACACACACCACACACACACACACCAAATTTCTCATTTTTGTCAAGACAACTTAATTTCTTTTATTATTATTATTATTATTATTATTATTATTATTAAGTGAGAGGCAGGGAGGCAGAGAGACAGACTCCTGCATATGCCCCAACTGGGATTCACCTGGCAAACCCCCTACCTGGCGATGTTCTGCCCATCTGGGGCCACTGCTCTACTGCTCTGTTGCTCAGCAACTAAGCTATTTTAGCATCTGGGGGAGGCTATGTAGCCATCTTCAGCACACAGGGCCAACTTGCTTGAACCATTTGAGCCATGGCTGTGGGAGATGAAGAGAGAAGAGAAAAGGGGAGAGGGAGGGATGGAGAAGCAGATGGTTGCTTCTCCTATGTGCCCTGACCGGAAATCAAACCCAGGACATCCACATGCCAGGCGGAGGCTCTACCACTAAGCCAATTGGCCAGGGCCAACAACTTAATTTCTTAAACAGCTTTATTGAGGTATACTTGATATACAATAAATTGTAGGTACTTTAAGTGTATAGTTTGATGAGTTTTGACATATGTATGCACTCAGAAAATCTTTACCATGATCAGGATACCGATGTATCATCACTCCCAAAAGTTTCTTTCTTTCTTTTTTTTTTTTTTAATTTTTTTTCTTTTTTCTTTTTTTTTTTTTTTTTGCATTTTTCTGAAGCTGGAAACAGGGAGAGACAGTCAGACAGACTCCCGCATGCGCCCAACCGGGATCCACCCGGCACGCCCACCAGGGGGCGATGCTCTGCCCATCCTGGGCATCGCCATGTTGCGACCAGAGCCACTCTAGCGCCTGGGGCAGAGGCCAAGGAGCCATCCCCAGCACCCGGGCCATCTTTGCTCCAATGGAGCCTTGGCTGCGGGAGGGGAAGAGAGAGACAGAGAGGAAGGAGAGGGGGAGGGGTGGAGAAGCAAATGGGCACTTCTCCTGTGTGCCCTGGCCAGGAATTGAACCCGGGTCCTCCGCACGCCAGGCTGACGCTCTACCGCTGAGCCAACCGGCCAGGGCTCCACCCAAAAGTTTCTTATTGCTCCTTTATACTCTTCTCTCCTATCTTCCCCACCCTCTTACTATGTGATGTTGAGATGGCCCCTTCTCTGGCGTTTTTGTTATCCAGAATATAGACATATGGATTCCCTTCAGGGCAGGGATTATGTGTGTTTTGCTCATTATTGTACCCCAGCAACTGGTAGAATACAGGAAAACAGGAGATGCTCACCAAATATTTGTTAAAAGAATGAATAACCCCTTTGTCCCTTTATTCCTGAGGCCATGAGACTAAAGCTTTTTTCTCTGAACCCTACAGTGATCAGTGATTGGTGAAGGATGCCAAGACAGAAGAGAGCTCCAGGGCTTGTAGTGTCTGGGAGTAGGTTCACAAAGGAAGAAAATTGCTTTGAGGCTCTGATGATGAAAAAGGCTTGGGGAGGAAGGCAGAGGTAATGGCTTGAGTACAAGCCAAGCAGAAATCTGGGAAAGACGAGAAAGTGTGGAATGGATGAGGCAATGTGGTGATTGACATGACTGACAAGTGATAAGGATTAGGCTCCCTGGAGTTGCAGGAAACTGGAGCCTTTGTGAAATAGGAAAACAAAAATCAAAACAAAGCAAGAGCAGCTGGTACCAGGGCTGAGAATCATACTCTGTTAAAATTGATATAGATATCAAAGATTAGACAAATACCTTCACAATGCAGATGAAAAAGATGAACTCGGGAGAAGTGAGATAAATTCCTCGAGCTCCCATAATAGAATAGTGGTAGAACTAGGAAGAACCTAAGTTTCTTTTTCTTTGCCTGCTTTATGCATTTATCTTTTAATATTTGTTTATTTACTTAATTTATTGAGCTCCTACAATATGCAAGCACTGCCCTAGGCACTGAGATTACAAAGATAAAAAATATAGTTCCTGGCAACATTCTTTCCTAGAACCTCCAGAAAGGAATGCAGCCTGTTGATACCTTGACTTGAACCCAGTAAGACCCATTTTAAACATCTGAACTACATGAAAATTAGCACGACCCCTTGCTAGCTATAGAACCTTAGAGTTAGTGACTTAAACTCTCTGAACAACAGTTTGTTCAACACAGAATAATAATAACAGTACTTAACCCTCGGGTCTTCATGAGGAATAACTGACGGAATAGAAATCAATCATTAGAGCAATGTCCCTTGTTATGGCTGAATTGTGTCCACTTCCCCCAAATTTGTATGCTGAAGCCCAACCACCTGTATCTCAGAATGTGACTGTATTTGGAGACAGGGTCTTTGTAAAGCCAGGAGCCACAGCCAGGGCCACCATCACAGCAGCCCGGCCCATGCAGGTTCGCATTGGATTCGGACAGTCGGTAAAGAAACAACGGAGCCAAGAACTGATGGGCCTTCATCTTTAATCCTAGCTTGCACCCGGCGGGCAAGTAAAAAATATACACTGGGCTCCAAAACCCAATCACATTCAGTGCTCACAAAGCCACTGACTTATCCGAGTTTCCTAGAATCAAAGGTTTCTAGCTCACCAGCCTTATTCTCCTCAGTTCCCCATCTCCTTCCTTATTCCAGATACAAACTGTACAAACTGGCATCTCACCCAGCACTCCGCCATCTTGGCTGCTTTTCCTGGCCTCCTCTAAGTGGCCTCCTTCCGCTGCTGGCTCTACTCTCTCTACTCTCTCATGCTAACCTCAGGAACCAAGAGCGCAAGCTCCCGCTTCATCCCCATTTTATAGTGTAGAAATCCAAACCCTTAATCCAATATACAAAATAGGGAAGTCTCTAATACAAAGTCACTTTCTGAGGCATGATTGGATTGTACCACCCCACATCAAAAAGGGTAGGAAAGGCTTAATCCCAAAACCAAGCCCCAGGCTACAAGGATTCTCAACACACATTAATATCACCTGGGCGACGGCCTCTTTAACAAAGTTAGCATAATACATTTTATCTGCCCAACAGTCTTGAAAGGGTGAATAAGTTAAAATGAGGCCAATAGGCTGTCCTCAATCTGATGTGTGTCCTCATAAGAAGAGGAAATCCGGACACACAGAGAGGCACCAGGGATGCATGCCAAAGGGAGGACCGTGTGAGGATGTAACAAGAATGTGGACATCTGAAAGCCAAAGAGAGAGAAAGAGGAGACTTCCAGCCTACAGAACTGTGACAAAATAAATAGCTCTTTAAGCTATCAGTGAGTGGTACCTTTTCATGGCAGCCCAAGCGAACAAATAAACCATCTCAGGGCTGCCCTGCAGGCCGGAACGGTTGGGGTTTGGTCGCACCTGTTTCAGACATCTATCTTCTCATACACAGTAGGGCTTCTCAATATGTGCTGCTTATAAGCAGACTCATTTTAAGAGACACATTTAGGGTCTCTGGGCTGCTGAGACAGTGAAGGTCCTTCAGTCATCATCCAAGCCACATATTCTTTTTTTCTGGCTACACACAGAAGATATAAAAAAACCATCTGACAGATGAGGGCTCTGGTGGTTACCATGGTGAGGTGGAGCAGAGCCGGAGACTAGGGTGTGTATGTGTCGCTGATACTTGAGCCCAGTGAAATATCAGCCTGGCTTGTGCTCATGTTGGACAATATTTTTATTCACTTTTATTTTTTTCTAGCTAGGTCATTTAAAAAAAACTTGTTTAGGTCCAGTTCTGATCACTGGGACCGAGCGTTTCCCCATTTTATTTCCTCTTTCTAGCCTCTCCCCCCACCCCGTCCCATTCCTCACATTTCCCATAGCATTTAAACCTGTGTCTGTCACTGAGTTGATACTCTAAAAGTATTTGTCAGGTTGAGTTGAATTAATTAACCTTTGGAAGTATTCTGTTTTTGTATTTGCTTCTGATTTTAAAAAGCACCGACAATTTTACTGCGAGTGTATAGTTGATTCAAGTGGCAAGCTCTGGTACTCGGTTAATGGCCACAGCAGGACTGAGACGTGGGAACAGAGTACAGAGGCCGGCCCTGGGAATTTAGTGCACAGTCAGGGTCTGAGAACAAGGGCTCAGGACTTGATTGGACCTATGTTTGCATCCTAGGTCTGCCCTCAACTCTCTTTGTGTGAACCGGGAGTCAGAGATTCACTTCCCTACCTTCTCTCATTGTCCTCAAAATGGAAGTCCTAATCATAACTGCTTTGTGGGATGCTAATGAGGCTTAAGAGAAACGGTGCAGATAAAGCCCTGCATCTGGTGCTCAGCTAACTGTTAGCACACTAGCTGTTATTATAACACTGTTATAGGTTTTCACTGGGCTCAACCCCCAATTCTGTGAGTTTGGATACCTGTTTCCCAATCTCTGACATTCCAGGAAATGTTCTCTCTCGTGAAGTTCCTGTCTGGGGGCAGATGTGGACAGACCACAGACCTGCACATCCCTCCAGGCCATCTGTGGGTTCCCTTCAATAATTACAGGTGTCTGAGACTTCTAGAGGTAGAAACATCTAGGGAGAGCAAAGGTTGAGCCTGGAGAGATTTCCAAGGTCAGTGACCTGACGGTCAGGGGGAACCGGCTCAGAGCAGCCTGTTCCTGACCATTGCCAACCGCGAGGGTGTGTGTAGAAAGTGGCCTCATTATATGCAGTTCCAAGCTCTGGAAGGAATCAGCCAGGGAGGGAAGAGCCAGGATTATCCAGAGAGCCAACAGCAATGGGTGTTATGAAAGCAGCTAGCTTTGCCCCACTGCAAACTCAGCCTGGTTTCTCTCTCCTTCCCTCCCTTATAAATCAAGTACCCCCCTCTTGGTTTATGAAGAAGCTTCGAGGTGGGGTCTGCTGCCCTCTTTCATCCTCTGGTAGCTTTTCAGCTTCAAGCTTCAGAACCCCAAGTGGAAGCTTCCCTCTCACTTGCACCATTGTATCCCCTTCCCATCCCTGATGCCTCCTGCCTCCCCGTGCAGCCACTCTCCACGTCATGGATGGGCATGTGGGCTGGATCTATACACCATGGGTGAAGCCATCAGTTAAGGGGTTTACTGAGTGCTTAAATCTATCCAGTGGCAAAATCCACCAGCATTTATTGCATACTTATCATGTATCAGGCATCATGCCAGGTGCCTCATATGCTTTATGTCATTATTGCCCCAACCAATTTTGGAAGTACTTCTTTATTGTGGTTGAGCAAACAAGTCCAGAGAACTTAAGTAACATGCTTGAAGTTTCAGGCAGAGCCAGAATATGAACCTATCAGTGTAAGTTCAGAGGGTGTGCTCCTCATGGAGAGGCAGCATGAGGAGAGCAGGGGTTTGGGGACAGATGATCACAGTTCGCAACCTGGATCCATGATCTACTGCCTGAGCAGTCGGTTCACTATTCTTTCTGTACCTCAGTTTTCCCATCTGTAGTCATGGGGATAATGATAGTACTACTACTCCCTTGCAGAATTGTTAAAGGATTGTACAGGTTAATACATGGAAAGCACTTAGGTCAGTGCCCAGCTCATAGTAAGCATTCTGTGCACGTTTGCTATTGTAATTAAGCATGACATTTAGGGTGGCCTCTGTGTCTTGGTGACTGTTCCCTGGAATGCTGCCTGAAACCTCTCTACCAGAGAGAGACGGGGCTTTCCCCAGGTCAAGGTACACTTGCTGAGATGTCAGATACACTTTCTCCCACAGTTCTGGCCAGGACTCAACAAACCTTCACGGAGGTGAGGATGAGGCGGGGGTGGAGGGAGGCCTCATACTTTCTCTGCTCCCCTTGCTGGCCTTTGCCCTCGTACACATTTAGTCTTGGCAAAATGAACAATGAGAGTGAGCTGAATTCCACAGACCTGGATTTGCAGCCCGGCTCCACTTTTTACTAATTGTGTGACTTTAGACACATTTTAAAAAGCTACTATGCCTCAGTTTTTTCATCTATAACCTGGAAGCTGGCAGAATGGAGGACAGCAAGAAGGATAAGGGCCTGATGGGAGGAAAGCCATTGTCCCCATGTCACTGCCTTTCTAACAGATGTGACTTAGTTTCCATTAGAACCTGCGACGGTTGAACTTATTTGAGGGAATTCCTTACCTGTGGTCTCTTTAGACTGTTGAGTTCCAGATACTCTAGTGAAATTCGAAATTCAGTGCCTAGCAAGGATGTGGAGAAAAGGGAACTTTTGTGCACTGTTGGTGGGCATGTAAATTGGTGCAGCCACTATGGAAAACAGTATGGAGGTTCCTCCAAAAATTAAAAATAGAACTACCTTATGATCCAGCAATTCCACTTCTGGGTACTTAGGCAAACAAACAAACAAAGAAAACACTAACTTGAAAAGATATCTAGATATCTCCACATTCATGTTCGCTGCACTTTATTTATAATAATCAAGACATGGAAACAACCTAAATGTCCATCGATGAATGACTGGATAAAAAAAATGTGGTATATTCCCAACTATAGAATTTTTTTTTCAAATGGCTGTTTTATGAAACACAAGTATGTTATAATGTTATAAGACAAAGATCTGCCAAGTAAAAATTATTTGGTCAAATATACTTAGAAAGTAGTGTAAGCCATATTTCTCCCCTCTGAGGTCTCACCAGGTATGTTAGTTGACTAATGTCTCTGAGAAACCCTGCAACGTAGAACTCTGCCCATCTTTGTTTAACTGATTCCCCATGGAACCATCTTCTTCTGTAATACACGTGAATATCCCTTGGTGCATATTTATTTGCAAACTGCTGAATTATAGTATAAGCTTTTTGAAGGCAGGAGCCATGTCTTATAAATATTGGCCTCTCCTAAGTACCTAGCAGTGTCATGCATAAAAACATTGGTCAGCAAGTGCGCACTTAGTGGCTGATCTGTCCGTCCTCTCCCTATTTTCTTTCCTTATTTTTCTTAGGTTTATTTCCAAAAGAGCAAAGGCCTGATTGCAATTGAATGTAATTGCCTGTTAATCATAATAAATTTATTTTCCTCTCTGCCAAAATTAAACCATGATGATTTATAATAATTTATTGACAAATATAATGGCATCACAAGATCGATTGTAATTCAAGCTCTGTCGCTGCCTAGTTCTGTGACTTCCAGCAAGTTGCCAATTTTTGGATGGACTAAGACACCTTGATTGCTACTTGCCAAACCCCACTCTTCCACAGTTTTTTGCATCTCCAAAGATTGGCATCACTATCAATTTATATACTCAAACCAGAAACGTAGGTAACGTTTTGGATTCCTTACTCCCACTTTCTTCCAATCCAGTGGCAATGGCTGGAATGGGGTCGTGGATCCCAATTGCTGGAGACAGGTCTGCTTCCCCAACAGTGCCACAGTGGCACTATATCTGTGCTTGCTCATTTCCTTTAGATGAGCAAGTCTCATCATTTGACACTTTTTTTTTGTTTGTGTCCCCAGTGCAATATAAACTTGATGAGCCAGAGACCATGTCTGTTCCTTGTATCCCAGTGCCTAGCAGAATAACTGCAAATACACAGAAGGTACTCAGTTTAAAAAAAAAAAGAAAACCTTTATTTTCTCAATCTGACAAATATGAATATTGCTTGTCTTATCTTTTGTTGGGCCTTACCACATACTTTTAAGTGTGCTCTAAGAAATAAATTCTTGCCAAAAAATGTATCTATTGAGTCTGTACCACATGCAAAGCATTGTGCTAATAAACATGATACACCATGAAGGAGCAGGTATTCTGGTACAGTGGAGAGAGAAGTTTGGGCTAAGGAGTCAGAAAGACCTACATGTTACCAGCTCCTCTTAACCTTACATTTCTGGTTAAATGTTACTTCCTCTAGCCTTATTCCCTCAGAAACTAAAACCAAATTGTTAGCATAGATGCCCTACTTATGTGCTTCCACAGAACCTGACTCCTATGTCCTACCATTTCCCTTCCTTATTCTCTGTTAGAATCGTGGGGACTATTTCTGTCTTGCTCACTTTCATTGACCCCTTCCCACCATCTGCGCCTGCACCCCAGCCTGTATTGGAAGGTTGAGAATTTCATGTGCTGCTTTGAACCCTTTGAATGTATCACGGTCCCAAAGTCCTAACTGTGAGCACCACTACTCTTGGCAGCTATGCCTCCCACACAGCAGGAAAGTTTCTCTGGTCAAAAGAATCAGCTGTCCCCTGTTAAGTCCTCAACATAATGAGTTTCAGTTTCCTGACAGCCCACGGAATTATTTAAATAGTCCATTCACATCCTCCCACAGGAAACAGGTCACCTCACCCTCTTGTTACAACAAAACCTGCCTCCTACAGATCCTGCTGATTCACTCTGCTCTCCTGCTTGCAACTTCAATGTGCTCCTGCTTGGTGTCAGTGCTGCCGTCCGTGGGCTGGGTGTTTATGTGTCTAATGCAGTAGTCCCCTTATCCACAGCAGTCATCCCTGAAACTAAGGATAGTACCAAACACTACATATACTATGTTTTCTCCCATACATACATACCTGTGATAAAGTTGATTTTTATATTAGGCACAGTAAAAGATTAACAACAATTACTAATAAAATAGGAAAAGTATAAGAATATATTATAATAAAAGTTATACGAATGTGGTCTCTCTATCTCAAAATACCTTACTGTACTATCTCAGCCTTCTTCTGTGATGATGTGAAATGATAAAATACCTATGTGATGGGATGAAGTGAAGTGAATGGCACAGGCATTCTGATGTAGCCTTAGGCTGCTATTGACCTGTTGATGCTTCCGGAGGACTCTAGGCCATGACAGTTATGTCTTCCACCCAGATATTTAATGCCTTTTCCATCTTCACTAAGGACTTATCATGCACTGTGGTCATAAGGTTAGCAGTTTGAGGTATGACAGTAAAACTAAATAAAAATTTATTTTTCCTTTGTTACAATTTCACAGAGAGAAGATTTGGCTTTACCTTAGATATTAGTTACCTCAGCACATAATTTTTTTTTTAAATTTCTGCATGAAGTTGTAATTTTTTCACTTAAAGGAAACACCTTAAGTGTCATATCCAAAAGTGTCACCTCCCACACTTTGGGGCCATTAAGTAACATAAGGTTTCCTTGAACACAAGCACTGTGATACCGTGACAGTGGATCTGATAACCAAGATGCTACTGACTGACTGAAAGGGCGGGAGCATCACTCAGCATGGCAACGCCGGGCACCGGAATGACTGACTGACTGAAAGGGCGGGAGCAGCACTCAGCATGGCAACGCCGGGCACCGGAATGACTGACTGACTGAAAGGGCGGGAGCAGCACTCAGCATGGCAACGCTGGACAACGGAATGACTGACTGACTGAAAGGGCGGGAGCAGCACTCAGCATGGCAACGCTGGACAACGGAATGACTTACATTCAGTGTGGGAGGGAGCAGGAGCTCGAAATTTCATCACACCACTTATAACAGAACACTAGTTAAAACTTATGAATTGTTTATTTTCGAACTTTTCCACCTAATAATTTTGGACCACAGTTGACCATAGGTAAAATGACAAAAAACAAAACTATGGATAAAGGGGAACTATTGCAGATCTCTTCTGTCTAGTGTCCGCGTTTGTGTGTTTGTATGCCCTCAGAGCCCGAGGGCATGATTCCCTCCCTTGTCAATGGAGTCAAGAAGAGGTAGCAAAACATTGCCCTCTTCACACACACACACAAAGGAGATATGATCGTACCCTACGCAAAATAGGCTACACATTTTTCTTGATACTGAATGTACATGAAAATATACTTCGGAGTTTTTAAAAAATATTCTGGGCCCCACTGCACATCCACAGAATGAGACTAATAGAGATGAAGCCCAAACATGTATATTTTTATAAAGTATCATTACTGATTCAAGAGGATATCCAAGATGGACTGCCCAGGGTAGTTGTTAGGAACCTCTTGACTATCTGACTGATGGGACCTTTGTACCTTTTCTAACAACATGGCTCAAAGGACAACCTTGTCATCCTGGAGAGAATGTCTGATAGAGACTCTTGTCCGGGATGACGAAGACTTGCTACAGCTTTCAAAACCCTCTTGAGCCCTTGGCAGACTCTGGGAATTGATCATGGCACTCTTTCTTACTAAACCTTGCCTCTGCCTCAGAATCCTTATCAGTTACTACCATTTCATGAATGCTATCATGAGAGATGAAGCCAATTTCTTTCCTCTGCCCAACTGTCCTTGATTTGTGCCCTGTGATAAAAGACACTCTGCTGCCTGTGACGGCCCTTGCAACGCCCATCTCTGCATTTCCATTCCTAGTACCAGGGTGTCTCACTAGAGAAGTACATGTTCTCTTGGCTCTTACCATTAGCCTGCTCAGGAGCCAATCCTCCCAAATATTTTTAAATTGCTTTAGGCCATTGGCCATATTTATTCCCTACTACACTGCACAAAAATTAGGGGATCAGGGACCGTGCAGATACTCCAGTACTTTCCAAAATTTGGAAGCAGTACTTTCAGCCTTTTGTATAGTGCATTTTCACCAATAAAATAAAAGTTGGTTTTTATCTCATTTGCATAATCGAACAACTTTCTTTGACTTGTTGTTTGCTTTTCTGATGTTCTTGTTTAATAAAAAAAATCAAATGCTTCTTTTTTTATCGCTTCATATTCATTTTGAAATATCCCCTAGTTTTTGTGAGCAGTATACTAATGCCCTCTTTTATGGGGTCTTAGTATGTCATACTATCTTTATATTCCTCTGTGCTGCTTTAAACCTCTGGGTTAGAGCCATGTGGAAATAATCATATGTAATAGAATTACCCGGTATAGGAGAGAAAACAACTCAAGATTTGGAATCAACATCCAAGATTGCTACAAAGTAGGTGGAAGGTACACTCACCTCCTTTCAAGACCAAACTAAAATTACAACTAAAATATAAACAATTAACCTAAATAACCTATTAGAGACTAGCTGAACAGAAGTCTTATAACCAAGGATTTATAGAAGGAGCCACATCAAGACTTGCCGAAAAGGTGGAGCTTTGAAAAGGGCTGGCTTTGCTCCCATGGGCAGTGGCTGAGATTCTGGAGGGATATCTCAGCTGCAAAAATTCTCCCTGAGGAGTATGGAGTCTCAACCCCATGCTAGGTGCCCCAGCCCAGATCAATGTTTCTCTCTCTCTTTCTCTCCTTCTCCCCTTCCCTCTTTCTCTAAAATCAATCAATAAAATAAAATAATGGGACTGAATAAACACTTCTATAAAGAGGATATACAGATGGTCAATAGACATATGGAAAGATTATCAATATCACTAATTATATAAGAAATACAAATTTAAACCACAATGAGATATCACCTCAAACCTGTCAGAATGGCTACCATCAATCAACAAACAAGTATAGGTGAGGACGTGGAGAAAAGGGAACCCTCATGCACTTGTTAATAGTAATATAGACTGTTGCAGCCACTGTGGAAAACAAACAGTATGGAGCTTCCTCAAAAATTAAAAATGAAACTGCCTTATGACCCAGTGATTGCACTTCTGGGAATATATCCAAAGAAACCCAAAACACTGATTTGAAACATCCCTATGTTCATGCAGTATTATTTACAATAGCCAAAATTTGGAAGCAGCCCAAGTGCCCATCAGTAGATGAGGAATAAAAAAGCTGTGGTACATTCACAAAATGGAATACTCAACTGTAAAAAAAGAAAAAAATCTTACCTTTAGCAACAGCATGGATAGACCTGGAAAGTATTATGCTAAGTGAAATAAACCAGTCAGAGAAAGACAAATACCATAGGATTTATGTGGGATCTAATGAACAAAATAAACTAACAAACAAAATAGAAACAGATAAACAGATTCATAGACACAGAGCAGACTGACAGCTGTCAGAGGGGCATGGGTTGGGGGGCTCAGCGAAAAGGTGAAGGGATTAAGCCACCGCCCCCCACAAACACAAGAACTCATAAACACACACAACAATATGGTGATTCTCAGAGTGAAGGGGTTAGGGGATAGAAGAGTGTAAAGTGGGGATAAATCATGACAGAGGGAGACTTGACTTTGCATGGTAAACACACAGTACAACATACAGATACTGTATTATAGAATTGTACACTTGAAAGCACTATAATTTTATTAACCAGTGGTATGCCAACAAATTCAATAAAATTTTTTTTTAAAAAGATCTGGAATCAAGATGGATTCCCTGACTCATACTTATTGATCTGTGAGACTATATGGGGAAATCATATCTGTACTTTAGTTTTCTTCATTTGCTAAGTGAGAACAATAAATATGTCCTTCCAACATTTTATAATGTTACAAGATAGTACGAATGGCCAACATTTGGAAAAGTTAAAACTAAGGTGTTTAATAGCAGTTTGTGGCTATTCCTTGCTTCTGCCAGGAAATTTCCCTCTTTTCCCCAGGGAGGCTCACTAACTAGGGCAGCTTTTCCAGAGAAGCAGCCATAGCACACATTTCATTACACTAATGTACATTCAATTAGAATGTAAAATGCCAGCCATCAGCCTTGAGGTGTTGATGAGTTGCCACTTAGAAGGACCACAGAAGCAAATTAATTGTATGTCTGTGAAGCATCAGAATTGTTAACTCTCCACCTGACTGGAAACTGGGCTGTTCGGGTGCCCGCTTCTGTTTCTTATTCATCAATTTTGAAGTTCCAGATGGTCCATTCGGTTCATATGAGTAAGACCAGTGACTTTCCTACCTTCCCTGACCAGACTTAGCTCATCCAGACCTTTGCTAAGCTGATGGAGTTGAACATAACCTGCACTTGGTTCCATCAGCAGTGGGATGGAAGTGGGTTGGTGACAAAGAGGGCAGGAAACCGAGTTCATTCTCACTGCAAATCACAACTTGAAAACTTCCTGATAAGTGTCTTTGCTGGTAGGCAGAAAAAGGGTTATTTTTGAAAAAAAAAAAGAAAAAAGAATTCTTCCTGAAATGTTATAAACAACATTCGGAGACTTAGAATAATAAGGATGAATCATGAAGTAAGAATAGAAAACTAATGATAATGTTAAATAAATAATCTGTTCTGTGCCAGACACTGTACATCTTTTTAGTCTTTTAAAAAGTTAATTTCAATTAAAAACTTATAAGTACATGGTTTCGGAAGTATTTCTACAAAGCTTATTAAAGGTAAATAAGTTAGCCTGTCATCCTTGCCCACTCCATCAAATCATTCCTATGACCCAAAGACTACTTTCTGCTTTGAACACTTGTAGCAGTTTCTTTGGTTATTTATCTCCACATTTCTCAACAAAGTTCTTAGTTACTACTCCTCTAGTTTAGGGATTATGTTTTGGCTTCCTGCTATGGCAAATGAGAATTCAGTTCTTTTATTACTGTCCTGAAAAATATAAACTCTGCTTTCTCCATCTTAAAATATTTATAACATAGTATCTGGTGACATCAAAATGACCAATTTGGCCCTGGCCAATTGGCTTAATGGTAGAGGATTGGTCTAGTGTGTGGATGTTCTGGGTTCTATTCCCAGTTAGGGCACATAGGAGAAGCACCCACCTGCTTCTCCATCCCTCATCCTCTTGCTTCTCTCTTTCTCTCTCTTTCTTCCCCTCCTGCAGCCATGGCCCAAATGGTTCCACTAAAGTTGGCCCCAGGTGCTGGGGATGGCTCCATAGCCTCCACCTCAGGTGCTAATAAGAGCTGGGTTGTTGAGCAATGAAGCAATGCCCACATGGGCAGAGCATTGCCCCCTAGTGGGCTTGCTGGATGGATCCAGGTTGGGGTACATCTGTCTCTCTGCTTCCCCTCCTCTCACTGAGTTTTAAAAAAAGGACCAGTTCAGCCATAAGATATGCACTTTTCTTGTACACATTTTTTTTGTTTGATCTTTCCCAACTTTCCTTTTCATCTTTGTTATTTTATTTTTAGATTTACAGTGCTTTTTTTATGAATACTTTTTGTAAAACCTGTTCTTATTTTGTGGCCACAATATAGTCTCCTTTCTCAACAAATATATTCATGGTCTTTTTCTCTTTTATACATTTCTCCTCACATTGTTTCTTTTTTCTACAAATTCCCTTGCCCCTTCCCCTCTTTTTGGTATTTGTTTTGGTCTTCATTAGACATTCAGGTTAGAGACTCTCTTCAAGTATCTTCAAGTCAACCCTGGGCTGTCAGCACATACTTAATAACAAGATACTAAAAAAGCCATATGGCTTAGAGGGGCATGAGCAAGGCTAGTGGATGGGCTTCATGGTAGGCAGGTCAGAATTAGCAAAGTCAGTAGCTACATGTCTTTTCTCTTGGAGTGGGCAGATTAGTCAATGAAGGCTTTTCCAGTTTCCCTTGTGAAGACTCTAAGTTCAGTGGCCAGACTGTAGGGAGGAGGTGAGTAGGGTGGAGGGGTGTCTCACAATTCGATATGTGGATGTTCATTAAATTCCACTGTTTTTCAGTTAATTATTCCTGCCGTTCATCTAGATGGCCCCTAATCTAGAGTCACACTGTCTCCAGAGTCAGTTTTTGTCTTCTGCTTCTGGGGAAGGGGAAGCTGAGATACAAGAGAAGGGGTATAAGGGTCTAACTGTATTGTAAATAGACTTTCAACCGGTCTCCTCTCTCTCTCTCTCTCTCTCTCTCTCTCTCTCTCTCTCACTCTCTCTCTCACACACACACACTTCCATGGATCCCTGGTTTTGTCAATTCTAGAGTCATTCTGCAGCTCTGTGATTGCTTCTGGACTCACCATGGGCAAATCAGTGTTCAATGTTTTAAAGCCCGCTGAGTCAGTTGTCCTTCATCCTTTTGCTTTCTAGCTTGCAACATTTTGTTGCTTTCTTTTCCTTTCCCATTCTATGTTCTTGTGGCTTTCTACCTTTCAAAGATAAACACTTTATTGTCTTTTTTATGGGGGCTGAGGGATTGGGAAAGCCATCTGTGTGCAATCTACCGTTGTTAACTAGAGGAAAGAAAACATCAATAAAAAAATTGGAAAGCACAAATAACATGATGTCTTGCCAAGATGGCACTGCCAGGGATTCAGAGCCAAAAGTAGAACTCGGGTTTCTTATATCATCTTTTCTCCCAAATGCAGTCCCACTAAAGAGCACTATTTCCTAAATTTATTAATATAAAACAAGTAATAAGAATTAACTTCACTGACTCCCAACTATGACCAGATGTATAAACCGGTTAGGGCTATCATAATAAAATATCATAGACTGGGGGCTGGGGGCTGAAACAATGCATTTCTGCTGAGGATAAAAAATCATGACAAACTGTCATGTGAAAAATGGATTGTAGAGCTTCAGGAAAGTAGATGGGGAATAAGTCAGGAGGAAGTGCCATGGTTCCAGTAGAGATGACTCTGCTTTAGACCAAAATAACAAACATAGAAATAGAGAAGATGTGGAGTTTAAAGTCTATTTTGGAGATAGAATAGTGCTTTGAGATGAATTGTGTATGGGAAGTGAGGATGCTGTCAACAATGAATGCCAGGTTGCTATGATGAACTTCCGGGTAGATGGAGGTGAAGTTACTAGAATAGAGACTTCTAGAGAAATAATAATAGGTAATGCTTAAGTAGACCTTATTTTATGTCAATTCCAGTAAAGTATATTAACTCATTCAATCCTCATAGCTACCCAGTGAGGTACATGCTATTAGCCTTTTTATAAATGAGAAAGAAGAGTTAGAGAAAAGTAAGGTAACTTCCTCAAGATCACCAAGCCAGAAGTAAGTGGGTTTTGAATGCATAATGTCAATTTTCAGAGTCTGTGCTCTTAACCATTGCGTGATATCACTTTATGGAAGAGCAGACCTAGGGGAAAAGGTTAAATCTCTTTTATGTGTTCATATTATCACACCTAAGATGAAACTACATGGTAGATAACTTCAACTTTCCCTTGCGGATGTACTCAACTCCTTTTTCCTGTGATACTTCTATTATAGTCACAGAACAATGTCTCCCTACCCACTCAAGTCAACCAACTATATACCTTTTCTTCTTTTATACCTGAGGTGCTAGACACTGCTGGAGAAGCCCACAGAGCTTTGGGAATTGCTATAATTACAAAATTAAAGCCACTGTAGTCCATAGAACCCTCAATAGCAAGCCACCCTGTGTATCTCGAGTGAGCTTTCTGCCACACTCCCACATTGACCTCACCAACTTCACTCTGCTCAAGTCTCCCCGCCTCCACCCCAGTCTGTTACCCTGGACGCTCAGTAGATAACCCTGTGCTCTATTTCACTAAGAAAATACAAACTCTAGATTGATACTTCATTATCTTCCAGACACCACCACCTATAAATTGATTCACACTCCCACTTATTCTAGCCTCTTTCATTTCCAAGTTCATGGAAAATACTTTCTTCATCCTAATTACGGTCAATCCATCCTGCATCTTGTGTTCAAGACTTGGTCTCCTCAAGAACTTCTTTCACAGATCATTCTAGTACTCTCCCAAACTTTCAACTTCTCTGAGTTGTCCTGCATCTTCCCAGCATTTAAAGGTACTCAATACTGTGTTACACACACATATGTTGCCATTCTTTTTGTGGCTCTTGCTTAGTTGACATCAAATGTAAGCAAATAATTTTTGATACATTTTGGTAAACTGGAATCATAACATGTCAGTTCTTTTGGATACAAGACAATTTAAAATTTTAAACTATGTCTTTAAGATCATTTATATTACAATTAAAAGTTACTGATGTTTTTCTAGTGCCAGAATAATTCTTAGAGTGAAATATTTTTAGAAAATATTCAATCATATTTCTTTCTAAGGTAGAATAATTTGTATAACCATAAGGAAGAAAAGGCCAGAGGTATACTTGCTCTTGAGTTTAGACTTCCTTCGATGATGTATCTCCACCCCCTCTTCAGTGTCTAATCAAATGTCTGTACGTAGGAGGTGAAACACAGAGGAAGAACAAGGACTAATTCTATCTGTAAGTGATAGAGAAAAAGAGCCACTCTTGCCTTATTTTTTATTTATTTATTTTTATTATTAAGTGAGAGGTGGGGAAGCAGAAACAGACTTCCGCATGTACCTCAACCAGGTTCCAATCAGCAAACCAACCCCCTATCGGGCAATGCTCTGCCCATCTGGGGCTGTTGTTCCATTGCTCAGCAATTGAGCCATTTTTAGCCCCTGAGGTGAGGCCATGGGGCCATCCTCAGTGCCCAGAGCCAAGTTTCTCAAACCATTTGAGCCATTGCTGTGAGTAGAAAAGAGAAAGAGAGAGGAGAGAAAGAGGGAGGAGAGGGATGGAGAAGCAGATGGTCACTTCTCCTGTGTGCCCTGACCAGGAATCAAACCTGGGACTTCCACACGCTGGCCAACTGAACCAACATGCCAGACCAATCTTGCTTTTTTAAAAAAAAAATTTTAATGGAGTGACATTGATAAATCAGGGTACATAATGTTCAGAGAAAACATCTCCAGGTTATTTTGACATTCGGTTATGTTGCATACCCATCATCCAAAGTCAAATTGTCCTCGGTCACCTTCTATCTGGTTTTCTCTGTGCCCCTCCCCTCCCCACACCCACTCCCTCTCCTCTCTCTCCTCCCCCTCCACCCCCACAGTAACCACCACACTCTTGTCCATGTCTCTAAGTCTCATTTTTATGTCCCACCTATGTATAGAATCATATAGTTCTTAGTTGTTTCTGATTTACTTATTTCAGCATAATGTTATCGCCTTTCTTAAGGAGAACATCCTTTTCTTCACTTAGTCACTCAAAAAGGGCTATTGAGTTTCTGCTACAAGGTAGGTAATGAGGAAAACAAATGCTAAACCTTTTCTTTTTTTTTTTTTGAGAGCGAGAGGCAGGGAGAGACAGGAACATCCAGCTGCTCTTGAATGTGCCCTGACTGGGTATTCGGCAATCTCAGCACTCTAAGTAGATGTTCGAGAGCTATGCAGCCAGAACTTAACTTTTAATTTTTAAAAGAGAAATAGACAGAGAAATGAAGGGAGAGAGAGAGGAGGGGGAAGGAAAGCATTTGTTGTTCCACTTAGTGATGCATTTTTTGGTTGCTTCCCGTGTATGCCTTGACTGGGGATCAAATCCACAACCTTGTTATTTTAGGATGATATCTTTTTTTTTTTTTTTTTTTTTAATAAATTTTTATTAATGGTAATGGGATGACATTAATAAATCAGGGTACATATATTCAAAGAAAACATGTCTAGGTTATTTTGTCATTAAATTATGTTGCATACCCCTCGCCCAAAGTCAGATTGTCCTTCGCCACCCTCTATCTAGTTCTCTGTGCCCCTCCCCCTCCCCCTAACTCTCCCCCTGTCCTCCCTCCCCCCACCCCTGGTAACCACCACACTCTTGTCCATGTCTCTTAGTCTCATTTTTATGTTCCACCAATGTATGGAATCATGTAGTTCTTGTTTTTTTCTGATTTACTTATTTCACTCCTTATAATGTTATCAAGATCCCACCATTTTGCTGTAAATGATCTGATGTCATCATTTCTTATGGCTGAGTAGTATTCCATAGTGTATATGTGCCACAACTTCTTTATCCAGTCTTCTATTGAAGGGCTTTTTGGTTGTTTAGGATGATATCTTAACCAACTGAGCTAACTGGCCAGGGCCATGAACCTGTCTTTAATATCTAGTGGGGACTCAATGCCTTTATAAATAATCATAATGTTGTTTCACAATCCCTTAGCCATAGTGTTAAAGTCCAGTGGACTCTGAAACAGAAGGTTTTTCAAAAGCTTACAACTCTTGTTTGACAGCAAACTTGACCCAACTGATTTGAAACAGTTTATACACTTTCTGTCAATTATTTAAACATATGCCATGTATTCAGCAACTCACTGAAAGAATATTAATATGTTACACTTATGACGGGCTGCCTCAGACTCAATGCAGGTGTTATGAATATGAAAAATCTGACTTCTGAAATGCTTCTGGCTGCAAGAATTTCTATGTACGGCTGACATACCTGTATAAAGAGAGAGACTGGCTTGAGAGCAAAACATTCACTGAGCACATCACTGTGTATCAAATATAATATAATGCAAATCACTTTATAGGCATCATTGTACTTACACCTCAGTACAGCTCAGGGAAGGAGGTATTGTAATCTTCACTTACTGGGCCTCCACTATGCTTAAAAACCTGCATAAGGAAGGGGCTTAGCCAGGACTCTAACTCTCATTTGTTGATATATGCATGCTGATATATGTATACCAAACCATTCAGGAGTGATTGCGAATAACAATTTGTGGCTGGTAATTAACTTACATTGTGTCATAAAAGATGTATAAAGAGAGAGCCATAGAGCCATATACACTCATTTGTTTAAAAAGAGTCCTAGAGGAGCAAACAGAAGAGGCAGAGATGTATATTGCTTCCGGATTTAACGAACAAATCATAGAGGAGGTAGAATTTGAGCTGATTCTGAAGGAGTCAGCAATCATTTTGCTTGTGAGCTGATAAACATGTTCCGTCTTCTCTGCTTGATGGAAAACAGACTCTTGGAATGGGTTCTGGCATCTGTTTTCTGTGACCCTTCCCCCGGGATCCCTCCTTTCCATGCTCTGTGAGAGGAGGCTGAGCTGGGCTCAGGGTTACACACAGGCTTATTCCCTTTGGGGTTGACTGGGCCTCTGGGAGCAAGGTCTGCATATTAGACCCCACTATACAGAATTTGAAGCTCAGTTTCCAGGCCACTGGCCAAAGAGGTGACCCTGGGGATCTCATAAAATATATTTTATTTGAGCAAGAAACGTACATTTGTCCTGACTGGTTGTACATCCAACTCCTTTGATATGTCTTAAAACAATAATAAGGGTCTGACTTGACTTTTGGGGGCTTACAAAGACCTGGTAGCTTCTCATGGAACTTCTAGAACTCTGGCCTTTGTCCCCCAGGGGCATGAAATATGCTCGCATCACAAGTTCTGGTGGTATGTCAGTGTTTCACTTGGAAGGAACCTGCAAACTTGGAGGTCTGGTTCATAATCTGGTGTGGCGGAATGTAAGCGCATCTGGGCGGGGGCGGGGGGAGTGGAGCGGCTGGGAGAGAGGAGGTTGTCCTTGTGCTAGGTGCTGAGGTGTTTAATAAGAAAAGGGAACAAACAAGAAAACCATGCCCAGGTCAGACTCAGGCTATGATCACAGCTGGGACCTGGAAAAAGGGGTTTCCAACAGGGCAATTTCCATCTGAGGCATTTCCATCCAGAGCTTAACAAACGGGAAGTTAGGAATGTTGGGTTAGCGTTAGATGGACCATAGTGGGTTTGTGACTGTCTTATGCTCGTCTTTCCTATGAGGGTGATGATATAGATCATCTTTAAGATCCCTCAAACCCGTATTTTTGTGTTTATGTCTCTAAGTTTTTAATTTTACACTTAAAATATTTAAGTTACAAAACCAAGGAGATTTTTTTTTTTCAGGTAAGATACACTTATACAAAAATATCTGCTTTCAGACAAATTTTTGCTCTTAGCCACTCTTGAATGATTTTGTACATATACCAGCACGCATTTATCGACAAACAGGAGCTTGAATCCTTGATAAGTCCCCTTTGTTATGCAAATTATTTAACCTAGTGAAGGCCAATGTCCTGATTTGTAAAATAGAGATTGCAATGTCTACCTCTCTGAGCTGTCCTGAGGTTAAAGTAAGCTGTATTTCAAGTGACTTACATACTGCGTGTGTTTTTGTGTGTACTTTAAGTGGGAGGCAGAGAGAAATTGGGAAGAGGATTTTGCTAGTCTAGAGGATCACCAAGTCTTGTGCTTATGGCAGGAGAATCAGAGTGTAAAGGGTTAAAGCAAGCTGCAAATCTGTCTCTGAACTGCCCAGTTTCTGAGCAACAGCCTTAAGCTCTGACGAATTTAATAAGCCCTCCTTGTCATGCACTGGCTCCGGCTGCATCTTCCAGGCTGGGGCAGAGTCAGCATTAGGTTTTGGCTGCTAGCCTAAGGATAATTACTGCGTAGTCAATTAGAGATTGGCCTGCCTCACTGTGTGCACCTATAATAGAAAAATTACTAGGCTGTCTAGTGTCAGAACTGACATCAAGTGGATCCTCCTTCCATTTCTGGCTTCTCTCATTCCACTCCAGGTTTGTCTAGCAATAAATTCTAGTTAATAATGACACCTTAGAGTCAACATGCTATCATTGTGAATCAGCACTTCCTCTCTTTGGGCCTGAGGCTTTGCAAATGTATACCAGGCTCTTTCACAATTGGGGAATGGGCATGATGGGATATCAAAATGAAGACTAAGTCTAAACGTACAAGAGTGTGTGTTAGTGCATTTAAATTTTCTTTTAAAAATCATAAAACTATGCAACGCTATTCTAATATAGTGTAAGTAATGTTTGCTCTGATTACAGAAGCAGCCCAGGCATAAAGAAGTTTTAAGATGCATCTATGTTCATTCCCCAAACATATATGGGTCACCTCCCTGTACTAGGACAATGCTAGAAGCAGGGTTTGCCAAAGTGAGCTGGATTTACTCTTGGCCAGCATGGGGCTTATAGCATTAATGGGAGACAAAGATATAAAAAGATAATGATAACACAGTATGATACAACGTGATGGGTCCTTTGACACGTAGGGACAAAGTATGTTGGAAACAGGAAGTGTGTTGGAAACAGAAAGAAACAACTGGTAGACAGGTAAAGTGTGTAGGTGTATTTGTGGGTATGTATAACATGCACGCCTTCTTTCAGGGAAGGTAAAAATACAGCTAAGACTTGAAAGCTGAATATACACTTATAAGATGACAATTTGAAAACGAAATTTTATAATTTCAGGGAGAAGTGCAGATTTGTCAGCCACAGGATGAAAACTATGGCAGTAAATTCGGGAGAGAGTTTCGGGCCATTTGGCAAATGGCCATTCATTGCTAACGTTTACCAGGCACTATGAGAAGGCTATTTCCTAAGAGTGGGGGCAAGAAGACATAGGCCCTGCCCTCATAGATTTCACATTTTAGTTGGGGAAAGAGAACAGAAGTAAGTAAGCAAATAAATAGAAATTGCAAATTATAGTCAAGTAAGTAAATAGATAATGCAGATATAAGTCAATGTCATGAAAGAAACTTGAAAAGAGCTCAGACAGAATCATGGGAGATACATGGAATAGGGTGTCAGCCACTAGAAGAGGTGATGTTTAAGCTGAGACCAGAAGGGTAAGAAGGAGTCCACCATGACACAAGTAGTCAGAGAGCATCCAGGGAAAAACAACAGTATAAATGAGGGCCCTGGGAGGGGGGTGGGATGGGAAGAAGGCTTTGAATACCTAGGAGAATACTGTTATGAAGGAGACAATAAATGAGGTAATGAGAGAGGAAGAGAGTGGCATCAGTGAGGTTGCAGGGAAGAACTTAATGCATTCCTATTTTCCACCCACCTCCTGATCCTGCCTGGTCCCAGCAATCAGCTCTCCATCGGCTTCCCACACACGTACAATAAAATCCAAAGTTCACTCAGGCCCCATTGACCTCTACTAACCTCACTTCCTACTACTCTCATCCCTGCTTGCTGTCCTCCTGACACACTGGTTCTCTTGCTTCTGCCTGAACTCTCTGAGCCCGCTGCCTTCCCAGGGACTGGGCATCTGCTCTGCTCTCCTCGGGGAAGGCTCTGCCCCCAGTTGTTACTGAGATCCACTCTCTCAGACAAGAATTTTTCCTGTCTTTCCTCAATTGTCAGTGGAGAGGCCTCACTCGAACACTCTAGCTAGTTGATCCACCTCATCCCCTGACACTGTTTCCTTGTCCTGCTTTATTTTCTATAATACTTCATTGTCACTACCAGGCACTTTCATATACATTTTCTTGTTTATCTGTTCATCTTTGGTGTCTTCTCCTAGAATATAAATTTCATGAACTGTACATGTGAGATCAGGACTAGCTTTGAGGAAGTGTGACCTGAGCTGTATAGAACAGGGCCCCATACACAGAAGGTCTCTGGGTTTAATTTAATTCCCTGGTGTTGCTGCCTTGATATTCGTAATACTTATATCTTTGAACTTGTGTGCTGTAAGCAAAGTCCAATGTGACAGTGGAGGGTGCACAGAGCAGAGGATGAGCAGAAAAGATACACTGGACAATAGCACACGTGTTCAATTGTGGTCCAACAGCAGTGCCCACGTGCACAGTTGTCCTTGCCGTTTGATGTGCAAGAGCACACCATAGGGCAGTCCAGGAAGCTTTTGTCCCTGAGGCAGTGTATAAGCCCAGGGTGAGACTCAGATTGGTGGTGGTGACAACAACATTGGCAGCAAAGCAGCTGGGGCCATGATTGTAGGAGAGAGGAGTGATTCTGAGTTGGGGAGCCATTTCAGAACACCTGGCAGGAGGCTGGCTTGCCCATCTATCCCTGGGCTTAAAGCTTTATACAAATACTGACTTTCCAGCCTAAGCACCAGGACAGAAATTGCTGATGCTCTGACAATAGCTTTGTCAGCAAATAATTACAAAATAAATACATATCATATATATTGAAATTGTAATAAAGCATATTAGGGGGTTATTATAATTCTTCAGAGTTTTGAAAACTGCTGCAGTATGTCAAAGTAAATATTTACAACCTTAGAAATAGACATTAAATATAAAGATTGTTGCATATAACAGAAAGAATACCATTTTTATATGAAGCTTCCAATGAACCAACTATTAACAAACACAATGATTTTAAAATTATTTTTTCTCTTAATGAAGATACAATAATAAAAATGCATGAACAGGCATTTTGAATCATATACAAATCATGAAGTTACTTTCAGTTTCTTATACAAACTCCATAAGTTAAATAAAGTCAAGAGAAACAAAATACTGTACCATTGGGTAAATTTACATTTAAAATTAAATGTAGAATTACACAGAACTCATTTTTAAGAAGGGTTAAATAATTTTAGAAAAGTGGTTTTGTGAGAATCATCAGGTCTAAATGTAATAAAATTTATATTTCAATATAATTTGCCTGAAATTTATCCCAATGTTGTTACAGCTTATAAAATATTTTTAGCAGCTCAGTCATAGCTGCATCAGCAGGAAGACTCTCAGAATTAAAAATTGTCAAACATACTTGCAATCTTGCATTTGACAAGAGTGATTGATATTTTTTCAATTTTATTTCTTGAAATGAAATTGTTAAAAGTATAAATTTTGATGACATAAATTAATATGCAGAAAAGTGACCCAGAAATAAATCTTATGATCAATCAAGCAATAACATTAATAAATTACTTATCATAATATACACAATTTTCACACCAGAAATATTGCTTTTCAATATGTAAGTTTATGTTATTTATTACTCATGTATCACTATTACTCCTATTATATATATTTTATAAACAATAAAATTTTTTAAAGAAAAAAGTTTTATATTTTAGTACCTTTTAAAACACTATTTTCCTGCTTTTTAAATAAGTTCCTTACTTTCACTTTGCACTGGGCCTCACAAGTTATGTAGCCAGTCTTGAGTCAAGATCCTAGCAGAAACAGATTGCGATTCCGATAGTTCCAGAGACTTGAATTAGGAGAATGCTTACAGAATGAGAAGAATTAAATAATAAAGACTGTCAAAGGACCCATAGACCAACAGTGATAGGAAGATGTTACCACACTTAGGACTCTAGGAGCAAGAAGAGAGGTAAGTGTTCAGGCTCCAATAAGAGCTGGGGCCACGGAGGAAGTGTTAGCTAGTAGGAGTTCATTGGAGGGATGCAGCTATGACCAGAATCCATGGGCCAAAGCCCTGGGAATGAGGGAAAGAAATACCCCGATTTCTCTCACCTCTCAGCTTCCAATCTTCTGTTGTATCTCCCATTGTCCAAACTCTACCAGAAGCTACAGAGCAAGGCAATCCTGGCATGAAGTCCACAAGCGGCAGTCTCCTGAAGAAGAGAACAGGCAGAGGAGGGAGGAGAAAGGATTGCTGTTTGTGTGTGTATTTTGAATACAGAAGATGAGCGTTTGTCTGTTAAAAACACTGTTATATCCCAAGCACCTGGAACAGTGCTGGACACATGGTGAGTGTTCAAAAAAAATATCTGTTGAGTGAAGGGAAAAACAGACAACTTCACATATGATTTAGTAATGCTAGGAACTTATTATTCCTGTCTTTCTTGTGAATGATCTTTCCACTAATGCACCTCACTCCACTTGGCATAATTGCAGGAGAAACATCTAAAGACTTAGATATCAGGGTCACGTGTACATTGCTACTTGCTAAGCTCAGCTGTCCTCTGTATAAACTCTGGCATCCCAGGCAATGCCTTTGCAGTGAGCCCAACTCTGATATCTCAGCCATGGTCGATTGGACCATGTAGCAAAAAGTCTTCTGCATCTGAGGGGGCCTGGTAGGACATCTGCCCACTCGGTCCACTCCAGTCAAATTCTCATTTTGGGGAAGTATACTTGCTGAGTGAACAAAGAGAAAGTGGATCTTTTCTTACTTTTTTTTTTTTTTTCATTTTTCTGAAGCTGGAAACAGGGAGAGACAGTCAGACAGACTCCCGCATGCGCCCGACCGGGATCCACCCGGCACGCCCACCATGGGGCGACGCTCTGCCCACCAGGGGGCGATGCTCTGCCCATCCTGGGTGTCGCCATGTTGCGACCAGAGCCACTCTAGCGCCTGAGGCAGAGGCCACAGAGCCATCCCCAGCGCCCGGGCCATCTTTGCTCCAATGGAGCCTTGGCTGCGGGAGGGGAAGAGAGAGACAGAGAGGAAAGCGCGGCGGAGGGGTGGAGAAGCAAATGGGCACTTCTCCTGTGTGCCCTGGCTGGAATCGAACCCGGGTCCTCCGCATGCTAGGCCGACGCTCTACCGCTGAGCCAACCGGCCAGGGCCTTTTCTTACTTTTTAATGCCCTACACTAAAGACTATAAACTGGACAGAGAAAGTCTCTAACTAACATTTGTGAGGACCTACTATGTGCCAGACATTTTGTATGCATAAGAAGCTACATGGCTATGCTATACCCATGACATGACAAGTGTAAGAACAAAATGCCAACAAGCTGAGCAGAGCAGACTAAAATGAAAAGGAATTCATTGATGCTGGGCCAATACTAGCAATCACCTATCTCAAATTTATTGTTATCAGAAAAAATAAATAGCTATATTTGTTTCAGCTAATGTTAGTTGGGTATTCTATTACTAATAGCATCCCTAACAGATACACTAATCTCTGTTCCAAGAATGACCCCCTGCTTTCCTCTTCTGCTTTGATCTGTTGTTGGCACTACTGGGCACTGCCTCATTTCATGGGGAGCTCTCTCAGCTGATGAATGTGCAGGACTCTTGTATGGAATTACATCCATTCCACTAGAATCATGGGGTTGGAGGTCATACCTATTAAATGTTTAAAGTTATATATTTCTAAAATCTTAAAACTTTCCTTGCTGCATTGAAATCTTCTCTGTGTCATAATTCTTGGAGTGGTAACTTAGTTTCAGGTGTGGGTGTGTGTGTGTATGTGTGTGAATGAATTCCTGGAACCGTAGGCATTTAGCCTCCTGTTTTACTTCTAGATTTATGAGGCATGATGCTGCCTAAATCTTAACTGCAGGGCAATTGAGATGGGAACATAAAGCACACAAGCAATCAATACGACACTTTTAAACAGGAGTTCTGTGAATTGGAGGTTGTTTTAAATTATCTTTGGAAGTAGGAGATAAAGTGAGGGAGTAGAAAGGCAATGAAGACTGAGGAATAAAGATGCTGTCTGCTCACCAAATAAGCTGAATGTCCATGCTTTGCTTCCAGCAGCCAAGGAAGGTTACCTTTTACATTGAATCACATGAAATCCCTGACATTTGACTAAGATATTTTATCTAAGATACTGTAGCTTCAATTAACAACAACCTAAATTTTTAAAGTAAAAAAAATATTTCTTACTACTATTTAGTTACTAGTGTATATATATTTATTACATAAACACACTTTCTGAAGAAAATAATACAGATAAGTAAAAAGAAAAAATGGTCATATATGCATGTGATACTCATGTATATGCTCTTTTTGATTCTTTCTTAGAATTTCTGTGTCTCTGTTTACATTATATATCTGTTCTGGCATGCTGTCTACTTTACCCAGTAGAGCCTTTACTATGTACCATATTTCCCCATGTATAAGATGCACTGTTTTTCGAAAATTTTGGGTGCATCTTATACAGTGGTTGTAGGGGTTTTTTATTTGCATTTTCCACTTTTTCATGCTTGTTTTTGCACTCATTGTTGAAGACAGAGATTCGTCATCAGACACAAGCTAATGGATGGAAGTTTTGACAGTGAGCAGTTGTATAAATTTTATCATGAATAAAACTTGAGTTCAATAACTTTATGTAATACATTTTTTTTTCAAATTTTGGGCGCCAAAATTAAGGTGTGTCTTATACATGGGTAAATACGGTAAATCATAAGTGTTTTAAATTCCCAGTCTGGTAATTCCAACATCTCTGTCATTTCTAAGTCTAGTTTTGATGCCTGCTTGCTCTGTCTTAACAAACTATATATATTTTTGGTTCTTAGTATGCCTTTTAATGTTTGTAAACCATGACCAGATATGATGTACTAGATAAAAGGAACTATTGTAAACAGGCCTTAGTAATGTGATGGTATAGTGCGGGGGAGGGGAAACATCCTATTGTCTTATGATTTAGGTTTCAGTCTTTTAATGAGCCTGTATCTCTAGACTATGAATTTACACGTGCTGCTCAGTCCCCCCCTTAAGTGAGACAGGATGGCTAGAGCAGGCTGGAGTTGGGTATTTTCCTTCCTTCAGGCTGGTCTGACTCTGAAAATCCTAATGTTAGGAAGAACAGAATGCTCTGGTGTGTTTCAGAATGGCTCCTTTTTCCCTCCCGTGGCTGGAAACACACGGAGATTTTTCTCTGAATATTCAATGTGAGAAGCTAATTCAGCTCCTGGAAGAAAAATGGACAAAAAGGTGGGGGCCTTTCTATGACTGGGTCCCCCTAGAGGTTTTATCTCTCAGACTTGTGCATATTGAGCCTGCAGCAACTCATCAATGGCAAGTTAGGTGTTCCTCCTCTGGCACTGACTACATAGAGGTCTTGACTCTAGTAAATTGTGATTCTCTGTATCCACCTGTCTGTTTCTCCAATTTTGGAGGCAAGAAAACACTAAGTGATTTGTAGGACTGGGTGGTGTAGTTCACTAAGGCAGAGAGTACAGAAGGACAAAAAGGGGTTCCACTTTGGACTTACTGAGGTTGATGTGTCTGTGGGCTATGCAGGTGGTCCAGGAGACAGTAAGGTATAAAATACAGAAGAGTAGGTGAAAGAAAATACAAGATTTCTAATCATTAGCAGTTAGATGCCTGGAAAGACATGGGACTGGATGAACTTAGTTTTGTTTTAATTGTGTAGACTTCTATCTACTTCTGGATTGTTGGATTGTAAGCTTCTTGAGAGAAGGGCCCATGCCTTTTTATTTCTGTATATTGGGTGCCTTCCATATTGTATGTACTCAAAATGTTATGGCTGAAAACTGTTCAGGGAAAGGATGCCAAGTACTGTGTGTAAAGTTTATTGAATCATTAAAGCCCATAGAGTAAGTAGTTTTGTTATACAAGAAAAAACTGGGGCCCAGACAGATTTTTAAAAACCTCATATCTCACACATGGTCAACCAGAGAAATATACTAGAAATCCTGGACATTTGATTCCAGAGCCTATACTTTTAAACACTAAACGATGCAGTTCTTCCCCCATCTTGCATAACCAGGAGAAACAAAAAAAACAATAGAATAAACAGCAATTGGCCTTTGAGACATGACCTGGACTTTGACAGCAGAAATGGGGAAACCTTGGTAGGTTTGCCAGATTTAGAAAATAAAAATATAGGACATACAATTACATTTGAATTTTAGATAAATGACAAAAATGTTTTAGCACAATATATCCCCTATAACATGTACTATACTGAATGCTTCAATTAGGCCAGAATTTTCACTCTTCCGCGTAACTTTTTTACCTTTATACTTCATAGATTATGCCAGTCATTTCTGTGGGACACTCTACTTTTATCTTTTTGCCAATCTTAACAACAAAATCTATCCTTCAAGGTCCAGCCATATTAACTATCACTTACTCAGCACTTTCCCACCTACAAAATGCATCCACATAGATGAGCTTGCTTGATTTACAAAGCAGTCTAACAAGTAAGCAGAGTATGCATTATTAACCCCTCTGTACAGATGGGAAAAAACAACTGAGGCTTCAATCCAAATTATACAGATCATTTGTTCACATAACTGGGACTCTGGAGGGAAATTTTCATTCCTTTTCCATTATCCCACATTGAACCAGTCTCAGACCTTCCATTTTGACTTTCTTTTTAAATAGAGAGAGAGACAGAGTCAGACAGGAGAGGAGCTAGGAGAAGCATCGACTCGTATCACTCCCCACTCTTGAGCTCAAATTGGCTCCAGACTTAGAGTTTACTCTTATTGTTCAAAATATATGTCTTATTTTTGCAGCAACATGTAAGTTATCTCAAGACAGGAATCTGCCTCCTCTCACATTTCCCCCTTCCCTCCTTCATATATATCCAAATCACACCGATGAACCTTCCCCAAATCCCATACAATGGTCTTGATAAGCCACACAGGTCTGAACAACCTACAAACTTTTGTGAGTTTTTGGCAGGGTGAAAATTGTCTTTTGGTTTTCAGAGATTAACAAAAAAATCTTTGCTTCCAAGATGTGGTCAAATATTCTCTCCTGGTATCTTCAACTTAGTGGTTTCTTCTGGGTAGACTTTACTATTTACCATAGAAATGTCCAGAACAATAGCCAATGAATAGGTTGATTTATCTAATAGTAACTCATTTTTTCCATTGTACATACAACAATACCTGATTATACCTGCAATGTGCTACACATTGATTGCATCAGGCAGTGGGATCAAAATGGGAGCCACATGGTCCCTCCGTTCAAGGAATTCAGTCTATTAGACGTGATTTCACTTTATACAAATGCTAGAGTACAAAGCATGACAGATAAATGCTGTAAAAATTCAGGGGTGGGAGGTATTTACCTCTAGTTTGGAAGAACAAGAGAGTATAACTACAATTTTTAACCTTGGTTCTGCTCTAAAATTCATTCAGCCAGTTCTGATATGTTAATTATGTGGATTGTAGTCTCAGAATAATTACTGTGATTATCTCAAGAATTTTTAAAAAGAATAAATGCTAATGTGAGTAAATGACAGACTCAACAAGCAGAATTAGAGAGAATTGTCAAGTACAGCAAAGGAAGGTTAAGAGTTCCCCACTTCTTCACCCAGCTCTTTCTCTGCTCCAGTGGGAAGCAGCATGACTCAGTAGATGCCTTTGTAGTAATTTTTCTTTTGCATATAGCCATTTTATGAATTTCTTTCTTTCTGTTTCTCCTGCTTCATTTCTTCCCCACTCCGCATGTCTGTCTTCCGTGTCTTATCTATCCTAGTATCTTTCCGCACTTACCTTTCCTAATTTATTTTTTGAAACTTCCTCTTTGCATCATTCATTCACCATTCATGCTAAGCAGGACAAACTGGTATTTGTCATTGTAATTTAGTAACTAGTGTTCACCAAATGAATATTAAATAACTAAGCTACAAAATACTACTACTACTTTGCATTGTTATATCAATTCCAAGTTTTTTGCCTGACCAGGTGGTGGTGCAGTGATAGAGCAGCGAACTGGGATGCAGAGGACACAGATTTGAAACCTCAAAGTCTCTGGCTTGAACACGAGCTCATCTGGCCTGAGCAAGGGGTTGCTGGCTTGAGCATGGGATTATAGACATGACCCCATGGTCATTGGTTTGAGCCCAAGGTCACTGGCTTGAGCAAGGGGTCACTCACTCTGCTGTAGCCCCACAGTCTAGGCACATATAAGAAAGCAATCAATGAACAACTAAGGAGCTGCAATGAAGAACTGATGCCTCTCATCTCTCTCCCTTCCTGTATGTCTGTCCCTATCTGTTACTCTCTCTGACTCTGTCTCTGTCAAAAAAAAAAATCCCAGTTTTTTAAGTGATTTTGTGTGTTTGTGTGTGTCTCATATTTTTTCAGTTTTATTGAGATATAATTTATATACAGCACTGTATAAGTTTAAGGTATACAACATAATAATTTGACATATATTGTGAAATGATTGCCATAATAAATTAATATCTATCTCATATAAGTACAAAAAGAAAAAGTGAAAGAAAAAATGTGTTTCTTGTGATGAGAACTCTCAGGTTTTTCTTTCTTAACAACTTTCATGTATACCACACAGCAGTGTCAAGTATAGTCATCATGTTGCACATTACATCCCCAGTATCTTATAAATAAATGCTTATTGATTATCATATCTCTTCAGTATAGACATGGAACTCAACCACCTCAGAATTAGATAGATGTCCAGGTGTCCAGCATCTCTGGAGGTCCTTAAATTTTTAATCTACTGAGATCCCTGGCCTAACCCATCGAACAGCCAGGCTAAGCCTTCCCGTGCCTGGCAGGCAGTCATGATCCTGACCTTTCTGTGCCATCCTCCCCTGGGGTAGCATGGAGGATAGCCTAGCCAACTGTCATTGTTTTTGATGTGAATATCCTTAAGAATTGGACTATTTCATGAGAGAGTTGCCAATTATTATAGAAAATAGGCATTTTCCTATTTGGTCCTATTATATAAATCTATCCTTATGCCACATCCCCTGAAGGAAGAGATGTCCTAACCCTCCCTAAACAAGTCGTTTTTGACTTAGACATTCTTTACCTGTTCTTACATTAGACCTCATCACAATCTTTGGTAACAGGCATAAATTTAGGCATTTTCAATTCTATAACACAGACTCGCTTCAAAGAGCACACACAGATGAGGTCACACAGAACACCACAACTCCTAGAAGACCACATACATCAAACAGCCCAAGCCCTAAATGCCATTAATGAGGAACAAGACTCTGGTTGCTATGGTAGCTGATACCATACTGGCATTAGACTAACTACAGGCATCTCAAAGTGGAGTATGTGCCTTGAAGGGAACCTCCTACTGCATGTGGGTCAGTAACACAAGCAAGGTCTGTGAAAGAACATAACAAATGAAACAATGAACCAAAATGACTGATATAATTACTAAAATATTCCCATAGATTCCCTGGACTCCATTGATTATTTCTCCTGGCTATCTCTATGCCTGAGGCATGGGACTCCTTACTATGTGACAATGCGTCAGGGAACTACAATGACAGTTGCTGGCCTTATTACTTTAGATTGGTTTTGCAAATCTGAGCTCTCCAAAGTATACTTTTATTGACTGGAAAACTGGGAGGTTGCTGTATTAACTCAGATATCTTGGATGAATTGTGAAGAGCATAGGAAAGAAACTTGAATCTCCAATGATATTTGATTTAGTGCTAATAAACTCTGAGTCTCATCTCCTCTTGTGTCTGTCAACTAACTATACAGTAAGGTTCACATTCTCTTACTTCTAGCCCCTAAGTTCAAGGGTGCTCTTACTACCTCTTGCAAACTTCAAGGCAGGACGTAGGCTTTCCTCCCACTGCCAGGACTTTCTCTCTGTCAGTGCTGGACCTTCTCCAGCAGACCCATCCCTCTTGCTCCTCACCTGGGAACTTGTCCACCTGCATAATAAATCCTTCTTCGCTCATACCAAAGGACCACTCTTCAGACTATTGATATCTACAGCTAACCTTTGGAGGAGGCTTTTCCTCCTCCATGTTAGGATGAAGTTGTTTTTTCAGATATTATTAAAATTATTTTGCTGATGAGGAAACTGAGAGACACTGTCAGGTAGTCAAAGATTTCTGAAGCCAAATTGTTTATGACAAATCTTTTGGTGTGTGGTAGGATGCCAGCCAGAAGATTTCTCTAACTGGAAATGGCATCTTATAGCTGTGGCTAGAATTAAGAGAGAGGCTTCTAACCCCCCTAAAAGAGGTGTAGATGGGTGGGGCTTGGGCTGGTTGTTTGGTCCTAAAGCCTCCATGCTCTTGAGCTAGGAGATAGCCATCTAGGAAGTCATTTTTACTCCTGTTCACTGTGTGGCCATATTCTTGTGACCAACTTGTCTGACCATCTATCTCATGGGAGAAAATGCTTCAGCTTCCTTACTCCTGGCAAATGGTTTCTTGGGTGATCAAGTACACAGTAAAACCACAGTCTTCAGAAAACTCAGGCCATGACAACATCCTAGAATACAGGAGTTATTAGACATAGTAGAAGAACCATATTGCTCAATCTTTGCTAATAAAATTTCTTAAAATGCATTAATCTGCTTCTCTTCCAAGAGAAGGTTGATATGCTAAACATGACTGATGGTCTATTTGTATCCTCAGAGTACAAAGTAACTGTGATACATATTCTGCTTCAACTGTGATGTTAGAGGACCCTAAGATGATAAAAGGAATGTATGGGCTCTAGTATATATGATGAAAAAATAAAATAGCAAAATAGTAATGGATTTTCTTCTTGATCAGCTACCATGGGTCAGGCAATTTATACACATTATCTCTTATATCCTTACAACAAATTTATAAGGTAGTTACTACTGATATTCCCATTTTACAGAAGAAGAAAGTGGGGCAAATTTTGAGATCATTTAGCTAGCAAAAAACAAAACTAGTTTTCAAGTACACATCACTCTCCAAATTCTAAATTAGAAGCAGTGTCTCTTTTTCCTTTGATGTCTATGAAAAGCAAAATGATTTCTCCCTCCCAAAAGGCATCTGCATTCTAATCTCCAGAATGTATAACTGTATTACCTTACAAGGCAAATGTGATTTTGCAGATGTGACCAAGGAAAAGATCTTGTGATGAGGAGATTATTTTTTGGATTATCTAGATGTGTTTAATGTGATTACAAGAGTCCTTATAAGAGAAGAAGATGGGAGGATCAGAGTCAGAGAACATGTGGCAATAGATACAGAGGTTGGAAGAGATAAAGCCATGAACCAAGGAATAAAGGCAGGCTCTGGGGCTGGAAAAGTCAAGTAATAGATTCTTCCCTTGAACCTCCAGAAGAAACACTACTTCTACTAACCCTGATCTTAGCCCTAGACCCATTTAAAACTTCTGACCTCCAGAACTGTAAAACAATAAATTTGTGTTCTTATAGGTTGTTAGGTGTCTGGTAATCTGTTACAACAGCAATAGGAAATTAATACAGTGTCCTATTGCACTTTAACTGTAATCTTTGATAACACTTTTTATTTTGTAGAATATAAATATATGTATATTCCAGCAAAAATGTATTTGTATGTATGTTGATTATATATGTATGTGTATACACACACACACACACACACACATATATACAACCAAAATTTTTACTCTTTTTTTTTAGTCTTCTATACCTACCAAATTTTAACTTTCTTCATTGTCTATGTTATACTAGGCACTTTATAAATAAAGACATTTAATCTTCCTAACAAACGGTGGTAGAGATAGCTAGCTTTCCATAAAAAATGTGTGCTTTCTTTTCATGGTGCAGAGTTGTTTGTAGAAATCGGTTGCTCAACTGGAGACTGCACTTTCTATAAATCTTTGTTGTGTCTAGGTATGGCCCCGGGACCAGTTCCTGTCAAGGAAACCTGAGCAGAGGTGATGTGGTTCGGAAGCATGTATCCCTTTTCCACCCTTCCTTTAGCTTTTTCAGAGAACTGAAAAGCTATGTGTTAATAATGGAGGACTCATAAAGTAGAAGAAGCCTGGGCAGTAGAAACGGAGATTGGAGAGATAAAGCCATGAACCAAGGAATAAAGGCAGGCTCTGGGGCTGGAAAAGTCGAGTACCTGTAATAGATTCTTCCCTTGAACTTCCAGAAGAAACACTTCTACTAACCCTGATCTTAGCCCTAGTCCCATTTAAAACTTCTGACCACCAGAACTGTAAAACAATAAATTTGTGTTCTTGTAGGTTGTTAGGTGTCTTGTAATCTTTAAAGAGCAAGAAATGAACTAAAACTTAGTGATGTATCTGTATATCAGCTAGTGTTACTTAAACCATATGCCAACCCTAAAGTATATATTACTAACCTCATGTTTAATGGTTGTGAAACTAGGGCTCAGAATGATGAAACAACTTGACCAAGGTAATAAATTTGAAAGTGGCAGAGGCAGAATTCTGTCTCCAAAGACCAGTGTATATTTCACAATTGTACATAGTATCTTCTATGAAAGTGTTGGCCAATTGAAGAAATTCTTTTCTTTTTAGATGTCTCTGAATTATAGATTTTAGGCCTAGAAGTCACTATAAGGATCATCTTCCCTTAAGTTTACAGAACTTCAAACATGAGTAAAGGGAGACCTCTCAATGCTAAGTGACTGGTCCACATAATAAGATACAGCTGGGACCAGAATGCAAGCCTTCTTTTCATTACCCAAATGCTCCTGTATGTCAGCTTGTTTTTTTAGTCAAAAATGGTTTTCAAACATTTTTATATAATATCGCCCATTACCACTGAACGTCGAGTCTTCTCTTTAGAATAAAAAAAAAGTGCATTAAAAAGAAACCCTCTGAGGCTATTATAGCCCGTCATGTTATATATACCTTCTTCTATTCTTAGGTTCTTGTCCTATTGAGACTAAATTATCTTCATGCTATAAAAATAAAAGTCGCAGAGCACTGAACAGATGGCAAGTTGAAAGAATGAGCTGAGGACTCCACATCTTGGAAGTCTGCAAATATGTTACTACAGTAAACATATTTTTAGCAAATAAATTATGACGACTCGCATGTTGATCTTGCAGTAGAATTCCCTAGTTTGGTTCATTTGTCCTCTAATGATAGCGGAACTTCTTTGCAATAGACAGTTATTTCTCCCACTTTTCAAGTGTGGGGGTGAATCTGAGAACACCAGAGAGTTCGGTAAAATTGTAAAAATACAATTATGATTTTGTAGCTGGGTAAAATTTTTCTAGTGAGATCAGAACACGGGTATAAGATGAACTATTTTGATTTCTGCTACTGATCTGATTTCATAATTTAACATGTAAATTATAATATGGAATAATTTCTTCAAAAAGCCATAATATCTTTAATAATTACTGCTCTGGGAAATGGTAATCTGAAAATCTAAATATGCAATATGCCATGAGATGATGGCAGAGCCACTGTATTTGCAGTTCTCCATGATATCTTTTTATTTTAACTCAGTATCTTAGCATCAAGGAATCTCAGTGCTGGAATGGAACTTGAGGGCATAGAACAAAGAGTCTCCCCAACCTCTATTACCTGGGAATTACCTTCAAGCTGTATCGGCATAATAAATATGCTCTTCATTTTTTAAAGAATTTTTCTATAAATTAACTTTCAAACTATAAATTAACTTTAAAATTTTATCAGCATTCTTGAGGTGTAACCTGTATAACCTAAAATTCACTCATGTTCATGCAATGATTTTTACTGAATTTACTGGGTTGTGCAACCATAACCTCAATTAAATTTTAGAACATTTCCATCACCCTAAAAGGATCCCTCCTGCCCAGTTTCACTCCTGGCTCTGAATCCTTTGCCCTAAACAAACAATAGTGTACTTTTGTTCTCTCATAGGTTTGCCTTTTCAGAAAATGTGTTATAAATGGAATCCTACCATATGTGGTCTTCTATGTCTGATCTCTTAGGTTTCCTTCAAAGTCAATCAGTCTGTCGGACCAAAGCTGTGTTCACTTCACTCCTGGGACTCCCACGGGAGCCAGTGGAGCAAGCCACAGGTGAGACCTCTACACAGGGTTCTTGATTACGATCAGCTCGCCACACAGCCCCAGATCTTTTTACAAAGCACAAGGAAGAAAACAACTGACCTTGCTCTTTCCCCAGCTTCAGCTACAGAAATCTCGTTATGACTTTAATTTCTTTTACAAAATCAAATTTGACCATCTTCTTAGTGCTCCACCATGGCCATGACCTTTGCAGAGGGGCCTGAGTGTTTCACTTAGCCATACAATTGGTAGGAGTGACTGGTAACACATGAAAAGTGGGGACTTAATTCAAGTTTGTGACCTGTGCTTGTTGGACACCACTCTTTAGGAGGAATAATCGCAGTTCCTGATCAGGAACGGAGTTTGCTGTGTTTCTGTACTTGTAGGCATGCCACCAGCCAGGCAGGGTCTGGGGAAGTCCTGGCTACTAAGGGAATCACAGACTTGTTAATGCTCAGTCCGGCGTGACTGAGCACCACGTGTCCCTCTAAGAAGTTGGAGGATACTGGCTGCTCAGGGTCACATAACCAGTTAGCATGTCAGAATCTCCTCCTTTATAAGAATTAACCAAACGAATTGTTCCACCAATTTAAAATGGCCAGTGAAGAGCTGTCAATCCTATCTATATCTTGGGCTGGGCCAGGATCCCCTGATGAGTCAAATGAAACCACAGGCTCCTCTTCTTCCAGTGATCTCTACTAATTCTAAGCTTTGTAGACATACCGCCCCCAGTACTCAAAGACTTGGGTTTCCTGGAAGCTGCCCTAAGGGTCGTGAGAATTGCACTGTCACGTGCCCTAATCTGTTCTGCTTTTGATTGAGAATACAATGGTCTCTGATTATCTTTAAACCTCTGACTTGCATCCTTGACTTAAAAACAAAAAACAAAATAAAAAACATTATTTTTTTGACAAGTATTTTTCTCTGGTTCTTAGGTCTATACAGGAATTTAATCTCTAGCAGCACAATATGGATATCCATCAGGTATCTCTCAAACCATAGCTTTATTTCGGAAAAACAACAAAACAGAACTGTGGTCCTCTTTCTTTTTGGAGAAACTGGCTGTGGTTTCCAGGGGGCTTGGAATACCTTTCTAAAAAACAAAACAAAACAAAAAAAAAGGTAAACACTTTGGGCTCTCTGGACACTCAGCTAAGCACATCAAGGTGTTCCAAGAAAGGAGGGGCAAGGACAAGCAGCATTATATTTCTGAGGTCCGTCTGTGTTGCAGCATGTACTTAATTCAGTGTAAAGCCAGCAGGCAGGACCGGGGCCACTATCACAGCAGCCCGGCCCATGCAGATTCGTATTGGATTCGGACAGTCGGTAAAGAAACAGCAGAGCCAAAAACTGATGGGCCATAGTCTTTAATTCTAGCTTGCACCCGGCGGGCAAGTAAAAATACACACTGGGCTCCAAAACCCAGTCACATTCAGTGCTCACAAAGCCACTGACTTATCCGAGTTTCCTAGAATCAAAGGTTTCTAGCTCACCAGACTTATTCACCTCTGTTCCCCATCTCCTTCCTTATCCCAGATACAAACTCTACACATACTGGCATCTCACTCAGCACTCCACCATCTTGGCTGCTTCTCCTGACCTCCTCCACATGGCCTCCTCCCGCTGCTGGCTCTACTCTCTCCTCTGCTGAAAATCTCAGGAACCAAGAGCCAAGCTCTCGTTCAGTCCCCATTTTATAGTGTAGAAATCCAAACCCTTAATCCAATATACAAAACAGGGAAGTCTCTAATACAAAGTCACTTCTCTGAGGCATGATTGGATTGTACCGCCCTACATCAAAAAGGGTAGGAAAGGCTTAATCCCAAACCCAAGCCCCAGGTTACAAGGATTCTCAACACACATTAATATCACCTGGGTGACGGCCTCCTTGTGTTATCTTTAACAAAGTGAGCATAATACATTTTATCTGCCCAACAATCCACCCCTATGCTCACTTTACTACCCACAATCTATACCACCGGCATCCCTGTGAAAGGAAATTAGAACATTACACAAATTACAACAGCAAAAATCATACAGTTTCAACAATTACAAAGGTACACTTCACCAGTCTCTGAGCACTTTGCCCAAAGCGCGAAATGTCCTCGGCCTATGGGAAAAGCTTCCCAGGGCAGGGGAGTGCTTCCAGCAAAGCCACCCCCCACCCCCATCAGGGTATTTCACATTGTCCAAAATCCATAATCCGTAAGTCCATCCAACAAAGGAGCCAATGGCCACTCCGGTCGTAGTCCAGGAAATCAGTCCACGAATATGGGGCATCAGCCACCCCCCTCATCCCTGCCGTCCTGGCAGGTCTTACACTGTCCCAAAGAGGGGCACATGGCAATGGCAGTCAGCATTTCCATCTTGGCTCTGGAGAGCATGATAACATTCATCCTATGTCCCCAAGATCGCAGACCTACCAGGGCTGTAGTAGGTGCTCCTTCCAGCTGGGCTCCCATCTTATGGAGACTGCGGATTGCAACTCCAGCTCGATTCTCCTCATCTTCCAAAGAGGAACTGAAAATACCAGCTCGCACTGCCGGGCTCGAGCCTCCGTCCGCTGCTGCCTTTTGCTCCGCAGACCTTGCAGCTCCAGACCCGGCCTCAGCCTCAGCCCCGGCCTCCTGCCGCTGCTGGCTCTCCGCAACATCCAGGGCAAGCTGCAACTCACGAACCTCTGAATCCTCCTCCAGCGTTTGCTCCATTTCCAGGCGAATCTCGAACACCTGGTTGGCCTCCTCCTCCAGCATTTCCTCCAGCTCCAGGGTCAGCATCGGTTTCTCCTGCATTTGCTCCATCTCCTTCCGCTGCTCGGTTTGCAGGTCCCGGGCAGCCTCTTCCACAGAGCTCTCAGTTTCCTTACGCATGGCTGTAAAAGTCAGCCAGCCTACAATCCCCAAGAGGACAGCCATGGGGAACCCTAACACTAGCCAGTCCTCTACTCCACCACTCAAAGGCTCCTTGCTGATCTGTATCGAATCCTGCCGACTACGCCAAATGTAAAGCCAGCAGGCAGGGCCGGGGCCACTATCACAGCAGCCCGGCCCATGCAGATTTGTATTGGATTCGGACAGTCGGTAAAGAAACAGTGGAGCCAAAAACTGATGGGCCATAGTCTTTAATTCTAGCTTGCACCCGGCGGGCAAGTAAAAATACACACTGGGCTCCAAAACCCAGTCACATTCAGTGCTCACAAAGCCACTGACTTATCCGAGTTTCCTAGAATCAAAGGTTTCTAGCTCACCAGACTTATTCACCTCTGTTCCCCATCTCCTTCCTTATCCCAGATACAAACTCTACACAAACTGGCATCTCACTCAGCACTCCACCATCTTGGCTGCTTCTCCTGACCTCCTCCACGTGGCCTCCTCCCGCTGCTGGCTCTACTCTCTCCTCTGCTGAAAATCTCAGGAACCAAGAGCCAAGCTCTCGTTCAGTCCCCATTTTATAGTGTAGAAATCCAAACCCTTAATCCAATATACAAAACAGGGAAGTCTCTAATACAAAGTCACTTCTCTGAGGCATGATTGGATTGTACCGCCCTACATCAAAAAGGGTAAGAAAGGCTTAATCCCAAACCCAAGCCCCAGGTTACAAGGATTCTCAACACACATTAATATCACCTGGGTGACGGCCTCCTTGTGTTATCTTTAACAAAGTGAGCATAATACATTTTATCTGCCCAACATTCAGTTTCATTGCTTAGTAGTGTTCTATCATATGCATGTACTACCATGTGATTATCAATTCTCAAACTGACATCTTTATCTGCTCACCATTAAATGGACATCAAGACTGTTTCTTCATTTTGGCTATGATGAATAAACCAGTGTTGGGCAAATAAATTTGTAAAATCTGTATTTTCTGGTTTTGCTCACTTTTATTGTTAAAAATGCCTGCTGCTCAGGTGAAAGGGCTAATTACTTTCCTATTTGGGAGGGGCCCTTGTTATGCTAATGTTTCCTGGAAGGGAGATTCTGCCCCCACCATTGAGAAGAGCTGGGAGGATTTATTTTTCTCTTCTCCTTGATCTCTTGCCTTCCATGGGAAAAGCAGTTTTTCGACTTTTCCTTTGGCTTTTCTTGTGGCTTGCCTGTCTTGGTGAGACACCAATAAACAGAATGGCCCATCATCCTCCGACTCCGCCATTTCTTTACTGTCTGCCCAAATTTAATGAGAATCTGCATGTGAATGGCCACAATGGCAGCCCCTGCCATACAACCAGCTATGAATATTTTTGTGCAAGTCTTTGTGTGAATATGTTTCCTTCTTTTTGGATTGGAAATATTGGGACATTTGGTAAATTTATGTTCAACTTTTCAAAAAATTTTCAAACTGTTTTTCCAGAGTGGCTGAATGATGTTAAATTCCCACCAGCAATGTATGCCTGTTTCTCCACATTCCCCCCAATATTCGATCTTATCACCTACTTTTTTTTTTTTCAGAGACAGAGAGTCAGAGAGAGGGATAGATAGGAACAGACAGAAACGGAGAGATGAGAAGCATCAATCGTTAGTTTTTTGTTGCGCGTTGCAACACCTTAGTTGTTCATTGATTGCTTTCTCATATGTGCCTTGACCGTGGGCCTTCAGCAGACCGAGTTACTCCTTGCTTGAGCCAGCGACCTTGGGCTCAAGCTGGTGAGCTTTTGCTCAAACCAGATGAGCTTGCGCTCAAGCTGGCGACCTCGGGGTCTTGAACCTGGGTCTTCTGCATCCCAGTCCGACGCTCTATCCACTGCGCCACCACCTGGTCAGGCTCTTATCACCTACTTTTTAAAATCAATTATGATGGTGTATGGCCAGTAGCCATGGCCACCATCACAGCTGCCTGGCCCATGCAAGTTAGCATTTGATTCGGAAAGACGGTAATGAAACAATGGAGCCAAGAACTGGTGGGCCATTAGCTTTAATTCTAGCTCGCACCCGGTGGGCAAGAAATACACACAGTGGGAAAACTCTTCCCTTTCCATTTAGGGCTCCCAAAGCCACTGACTTATCCGAGTTTCCTAGAATCAAAGGTTTGTACTTCACCAGCCTTATTTACCTCTGTTCCCCATCTCCTTCTCTCTGCACAAACTCTGCACAAACTGGCTTCTCCTTTAGCTCTCTGCCATCTTGGCTGCTTCTCCTCTCCTCCATGTGGCCTTTCTCTGCTCTCCTCCAGCATGGGTTCCTCTGCCCAATTTTTTAGTGTAGAAATCAAAACCTTTAATCCAATATACAAACAAGGAAGTCTCTGATACAAAGTCACTTATTTGAGGCATAATGGGATTTCTCATGAGTGCACCACCCCATATCATGCAACAGTCAAGGGTGTGGGGAAAAGCTTAGTGTTGAGAAGATCTTAGTATTAAAAGGGTGGGAAAGGCTTAGTCTTAAAACTAAGCCTTAGGCTATAACGACCCTGCCTGTTTACAGCCTGTCCCCCACACCCAATTCAAACTATAAGCAAGCAAACATATATATCACATTTACAAACTTATTTGACCAACAGATGGCATAGTTTTGTTTTTTTGTTTTTAATTTTTTTATTTTTATTTTATTTATTCATTTTAGAAAGGAGAGAGAGAGGGGGAGAGAGGAGAGAGATAGAAAGAGAAGGAGGGAGGAGCAGGAAGCATCAACTCCCATATTTGCCTTGACCAGGCAAGCCCAGGGTTTCGAACCGGCGACCTCAGCATTTCCAGGTCGACGCTTTATCCACTGCACCACCACAGGTCAGGCCCAGATGGCACAGTTTTAATTTGTATTTCTCCAATGCCTAATGACGTGAACATTTTTAATTTAATTATTTGCCATCTGTATATTTCTTTGTCTCTTTATGTCATTTGCCCATTTTCTAGTAGAATTTTTTAAAAATGTTTAGTTTTGAGAGCTATTTGTATATTCTGGTATTCTGGAAAGAAATGCTTTGTCTGTGTAAAGCCAGTAGCCACAGCCATCATCACAGCTGCCTGGCCCATGCATTAGATTCAGACAGACGGTAATGTAACAATGGAGCCGAGAACTGGTGAGCCATCATCTTTAATCCTAGCTTGCACCCAGTGGGCAAGTAAAAACACACACTGGGCTCCAAAACCCACTCATTCAGTGTTCACAAAGCTACTGATTTATCTGAGTTTCCTGGAGTCAAAGGTTTCTACCTCACCAGCCTTATTCACCTCTGTTCCCCATCTCCTTCTCTCTGCACAAACTCTGCACAAACTGGCTTCTCCTTTTGCATTCCACCATCTTGGCTACTTCTCCTCTCTTCCACGTGGCCTTTCTCTGCTCTCCCCTCTAATGCTAATCTCAGGAATGGAGGGGCGAGCAAGCTCCTGGTCTGCCCCACTTTATAATGTAGAAACCAAAACCTTTAATCCAGTATACAAACAAGGAAGTCTCTGATACAAAGTCACTTATTTGAGGCATAATAGGATTTCTCATGAAAATGCACCACCCCACATCAAGAAAGGAGGGAAAGGCTTAGTCACAAAACCAAGCCCCAGGCTACAAGGATTCTGCCTGCCCACAGCCCGCCCCCAACACACATTAATATAATCATGCCCATCCCAAGCAAGAAGGGCAACGAATACCATCACCTGGACGACGGGCTTTTATGTGGGCAGCACCATCTTTAACAAAGTGAGCATAATATATTTTATCTGCCCAACAGTCTGATAGATGATTTACAAATACAAATATTTTCTTCCAGTCTGTATATTTATTATCATTTTAATACAAATGTTCAGAAAGCAACAATTTTTAGCTTTGATTTTTATATTGATAAAAATGATTTATTGTTCCTTTTATAAAAAGATCATACATTTAGTGTCAAGTCCAAGAATTCCTGACCTAGTCCTAGATTCCAAAGACATTATTCTATCTTTCTTTCTAAAGTTATAGCTTTTCATTTTCCATTCTAGTCTATGATTGAGGTTTGCATTAACTTTTGTACAAGGTATGGGGTTTTCTATTTTGTTGTTTTGCCTTTAGATGTCTTTATTAGTCAGTCCAAAGTGCCATAATAAAACATTATAGACTGGATTTCTTAAACAACAGAAATTCACTTTTTCACAGTTCTAGAGGCAAGAAGTCTGAGATTAGGGTTGGGTTTGTGATGAAATTCCTGTTCCCGGCTGGCAGACAGCCAGCTGCCTTCTCACTATATCTTCACATGGAGGGTATCTCTATCTCTTCCTCTTCTTATAAGGCCACCAATCTTATAGGTTAGGGCCCCACCCTTTTATTCTCATTTAACCTTAACTACCTCCTAAAAGCCCTATTTCCAAATATAGTCACATTAGGGGTAAGAACTTCAACATTTGAATTGGGGAGAAGGGGGCATAACTCAGTCCATAGTATCATCCTATCACTCCCCCACCATTTGTTGAAAAGGCTATCCTTTGTGCATTGAATTGCTTTTGTACCTTTGTCAAAAATCAGTTGGACATAGGTGTGGGGGTCCATTTCTGGGCTCTCTGTTCTGTCCCATTGGTCTGTGTGTCTATCTCTCTGCAAATACCATACTGTCTTGATCATTGCAACTACCTATTAAGCCTTAATAACAAGAGTTATTTATTCATACTTTATTCTCTTAAAAATTATTCTGGCAATTCTAGCATATTCCCTTTTGGTATAAGTATGAGTTCTTATTTCTTTTCAGTGTGGCTCTGAATATGAAACTCTAAACTTTGGGGTAAATCTCCACTACCATTGACCCTAGGTTGCCAAGTTTCATGAAAGTAAATACATAAAGAATGAACTTGGACCCTCTTTATTATTAGCTATGATTTAGACCTAATGCTTCTGTGAGCCATTGGTCCCAATAGGCAGAGCTGGAAAAAATGTTAAGGGCTCTCTTTTTCCCTTTAGCTTTAAGTCTAGACTAGGAAATGCCATGGTAGACAGACAAGATGAAGCCTGAGTCCCTTTATTGGTGACCTAGCAGTGTCTACTTGACTTTCCCAGGGCACTAAGAAAGGGGTATGTATACCCTGGGAAAGTCAAGTACACACTATAAGATCTACTTCCCAAAGCCAAATATAGAAACCAAAAAGGGAAAAGCCAAGAGACACTACGGCATTTGAATTCCAGAGTTGTTGGTTTTATAAAAAAGTCATTTTTCTTATCACATTAGAAACCCAGCCCCAACCCAGTGGCTTCATTTCCCATGGCCTTGATCCAAACCAGTGCTGCAGTGCTCCATAGTGGTGGTGGGCAGCGGACCGCGTCACCTGGGTCTTTCCCTAGAGGCTTCCTTTCCCCAAGCCCTCCGGACTGTGCTACTAAATCTGTTTGCCAGTATTGGTAGAGAAATTGAGTTTCATAAATCATCATGCAGTTCACATGGACGCTAACATCAGATAAACTGCCAGACAGCCTAGCTGTAACAAATCATTGCTTGTTGCTATGCAGCTCCTTCCAGTCCTGAGAAAGATTCCACGGTGCAGTAACAACCAGTTATGTGTCCCAGGGCAGCCAGAGAGCCCAGCTTTCACTTTTTTTCAGAGAGTCCCCTCTATCTGTCACCAACCCCAGCTCGGCCACCTCTGTTAGCCTCCCCCCACCCCCGCCGCTGCCACTGCCGCTCCCTCAGCGCAGGCAGCATGATTCATTCCCCTCTCATTGCCCTAACAGCCCTTTTCTATTATTGTACTTCTAGCATGGTTGATTTTGTTCCTTATTGAACAGTAAACTGTGGAAGTGTTTCTGAACAAGGTAGAAATCCTGATTTGTGTCTGAATCAGAGGGCTGTGGTGGCAATGGAGCATGGAATAATAGGGAGAAAAACCGGAGGCTGAGTCACCTGTGAAGTGTTTCTTACAGTGTGGGGGTTGATGGCGTCAGATCCAGAGTGTGGGGGAAGTCAAAATAGAGAACATTGACTTTGATTCCAATAGATTGGTATTTTTACCTAAAAAAAAAAAAGTGATTTAGATCTGTTAATCAGCAAAATAGAAAAAAGATGATTGTGAATGGGTAAAATGAAGTTGGTGGGGGCAGATGGATGAATGAATTCAGCATCTGTCTGGAAGCCTGGCACTTAGTAGGTGCTCAGTAACTGCTTATTGCCTCCCTTCCTCCCCGGTGCTAACAGCCACAGTCTGGGCTCATTATCCACGGGGAAGGAGAGGGGAGAAGAATGATGTGGAAGCACACCTGGACTCATCAGTTACAGGTGAAAAAGACTGACCCAGTCAGAGGCAGATGGATGAATGGCCTTATCGCTCTTGCAGCCTATGGTATAATACATCTACTCATCTAAGATTTGAATTTTAACATGGACAACAAGAGGCCACGTTTCTACACTAAAGGAGGTTGTTAAAATTTATGAAGCAGAGGAGCTCTTTAAGAGACAAGATTCATGATGGTCTTTTCACAAAGAAATAGAAGATTTATTACAAGCAAAGGTTCTAATGTATATTGTGCCCAAAGCCCTCCCTCCTCAGGATGGGGAGGAGGAGGGATGCCAAGGGCGTGCAGCTGGGTGAGCTCTTTAATCACCACCCTGTTTCCTTCCTTAATGGCTGCTTAGAGCCAGGAAAGGCCAGAACAAAGTCACCCTGACCATCAGCAACTTGTTTATGCTCTCAGAATCTTTGCATTTTAATTTGCACTTTGGAGGTAATCTTACTTTTCTTGTCTACCCCACAGAGATTTTGGTTAAGACTGAGGCAATGAAAAGGGAACTATGACTTGGTGCTATGTATCTATCTTAAAACCACAAATTTGCCTGAGAGGATGTCTTTTTTTTAAAACCCTAACCTAAACCTGTTCCTTAAATCTTAAGATTCTTTCTGCCCAGACTAAATCCACGATCTTTAGCACGACTTTCAGGGCCCGGCATGCTCTGGCTCTACCCACTTGTCAGCTTCTCCTTGTGCCATGCCCTCCTTGCCCTCTGAACTCCAGCTGCATTGCCTTCTTTTTAGTTCACTGGAGATACCATACCTCTTCCCTCCCAGGGCCTTCGAACGTGCTGTTCTGCTGCCTGGAAGACTCTTTCTCCTCATCTTCATTTGGTTCACTTTCATCCTTGATTTAGAGGTCAGCTTAAATTAACTTCAGTCATTCAAATTACAAATATTTATTGTCCCAGCAGAGCCTGAGCTCTACCTTGATTAGGAGTCCAGTTTTGACTTCCCCGCACAGCGGGACACTCCTGCTTAAAGGCAGGGCTGGCAGACTCTTCAGGACTACTCTTGAGGTGGCTATGAGGATTCTACCTATCAGTGCTGAGACTAATTGCCACTGGAGGAAAGACACAACTGACACACAAGTTAGTTGCAAGAATCACACAGGCACTTTGTTACTTACAAATCCTTTTGGTGTGCCTGGATACAGCTTAAGGGAGCCCAGTTGGTGTACTCCTCTCCTCTGCTGTCCTTGGTAAGAGATGCGTGGAGACAGACCACATTCAATGTTGGAGTCTGGGTGACTTTTGCAGCAGGGGGGCCCCTTAGCTTTAGTAACTTTTCTGGCCTACACCTTCTAACAGGTGTCAATCTACAAGATTATCACATCAAATCACCTTTTTGGGAATTCCTAGCAGGGAGCCCTTTTAATGTTAATCTTCCGAAATGTCACATCAAGCCACTTTTAAGGTGTTCCTAGGGAAGCTTCTTGTTTATGTTAACCTACAAAGTTATGACATCAAGCCACTTTTTATCTATATATAACTTCACACACGCACTAACTGGGCCCTGCGTGAAAGGCATAGTCTGCCTATCATGTCTGTACACATTAGATTAATTCCTATCCAGACAGCATAACCTTATTTACTTGCCTTAATAGCTTTTAATATACTATATTATATCCTAATTTATTTCTATATATCTTCCATATTTTTCTATATTTCCATATATTTAATTACTATAACATTATATTACTGTAACATTTTTTGAGTGCCTATTATGTGTCAAGCACTGTTTTAGATGTTGGGGACAGTAGTGAATGGAAGGGCAGAGCCCCTGGTCCCATGATTCTCATACTGTAGCTGTGAGAGACAGAGAGGAAGCAAGCAAGCAATGAATGAACAAGATAATTTCTTATGGTAGTTATTGAGATGGCAAGAAGAGGGTCATGGGATAGGAAACAGCAGGCTGTCTTGGAGGGTGGTGGTGGGTGGGAGAGGGTGGCATGGATTGATTGGATCACATCTTACTTGTCTGAGCTGTGACATAAATGATAAAAGAGATACTCCAGGGAGAAAGGCAGCAACAAGTGCAAAGGTCCTGAGCAGGGATGAGCTTTGTAAAGCCAAAGAAAAAAAAATAAAGCCTGGATTCCTAGCACACAGTGATGGAGATGGGGAGGTATACCATAGGTTAGAGGTGTGTGGGGCAGATTATCAGGACATTATAAGCCATGGGTAAGGGGTTCAGATTTTAAGTATAAGTGGAAGCCACTGGAACATTTTAATTTAAATTTATACTTTAAAAAGATTACCCTGGATACTATGTGCAGACTGGTCAGTAAAGGTGACAGAGAGAATGCATAAAGGGAAGCGAACCTTTGGAGACTCTTACAGGAGGCAAAGTAGAGATGTTGGTTGTTCAGATGAGAGTAATATCAGTGGAATTAAAGAGAACTGGGGTGCATTATAGAATTAGAGTCTGTAGATCTTATTCATACTGGATGGTGTTGGTGAAAAAAAGAGAAGAGGCAATACGAAAAGTAAGGGAGGACTATTCCTGTAGAGAAATTAAGATTTCAGTGTTTGCTATGCTAAATTACTTTCTTATAGAAGACATCCCTGACCCCCAGTCCTGGTCAGAGCTTTATATGGGATGCTCCTAGAGAAACCTGCAATTTTCCTTTGTAGCCCTCCTAACTTTTATTATTTGTCGTTATTTGTTCAAAAATTTTTTCCTACTAGACCTGAGGGGGGCCCCGCCTATCTTGTTTAACACTGTTTCTCTGATGCTTTGCACAGTGATTGATGCCAGACATATAAATGTAGTTTGTAATGTAATGTAATGTAACGTACTGTAATAGAATGGTATTAACAAACTTCAAAAGTATTTTTACTGTGATAGATATTGTTCTGAGTATCCTACATGTGTTTATGTTTTTTATTTTCACAACACCCCCCTGAAATGGATACTAGTATCACAAATGGGATGAGATATGACAAAATCCTGGGATGTTTCTTGGAGAAACACGAGATCTTCTCTATGTTAGAGGTTTTAAAGATTACAAATACCCCAAGCGAGAAAAAGCAGGCATCTGTTCTGATGGAAAGAAAAACCTTGCCAATTATTTCTCAAACAATCTTTCAATTTTCTGTAACTCAGGGGTCAAAGAAAGTAGGAATTATTAGAGTATTAGCTTTCTAATTTTATCCTCCTACCAATCAAATAAAGAAGCCTGGGCAGCTTTGTTCTTTTCCTTTTATTCCTTCTTCCAGTATCTGGTAGAGGTGTTAATGAAAAATAAATTGGTCAAATCCCAACTCATCAGGAGGAGACAGAAGAGAGATAAAAATTCAGAATCATTAGGTCCCAGATAATCAGGATGGCCTATGTTGAAGCTGAGGTGTCTGAAAAGTCAGTCTTGCCATTTCTTAAAAAAAAAGAAAAAGTTCTAGCCTGACCAGGCAGTGGCGCAGTGGATGGAGCTTCGGACTGGGATGCAGAGGACCCAGGTTTGAGACCCCGAGGTCACCAGCTTGAGCGCGGGCTCATCTGGATTGAGCAAAAGCCCACCAGCTTGAACCCAAGGTTGCTGGCTCAAGCAAGGGGTTACTCGGTCTGCTGTGGCCCCAGGGTCAAGGCACATATGAGAAAGTAATCAATGAACAACTAAAGTGTTGCAACGCGCAATGAAAAACTAATGATTGATGCTTCTCATCTCTCCGTTCCTGTCTGTCTGTCCCTATCTATCCCTCTCTCTGACTCACTCTCTGTCTCTGTAAAAAAAAAAGTTCTCCAAGTCACTTTCCTTTCTGTCAGGCAACAGGCTCAATGATGTCAGCCTTTATTTCTGCTTCCACAACAAAAACGATGATTTTTCTAATCTCCGGTCCATGCACAAACCTGGTTTTAAGAAGGAACTGTTCTGACTTGACATTTAATCCAAGTCAAATGACTTAAAATCCAGTTTGAAATGTAGTCTGGAATAACCAACACAATTCAGGACTAGATATTAAAAAGCTGATGCAAAATGTAGAATCCACTGGTGGACATTTTGCCCAGGGTTGGGGGATATGCGAATTGTTGCAATCTTTCCAGAAAGCAATTGGCAAATACAGACCAGGAACCTTAAAAATGTTTATACCCCTCAGCTCAGTCATTTCATTCTTAGGAACAGTATCTGAGGAAATATCCAGAGACAAGAGCTAAGGTTAATGTACAAGGTTGCTCTCTGAACCCTGATTTGCAACTGTGAAAACAAAATGGGAACCAAAGAAAATATCCAACAATAGTAAATTACTTAGATTACATCATATTTCAATCAGCCAAGGATGTGGTTGTTTAAAGAAATGTTTAGTAGCATGGGAAAAATATTCCCAACATAAACATGAAGGCAAAGCGGTGCTGATGGAGACCCAGGAGGCAAAACTACAAACAATACAATTCCAATTTTGTCAATCAGTCCTGTCATCTATCCTTTATCTCTCAGTCTACCTAGAGGATTTATGCCTAGAAAAATAACAGAAAATAAATAGAGTATGATAACAGTGATTACTTTGGAGTATTGGTCTCACGCTGTTTTTCATCTTGGTGCTTTTCTGTATTTACCAAATTTCCTACAGGGAGGATGTGCTACTTAAATGTAAAAGAAGTCATAAAGAATATTCACTGCAGAAACAAGCCAACCCTTATCTTTTCTTTAAAATGCAAAACCCTCTTAACTATAGCGGGTCCCTGCCTTTGTTCTCCTCTCCTCCAGTTCTGCTACCCCTTCTGCCCTATCATTTTTTCCGAACCTTCTTTTTGTAACATAATCCCTTGCTTTGAAAGATTCTCTAGCTCTTTAGTATGTCTCTCTCTCTCTCTCTCTCTCTCTCTCTCTGATAATGATTTAACTCCTTAATTTGGCCTTCTAGGCCTTCAGCAATCTAGTCCACATATTTTTATTAGCAATTCTTCTCCCAAATCTTTATTCCACAGCTTTTTATGAAGCATCAACTCTGTGCCATGTTGGCTTCCTGCTTTTCTCCTTGTCTCCCATTACTCTCCTCTCCACGTGTTGCCTCTGCCACAGACCAGTTTTGTGTGCTCTCCCCCTTCAAGTTTCTGTTCCTTGGCATGGTCTTTCCTGGGCCCACGGAAGACCCAATATACATACAATATCCTCTCAGGGACTTTCATTCATCTCTCCCAACTGGAGTACATGTTCTAGGGATATAGGCAAGTGCCTTAATCCTCGTTGCGTCAGCTTTCTCATTTGTATGATGAGAACTGGAGTGAAAGCAAATGACCTTATACATTTGTTGTGAAGATCAAAAGAGCTAATACATGTAAGAATGCTTAGAACAGCGCCTGGCATAATGTAACATGAGTTCAAGAGCTGTTCTGTGTTCATGTTAGAGACAGTGCATTCCTTAAAGGTAGGACCTTGATCTCATTCTACTTTAAACTCTCATGGGAAATAGCATTTTGCTCTCCCTCCAGGTAGGTACTCAATGAATATTTGAGTAAAGGTATGAATGAATGACAGTTACATGGACCTTTACCCACCGCACCCCTTGCCCTTCTGGGTACCCTGTGATCATAAACTGTACCCACATCATTCATGTGGTCATATCAGTACTAATTACTGCAACCACAGGCACGCCCTCTGCAGCAGCTGTACACCTCAGCACCAGATTTACCTGCGCTCCAGAGCATTGCGGGGTAGATGTTTAATATCCTGCTCACTGGTTTCCACTCTGTTCACATTATTCCATGGCAAGCTACAGAAAGGCAGCCTTATATTTTCCAACCTTACTAATTTTCCTGGCCACAAGCCTGAAGAAAATTGCCACTAGCTGTTTCTGTGAAGCCCACACATGGTATTATTCCGGATGAATGCCACAAACTGAGTCAATTGCAGGGGGGCTGCCTATGTACTTCCTCTTCAAGTTAGAGAAAAATAAACAAACGAAAGCAAAAAAACCCCGCAACAACCCAGTTTATTTGCATGACCATCATGTACCAGGTACTGTAATAACAGTTTTATACATTTATCCTGGTGAAAATGTAAAGACACTTAGAAGCTGTGTGACCATCAAACCAATTTGTCCCTCTACCCTTTGGCCAATTTCCCCAGCCCACACTCTTTTCTACTCAGATGCCTCTCCTATCTCCATTGTCCACTAGGCAACTGTACTTGCATATAGAAAGTGGTGTTATTTCCTACCCCAACCTTGTTCTTCCTGTGTCCCTAATATACACTCAGCTGTCCAAATCAGAAACCTGATATCAATCAATTCTGTCATCTATCTCTTATCTCTCAGTCTACCTAGAGGATTTATGCCTAGAAAAATAACAGGAAATAAGTAGAATATAATAACAGTAATTACTTTGGAGTATTGGTCTCATGCTGTTTTTCATCTTGGCACTTTTCTATGTTTACCAAATTTCCTATAGTGAGGATGTGCTACTTTAAATGTGAAAGAAGTCATAAAAAATATCCAGATAGGCCCCAGATAATCAGGATTGTCTATGTTGAAGCTGAGGTGTCTGAAAAGTTAGTCCTGACATTTCTTTAAAAAATGTTTTTCAAGTCACTTTTCTTCCTGTCAGGCAATGAGCTCAATGATGTCAGCCTTTATTTCGAACCCCACAATAGGAACGATGATTTATCTAATTTCCGGTCCACTGCACAAACCTGGTTTAAGAAGGGACCATCCTGACCTGACCCATAATTCAAGTCAAATAACTTAAAATCCAGCGTACTTTGTTATCTGGTACATAAAGTGAAGTGGCTTATTCAAAGAGCCTCACCAAACCTCTTATGAAAGCGGAATCTTCACCCAGGAGACAGCTTCCGCCTTCCTCTCCCCTCACATATTATTCATCACAAAATCCTTCTAAGTTCCCTTTAACATTTTTCACCAGGATAAATGTAGTACACACTTCAGGGGTAGAATCACATACAATCATGTTTTTTGTCCCATGCTTAGCAAAGCATCTTGGCTATGTTATTTAAAAAGCTCCCATGCCACTCTTGGTTCCTTCATTCTGTGTTATTTTTCTTTATAACACTTATCACTGCCTAAAGTTACACTATATATTATTTATGCATTTGTTCACAGTCTCCTCCCCTTACTCTCCACCTCACTAGAATGAATGTTCCATGAGGACAAGAACCATTTGTTGCATTCATCTTTATATCCTCAGCACTGAAAATAGTCCCAGTACCTAGTAAGCCCTTAGTAAATATGTGACAGATGGGTGAATGGATAGATGGATAGATAAATGGATGGATGGATGGATGGATAAATGAATGGATTAATGGACATGAATAAATAGGGCTGGCTGGCTGGCTGGATATGAATATATAAGGATGAATGGATGGATGGATTAATGGATGGATAAATGCATGGATGAATGGATGGAGGGATGGATGGTTAAATAAATAGATAAATGAAGAGTCCAATATATGTTGGTTATTATTAACTTCACATTTTTTTCAAATACTTCTCTTTGGATTAGGGAGTCCATTAGGTATCTCACTGGTACTCCAAGGTCTAGAATCTGTTTTCTTCTTCCACTCGTAGGACCTCCTATGACCTCTTCAAGCTCATGGTTCATCCTCATGTAACAGTCTCAGTCCTTTTGTGACACCATCGTCCCGCACTGTGTTCTGTGGAGGTTAGAAGGCTACTTGGGAACCTTTCTTCTGATTCTGTTCGGAAATTGCTACTAGGATATGATAGCTCAGGAAGCTTCTCTGCTTCAGACCGATTAAGCCAACTGCAAAGTGACAAGTTTCTCAGCAGCAACCGGGTTATTGCATTTCCAAGAATATATTTAGCTTTTATTTTTGAACTGCAAGAAAAAGTCAATTGATTATTCTGACTGAAGAATAAAATCTTACCTTCAGATTTGTTTGAATTGTGCTCTCCCATGAGAAAGTGAACTGAGAAGTAGGAACATAGGACTATGCTCTTGTTTTGATGATTAGGGTTTTGTTTTTTTAAATTATGTAATTCTAAGCTTGAATCTTGGTTCAGCTTGAATCTTACTAACCCAATGTCTATGGAAGATACTTAAGCTATCTAAACCTCAGTTTCCTATATAAAATGTAACTTCCTTCATTAACGCATATTTATTTAGTGTACCTATTAAATTCCATGTATTGTGCTAGACTTTAGGAATATACCAGTGATCAAAAGCCACACACAACCTTATGTTCATACTTTCAAAATTTATCTGGTAGAAAAACCATAAACACATAATAATGCAAAGAGGAAGGACAGAGTGTGATGAGAACTTACAATGGGGATATAACCCAGTCTGGACAATGAGGGCAGGTTTAACTGAGGCAGTAAGGATGAAACTGAGCTAGGCAAAGAAGAGATATTGGTGAATAGCCTGCAAGGAAAGAGGAAAAAGTTTGGGCCTTTATGGTTTAGGGCTATCGGTGAAGACTCTGCTTTCATAAGAGTTTTGGTGAGACTCTTGAAATAAGCCATGCCACTTTGGATACCAGGTGACAAAGTGCACAGATGTAGAGACAAGGCAATTCCCACTTCTGCATAAAACCCTTATATTCTCTAACATTGGGAACAGCATCACGTGAGTTGGCTTTGGACCTCATTTGGGGGATAGAGCTACTCTAGAAGAACATGGCAGATGCCAAGTGGGACAGTAGTTGGTTGACCAATTTGTGCATAGTTGTAACCCAAGGGGCCCTCAGAAATTCTTGATGAGAGTAGGGGTGGTGAGTTCTGTATTACAAGTGAGGGTGAAATAGGGTCTTTTATATAGAGACAATTAAAGGGGTAATCCATGTCTCTACTACAATCATAAACAGAAGCAAAAAACCTAGCAGTTTAACTGGTACAGTAAATCCTCACTTAATCTTGTCAAAAGGTACTTGGAACTGTGATGAAATGACATATCAAAAAGCCAATTTTACCGTAAGCTAATTGATATAAACAAGAGTCAAGTTCCTATGGCACTTCATCAACATTGTAACAAAATGATGTTGAACTAAACATTATTTGAGAGCCTGTTTTTTGGAAAATAAACTGGCCATCCGGATATGATTATGTTAACACTTCTGTACCATTAAAATAAAAGCCATTTACAAATATTAACTCATGTAGTTTGCATAACAACACTATAAGAGTATATTAGTTTTCTACTGCTGTCTAACAAATGATCACAAACTTAGCAGCTTACAATACACATTTATTTTTTAAAATTTTTTTAAATTAAAAATTTTAATTTATTGTATTAACATAGATTCAAGTGTCCCACTCAATATAACACCCTCCACCCCCAACAACATGTCCCCATTCCCCCCTCATTTCTCCCTCTCCCCATTACCCTTTACCCCTGGGATTTGCTGTCCTATTACACTGGGGAACAAAAGTTTTGTTGCATCCACAAAAACACTTGTTCTTACCTAATTCGAGTGTGCTGATCTCAAATCTGACATTAGTTTTTCTCTGTAAGTGATAGTTTTTTTGCAATTCAAGATTTTAGGTTTTCATCTTATTGTAAAATTTTCAACATTTAGTTTAACATAATAAAGTAGAATGTCTTCTTGGGCATCATCTTTGTGAAAATATAAAAACCAACGCATGCCATTAACTGTAACAAAAAAAAAACCCTAAAATTACATAAAAACTAGAGCATGCACCAAAAAACAGATTTTAGATTTAGAATCAGTGATGCAGAAATATATAGAAACAGTTCTAAAACCTCATGCAACAGAAAATGAAAAAAAATTGTTCCCCAGTGATCTGTATCTATGTGTTATGTATATATAATTTAGCTATTCCCTTCACCTTTTGTGATTCTGTCCTCTTATCTTCTTCCCTCTGACAGTTGTCCCTCTGCTCCCCACCTCTGATCCCACCTCTGCCTCTATTCCATTCCTCAGTTCACAGTGTTCATTAGATTTCACATATAAATGAGATCAAATGATATTTGTCTTTCTCTGCTTCACTTATTGAACTTAGCATAATAATCTCCAGGTCCATCCATGCCGTCACAAAAGGTAAGATTTCCATTTTTCATGGCCGTGTAGTATTCCATTGTCTGTATGTACTATAGCCTTTTTATTCACTAGTCCACTAATAGACACTTGCCCTGTTTCCAGATGTTGGATATTATAAACAATGCTGCAATAAACATGGGGGGGGGTGCATATCTTCTTTTGAATTAGTGCTTTGGGATTCTTAGGATATATTCCTAAAACTGGGATAGCTGGGTTTAAAAGCAGTTTTATTTTTAATTTTTTGAGGAAATGCCATACTGTTTTCCACAGTGGCTGCACAAGTCTGCATTCCCACCAGCAGTGAAGGAGGGTTTTCTTTCTCCACACCGTTGCTCACACTTGTTGTATGTTGATTTGTTAATGAGTGCCATTCTGACAGGTGTGAGGTGCTATCTCATTGTGGTTTTAATCTGCATTCCTCTGATGATTAGTAATGTTGAACATTTTTTTCATATCCCTGTTGGCCATCTGTATGTCCTCTTTGGAGAATTGTCTATTCAGTTTCTTGACCATTTTTTAATTGGATTGTTTATCTTCCTGGTGTTGAGTTTTACAAGTTCTTTATAAATTTTGGTTATTAACCCCTTATCAGACAGACATATCAGCGAATGTGTTTTCCCATTGTGTGGGTTGTCTTTTTATTTTGTTATTGGTGTCTTTTGCTAAAAATGAAAAGCTTTTTAGTTTGATATAGTTTCATTTGTTTACTTTGTCCTTTATTTCACTTGCCTGTGGAGATATATCAGCAAAAATATTGCTATGAGAGATCTTAGAGAGTTTACTGCCTATGCTTTCTTCCAAGATATTTATTGTTTCACAACTTACTTTTTTAGTTTTTTGCATGAACCTGCCCAATTTTTCCAGCACCATTTATTAAAGAGACTGCTTTACTCCACTATATACTCTTGCCTCCTTTGTCAAATAAAAATTGGCCATGAAGGCATGAATTTATTTCTGGGTTCTCTGTTTTGTTCCATTGATCTATATGCCTGTTCTTATGCCAGTACCAAGCTGTTTGATTACAATGGCCTTGTAGTATAACTTGAGATCAGGAAATGTGATACCTCCCACTTTCTTCTTCATTTTCTTTTATTTATTTATCTTGTCTTATTTCTGTGTCTAGAACTTCCAAAACTATGATATGTTGAATAAGAGTGGTGAAAGGGGGCACCCCTGTCTTGTTCCTGATCTTAAGGGGATTGCTTTTAATTTTTGCCCATTGACTATAATGTTGACTGTCAGTTTGTCATATATGGCTTTTAATATGTTGAGGTATGTTCCCTGTATTCCCACTTTGCTCAGGGTTTTGTTCATAAATGGGTGTTAAATTTTATCAAATACTTTTTCTGCCTCTATTGATATAATCATGTGATTTTTATCCTTCCTTTTGTTTATGTGATGAATCCCATTTATTGATTTGCAAATATTGTACCAGAGTTACTGCCCCTAACTAAATCTCACCTGATCATAATGTATGATCTTTTTAATGTATTGCTGAATCGGTTTGCTAATATTTTGTTGAGAATTTTAGCATCTATGTTCATCAGGGATATTGTCCTATAGTTTTCTTTCTTTGTTGTGACTTTACCTGGTTTTAAATGAGGATTATGCTTGCCTCATAAGATGAGTGTGGAAATGTTCTCTTCTCTTGAATTTTTTGAAATAGCTTGAGAAGGATAGGTGTTAATTCTTCTTTGAATGTTTGGTAAAATTTGCCTGTGAAGCCATCTGGTCCAAGACTTGTGTTTGCTGGGAGTTTTTTGATAACTGTTTCAATTTCATTTGTTGTAATCAGTCTGCTTAGGTTTTCTGATTCTTCTAGATTGAGTTTTGGAACATTGTATGTTTCTAGGAATTTGTCCATTTCACCTAGGTTGTCCAACTTTTTGCCATATAGAACTTCATAGTATATTGTTACACTCCTTTGTATTTCTGTGATGTCAGTTGTTATTTCTACATTTTCATTTCTAATTTTATTTATTTAGGTCCTCCTTTTTTTTTCTTGATGTGTCTGGTTAAAGATTCATCAATCTTGTTTATTTTTTCAAAGAACCAGCTCTTGGTTTCGTTGATCTTTCATATATATCCTTTATGTCAGGGGTCTCAAACTCGCGGCCTGCGGGCCACATGCGGCCCACCCACCAATTTTGTGCAGCCCGCAGGCTGGCCCGCAGACTAATCCACGAAGTTTGATTAGTCTGCGGGCCACACAAAATTGGTGGGCGGGCCGCATGCGGCCTGCGGGCCGCGAGTGTGAGACCCCTGCTCTATGGCATTTATTTCCACTCTGATCTTTATAATTTCCTTTCTTCTACCTCTTCTAGGCTTTATTTGTTGTTCTTTTCTTAGTTCTTTTAGGTGCAGTGTTAGGTTGTTTATTTGAGCTTTTTCTTGCTTGAGGTATGCCTATAATGCTATGAACTTCCCTCTCAGGCTGCTTTCATTGTGTCCCATAGATTTTGGATTGTTATATATTTCTTTTCATTTGTTTCAAGGAAATTTTTTATTTCATCCTAAATCTCATTGTTAACCCATCTGTTACATAATAACATGTTATTTAACCTGCAAATGTTTGAGTGTTTTTCAGTTTTTCTATTGTAGTTGATTTCTAGTTTCATGCCATTGTGATCAGAGAAGATGCTCGATATGATTCTAATCTTCTTAAATTTTATTGAGACTTGTTTTATGTCCTAACATGTGGTCTATCCTTGAAAATGTACCATAGGCATTTGAAAAGAATGCATATTCTTCTGCTTTGGGGTGAATGTTCTGAAGATATCTATTAAATCTAGTTGATCTAATGTGTCATTTAAGGCTACTGTTTCCTAACTTAGCAGCTTACAATGACACATTTATAACCTGACAGTTCCTGTGAGTCAGAAGTCTAGGCACAGCCACAGTTGAGTCCTCTTCTCATAGTCTCACAAGCCTGTAATCAAGATGCGAGGTGGCCGCATTTTCATTTGGAGACTCATCTGGGGAACAGTCTGTTTCTGAGGTCATTCACGTTGTTGGCAGAATTTGTTTCCTTTTATCTGTATTACTGTGGGCTTCAGTTTTGCTGGCTGTTGGCTAGAGACCATCTTCCAGTCCTAGAGACCACCCACAGTTCCAAGGCTGCTTCCAGTTCCTTGCCACGTGGGATTCTCCAGCAGAGCTGCTTACTTTATCGAACGCACAAACAGCTCTAGCCCTAGTCTGTGTAGACAGAGTTTATATAGTGTAACATAATTACAAGAGTGAAATTCCATTAACTTTATCATATTGCATTGGTTAGAAACAAGTCCCAGTCCTCTCTCATTGACCCCACTCCAGAGAAGGATATTCTAAAAACCTGTGAACACTAGTAGGTGATAATCACTGGGGGTCACTTTAGGCATATGCACAATAACACCCTGAAGGAGAAACTATTATTATCTCCATTTTGCAAATGAGGAAACAGAAGGAATTGGCCATTTTCAACCTAATGAGCAAGCAGGCGAGCCTGACTTCAAATTCAGGAGGTCTGGCCCCAGAATCAGTGCTCTTGACCACGAGGTTCCATCACCACACTCCATTGAAGCGAGTCTAGTTTGGATTTTTCCTGTCATAAACTTCAGCAATTTCTTTACCCTGAATCATTGTTGTCTTCCATCTTCAAACAATAATCCTGATAATTTCTTATCTGTGTTATATTTGCAGCTTCAAACATATTTCATATAACCCAATGATGTGAGGAGGGAGGTTGTATCACCACTTTCCTGAGAGAGGACTGGGGTTTAGAGAAGATAAACCTCAGTGCAACCACGGAGTAGAAATGGGCTCAATCAAGAGCTTGTAGCCCTACTGTCCACCATGGTGCTCTTATAAACACTATCAGAACACTATGCTTTTTATTCTTCCAGATAATAATGAAGATATCACAGTATCTCTGACTGGTAAGGAATCTCCCATATTCTCCAGTCTGAGGTCTCCAACTGGTGGCTGGTAAGTCTGGCATAGTTAGACCCAAATAAAATTTTTTATAGTTAGTTGCCAATATTTAAAAATTGTTAGATTGCCCCCCATATAAATCAGAAAAAGAATTGTAACACTGGGTGCACATTTTCCAACAGAAGTTAGTAGAGGCAGCTCGCTATATAGATTGTGCATAATCTTCCCATATACCAGTATTTAGACTCACGACTCGCCTGCTGTGGACCTTGAGTTTGAGATCTTCTCATTTTAAACATGAAAAACACTGCACTTCTCAGAAGTTTCCAGAGTTTTCCAGCTAGTTAAGAATGACAGAGCAAATATCAAAGTTAGTACTTTAAAGAGTGCTCCTATCATCAGGATAGGAGGCATTTGCAATCAGGTGCGCATTTTCAAGCAATTCCAAACATGTGACAAACTGCCTTGTTTCTCAAATAGCTGGGCCTCGTAGCACTACTTAATTCACACTTAAATTATACTGGGAACAAATACATTTCACAATGTTCCGCTCCAGGTTGCAGAAAAAAACATACTAATAGAGGACTGCAATTACGAGTAATTTCTCGCTGAATCCTTTTTTTTCCCTCTCCCACTCTAAATTAATGACTACCTTCACAAAGAGGGCACATGAGCTTTTAGAGCAATAGGAGTAAACAGGAGGACATGCATTAACGTGGTAGGCTAGTTAACTCCCACGCCTGAGTTTAGGGCTTTTAGAAATGGAATTTTTAGATGTGCTTCTCCTGCAAATATCAGGGGAACATATAATCTCCCAGAATCCAGAGGCAGTAGGTGTTGGGTGGATTGGCATTTGTATTAGTCTTTGAGTAAATATCCAGGAGAAGTAAAGACAGAAGGAAGCATCAATCTAATTCAACCAAGGGACTGAGGACTGACTACTTGCCAGGCATCGTGAACATTGCTTTTGCAGGTGTTATTTTATTTCATTTGCACAACTCACAAGGTGGTGAGAAGTAAAAAAGCAAAGAAAGAAAGACATAGGACTAAAACCACATTTTTTGACTCTGGGGTTCATCTGGGTGACTAGTGGATGGGGTGCAGAGGGACCCTAATTTCAGTTATCTCAGCATGTGACCTTAAGGTACTGATTTAACCATCCTGAGTTTTATCTCTTCCTTATCTATTAAATGCCATATACTAGATGCACAATACATTTATAGTTCTCATGCAATTCCTCCCTGGGGTTACTTTAATATTGAATAAAATTGAAAAGGTATTGGGGTTGGGGTTAGACAATTTGGATTCTAGTCCCCACTCTGTCCTTTCCTGCTGAGACTCACAGAAATTACCTGGGTTTTTTCCTCAATAATTTGAAAAATAATGTATGTATATAGTAATATAATTCAAACTGTATTACAAGTATAAAATCTGCATAAAATGAAAAGCTGGTCTTCTCTCCCCACTAAACTGCCATTCCCCTCCTCAGAGCCAACAGCTATTAACAATTACTTGACTGTCCTTCTAGAAGTTTTCTATGATTCATATACATACCCTCAAATAGGTGTAAATTTAAAGTAAATCTTGGAGATACTGTGTGTTAATATACATTGGCCCATGTTGATAGTCATTTAAGTAATTTCTAGTCTTTTGTTAATAATAACAATCTCTGATATTTTTGGATTGCTTATCATGTGCCAGGAACTATTTTAAGTACTCCACGTGCATTAACCTTTTTAAATGCAGCCATCCTGGATAGAAGCTATTATTATCATCTCCATTTTACATTTAAGGAAAGCAATGCCCAGAGAACTTCAGTACTGGCCCCACAGACACACAGTAAGTGGCAGAGATGAGATGCACATAGTCTTTGTTCGTGTAGCGGTGCACATTTGTCAGAAATAGCTGACAAATAATGACTCTTAAAACAGCAGTCTAATCAAATTGCACTTTTGAAGAATCAATATGATAGCAGAGTGGAGAATGGGCCCATCTTAGAGCATCTGTCTCACTCTGCTGGGCTTTTTATTTTCTTCCCTGTCTGCCTTATTATATTGGGAGCTTCTTGAAGTACAGGTAGCATGGCACATGGCCAGCATATTGCTGACTCTTAAACACATTAGTGAATAATTACTGAAAAACAGGAAAACTTTCGATGGGGAGATATGTGCTATTTGGGCTGTGTTTTTAAAGAGTGAATAAAATTGTCATAGGCAGAAAGCAGAAGAAAAATTACCTGTATAAGGAAACAGCTAAAGAATAACTACATAGGATGTTTGGGGGAGAAGCAAATTGTCCAGGCTGGTTGGGGAAAGAAATTTGGAGGCAGAATATAGGGAATTCTAATGCTATTCTGAATCTGTGAGATTTCTTCTACACCACGTCTGTTAACCCAGAGGACAAAACAGATGAGCAGCAGTGAACGCACCCCCATATACCCACAGTACTGGAGTCAACTAGTTAAATTTATTCAATTTCATTTTATAAAATTGTATTTCTTTCCACATCAGGTTTTTTTCCTCCAGTTTTTCATTTTTCAGTGACAAACAAAAGGTAGGTTTGTCAGTATCAGTAGCCTGGGAAATCACCATATCAGTGCAGTGGGCATATTCTTAGTTTTCATTTATTTTAATCTTTACCAACTCCCTGAATTCATTGTCTGACATATTTATTTTTCCAAGCTCTGTGCCTGTGGACCCGAGTTTATAGATGTAGCTTATAGAGGCAATATTCAAATTCATTTATATGCAAACATATCTCTCAGTGGATTTTGTTACATTGCTGTTAATCTTGTATTCTGTGAAGTTACTTAGACATCTGACAACACATTATTTTAAATACATGCTGACATTTTTCAATGCTTGACTGTTGATCCTGGATAATATATTTAATCAAATTCAAATTAGAAGTTAGTTCCGACAGTCACTCTTAATATAGATCAACATTGCCTAATAGGAATATAATGTGAGCCACAAATATACTTTAGAATATTTTTGGTAGCCACATTTTAAAAGGTATAAAAAAACACAGATTATTTAATTTTTTTAATTTATATTTTATATAAATACATACAGTGGGTTAAATATATATATATATTTTTTATTCATCATATGATGTAATACATCTCACTTTGGAATAGCTGCATCAGCTCCCTGCCACACTTCTTCTGTCATACCCTGAAAGGGGACTGAGAGCATTAGCTCTCTGCTCAGCCCCACCGGCATCACCCTGCCTGTGGCGGGGGGGGGGGGGGGGGGGGCGGGGGGGATCTGCCACCCCAGGAGATTAGCTCCTGGTTCTGTCCTGTTTGTCCAGCATCAGGAGGGGACATCCAAACACCATCATCAGCTTCCACATGGCAGGGTATAGTGGGGTGGAAGACCAGCTAGCTCTGTGGGAGGAAGACGAGCAGGGGTTTTGCTGTTGGTGTTTGTCTGGAGTAGGGTGTATATCACTGAAAAGGTTTTCTGCTATTAAAGCACCCTTTCCTGGTTATTTAGCTAGGGAAAGGGTGATTTTTGAGCTTTTTTTTTTTTGGTCTGTGCCTGTTGACAGTTCTAATCTGGAGGTTTCTGAAATGCTCTGTCCAGGATGTGTGGGAGATGGTAAGGTAAGTCAGGGACATCATCGTCATGTCATTCCTCACATCTTGAGGTTCCTAGGCACTAGTTTTTTTCATCATTAGGTATTTTCCTTCCTTTATTCATTTGTTGTGTTAGGTACAGGGTTATTTTAGTTATAAGAAGGAATACCTGGGAGGAATGGGGCTACTCTAACTTGGCTGGAACCAGAAATCTAAGTACTAAATCTAAGCAACACTTTCAAATGCTCATCTTTTCTGTTTGTTGAATATTTTTTCTATGATAGCATACATAATTTTTCTTAAAACTCATTTTTCCCTCAGTATTTGTTACTACTCGTTATGAGTTTTTTCCTATCTTTTGATCACTTCTAAATGACCTTCAGAGTTTCCTCTGGATTAGTAGCTTTTTTAGTGCTTGAGCCCCACCCCCCGTGGACTCTGTTGTCTTTTTATCTTGCCTTGTTCTTTTCTCCCTCCCTATATACTGAAAACTCACAAATGTCAGTCTAGTTCCCATTGGAAACGTCCATCTGGCTATCCTGACAACTGGTACCCAAAAATGTAACTTACCATCCTCAAGTGCATTTGCAAATAGATGTTCCCCCAAATTAGCCCTTCTTTCCACCTTACTGGACTTGGTTAATGGCCCCCCTTAACCTACTCAGGAATCCCACTCAGAAAGTTTTCACTTCTGTTAGTTTCTTCCTTTCTGCCAAACTCCAATACACCACCAAGCTCTATCCTTTCTCCTGGCAAAATAGTTCTCAGATCCATTTCTTTGTTTGTTTGCTGTTGTTGTTTTTACAGAGACAGAGAGAGAGTCAGAGAGAGGGATAGATAGGGATAGACAGACAGGAATGGAGAGAGATGAGAAGCATCAATCATCAGTTTTTTGTTGCAACACCTTAGTTGTTCATTGATTGCTTTCTCATATGTGCCTTGACCGTGGGCCTTCAGCAGACCAAGTAACCCCTTGATTGAGCCAGCGACCTTGGGTCCAAGCTGGTGAGCTTTACTCAAACCAGATGAGCCCAGGCTCAAGCTGGTGACCTCAGGGTCTCGAATCTGCGTCCTCCACATCCCAGTCCAATGCTCCATCCACCGTGCCACCAACTGGTCAGGCAGATCCATTCCTTTGTTTCCAGACCTTTTGGCAATGCTAGAGCATTTACTCAAAATTGGTTTCCCTGACTATTCTAATAGTTTTCAATGATCTCTTTTCAATGCAAATATAATCAAATCTGCTTAAATCCTTTAGTAATTCCCCACTACCTCTACATGATAAATTCTTAACTCTAACTTTGCAGGGTCATTTTCCACAGTGTGCTCCATCCATTTTTGGATTCTTGCTGTGATCTCTTAGACTCCACACTTTGTCTAGACCTTTTCTCACACTGCTCTGTTTGCCTACAAATGTCATCCTCTCCTTCCCTCACCCACGCCAACTACAGCTAAACCCACTCCTACTAGGCATAAAAGATTCCAGTCGTGGAATCTTTTGGGGGAAATGTTCTCCAATGCAGTAGGTAAAGTTCTGGTCGTCCCTGTGTCTAAACACCATCTTCCCTAGCCCCACACATGTTGTGATTATTGATTTGCATCACACCAGTATAATATAGAAAACAGAAACACCAACTATTTGTCCTTTGACTTGTCATCTTGGAAAGAAAGTACACCATTGAGGCTGAGAACACAGACTCCGGAGCAGAACACCTGGATTCAAACACTGGCTCTGCCACCTAATGTTTTTGTGACCTTTATCAATGTTTCCATCTGCAAAATGAGCAAAACCGTACCTGCTTCATTGAATTGTGGTGAGGATTCAATATTATAGTGTAGGACATTAGCATGTAGAAAGATTTGATAAATATTTGCTCCAATGTCATATAGAAACACTGGCATGTGGATAGACTATATAAATATTTGATATAACCTTTAAATACTTTTTATTATGTACTACTTGAAACATGAAAAAGATGTCCTCACCTTTCTAAAGGGTAGTATTTGTCACTAGTAATCCCTTGTTCATCTGCAAGAATGAATGCAATACATTTTTCAAGGAGAATTTTCCTGAAAAATAGCCAAGATAGAGTCATTTTCTTGATAGGGTATTTTCTTTTAGAAATGGAATAACTCTACTAGAAACTTTAGCTAAGAACTACTTTTTAAAAATAGTTACAGAAAAAGCAATATGGTAGGACCATTTAGGTATTTTCTAGTGATTGAGAAAAATTGCTTTGAAAGTGAAAAAGGAAAATCTTAAATAATTGACTTTAAAATGAACCACTGGATGGATTTTCTAAGCTTAAAACTTTGTACTATTATAAAATAGATGTTTATGGTTCCTTCTCAACCGTGTATGTATTACCTAAAAATCAAGCTATATAAAACCATTTTTTCAAACAGATAAATTTTTCAATATTTGGGGGGAAAATGAACAAGAAAAATAGAGACAGAGTCATAAATGGACAGCAGGCTGACAGCTATTGGGATGGTGGGGGCTGGGTGAGGGGGTGGAAGAATTGAGCAAAAAAAGAAAAAGAAGAGAAGAAAAAGCTCATGGGATCATGTGGTGACTGCCTGGGGAAGAGGAGGAGGGGCGGTGGGTGAGGGCTAGAGGGGGGTAAAGGGTGATGGATGGAGAGTTCACTTGATTGGGGCGGGGAACACACAATACAGTGTGCAGGTGATGTGTTATAGGGTTGGGCACCTGAAACCTCTATGCTTTTGTTAATCAGTGTCACCCCAATAAACTAAAAAGAAGAATACAAAAAAAAAAAAATCAAGTTAGGAGGCTTCCCCCCCCCAATTGAAAAACCATTATAAAGGAGAATTAAAGATATGTAGTCCTTCACTCAAAAATTATGTTCAAATATAAAATATATTTTTAAAAACTTGCCTTAAGGGAGAGTTTCTCAAATTTCAAATCCCAGCAATTTCTCCCTTTACTTTCCATTCCCCAATATCCAGTTATTCTTGAGAGAAGACTTTTGAGGCATCTAAAGGCTGTGGCTTGCTTTCCACCACTACCTCCCAGACAGCAACAGAGTGATCCCCCTCTTCAAAGACCCCTGGGGCTCTTCTGGATGTCATTTCAGAAAAGATTATGGCTATGAGCCAGTCTGCATTGCAGTGATCCCTTATTACCCCCTCCCCGCATAAGCTAATTTCAAGAGGGCAGGAGCGTCCATGTGTGAAATTCTTTTTTTTTTTTTTCATGTGTGAAATTTTTATTAAAAACTTTTGCCGGATGTGGCTGAAATTTAAATGTCACTTGTAATTTTTTGTTGTTATTCAGTGGAAAAAAAAATGATCACAGCAGATTGCATGCAGAAAAGCTTTATTAAGTCACAGAACTGTTACACTTTTTCTTAAAACGACTACATGGCATATCCAAACCCTTTTAAATGACTCAGGAAACTGGCACATCTTTAGTAAGCAAGTTCCACTTTCACGATGTTCTCTGCCCGCATCCTCAATGTTCAGCTATAGAACATTTATTTACCTTGTTTAGTACATCTGTCTCATAGGCATACAGCAAAGCTTTGTTGCAAAAACACACTTCTTAACAATTAAGTACACAATGAAAAGGTCTGAATGAACAGTTACAGGACTTGAAATGTTTACAAATAATACATGATAACAGGGTTACAAGAAGGTAGCATCTTTCAGTTCATTTTGTTATTCCAGTCTCTTTTTCAAACGTCCATCTCTGAAGTCCATCAAGACTTATCCCCCCCCCCCCTCCAGTCTTTTCCAATACCAATGTTGTATCAATTTGAATTCTCTTGCTTGGGAAAAGAAAAATTATTAACTTACAAGGGACATTTATTGACATCTAGCAGTTACAACCCAAACCACAGCACATACACAAGTGACACATTAGAAGGGCATTGGTCCACGTTCTCTACACACTGCAGGAGAAGAAGGTCGCGCTCTGCGATCCAGGGTTCACATGATGATGACCTTGTTGAGCAGCTTCTCGGCGATCTTGGACATCTGGGATATCTTCTGGACAGGCTGGCGGAAGATGGAGGGCTTCTTCCCGGGGTTCAGCAGCAGGTGAAACAGCTCCTGCACGTTGACATCCGACTTGGCGGAGGTCTCCAGGAAGGCGCAATTCCACTCCATCGCGTAGGCAGCGCCATCCTTCGCGCTCAGCTCCCGGCGGCGGCTGTCATCGCATTTGTTGCCCACCAGCACGATCGGGTACTTGCGCAGGTTTCTACCTTTGATCTCGCGGATCAGCTCATAGAAGGGCTTCAGCTCCTCCAGGGTTTGCTTCTTGGTGACCGAGTAGACCAGGACAAAGGCGTGGCCCCTGGCAATGGCGAGGCGCTGCAAGCCGGGGTAGCGGTGACCGCCCGCGGTGTCGGTGATGTGCACGGTGGCGCCGCCGCGGTTGTTGACCGGCACCTGGTGGTAGGTATCTTCCACAGTCGGCGCATACTTCTCCTGAAAGTTGCCGCGCACAAACCTCTTCACCAGCGCGCTCTTGCCGACGCCGGCGGAGCCCAGTATCACCACGCAGAAATCTTTGTTTTTCTTCTGGGGCACCACGGTGCGGATGATCAGCAGGGTGGGCAGAGGCCGCAGCCGGTGCATCACCTTTTCCTTGACGCCGAAGCAGGAGTTGCCCATCTTCAGGACTCGGCACGAAGACGCGTGCACAACTTATCTGGCACTGAGCCCGCGGCAGGGAAAGGCTGGGGAGGAAGAAAGGGAGAGTGTGAGATGGGACTTGTAACCTGGTGTGTTGTCGCAGTATCTGCCTGGACAGCGTTTCCCTGGGGACGCTGGGGAGGCTCTCTCAGCTGGCTTCCCAGCCCCACGTCCTCTCTGCCTCACTGCCGCCCCAGACACCGACGGAAACCGGCTCGGCTGGGGAGGCTCGCTCGGCACTGCCAGCGAGGGTTCCTGACCAGGTGGCTACACACCCATTATTTTCTTTCACAACACACTACTCCTCTCTAACTGCAGAATGAGACGCTGTAAAAATAGACAGTTTGCCAATCCTTAACACATACAATCAGAACTAACCTTGCCCAACCTTCCCTTCCTGAATAAGACCTTGTTGCGCTCTTTCCTAGGGTATTAAAATTTGCCAAGCGATTCTGACACCTTTTGATCACCGCGGGCAAGGGTTCGCCGCTGCGGATGCCGCGGTCCGGGGTACCGTCACGGGGGCGGTGACTGGTACTCAGGAAACACACAGGAGTCCGGAACCTCTGTGTGTGGTGCCGACAGACACCCACAGCCGCAGCGACTGTCTCCGGGTCGCTACGGGAAGGTACTCGCTCTGCGGCAACGTGCCTGCTGGTTCCCACCCGCAACAACCCAGGCTGGTTCGCCCGCTACTCGTCTCTTGTTTGAGTGACCGCAAAAAGGTAGAAGATAGCTTTTTCCCTCTCTGCGAGGAGAGAACGAGTGTGCGAGCCAGCGAACTCCCTCCTTACCCAGACGGTGTTGGCGGTGTCTGTGCGCGGCTCCAATCTCGTACCTGAAGCGGCAGCCGGAGCGCAGCCAGGTACAGCCGGAACGCTGGGAGGTTCCGAGAAACGCTGCAACTGTTGGACGCAGACCCGGGCATTAAATCTAGGGGCGCAGGCTGGGAGACTCCACTTACACAGTATGCAGAGGGGGGACCGGCTTGGTAGGACTGGCCAAGCGCAGACGCATCCCCACGCGTCCTGCTGCCACCCGCCCGGCGTCCCCCACACCTGAGATGCTGGTACCCACGGCCCGGGGCTAGGTGGAGCGGGGGCGGGCGGAGGGAGATCATGGGTTTACAGACAGACCCCTGCGGATGTGGCCATACTAAGACATCTGTTTTAAGAGACAGCAGAACCTTCTCGCTGGTTGAATTTCCTGTGGTTTCGATAGGTTATATGTAAGAGGGTTGAGGGATACTATCTAAACCCAGCGACATTAAACAACTATCATAATCATCATTATTCTTTGTATCAATACAATGTCTCCTTTGATCATCGCAAAAACCGTTATTTAAAAAAAAAAAAAAAAAAAATCAGTGCATGAATGCACGCAGCCTCTAGGTGGCAAGAGTGGCCCCGGCAGACAGCCAGCAAGAAAATGTAGACCTCACGCCTAAAACTGCTAGCAACTGGATTTTGCCAAAAACCTGAATGAAGTTGAAAATAGATTCTTATTAAGAAAATATGTGTAAGATCACAGACCAGCCAACACCTTGATTTTAACCTCGATTGAGCAGAGAACCCAGTGAACCCATAAACTTCTACAGAACTGTCGGTTCTGTAGTTTGGGTGCTTTGTTTGAAGCCACGAAGTTTATGGTAATTTGTTACACAACAAAATAAAACTAATGCAGCTGGTAAAATTACTTGTTCAGGGTTACTGAGTTCATAAACAATGGACCTAAGCCCAAATCTAGTTCTTCCAATTCCAAATCTTCTCTTTTTTTTTTCTGGTATGTATTATCATTCTGTCATTAAACTGATACTCTATTTCTTACTCATCAGTGAAAATTTTTTCTAGCTTTTTTTTTTTTTCTTATCCAAAGGCACATCCACGTTGGGTCCAGATCAGGGAATGTGCTTTAGGGGGAAAAGAAAAAAGAAAAACTAGATTTAGAATGTTGATGTGTTGTTTCCCTTTTCCTTCTTCTGAATATACTTTAATTTGCTTTTTAGCTGTAGGATCTTGAGAAATTACTTTTTTGTAGAATAAGACACCTATGAGTAAGAATTGTAGGAAGGATTCAAGGATCTATTGCATGAAGCACTATTAGAAGGCATATTTAATGCATTAAGTAGTCCATTAATGACAGTTATCAATGTTCATAAAGTATGCTGAAGTCTGTGTAATAATCCTGTAGTCTTTGAGCATTTTAACAATGGCTTTTTGGAAGTAGCCATGACCAATAGTGGGATTGAGCTGGTTTTGCACTAGTTCAGCAGAACTGATACCTAATTTTTTGTTGAGTTCGGTGAACCGGTTGTTAAAATGGCACTTGTAATGAAGGTTCTCCATGGGCTCCTGAGCAGCTGCCCAAAGTGGAAATCACAAATTTCATTCCTTACTCTTTTTAACATTCATCTGAGCAACAGCGTATTCTAAGCACCGTAGTAATGTTTTTTTCTGTCCATAAGTGAAAAAAATTTGATGGAACTATGCTTATAATATTTATTTATTCATTTCATAAAACTCACTATATCTTTGATGAAATATTACATTTTAATTCCTTTGCATTTGTTACTTCAGTAAACAAACATATACGTAAAGAGAAAAAGTGCCAAACAACCAGGGTGGTGGTGGTGACAACTTGTCTTGTTTTTTGTCAGGTATTATTTAATATTTTTTCATTAATATTTAAAACTCTTTCTAATAGCAGAATTTAGTTTTGTGTACCTCTTTTATTGTTTGTATTTAAGTATTAAATGCTTGAAATAAAAAACAACCCTTTAGTATAGTGGTGGTCAACCTGGTCCCTGCTGCCCACTAGTGGGCATTCCAGCTTTCATGGTGAGCAACTAGAGATTGATTTAACTATAGTAAGTTGTTTTATAAAGACTTATTCTGCCAAACTTAGTGAAAATCTGACATAAAGTACTTGGTAAGTAATTATTATTATATGCTTTAACTTGCTGTAACTCTGCTTTATACATTTTATAAAGTAAAGTTACTTCCCTACTTTATAAATCACCATTACGGTGGAACCGGTGGGCAGTTAGAAAATTTTACTACTAACAGAGATACAAAAGTGGACGGTAGGTATAAAAAGGTTGACTAATCCTGCTTTAGCATATCTTTTTTTATACTTAAAACGGTCATTAGGGCAGAGAACCAGCCACTGAAGAAAAGCTAAGAATTTTTTTTTTAAACAAACCTACCTTAATAAATGGCTAAAGGAGATTTTTCAAACAGAAAGGAAAAGATAATAGAAGACAACTCAGAATTTCAGAAAGGAAAGTAGACTATCAGAACATGTAAACATAGAGGTAAATAAAATAAATTTTCTTTTTGTGAGTTTTTACAATCATATTTGATGACAAAGAAAAATTCATAACAACATCTAATACTCAAGGCAATAATATTAAAAATTGAGGAAGGTGAGAACCCAAAATAGAAGTAAGGTTTTCATACTTCACTCGAAGTGATAAAATGTTAATACTGATAGACTGTGATAATGTAGATATGCATATTGTAATATCCAGAAAAACAACTTTTCATACAAATAGATACATTCCTTTGTTTCCCCTAATTTTTTTTAAGTGAGAAGTGGGGAGGCAGCGAGACAGACTGTCACATATACCCCAACTAAGATCCACCTAGCAAGCCCCCTTTGGGGCAATGCTCTGCCCATTTGGGGTGGTTTCTTCATTGCTCTGCAACTGAACTATTTCAGTGCTTGAGGAGAGGCCATGGAGCCATCCTTAGCACCAGGGACCAACTTGCTCCAACCGAGCCATGGCTGTGGGAGGCAAAGAGAGAGAGACAGAGACACACACACACACACACACACACACACACACACACAGAGAGAGAGAGAGAGAGAGAGAGAGAAGGAGGGGAAGGGTGGAGAAGCAGATAGTCACTTCTCCTATGTGCCCTGACCAAGAATTGAACCTGGGACATCCATACGCTGGGCCAATGCTCTACCACTGAGCAAACCACCAAGGCCAAAGAGATACATTCAAAAACACTAAAACTAAAGTAAAATGGCATCCCCCAAAAATGTTTCACTAACCCACAGAAAGGTGAGAAAAGAGAAACAGAGGAAAACCAGAAAACAAATAATAAAATGACATACTTACCCTCAAATATGTCAAAAATTACTTAAATGCAAATTGTGTAAATAGATCCATTAAAAAGGTAGATTGGCAGAGTGTATAAAGAAAACAAAAGGAAATACAAGCTAACTATATGGTATTTAAAGTGAGAAGAAATTCACATTCAATGGCATAGATAGGTTGAAAGTAAAAGGATATTTTTATATAGTAACAGAATATGTGGAAACCAAAATGAAAAACAAAAAATTATTTACAATCACTCTAAAGAAAATGAAACATTTTATATGCGTTAACAAAACACATCAAGAATCTGAATGCTGAAAATAACAAAATTCAAATACAATAATCAAAGAAGACCTAAATAGATGAAGACATAATATAGTCATAGGTGAGAAAACACAGCTTTAGTAAAGATGTCAATTCTCTCCAAATTGATCTATAAATTTAATATAATTCTTGTTAAAAATCCCAGCAAATTTTTTTGTGAATATAGACAAGCTTATTCTAAAGTGTATATAAAAAGGCATAATATAGTAGGGACCAGCAAAAAAAGGAGAGTTATTTCAGGGACTGCTAAGGCAGAAATCATCTTGAGCATAAGCAAATTTGACTGAGATCACTGGGTTTGTAGTCTTCATACAACAACAGGGTGGTTAACTCTTTCACGAATTGGCAAAAAATTTCTGGCAGATTAGTCCTTGGACCAGTGGTTAAAAAAAACTGGATACATAGAGTAGCTAAAAGACATTTGAAAAAGAAGAATGAAGCGAAAACAATCACTCTACTTGATATTAAGGCTCACAATATAGCTACAGTAATCATAGTGTCATATGGCTGGATGGATAGACATACAGATCAATAGAGCAGAACGGAAAACTCAGGAATAGGCCCACAAAAATATGCCCAACTGATTTTTTACAAAGGCACAAAAATAATTCAATGCAGAAAGAATAATCTTTTCAACAAATGGTGCTAGAGCATCCTGGACAAAAACAAACAAGCAAACAAAAAATCTCAAACTAAACCTCACATCATTAATAAAAATTGATTTATAATGGACAATGTAACATGTAAAATTATAAAGTTTTTAGAAAACAAAAATCAAACAAAATTTTGGGGAGTCAACTCTAGGTGGAGTTCTTAGCCTTGACACCAGTAGCACAATCCACAAAAGGAAAATTTGATAAATTACATCTCATAAAAATTAAAAACTTTTTCTGTGGGAAAGATCCTATAAAGTTCATGGAAAGAAAACATATACACTGAGAGAAAATGTTTGCATCTGGCATAGAACTACTATATAGAATATAGAAAGAAGTCTCAAAACTGAAATAAAGAAGTCCAATTAGAAAATGGGCAAAGACACAAATAGATATTTCACTGAAGAAGATATACAGATAGTAAATATAGTAAATAACCATATAATAATCATATAAAGCTTTTCAGCCTCATTAGCCACTAGAGTAATGCATATTAAAAGCACAATGAGATATTTTTACACACCTTTCAAAATAGCTAAAATAAAAACTAGTGATAACAGTGAAAACTGATGAGGCTACAGAGCATCCCATGCAGGTGGGAGTGTAAAACGGTAGCCACGCAGGAAAACAGTTTGGCAGTTTGTTAGAAAAGTAAACTTGCAACTAAACATACAACCAGCAATTGTACTCTTGGGTATTTATCCCAGAGAAAGGAAAAACTTATGTTCACACAAAATATGCATAAATTGATATTTGAATTTTGTACACGAATATTTACAGCCCCTTAATTCAGCGATTTTCAACTGGTGTGCCACAAGAAACCATGCAATACTTGACTATTAAGTCAAGGTCACTGACTTTTCCCTTCGATTGCCAAATTAAAAAAATGATAACAGCGAACACAGCAAGAGGTGTCTGGTGTGAATGAATCAAAATTATATTTATTTTTTTGTCAGCACCAGGAACCAACTTGCACTGGCTTGAGCCCAAGGTCACTGGCTTGAACAAGGGGTCACTCATTCTGTTGTTGCCCCGTCTTCAAGACACATATGAGAAAGTAACCAATGAACAACTAAGATGCCATAATGAAGAATTGATGCTTCTCATCTCCCATCTTCCTGTCTGTCCCTATCTGTCCCTCTCTCTGTCTCTCTAGTCTCTTGACACACACACACACACACACACACACACACACACACACACACTCACACACACACACACACACACACACACACTAAGAGACAAATCTTTGCCCTTGAAAACCTTTCATTTGATCTGGTTGGAGAAAAAAATAAGATATAAACAAAAAATATATTTTTTGGTGTGCCTCAGAGAATTCTAGTAATTACTTTAATGTGTGCCATGAGATGAAACAGGTTGAAAATAGCTGCCTTGATTCATAGTAGCCAAACATCAAAAACAATCCACCCATCGTGACCCAGGTATTACGCTAATAACTTCACATTTATAATTTACTATGAGTCTATTAAGTGGAGATGATTACTATCTCAATTTTGCAAATAATGAGATTGGGCACAGAGAGCTTAACTAAATGGTAGAAGCTAGGAAGTCCAGCCAGCTCCAGGCCCTGTCCGTTTTACTGCATGCTACCCCTGTCGTAGAGTCCAATGGTGATGTTCAGGGCCCTCACAGTTATCATTTTGGGAGTCTGTTTTCTTTTGGTTTCTTTCTAGGTTTCTCTACTCCCCCCCCCCCCTTTTAAGTACCATGGAAAACTAATGGCAGCTGTGTTCTCCATCCTTCACAAAGAGATAGTATCTTATTTACAATTTTGATTTCCAGGATCAAGGTTACTTCAGAAATCCTTCCCCTTACCTGATGCAAGCAGCTCCTCCCATTCCTACCACTTCTGTTTCCCACTTGACTGCCTTCTCCTAAGCACCCTCTGCTATAAATACCCTCTTGTTCACAAAGATATTTCTTACAGAGAAGGAAGGCCACCAGGTAAAACTCCACCAGCTCCTGGCCCACATATATCCTGCAGCATTTTCTTTTTTCTTCAACCAAGGTTAGTGCGTTCACCTGAGCCCTGCTGTGCTTTTCAACCTGTGGTCCTAAGATCACTTGTATGAGAATCACCTGCAATGCCTGTTAAACATACCCAACACAATTTACACAATGTTACAAGTCAAATTAATTAAATTTAGAAAATACTCAGCCCACATTTACAGGATCCAAATCTATTGGTAAAACCTGAAAGTTTGCATTTTAACAAGTCCCACTCATGTGACTCTGATGCAAAAGAAAGCTTGAAATTACTTTTTGAGAACTTGCTGGATCAATCATTCCAACCCTAACCTATCTCTTTAATTTCTTGCTTTCCATTAGATACTTTCTCTTAGGTTCCAAATGTACTCAAATCTCTTCTTTCCTAATAATAAGAATGATCCAACATTATAGGGTTATGGTGATGAATAATGTACCGTATTTCCCCATGTATAAGATGCATCTTTTCCTGAAAATTTTGGGGTCTAAAAACTGGGTGCATCTTATACAGTGGTTGTAGATTTTTTACTTGCATTTTTCACTTTTCACGCTTGTTTTTGTGCTCAATGTTGAAGACAGTGATTCATCATCAGACACAGATGAGGACAAACTAATGAATGGGAGTTATGAAAAGTGATGAAGAGTTGTATGAATTTTATGATAAATAAAACTTGAATTCAATAATTTTATGTAATACTTTTTTTCAAAATTTGGGCCCCAAAATTAAGGTGCATCTTATACATGGGGAAATATGATAGTCTTGGTTGTACGTTCTTGTTTTGCATCACTTTGAATATTTCTTTCCAATCCTTTCTGGCTTCAAGTGTTTTTGTTGAGAAGTCAGATGTCATACTTATGGGGGCTCTTCTGTAGGTAATTAACTGCTTTTCTCTTGAAGCTTTTAGTATTCTTTCTTTGTCTCTTAACTTAGGAATTTTAACTATGATGTGTCTTGGCATAGGCCTCCTTGGGTTTCTCTTTAATGGGACTCTCTATGCTTCTTGAATTTGTGTGACTTTTTTCTTCATCAATTTAGGAAAATTTTCAGCTATGATTTCTTTAAACATGTTCTCCATCCCTTGTTGGTTCCCTTCTCCTTCAGGAACCTCTATGATACGGATGTTATTTCTCTTCATGTTGTCACAGAGCTCTCTCAGAGTTTCCTCAGTCTTTTGACCCTCTTTTCATTTTGCTGCTCTGCTTCCATGCTTTCATGTATCTTGTCCTATAAATTGCTAATTTGATCTTCTGTTTCATCCTGTCTGCTGTTGATTTCTTCTAGTGCAGTCTTCATTTCTGATATTGTATTTGTCATTTCTGATTGGTTCTTTTTTTATGATTTTGATGTCCTTTTTGATGCTTGCTATCTCTTTGTTTAAGTTCTCATTGTGATCATCCATTGTTGCTCTAAGATCCTTGAGCATCCTAAAAATCATTATTTTAAACTCTGCATCTTGTTGTTTGGTTATTTCCATTTAATTTAGTTCTTTTTCTGGGGATTTCTCTTGTTGACTCATTTGTGTCATATTTTATTGTCTGCCCATTTTGTCTGTGTTTTAGGTAGTGGCTGTCTGACTTTGAAATCTGTTGTGGTGTCTTTGTGAAAAAGATTGGCTCAGTGGTATTGACCTCCAGGATACCTGAGTTCCTTGCTCTAGGAATGGTTCTTGAGCATTGTTGGTCAAATAAGTTTTAAAATATGACATATGTGTTTGCTCACTTTGGGTGTGGGAGACAGGCTATAAGCTGGCAAAGACATTATAACCTAAGGCTTAGTTTTAAAACTAAGCTTTTCCCCACACCCTTGACTGTTGCATGATAGGGCGTAATGCACTCTTATGAGGAATTCCATTTATGCCTCAGATAAGTGACTCTGTATCAGAGACTTTTTATTTGTATATTGGATTAAAGGTTTTGATTGCTACACTTTAGAATGGAGACAGACCGGGGGCTCACTCTCTCAGTTCCTGCTATCACCATTGCAGAAGCCTCCCTGATCCCTTGCCCTCCATGGGAAAACCAGGTTTCCTGCTTTTCCCTTGGCTTCTCTTGTGGCTTGCCTGTCTTGGTGAGACACCAACAAACAGAATGGTCCATCCTCTGACTCCGCCGAATCCAATGGGAACCTGCATGTGAATGGCCATGATGGTGACTCCTGGCCATACAACTGGTGTGGTTTGTGGTAGGATTCGGAGATTGGTATGGGCCCGCCACCCTTGAAGGGTAGGGTAGAAGACTGGTTGCTGTTCTGGCTTCCCATGGCTGTCCTTTTAGGGGCCATAGGCTGCGTGTTTTATACTCAAGAGGAAACCAGGAGTTCTGTGCAAGAAGTTGCCCAGGGTCAAAAGCTTTAGTATGAATTGCAAATTGAATGGCAGAAAAGGCTGGAATTGGAGTGAGCACTGGAAAAGAAATTATGGGTTTGTGAGTTGCAGTTTGCCCTATAAGCTGAATGTTTGCACCAGCAGTTGTTGGAGAAACAACTGCGGATTTAAGAGCTCAAGTCTCAGCTTCTGGCCAAAAGCCAGTAGCCACAGGAGCCTAAATGGTCGCCAAAGGAGCAGCAGCATCTGTGCCGGTGGATTGGCTTTGAGTCAGCGGGAGCAGGCACTTGCAACTCCTCTTTTGAGGATAAGAAGGCTCAGGCTGAAGCTGCCATTTACACACTGAGAGTCCAACCAGTGGTCACCAAGAAAGTAAGAACCCAGCAGCGAAGAGTCCCTCAGGGGCAGCCACAGCCTCCTGCCCAGGTAATGGAACACTCTGGTCCGGCCCTATACCCAGGCAGAGCTGATAGAGTTGGGGGCACAATTTAGGTAGAAACTTACTGAATCCTTGGTAGCCTGGTGTTGGGCAGATAAAATATATTATGCTCACTTTGTTAAAGATGGTGCTGCCCACATGGAAGTGTGTCTCCCAGGTGATGATATTAGTTGCCCTTATGCTTGGAATGGGTGTAATTATATTAATGTGTGTTAAGGGCAGGCTGTGGGCAGGCAGAATCCTTGTAGCCTGGGGCTTGGTTTTGGGACTAAGCCTTTCTCACCCTTTTTGCTGTAGGGTGGTGTACTGTTATGAGGAATCCTATTATGCCTCAGATAAGTGACTTTGTATCAGAGACTTCCTTGTTTGTATATTGGATTAAAGGTTTTGATTTCTATACTATAAAGTGGGGCAGACAGGGAGCTTGCTCTCTCTCAGTTCCTGAGATTAGCATTAGAGAGGAGAGCAGAGAAGGCCATGTGGAGGAGGCCAGGAGAAGCAGCCAAGATGGCAGAGTATTGAAGGAGAAGCCAGTTTGTGCAGTTTGTGCAGAGAGGAGATGAGGAGCAGAGGTGAATGAGACTGGTGAGGTTAGAAAACTTTGATTCTAGGAAACTTGAATAAGTCAGTGGCTTTGTGAGCACTAAATAAGTGGGTTTTGGAGCCTAGTGTGTGTTTTTACTTGCCTGCTGGGTGCAAGCTAGGATTAAAGCTAATGGCCCACCAGTTCTTGGCTCCGTTGTTTCATTACCAACTGTCCGAATCCAATGCTACCTGCATGGACCAGGTGGCTATGATGGTGGCCATAGTTACTGGCTTCACACCTGGTTACTACGATTATGGGACATAGGGGTGGATGGCATCATGCTCTCCAGAACAGAGATGGAGAAATTGGCTGCCATTACCACACACTTCTCCTTGAGGCAGCGTCTTCAGAACTGCCATGGCAACTCAAGAGACCATACCCTATTAGAATGGGTGATGGCCACCATTCATATGGTCTGGCAGAATGCTGGAGACTTGCCAGGGGCAGTGAGTTGGTGGCAATGCTACAGTGAGTTAGTAAAGGTCCTTTGGGAACTAGGTATGAAGAATGCTGTTTTTAACCCTGGGCCAGACGAGGAAATGTTTATGGCAAAAATGAGGGAATTTATCCTTGCTAGCACCCCGTCAGCCCTTTTTGGGTCACTTGGGGCTATCTTGGGCCCCTGTGTGGGACAGCCATCAAGGCAGTTACACAGATGGTAGCAGATTTGGGAGAGCTGGAGGCTGCTTGGGATCAGAAAGCAGTGAGGGCTTTCTGCCTATGTTGTCCCCCCCTCCCCCCAACTAACAAGGATAACGGGCCTATAAAGGTTACCTGAACACAGATGTGGGTAGATTTGATTGCGGCTGGAGCAGATAAGGGGAAATTGGATGGCCAGTCTAATAAAATTCTTTTGGAGCTTTGGCGGCAGCTTAAACCAGAACAGAAGTTCCAGCCATTGAGACGAAAGGCCCCAGCAGCTACCAATAAAACGTTTGGTGTGTGGGCAGCTCCGTTACAAGATTATATGATAGGAATGGCCAAGGGAGAGGAGAACTTCCAAGCCCATTGTACCAGTTTGAATAGGAAAAGGGCCGAGGGACCTGTCTAACGGGGGGTGGGCAGGGACCAGAGGCCACACGTGGAACTGGCTATCCACTGGTCCCCTTCCAACATACAATGGGTGTTGGCCTTGGTGGATACAGGTGCAGAATGTTCCCTCCTCTATGGGAACCCAGAGCAGTTTGCTGGGACCCTAGTGGCCATTGACGGTTATGGGAGCCCAACTATTCAAGTGAAGCCAATAACTATTCCATTGGGGATAGGAAGACTGCCTCCTAAGCCATATAAGGTGCATGTATTTCCTATTCCTGAATATATGTTGGGGGTAGATGTCTTGCAAGGACTGTGGTTGGAAACTACAGCTGGGGAGTTCCGGCTGTGGATCAGGGTTGTGAAGGCAGTGTTGCAGGGACATGCATCACATTCCCCTTTGCAATTACCCATTCCTTGGCGTGTGACTAACACCAAGCAGTACCGCCTGCCAGGTGGTTATGAAGAAGTCACAGGGACAATCCTCGAACTAGAAAAGTTGAGGATCATCCAACCATCACACAGTCCTTACAACTCCCCAGTATGGCCTGTGCGCAAACTAGACAGAACCTGGAGAATGACAGTAGATTACAGAGAACTTAATAAAATTGCTCCTCCTTTGCACGCTGCTGTTCCCTTGATAGCTAACATGATGGATCGGCTAAGCCATGAGTTGGGGACATACCACTTTGTGGCAGACTTGGCCAATGCTTTTTTTCTCTATTGATATAGCTGCAGAGAGTCAAGACCAATTTGCCTTGAGTTGGGAAGGGAGACAATGGACCTTTACAGTGTTACCCCAGGGCTATTTGCATAGCCCCACCTTGTGCCATGGGCTGGTGGCTGCCGACCTGGCTAAATGGAATCAGCCAGAGGCAGTTCACATGTACCATTATATTGATGATATTATGCTAACTAGTGATTCTCTTTCAGAATTGGAGCAAGCAGTCCCTACCCTGCTATTTGAAAGCATGTGGCTGGGCAGTCAACAAGAACAAATTACAAGGACCTGGGTTATTTGTTAAATTCTTGGGAGTTGTCTGGTCGGGTAAGACAAAAGTTATCCCTGACACAGTTATAGATAAGATTCAAGCATACCCCGTGCCCACTACGGTAAAACAGTTACAGGAATTCTTAGGTTTGTTGGGGTATTAGTGAGCATTTATATCCCATTTGGCTCAGTTACTATGCCCCTTGTACAACCTTATTTGGAAGGGGGTTCATTGGGATCAGACTGAGCAGGTGCAAGGTTCATTTGCAGCAGCTAAGAGAGCTGTCAAGATGGCACAGGCCTTGAATGTGTTTGATCCTGCCAGGCCCTGTGAGCTGGATGTTCATGTAACCTTGGAGGGGTTTGGATGGGGCTTGTCGCAGCGGACAGAGCGCTTACAGCAACCTATTGGGTTTTGGTCCCAAATGTGAAAAGGTGCTGAAGTCCATTACTCATTAGTGGAGAAGCAGCTGGCAGCTGTGTATGCTGCCCTCCTGGCAACTGAGAGTATTACAACTACAACACCAGTTACAGTCAAGACAACATACCCTATTGCAGGATGGGTGAGAGATTGGGTGACCAAACCACGTAGTGGTATGGCCCAGATGTCCACCCTGGCCAAGTGGGGTGCCTGCCTGAAACAACGCTGTGCTCTTAGCACCAGCCCGTTGAGGGCAGAACTGTAGGAAGTCTTGGGTCCAGTCACCTATGCGACCTTAGAGTCAGGTGCAACTGGGGCTCAGGAGGCAGAACCTGAGGTCAGTCCCTACCAGGAGGGGCAGGTGCCCATCCCCAAGGATGCCTGGTATACTGATGGTTCCAGCAGGGGCCAACCTGCCAAATGGATGGCTATAGCCTTCCATCCGGCCACTGAGACTATTTGGATGAACACGGGTATAGGCCAAAGCAGCCAATGGGCAGAATTAAGAGCTGCTTGGCTAGTTGCCCATAATGAACCTTCACCTCTGATAATCTGTACTGACAGCTGGGCCGTCTATCATGGACTGACCCTTTGGATTGCTACTTAGCACATTAACCAGTGGATGATAATGAACTGTCCACTATGGAGTCAGGCCATGTGGCAGGACTTACGGGAAATAGGACAGCAGAAGCAGGTGACAGTATATCATATCACGGGCATGCCCCTCTAGCCCATCCTGGGAATGATGAGGCAGATATGTTGGCAAGGGTGCGATGGTTGGAGACTGCCCCTGCAGGTGATGTGGCACAGTGGCTCCACTGGCACCTGCTCCATGCGGGACAGAAAACTATGTGGGCTACAGTTAAGGCTTGGAACTTGCCTGTGTCCTATGCAGAGGTACTTGCAGCCTGTGAGCAATGTGCAGTATGTTCCAAGGAGCACCCTCGGAGACCACTGGTGTCACCTGGACAGATCCAGAGGGGTCATGTTCCACTGACACGATGGCAGATAGACATCACTGGACCCTTACCAAAGTCAGAAAGGTACCAGTATGCAGCCACTTGTGTAGATACTGCCACCAATCTGCTTGCTGCTTACCCCACCCTTAACCCTGACCAGAGGGCAGTCATACAGGCTCTGGACCGCCTGAGTGCTGTATATGGGCAACCACTGGTCCTTAAAAGTGACAACGGTACCCATTTCACTGGTTCAGTGGTGAGGCAATGGGCTCAAGAGCTGGGGGTGGACTGGAAGTACCATGTTCCCTACCACCCCCAGGCTGCTGGTATCATTGAGCGTTATAATGGACTCTTAGAGCAGAGACTGCGACAGGAGAGGGGCACCGGCTCCCTTACTGGATGGACATGCCGCTTATGGACAGTACTCAGATTTTGCATGAGAGACCTCAACGGGGGAGCCCAGCTCCAGTAGAGGCCCTCCTGCATCAGGCAGCTGCCCCCATTCAGTTGCAGATACGCACCAAGGACATTTTACTCAAGCCAGGTTTCGGGCAGCAGGGCAATGTGCTCTTGCCTGACCCAACAGCCCTTCTTAAAGTCCAAAGGCTTCAATGGACTTGGTCCTGTACTGTACAGGCCCCCCATCTGAGATAGGTGGCCTTGTTGGCACCATGGGGAAAGGGGATAAAGGTGGACCTCCAGTTAACTCCTTGGGCAACCAGCACTTGACCGCCTAAGGTAGAAGTGTATTATCCCTTGAGTGCTCAGGGGGACAGCATTCTGAAGGGCACCTTTGTAATTTCTTTATGACCAATAATGAGTTCTCCTATTTTACTACACATAGAACCAGCAGATGCTGGTGTATTGGCCAATAAGGTTTGGTATACCCACTCGGGGCAACCTCTGGTACCAGCTACAGTGCTGTCTTCAGACAAAACTCTGGCCTGTATTCTGCCAGAGGGAAAAGATTTGCCTCTCTTGGTGCTGATGACAGCTTTCTCATTTCGCCCATAGTTTTTGATTTGTTAATCCTATTGCTTTAGTTTGTACTGTTTCTGTTTATGCAATGTACCCCACTCCTTACACAGTGACCATCATGGAAGATACCTGTGGTTTAGATTGTAAAGCGAGCAAAAGGAGTGGAATGTTGGTCAAATAAGTTTTTAAATATGACATATATGTTTGCTCACTTTGAGTGTGGGAGACAGGTTTTAAGCTGGCAAAGTCATTATAGCCTAAGGCTTAGTTTTAAAACTAAACTTTTCCCCGCACCCTTGGTTGTTGCATGATGTGGGGTGGTGCACTCTTATGAGGAATCCCACTTATGCCTCAGATAAGCGACTTTGTATCAGAGACTTCCTTATTTGTATAGTGGATTAAAGGTTTTGATTGCTACACTATAAAATGGGGACAGACCTGGGGCTCGTGCTCACTCAGTTCCTGCTATCACCATTGCAGGGGCCTCCCTAATCCCTTACCCTTCATGGAAAAAGCTGGTTTTCTGCTTTTCCCTTGGCTTCTCTTGTGGCTTGCCTGTCTTGGTGAGACACCAATAAACAGAATGGTCCACCATCCTCTGACTTCACCATTTCTTTACTGTCTGCCCGAATCCAATGGGAACCTACATGTGAAAGACCACGATGGCGTCTCCTGGCCATACAAGCATGGTAGTTACCTTCCTGTTGTATGTGAATATTGAATGCAGTTGGTCATTTTGTGGGTACAGTTATCTCTTCAGGCTGGCTGGCTCTAAGGGTCAACTTTGATTGCGTGTATTAGGCTCTGTGCAGTGTCTGCCCTGTTGGGCATATTTATTCTCTGCCGTGTCTTGTGCCGGCTGGACTTCTTTGGGCATGCTACTTGTATAGCTAGCTGAGTTTAAGGTTTGTGCTGTTTGCCTCCCACTACTGGTTGTGTTGGTTCTGGGTCTTCTTGGGTTGACATCAGCAATTGTTTGTAACCTGCCATTGGCTACCTGTCTGGAGTTACTGTCCTGTTAGTTGTTTGTATCAGCATTTTCTGTGCCTTGGTAGTGTGGCAGGAACCAACCTGTGTATAAAAATCAGCTTCCTCCTGCTTAGAGATGACAGCAGCTCCATAAAATCCCCAAGCTCTGTAAGATTTTCCCCCACTTTTCAGCTGCTCTGCCTCCTCTTGCAGCTGCCTGGTCTTCCCACAGAGTCTCCTGTAGGACTGTGGTGTGGGCTCAGGCTGGCCTCACTCCACCAACTCCTCTACAGGTTGCGAGCTTGGTGGGTCAGGACAGCTGAGGTTGGGAATACAACATTAGTGGGACCCCCTACTTCAGGGGTCTCTTGGTCAGGAGCTCAGTATGGGGAATGTGGCCACTACTCCAGAGCCTAATCCCTCAGCCACTGCTCCAATTCTATTTCTCCCCAGTGAGATGAGCAGCAGGTTCAGGTTGTGTGGGGCTCACAGTTTCCTCTGCAGAAGTTCTTCCAGATGATGAGCCCCTGGTCGCAGGGAGGAAGACTGGGAGAGTTCTCCCCTGGGGCTGACTGTGCCCCCCACCCCCAGAAAGTGGCTAAGCCCCTTGGCCGGACCCAACAATAGGCTTGTGGGGAACCACACTTTAAATGTCCATGCAGCAAGCCTCTCACCCTTTCTCCTGTGGAACCTAGCCCATCAAGGCAGAATATCCAGCACCCAGGCCTGCTGACTGTGAAGCTCCACCCTGTCCAATATGCACAAGCTGCTGTGCTGGTATTGACCACAGAGAGTGGATCTTGTCTCAGCTAGGCCCAGTGTCCAATGAACCCTCCCTTAGGACACACCGCCAGCAAGTATCATTACTCTGGAACCAATGCTCTCTGCACTTGGCCACTGGATGTGCCAGCCCTGGGCCTCCCTGGCAGGAACCCAGTGCAGACTTGTGGAAGACACTGCCTGTGACTGGCCCTCAGCAATCTTCTCAGAGCTACAAGCAATCCAGAGTTTGTGGCTGCCTCTGCTGGGCCCAGGTACTCATGCAAATACCAAGCTGTACTTCTACACTGGCTTTTATCTACACTGGGCCAGGGGGAAGGTCCACAAAAGAACAAGGTTCCCTAAGCCCTGCCTCCTGCAGCCTCTGTCTGCTGACTGCTTTTTGGGCTTGGCCACTGAGAAAACCTCTGGTAGAGTCTAGAGCCTGGGGCAATTCAGGAATTAGAAAGGGTGATGGGTGTGGTTCCCCTCCTACAGCCCTAGATGTCAGTCTGTCCAGACTTTTTTCACAGACCCCAGTAGGGTGTGGCCCCCAGGACTGGTGGGTATGACCTCTGAGACCCAGAGATGTGGTCTGCCCACAGTCTGGACAGTTTCTACTGAGTTTCCCATGAGACAGAAGCACCAGTCATAGTCTCAGAAGAGGGCAGGGGAAAGCTCCGACCTCAATGCCAGAAAACCAAGTCACTGATGGGCCTTCTGTTTCCTGGCTATCTTCTCAGAATAGCCCAGTCTCCATAGGGTGGGGTAGGAGAAACTCCTGAGGGTGGAGTTGTTGCTTTTCTCCAGGCTGATGCCTATCAGAGGGGACTGCTCCACCCAAGAAAGATGGCAACTGCAGTACTTGAGAATGACTTAACACCAGGGTTCTGGTAGCTGTTCCCCATGGTGTCTCTCCCTGGGGCACCAGCTTCACACTCCCCTTATACAACTCTAGTCCTCTCAGCCCTCCCCTGCTGGAGCCCCGGTTAAGTGGCTGTGTATCAAATTTTCTGTGCTGGCTCTTTAAGATTGAGCCTGCACCTCTGAGTGCTCCATCTCTTTCTTGCAGACAGAAACCCAGCTCTTTTCACTGCTAAATGCTGTCTGGATGCCTCTTCTAGGATCTGGGGCTCTAGGCTGGGGCACTGGTCCTGGGGCTGAGGACCCTCCCCTCTCAGGGCAAACCTCCTTGCAGTGAGTTCCTCTGGACCGTCTGTTGCTGCTCACTCCTGGGGGCAGGGCAGTCCCCTCCACCTCTTCACCCTTCCTACCAGTCTCAATGTGGCTTCTTTTGTAATTCTTGGTTATAGACTTCTCTTCATTTAGTCCAGAGTTGCTTTTTCAAGATGATTGTTCTTAAATTAAGTTGTAATCCAATTTGGTCCTGGGAGGTGGCAGATGGAATGTCTGCCTACTCAGTCGCCATCTTGGAATCTTCATAGAAATTTGTATCAATTCTGCCTTACGTGCTTAGAAGAATTTATCAATAAATACATCTGAATCTTGTAATTTTTGGGGGGAAGATAATTAATTGTTGGTTCATTTTTCTTTAAAAGTTATAGTCTTATTCAGATTATCTATTATTCCCTTGTGTTTTTGTACTTTTTGCCTTTCAAGGAATTTATCTTAAACATATCAAATTTGTGGACATAGAATTGTTCATTATATTCCTTTATTAACCTCTCAATGTTTATCGTGTCAGCAGTAATGACCCCTATTTTATTTCTGATATTGGCAATTTGTTTCTTTTCTCTTTCTATATTAGTTAGCCAGGCTAGCAGTTTATTAATTTATTGACCTTTTTTTTTTTTTTGTATTTTTCTGAAGATGGAAACGGGGAGAGACAGTTAGACAGACTCCCGCATGCACCCGACCGGGATCCACCCGGCACGCCCACCAGGGGCGACGCTCTGCCCACCAAGGGGTGATGCTCTGCCCCTCCAGGGCATCGCTCTGCCACCACCAGAGCCACTCTAGCGCCTGGGGCAGAGGCCAACGAGCCATCCCCAGCGCCTGGGCCATCCTTGCTCCAATGGAGCCTTGGCTGTGGGAGAGGAAGAGAGAGACAGAGAGGAAGGAGGGGGTGTGGGGGTGGAGAAGCAAATGGGCGCTTCTCCTATGTGCCCTGGCCAGGAATGGAACCCGGGTCCCCCACACGCCAGGCCGACGCTCTACCGCTGAGCCAACCGGCCAGGGCTATTGACCTTTTTAAAGAACCATTTTTTTTTGTTTTATTGACTTCTCTATGTTTTTTAGTTAAATTCATTGATATCTGCTCTAATTTTTATTATTTCCTTTTTTCTTGCTTTTCTTTATTTGTCTAATTTTCTAAGGCTGTCATGGGAGGAGAGTGTTGGGCGCCACAAAGGGACTGGCAGAGGAAGGTCTTTCTTTCATTCCAGGATGCTCACTTTGGAGTATTATTTAGTAATTATAAGTAAAGGATTATATATTTACATAACAAGAATATGTGTTAAAAACAGTGCTTACAAAAAAAATACTAAGAAAATGGGATGAGATATATGGTACCTCATCATTTACATGAATTTAAAATATGTGATTTTTTGGGATTACACACATATAAGATACATGTTAAACACATTGAAAGAGTTGCCTATTGGAGGCAAGGAAAGACAATGAGATATGCAGGATATATATACACATAATTTATATTTTTATAATTCATATATACATATATGCAATATATTACATTTACATATGATTTCATATTTATTATTATTATACACACATAATTTATATAAGGATATGTATAATCTATACTTATATAAATTGTGTGTGTATGTGTGTTACAACCCTAAACAATGATAAAATGCTTGAGAGTAGCATTTGTAAATGATTCATTTTAAAAGTCCTCACACTTCCTGGTAGTCAAACAATAAATATTTCTGAATGAATGGTTTCATCTTCAACTCACCTGATGTTGTGAACATAATCTGCCAGAAGAGCAAAGACCTTTCCTCCCATTATCTCCCATTCCCCTGCTTCCAGTTCTCTCTTTGCCACTGTGATCTATTAACGTGGCAGGAAATAGCTACTAGAAAGAGAGGAATCTTTTGGATATGAACCCCTTATCAGAGCTGTTGTTTGCAAATATCATCTCCCATTTTATCGCAACATTTTTTGCAGTGGCCAAGACATGGAAACAACCAAAGTGTCCCCTAATAGAGGATCAGATAAAGAAGATGTGGCACATATATACAATAGAATACTACTCAGCCATAAGAAAGGAACATAGTATCATTTAGGACAACATGGATGGACCCTGAAAACATTATACTGAGTGAAATAAGTAAATCAGAAAAAGCTAAGAGCTATATGATTTCACGCATAAGTGGGATATAAAACTGAGACTCATGGACATAGATAAAAGTGAAGTGGTTACCAGGGGGAAGGGGAAGGGGATGAGGGGAAAGGTATAAAAAGGGACAAATATAAGGTGACAGAAAATGATTTGACGTTGGGTGATAGGTATACAACATAATCAACAGTTCAAATACTATAGAAATGTTTACCTGAAACCTATGTACTCTTATTGATCAATGTCACCCTGTTAAAGTTAATTTTATAAATAAAATTTAAAAATTAAAAAAGAATTATTATTTAAAAATGAAGAAAAAATTTCCATTAAAAGTATACTCCACACCCCTTTTCAGTAAGAGTAGTTTTCCAATACCTTCCCTTTTCTTTGTCTCCATGTGCATAGTGTTTTTACTGTGAAATACTCATTGGTGTTTTTCTTTGTACAAGTCAACAAAGAGGAATCAGTTTTTATCTATTGTGTCATTTCAGCAGGACTCTCCGTGCTATTGTGGAATTTCATTGTATATGCTCCTCATTTCACTCTTTTAAAGCAAAATCATGTCTCTGCCAGTAAAATTAAATTCTACAAGTGTGACTTTTTAAACAATTTCTAAATTTCCTAACAGTTTTAGGTTTAGTGTATTATTGCAATAATAGTAAAGGGAATTCCCATATACCTCACAGTCAGTTTTCCCTATTATTAACATCTTATATTAGTATGACATATTTGTCACAATTAATGAACCAATGCTGATACATAATTAGAAACTCAGGTGTATAAGCTCAAGTTCATACTTTGTTCAGATTTCTGCTAAGAGGACCCCAGTCTTTTAAGGCTCTCAGTTGATTGGATAAGGCCCACCCATATTATGGAGGATAATCTGCTTTACTCAAGTCTCCTGGTTTAATGTTAATCACATCTAAAAAATATCTTCATAGATTGTGCTTGACCAAACAACTGGGTACAGTGGCCTAGCCAAGTTGACACATAAAATTAACCAGGATAGTATAGAGACTTCCCACAGATCCACAGCCAGTTTCCTCTATTATCAACATCATACATTAGGCTGCTACATTTGTCACAATGAATGAACAATTATGGATATATGATTATGAACTCAAGTCCATTATTTTTAATTTTTTATTTTATTTTTCAATTATCATTGACATACAATATTGTATTATTTTCAGGTGTACAACATAGTGACTGGAAATTGTATAAAACTTACAAAGTTTTCACTCCATTAAGTGTAGAACCCACCTGACACTATACTATTATCACAATATTAAGGACTGTATTCACTATGCTGTACTTTATATCCCCATGCCAAGTCCATTCTTTTTTCTTTCCTTTTTGTTTGTTTGTTTAGTATTTTCCTGAAGTTAGAAGCAGGGAGGCAGTCAGACTCTTGTATACGCCTGACCGGAATCCACCCAGCATCACCAGGGGGCAATGCTCTGCCCATCTGGGGCATTGCTCCATTGTGGCCAGAGCCATTCTAGCTCCTGAGGTGGAGGCCATGGAGCCGTCCTCAGTGTCAGGGCCAGCTTTGCTCCAATGGAGCCTTGGCTGCAGGAGGGGAAAAGAGAGATAGAGAGAAAGGAGAAGGGGAAGGGTGGAGAAGTAGATGGGTGCTTCTCCTATGAGCCCTGACCTGGAATTGAACCCGAGACTTCCACATGCTGGGCCGACGCTCTACTGCTGAGCCAACCAGCCAGGGACCAAGTCCATTCTTTATTTAAGTTTCCTCATTTTCTTTTCTAATGTCTTCTCTGGCTCTCAAGATCCCATCCTATTTAGTTATCATATTGCCTTAGTTTCCTTCTGATTGCTCTAGCTCCTCAGACTTTCCCTGTTTTTGATAACCTTGACAGTTTTGAGAATTACTGGTCAGATATTTTGTAGAATGTTTCTCAGTTGGGACTTACCTGATGTTTTTCTCATAATTAGCCCGGGGAATTGTTTTGGGAGGAAGACCACAGAAATACAGAATCATTCTCATCACACCATATCACAAGTATATACAATTAGCATGACATTACTATAGATGCTGTCCTTGATCACCTGGTTGAGGTAGTGTATGCCAAATTTCTTCACTGTAAAAGTAATCTTTCTTTTTCTCCCTTTTCATACTATACTCACAAGCCTCCTTTTAAAATTTAAGAATAATTAATACAATTCCAGTGACTGGTGTTAAAAATGGAGGCTTTATAGTAACTAAAGGATTCTTAGACAAGAACAAGAAGACGTTCCTTCCTCTGCACTAACAGTGAGAGAAACATTTTCTTCTGACTTCTGAGGATTGCATAAAGAACCTGATTTGATCAAGTTTTAAACTGACAAGATTTACAAAAATATTAATTTTGTTTTCCTGTACAATATGGAGCCATGTGGATATTTGTAGCTTTCCAAATGGTTCTGCTCTTTGCTGATATACAGTTGTCCTTGCACACAGAATGAGAAAGATGTAATATATCATAGTAATAACATAAGACTCAAATGCAGAGATAAGCAAAGGACTATGAGAATGTTGGAGGATAGAACACTCTCAGTCAGGCAACTTGAGGACAGCTTCAGAGATGGTATGACATATGAGTGTGCTTTTAAGAGGTAGAGGAGGCTAAAGAACAGCACAGGCACTAGCCTGGGGAAGATGAGGTCCTGACACAGCAAACGCAGAGGCCGAATGGGTGAGAGCACAGGTGAGTCAGACACGTGCACCAGGCTAAAGAGTTTGCTGTTTACTCTGTTGGCATAGGTATGGGGGACACTGACATTTTGAGGTGAGGAAAGTAATAAGATCAGATCTGAGTTTTAGAAAAATAACTGGCAAACATCTAAGGAAAATTAGAAGGATAAGAGGTTAGAGAAAAAGTGGAGGTATTATAAGAAATTATGAAAAGATAGAAAATAAAGGAGATGATATTGGAAATAAAGAAGAGTAGAGAATTTTCAGAGATATTATAGAGGCAGAATAGACAGGACTTGAAGCCAGTACAATAGCCAACAGTAGTAGAGACTGGCACAAAGCTCGCTAACCCCATTTCCTCTTTCCTGGCCACACAGCTGAACTACGTTCCCCAGCGTACATTGAATTAGGGGACACCGTGTGACTGAGTTCTGGCCAAACAGACGCTGTGGGTGAAAGCCATGGAAGACCCTTCCAGACCTGTCCTCTAGGCTCTTTTTTCTCTTTCCTTCTCCTCATCACACTGGAATTAAGACCTCCCAGACTACTGTGTGGACCATAGCTTGAAGAGAATAGAACCACAGGTGAGCTCTGTTTCCTGAATCACTGCTTTGGGAAGAATTACCCAATCGGCTAGACTCTGGGACAGGTGAGAAGTGAACTGCTTTCCTGTTGAGCCATTACGTGCTTGGGCCTATGTGCAATCATAGCCTAGCTTAGACTACCCTCAGCAAATTAGAAATTGGTACTTTGAAGTGGGTGCTCTCACAACAGAAAACTAAAACCTTTGACGTCAGCTTCATGAGGAAACAGCTGTTGGAGACTGGAAGACTGAAAAGCCCTGTTCGCTATGGCAAAATAGTTGATAAAACCGTTGCCTGAGTCACTGTGCAATGGGTTGCGGTGTGCATCTACAGGAAGCCTGCATGCCTCGGGGGCTCCAGGATTCCTGATTGAAAGGGGCCGGAGCACAGTTCCTGGGTTGAAGTGAGGCTTGAATTGAGTGTGTACAGTAGTGTACATTAGATGTAGAAATTGCTAATTCAGTTCATCCAAAAATAGAATGGGAAAGGCCAGAGAATTATAAGACCCCAAAGCCTACCTGAAAAAGCACCAATATTGCCACATGCTTGCAAAGGTGGTCTTCTCAGATATTCCCCCCCTTCACAGAGCCCGAGCAAACCTCAGAAATACCTCACTCAGACCTCTACCTTCAAGAGCAACTTGCTCATGAGTAAGGACATGGCAGCTCTGATCTGGGGTAAGGTTTTGGGGACCAAGGAACATTTTTTAGCTTAGAAGTGTGACTCTTTTGTTTGGGATCCTAGAAGAATTAAGCAGGAGGGAGAGGTGAGGACACAAGCCTGGAAACACAGAGTGACCTATTCCAGCTAACATAACTCTTTCTCCGTTTTAAGTGGATTGCCAGCATGATGTAATAAGTTAGAAGTGGAGTCTAATTAACTAGAACTCATGAGATGTAAGAGGAGAGCTGAAAGCAACATTAGTGTCTATACTGCAGACCGCTGATCCAACTCATGTCAGATGGAAATATTAAGGCCCAAATAGACAATTTTCTTTACAAGCAAAATTATTAAACTCTATAGTTCAGTCATAGTGAGAAATATCAGAAAACTTAAAAAAAATGTTATGGCCTTAAAAATTCAATAACTCAATAACTCTATTCTACTCAAACCTGTCAATAGACAGAAATGAAATGTCTCATTGCAGATTGTAATTTTCAAAGGGACTTTGACTTTTGTCAAAGTATATGTGTGTGGGTGGCAGTAAATGCCTCTTTGCAACTTCTGGGAGCTGCAGGCTCTCCGCCCAGGGAGGTGTGAGCGGCCAGATGTCTGTTCTCTGGGAAGCAAGGAAAGGCAAGGAGCATCTACCACGAGCCAGCTGTGTGTCTTGAGTATTTCATTCCACACCTCCCTCCTTATGTCAGGGAACCTTTTGCTCTTCTGCATTCTTGCCATTCAGTTTACAAAACAGAAACATCTGCACTCTTTGAGCAATTAGGAATTTAGCTTGTCCTCTCCTCTCCATCTGCTTCACCACTTCCCACGAGAAAGAAACCCTCTCTTTTCCTGGGGAGGCTAGAGAAGGACCCTGCACTGTGGATTCTCTTTTCCAGGCTGACTGCACGCAGGCTGGAGACATGTGTCATTGCTTCTGCTTTCCCATGGGAAGAATAGTTGGATCCCAGCCCAGGACCATGTCTCTGTTTCTCCAGAATTTAGAGGTTAGAGTAGTCTACCCACCCTCGTGTGTCTGTGCTATATCCACAGTTCTACCCATGTACCAGATCCAGACTAGGTCAGGGTTGTGCTATTTTGAAGATCGTTTTATTGCAGGTCCAGTTTAAGTGCTCCAACATGGCCATCAATAAAGCTACTATTTTCATTTCTGATTGTAAATATGACTATTTTTAAACTGGTTCAGGACCAGAGAAGTCCTACTATCTAAAAGAACTGAAAGAGGCCTTGAAATGGTATAGCTCAAACCCCTTATTGTGCAGGTGGTGCCAGTGGAAATGGGAGCCTTATATGGAGTCACAGAAGAGGAATGTTGCAGGACCCATATTTGGAGATTAGGTTTTGGTAGTAAATTTTATTTGGGGCTAAGATTGAAGGCTTCCCACAGGCTTTTATATCTTATTTCTGTCTCCATACCTCCCAAGGAAAAAGTCTAGTCTTGTCTTCAGTAAGCCCAGTATAAAGACCAAAGTCCAGATATTCTGTTCCATGCTTTGGCCCATATCAAAGCTTAATCCAATCCGAGCAATGCTCAAAGCCTTCATTTGGGACACCACCTGCTGACGGCTGCCAGTCCATGCAACATAGTAGCAAATGGGCAAGTGTGTGTCTCCTAGCAGGAAGGCAGAGAAAACGGCCAATCTCTGTTTGGCTTCTGTTTTTATTTTTGGGCTGGGACACACTAGCTTTCCTTTAAGCCAGCCAATCAGTTTTTTACAAAGTTTATGGACTTGCACTGGTTCCTCCCACTAACACATCAGATCTCCTCCAGGCTAGACTGACAGGCCTTTGTGGTCGCCAATTTGACTTCCACGGCACAGGCCCAGTAGCAGAATTCCTCCCTTGTTCTCTCCCAGTACCGGACTGGTAGTGCCTTGGGGAGACTCCTTCTAACTGGTTCGGGTTTGAAATTGGAGGGCTGAGGGCACAGTGGTCTCCTGGAATGTGTAAGTGAGCCTATAAATGCTATAGCCTCCTAGCAGATTAAGCTAAATGGAATACTGAAGCTTCTTACTGAAGTAGGCTTTCCAAGTTTTAGAAAATATGATCTCCAATTCCCTTTGCTCTCTTTCGCCATCAATATTTAGCTACCTTCACATAGGTACAAAGCAGAGAACTGGATGCCCTCCTGCCATTCCCCTTTTGAGGTGGCCCCCAGGAGCTGGCAGCGTAATGGAAGCAGGTTACCAAGACTGTGCCATCTCCTGGCCTGTCCCTGCTGCTTTAAGCTCTGCCCAAACCCTGCGGAGCTGGAAGACCTGGCTCTGCATCAGATCGCATTTTGTCTTGGTTTTGTCCAAGTAGACCCGTTTCTGAACATTTCTCTGTGCCTATTGTTTTCACTCACTCAGGAGCACCTGAGTCTCCCTCCCCTTGACACAGCTCAGACCCCTTTGTGTTGCAGGGACATGCCCACCGGTATCTTGGGAAATGTCTGTGTCCTGGATCTGACCCCAGTGGACTGAAACCCGCAGCCAGGTCACCTGTCCACCTGCCCAATGCTCTTTCTGCCCACACCAGGGTAGGTACTCACTGTGAATTATATAGTTAGACTTCTCTTAACATCAGACTTTGTTAAATAGAGCAATAGTTTTATCTCATTATGTGACTCAGAGATGGTTGCTAGAGAAACCAAGGAAAATATGTTTAATTTGTAAATCTTGTAATGGCCCTAAATTAGCAGTAATTTATGCTCTTGTTTCAAATGGATTTGGAATGAGCAGACTGGGAAGCAGGTGAGGAGAAAACAATTAGAGGTTGGCTTTCACTGTGATGTGTTCACACTACTCAGAAAGTGTTTTGTCTCCTGCTTTGCCAAAAGGCAAAAGAGGGAATCAGAGGGAACATCATGGTGTTTTTACCAGTGGACCCAGAAAGCTAGAAAGGCAAAGTCATGCCATTCCTCTGCTCTTATGAATTCAGGTGCCCATCACAGAGTGAGTGGAGGCAGCATTAGAAGGGATGGAAATTTAAAAAATTCTACAAAACCTTTTTATTTTTAAATGGATTTAGAATCTTAAAGTTGTCATTCATAGTGGGGTGCAAATCCAAATTAGGAGAATCAAGCTATTTGGGAAATATCATCAGAAAAAACCAGGGTGGTCTAAATGTTGGATCATGGCTCCAGCTTTGGAAGGGGGCCTGACATCATGTCTGCCTAGGCTCTCCTTGGTCTGTATCTGTATTCAGAGGGTCGTGCAGCCTCTGTCCTTGTACATTTCCAATCACAAAGAACTCACTCCTTCCCAGGGCAGCCACTTTTATTTTAAAACAGCCCTACTAGTTAGGAAATATACCTTATATTAAGTAAAAATGGGGTATGAGTGGGTGCTATTAACCCTCCACAATACAGTTGGCTGGCTGAACTCACCAAGACTTGTTTATGAGTCTGAAAGTCACCCTCCATCTGTCATGTGTGCCCATCACTGAGCAAGCCACACTGGCTCTGGGGCACAGGACTATCCAGACAGTCGGGGACTTATACCTTCAGACAAAGGGTAGAAGCAGTAGGACAAAAAAAACAAAAACAGAACACCGTTGCACTTCCTTGATGCACTGTTTGATTAAACATCTGTCTCTCAGGGGCCTGCAATATTTATTTCATTATGATGAAAATCAAACTCAAAGTGCAGACCCTGTTGCCCAAGGTAAATGTCACATGAAACTTTTCTTTATACAATATCAGGCCCAATGGAAGATGACTCAGTGTTCTAAATGTGGCCAGGTGTGCTGAGTTCAGGGGTTCCTTGTGCTCTCTTTTGGAAACACCATTAATTCCAGTAATATGCAGGACATCACTTTCACTTGTGGCAGCTGCATCCCCCTGGTGACTCCTGTGGATTTACACAACCAGTGAAGACCCCTAGGTTCTTTCTCTTTTGCTGGTGCAACGTTGCATGGCCCACCACCTCAGCTGTGCCTGGACTGTGGACGGTCAGGGCCCCTTGCAGTTTCTGGACTGATTTTGCTGTCTAGTTCATGAGTTCACCTTCAGTATTTTAAAATTCAGGATTGCAGAAACTGCAACCTCCTGTCTCTGGTTCTTTGGCCCCTGTCCTGGTCTCTAAGGCTCCAGGAGGTCATTGCCTTATGTGATCTCATTCACCTGGTTCTGTTCTCATCAGCTCTCATTTATCCAGCCAGCATGTTGAATGAAGTTAAATGTCTAATCTGCCCTTTATCAATGTCTGTACTCTTTTCCAATTTCTTGACAGGAAAGTTGGAGGGAAGGCAGAAACTGAGGGGTTTTGTTCTTTCTCTGATCCACTATCAGCTTATCTGATAATATATATATTACCGTCGTAAGAGATAATAATTTAGAATTTTTGGAAAAAAGACTTCCACCCTAAATGTGTATGCTCTGCATAGCCCTTTTACATCTTTAAGAACTCCTTGATTTTATGCTATTTAATTGTTTTTATGAAGAGTTCCAAGGTCTTAAAATAGACATGAAAAAATGGACACATTCATTAAATTCTCATTCAGTTCAGCCACTCTTGTGGAAAGGCTAGTTTTATGGGCCACAAAGCCATAATGAAGGTTTGCCTCCTTGTAGAGAAAGAATCCAGGAAGAAGTAAATGGTTACAGGTGGCAGCTTTGTAAATTCCAAACTGTGACATGATGGTCAAAGTCCCTCTCAAGGGATCCTAGTTTTGTCTCCAAACATGGCTCAAGCTTTGCTAGAAAACCAGCTGCTGTGTAAACCGGAAATACAGAAAGGACATATTTCTTGAAATATGGGGTGCGAGAAACCTCAGCCTTCAAGTGAGGAGTCAGGATATGTCTGACCTAGGAAATAGGGGTGACCTGGGGTGTGAAGCTGCATCTCTGGCAAATAGCAGTGCTCTGCCCCGAAAGTCAGAGGCATGCACAGAAACATGTAGCAGGAAAGAAGAAAAAGGAAGGAATGCCTTTGGCCCTAAATAGGAAGGGGCATGGGTTTGGTGTTGGAGTACTGGAGTAAAAGAAAAAGAGAGACAGAAAGGTGATGGGACTATACTATCCTTTTCCTGCTTTTGTCTTTCAGAATAATGACTTTAAACTTCACCTTGGTCACTGCAGTCAAAGTTTTTCTAGGGCAAACCGAGTCCAGAATCCCAGAATCCCCTGGTGCAGATTTGTGCCTGGGAAAAATCCGAGGTAAAAGCAACTAATAGTCATACCCAAAGCAATACTCTGTGTTTAAAATATAGATGCATCAATAATATATCGACTCTTGAGTGGTTAATGAAAAGGCACTTAGAACCATTCATACAGAGATAATAATAGTGGAAGGCAGCCTCCACTGAGGTCCAGGGGGAGTCGCGAGTGAGTACTCCAGGGGAGATGCTGTGTTTGGGTGGACAGGGTGTCTGCAAGGAGATCCTAATGGAGCCCTGAAACTGGGCCTCAACAAGTGCCCTCAAGATTCCACGGCCTTTGTGAACTCTGCAGCTTGACTGTACCAAAAGGCAGTTTGGAGGGTAAACGCAGTATCTCTGAGAAAAAGGTAAACCCCAGGCCTGCTGTACTCCAGGTCTGGGACCCCAAAGGCAAGAACTGGGAAAGTGTACTGTGATTTGATTTAATTAAAAACTCATCCCTTGGTGAATCTAGGAACCCACTATCAGCTGTTCGACAATGCTGGCTATTCGGGGGCAGAAGGCTTAGTGTTTCTCAGGCATACACAGGGTGCTGCCTACTCTCCCATCCAAGGGGCATGTGGAAGTGTGCAAGACTGGTTTGCTTTGTCACAATGTGTGTATGTGTGTGTGTAGGGGATCCCAACATTTGGTGCCTGTGACCAGAGATGTTCAATGTCCTGCCACTCTGGGTCAGTTTCTTATAACATATTCGAACCCCATTGTCAAACACTATGCTTTGGGCTCAGTTAAAAGGCAAATTTCTTTAAAAGAAATAGGTACCACTTTAAGTCAGTTTTGGTATTTTACAGTTGAAAATGAATTGCATCTCAATCTATTCTGCTTTTACATTTAAAAAATCTCTTTAATTTAGGAAAAACATTTTACCATAAAGAAAATGATAAAAATAGTCCTCCATCCCACTATTTAGATATAACAATTATTAATGTGTTGGTGCCTATCTTTCCATTTATTTATAAAAATAGAACAGAACTAAAATACTGTTTTTAAATCATTTCCTTTTAGTTAATGCATTGTGAATAATCTTCATTTTCTTAAATATATCCTTCTATACATTTTTAGTTGCTGCCTAATATTCCATTTTATGGATATGCATTATTTAGCTAACTGTTGAACAGCTACAATGTTATTTGCTATTAACACAGCGTGGCAATTTATCTTTTCTTCAGAAAAGATCCTTAATTGTCAGAAAGCAAAAGGATGCTTGACATCTGGAAAGGTGAGAGAGTAGAAAGAGTGGGAATAGTCTATCATGAGAAGCCTTAGATTCAAGTCCCACTTCTGTTACTTATTTGCTAATCATGTGGCCTTAAGCCAGCCAGTTCAACCTGTCTGTGCCTCAGTGTCATTTGTCATCTGAGAATAACAAGACTTACCCAACAGGACAGCACAAGGGATTGGCTGTGATAATAATATATACATGAGAGTCCCTTTAACTGTAACTCACTGTAGGAGAGATTTTTAAAAATATTTTATTTAGAAAATTAAATTTAACGGGTGACATTGATCAATAAGAGTGGTAGCTCTATTTTTCCATTGTGTGTTTTTGGCTCCTTTGTCAAAGGTTATTTGTCATATATATGTGGTTTTATTTCTGGGCTTTAGGTTCTGTTTTATTGGTCTCTATGTCTGTTTTTCTGCCAAGATCATGCTGTTTTAATTTTTGTGCCTCTATAGTATAATTTAAAGTCAGGTAGTGTGATACCTTCAGCTCCATTTCTTTTTTCTCAGGGTTGTTTTGCCTATTCAGGCTCTTTTATGGTTTCATATAAATCTGGTGGGTTTTTGTTCTATTACTTTAAAAACTGACATTGAGATTTTTAATGGGAATTGCACTAAATTTGTATATTGCATTTGCCATTTTAACTATGCCATTTTAACTATGTTGATTCTTCCAGTGCAAGAATGTGAAGTATTTTTTAATTTCAGTGTGTCTTTTTTTCAATTTCTTTTAATAATGTTTTGTAGTTTTCAGTATATAGGTCCTCCACATCCTTTGTTAAGTTTATTCCTTGGCATTTAATATTTTGGTAGCAATTTTAAAAAGAATTGTTTTTTTTAATTTATTTTTGCAGGTTCCCTGTTGGTGTATAGCAAAGCAGTAGCTTTTCTATAATTGATATTGTATCCTGCAACTTTACTGTATTGGTTTGTTGTTTCTAATAGTTTTTTGGTGGAGTCTTTGGGGTTTTTTATATCAGGATCATGTCATCTGCAAAAAGTGATACCTTTACTTCTTCTTTTCCGATATGGATGCCTTTTATTTCTTTCTCTTGCCTGATTGCTCCGGCTAAAACTTTCAGAACTATGTTGAATAAGAGTGGAGAAAGTGGGCAGCCTTGTCTTGTTCCTGATTTTAGAAGAAAAGCCTTCATTTATTCCCCATTTAGTATGTTATTAGCTGACGGTTTGTCCTCTATGGCCTTTATTATGTTGAGGTACTATCCTTCTATTCTGATTTTATTGAGTGTTTTTAATATAAATGGATGTTGTATCTTATTGAATGTCTTTTCTGCTTCTATTGATAAGATCATATGATGATTATTTTCTTTGTTTTGTTGCTGTGGTGTATTATGTTGGTTGATTTATGTATGTTGAACTATCCTTGTGCTCTTGGAATAAATCCCACTTGATCATGATGTATTTTTTTTTAATGTGTTATTGTATTCGATTTTCTAGTATTTTGTTTAGGATTTTTACATCTATATTCATTAGATATTGGTTTGTACTTTTTTGTGTGTGTGTGTTGTCTTTGCCAGGTTTTGGTATGAGGGTTATGTTGGCCTCATAAAATGTGCTAGGGAGTATTGCTTCTTCTTTTATTTTTTGGAAGACTTTGAGAAGGATGGATACGAAATCTTCTTTGAATGTTTGGTAGAATTCACTGGTGTAGCCATCTGGTCCTGGCCTTTTATTTTTGTGGAGGTTTTTAATAGTTGTTTCTATTTCCTCCCTGCTTATAGGTCTATTTAGATTTTCCACTTCTTTGTAACTCAGTCTGGAAAGACTGTATAGTTTTAAAAATTTATCCATTTCTTCCAGGTTGTTGGATCTGGTGGCACATAACCTTTTATAGTATTCTATTAATACTATGATTCTTTGTATATCTATGATGTCTGTGGTAATTTCTCCTCTTTCATTTTGGATTTTGTTTATATGTTTCTTTTCTCTTTTTTTCTTAGTGAGTTTATTTAAGAATTTGTCAAATTTATTGATCTTTTCAAAGAACCAGCTCTTTGTTTTATTTTTTTCTATAGGTGTTTTGTTTTATATTTCATTTAGTTCTGCTCTAAGTTTTACTATTTTCTTTATTCTGCTGACTTTGAGCTGCCTTTGTTCTTCTTTTCCTACTTCCTTAAGATGTGATGTTAGGCTGTTTACTTGGGATCTCTCTTGTTTCTTGACATAAGTCTGTAATAATATCAACTTTCCTCTTATTACTGCTTTCACTGCATCCCAGAAATTTTGATGTCATGTTGTCATTTTTGTTTCTTGAATTCAAGGATCTTTCCAAAGGCTTGGGGAATTCTTACCAATTATTTGTTTGAATAGGCTCTCCATTCCCTTCTTCCTCTCTTCTTCTTCTGATATACTCATTATTCTTATATTGCTCTTTCTGATGGAGTCAGACAATTCTTGTAGAGCTCTCTCATTTTTTTAAAGTCATGAGTCTCTCTCCTCTTTTCTCTGTAGTTGCCTGTCTTTGAGGTCACTGATTCTTTTTTCTATATGGATTGTTCTATTAGCTAAACTTGCTACCTCAGTTTTCAATTCATGTATTGAGTTCTTTATCTCTTCTTTTAAAGTTTCAATCTCCTTGGTGAGCTCATTAAATTGCCTACTGGTGTTTTTTTACATCTTGTTGAGTATTTTCACAACTTTGATTTTTGAATTTTTTATCTTTTAACTCCAAGATTTCCATGTGATTGAGATTATTTTCTGAAGATTTTAAATTTTCTTTCTGAACTATCTCTCTGTCTTATGTAGCCAGGGTATTTAATATTTTCTTCCTTGATGGCATTTGAGAGTGGTATTATTAAGAACTCTAACAAAAAAACCCTAAAAGCTAAATTTTTTTTCCAAAGTGAGAAGCAGGGGGTGGCAGACAGACAGACTCCCACATGTACCTGACCAGGATCCACCTGGCATGCCCACCAGGGGGCTATGCCCTGCCCATCTGGGCCATTGCTCTGCTGCAACCAGAGCTATTCCAGTGCCTGAGGCTGAGGCCATAGAACCATCTTCAGTGCCCAGACCATCTTTGCTCCCATGGAGCCTTGGCTGTGGGAGGGGAAGAGAGAGACAGAGAGGAAGGAGAGGGGAAAAGGTGGAGAAGCAGCTGGGCGCTTCTCCTGTGTGCCCTGGTCAGGAATCAAGCCCGGGACTTCCACATGCTGGGTCAATGCTTTACCACTGAGCCAACCAGCCAGGGCTAAAACATAAAAAGTTTTAAAAATACAATAAAAAATATAAAGATTTTAAAAATAATGACAAGAAGTAAAACCACAGAAAACAAAGATCAAAAATTAAAAAACAAACAAAACACGTACAAAAATAAGAATAAAACATAAAAATGAAAGAAAATGAAATTCAAAAGAGAAAAAAGAATAAGAGAAAAAGAAAAAATAAATTTTGGTTTTGAGAGGTTACTGTTTTCTTCCAGTAGGTGTCACTGTATTACAAGTTTTAACTCTGTGCAATTTTGGTGCTATCCTCTGCTGAGATGTTGCTGTTGCAATAATGTAGATGGGGCCACAATCGCATTGGTAGGTGGGGCATGTTGTGAGGCCTTTCTGGCTTCAGCTTTCCAACTTTATGGCTGTAACAATAGTGATTTCTGGCTTTTGGAACCCCTCCCCACATTTCAACAGACAAGGGGACCAGACGTGAAGCACTTCTGTTCTTCAGGGGTGAGGGTGGGTTTTTCTCTGCCACTCTCCATACTCATGAGGTAAGGAAGGCAGGATCTGGGAGGCTAGGGGGCTACACTTTAGTATTCTCTGTCTCTGCTGTAGACAGACTGTGGGAACAATGGCTGTGGGAACTGACCTTGCACTCTGGCTGCTTTGGTTCAGTATCTCTCCCTCTGCCCTTCTATCTCACCACTCCTCCCAGCAGAAGGAGACCCATTCACTCCAAGCTTCCTTCTCTGTACCCCTCAGATAAAACCCAGGTAGCCTGAGCTTCCCTCCTCCTTATAATCTGGTAGAGAGAAAAAAATCCAATCACTCTGGGTTTGTTTCCTCTCCTCTCCAGATCCAACAGCAAATGCATTTTATCTTCTGCCCCCCCCCATTTCAATCGGTCCCACCTTTAGTCCATTTGGTGTGGGGATCTTCCGGGCATGTTTGCCAGCTCAGCTGGGGTTCCTTCTCTGCATTATAGTTGTTTAATTTGTTAAAATTTCAAGGGGAGAGACCAGTAGTATCTCTCATACTGCCATTACTCCGACATCATCCTTGAGAATTTTTATTAAGAATTATCTACCATTTATTGCAAGTCTCTTATATGCCAGGCACTTGTCTATGCTTTACATAATTTATTTAATTTTAATGCTCATAGCAACCCTATAAGGCAGGTGCTATTTTATTAGCCATATTTTACCCAGTTGGAAAGCAAGACAAGTGCACAGTCTACCCTATATTGGGCACAAAGCTGAACAGGAACACAGGTCTGCTTGAATTGTGGCTCAGGCCCTGAGTGAATACCGTGCAGATAAGGGAACAGGCCAGTTTTGCCAAAGACCTGCCCTAGAACCGTTGCTGTCCTCCACACCCCGCTCTCTCAGAGATGAATGAATCATTAGAGGAGACAATCTTGAGGCCAATAGGGTCCCAACAAGTCTCACAGTCTAGGTTCAAAGGGGGATTTTATCATTCTTGAAAATAGGTGTGATAATTTTTATATGTACATAGCACTTGTATATTTCAAAGCTGCTTGCCTAGTTATCTCATTTGGTTCTGATGATATCTCTGTGCTATAGGTCAAGCATGTATCTCACACTATACAGGGTGGGGCAAAAGTAGGTTTACAGTTGTTCATATGAAAAATAATACAGTCATTAATAAATAATATAAGAATAAACTCTGTGTTTCATGTACTCGCAACTATAAATCTACTTTTGCCTCACCCTCTATATTGGGGCAGAAACAACATTGCTTAATCAACTCCATTAATAGCATCACAAGACCCTTATAGAGATAATGAAAGTACCAAATATCTTGAGGGAAGATAATTTTAGCATTATAGCTATAACTGACAAGAAATTAATACCCAGATTATATTTTTAAAACTTTTACAAGTCAAATAGGACAATCCTTTCCCCAAATAGAATAAGATACAAACAGGATATAAAATAGGCATATTACAAATGAGGAGACACAAATGAAAAATATACTTAGAAAAAAATATATATATATTTAAGATTTTTATTTATTAATTTAAAGGAGGAGAGAAAGAGAGAGAGAGAGAGAGAGAGAGAGAGAGAGAGAAAGGGGGAAAAGCAGGAAGCATCAACTCCCATATGTGCCTTGCCCAGGCAAGCCCAGGGTTCCCAACCGGTGACCTCAGTGTTCCAGGTCGACACTTTACCCACTGCGCCACCACAGGTCAGGTGGAAAATATATTTAATCTCAATAGTAATCAAGGAAATAAAAACTAAGATGAATGAGATACTATTTTACACACACTAAACTAGGAAAATAAAGATAATAGCAAGTGTTTATGAAGATGTGGGTTAATAGAAACATTTACATACTGCCAGCAGTTCTAAAATTTGTATAATTACCTCATAAAACAATTTGGTAGTATGTAGTAAAGTTGAATATTTGTCATCTATATCACCTATCAATTCCATCCCTAGAGAAAGTCTTGCACAAGGTACTGTAGATGTGCAAGAATGAAAATGAGGCCCTGGCCAGTTGGCTCAGTGGTACAGCATCGGCCCGGCATGTGGAAGTCCCGGGATCGATTCCTAGTCAGGGCACACAGGAGAAGCACCTATCTGCTTCTCCACCCTTTTCTCTCTCCTTCCTCTCTATCTCTCTCTTCCCTTCTTGCAGTGGAAGGTCCATTGGAGCAAAATTGGCCAGTTTCTGAGGATGGCTCCATGGCCTCCACCTCAGGCACTAAAATGGCTCTGGCTGCAATGGAGCAATGCCCCAGATGGGAAGAGCATCGCCCCCTGGTGGGCATGCTGAGTGGATCCTAGTCGAGCGCATGCGGGAGTCTGTCTGACTGCCTCCCCATTTCTAACTTCAGAAAAATACAAAAAAAAAATACAAAAAATAGAAAAATAAAAATGAATAACACACAGCTAATTGCATCAACTTGAACAAATCTCACAAATATTTTTTTAATTTAGAAAACAATTGCTCACATAGCTTATGCTCTTTTCCTAATGTTCAAAAAAAGCAAGATGAAATAATGTCCATGTTGCTTAAAAATTCATAAGAATGTGCCTGACCAGGTGGTGGCACAGTGGATAGAGCGTAAGACTGGGATGCCAAGGACCTAGGTTTGAGACCCCAAGGTCACCAGCTTGAGCGCGGGCTCATCTGGTTCGAGCAAAAGCTCACCACCTTGGACCCAAGGTCGCTGGCTCAAGCAAGGGGTTACTTGGTCTGCTGAAGGCCCACGGTCAAGGCACATATGAGATAGCAATCAATGAACAACTAAGGTGTCGCAATGCGCAACAAAAAACTAATGACTGATGCTTCTCATCTCTCCGTTCCTGTCTGTCTGCCCCTGTCTATCCCTCTCTCTGACTCTCTCTCTGTCTCTGAAAAAAAAAAAAAAAATCATAAGACTGTGATAAAATATAAAAATAAGGCAGGCAAAGGAAAAGCAAACAACAACATTCAGAAAAGTGAGGACCTGGGATGAGCTTAGAAATAATGTGGTGTAGGGGAGGAGTACACAGGCAGACAAAAAGCTACTGGTAATATTTTAATATATCTGATGAGGAACACTGGCTCTCACAGTCCTTCGAGTATTCTCCATTTCTCTAGCGCGCCTGTGTGTGTGATGCTCCCGCTGTGTGAAGGGAAACTGTGGATGCTTGCTGAAGCATGCAGGTCTCCGCTCAAACCTCTGGGAACACGTGGCTGTTGGTACAACTCTAGGATCTTATAGGGCTGCAGGTGCTCTGTTTTCACTTATTTCCTGCTTGGGAGCTAAGTTGTCCTTGCGGTAAGATTTGGTTGTGGTGAACAATCACAGGCCACTTCCTCACTAGCAGCTCTGTCAGCCAGCAGCAGCAGAAAACTGGCTTGCTCCAGTTCTAACTACATTCTCAGAACAGCTGTGTATTCAGGGCCTTGTTGTCCTGTGCAAAGCTGAGAGTGCCCTCCCTGGGACACACTAGGAATATACACAACTGGCTGCTCTGAGAAAATGCCTAGCCATAAGGACAAAACATCCCAGAACTGTGGCTTGAGCTCATCAGACCACTGCCATCCTATGCAGATGCCTGGATGAACACTGGACGGAGAAGTGCCCTTGGAGAAGACAGCCCATGCCAGGGTGCAAACTTGTTGGGAAGAATGAGAGCTGGGTTTCAATGTTCCCCTGCTCCCCTGGCCGGCTGCCCTTGTGCAGGGCACGAGCTGTACCACGGTACCCAGTGGCCAAAGCCTCTTGCTCCCCATCCATCTGGTGACCCACCTTGGCTTCACTGTCTCTGTGACTGCCTCAGGGCAGCCTGAACTTAAAAGCATGTACATATCAGACTCTAGTTCCAGAGGGATGGGCCCTGGGGTCCAGCCACCCCTGGCCTGACTTCTAAGGCTTTCTGCACTCGCTTCTGCCTTTGCTTTACTACCCACCACTCCCCAGGCTCTCTCCAGGCAGACTCCCTTTGTCAGTGCCTCCCACATACTGCTTGTGAAACCTCATCTCCACACTCTCTCACCCTCTTCCTTTATCCTCCCGTTATCCAACTATTTGAAGACTTGGCTCATTTTCACTTCTCTGAGAAGCCCTCTGGGGTTGCCCCGACTTAAGAGTCATTAAAAAGACCTCCTTGTACCTCCCCCTGGTTGTACAGCTCATGTTTTGGGAGGCTTGCTCCTTAAGATGATAGGTTCCTGGAAGGTAGAAACCTAATTGGAACAGATTTTGGTCCTCAGGTTCCCTTCCTTAAGAATGGCTAAATAGTTACCATGGTAACAAATAGCTTCTCTTTTTGTTCTCTTGGAACAAAACAAATAACAAACAGACAAACAAATTGTCAAAGAGCGTGAAATCTGGCTCCCTGCCTGGATTGGCAATGAGAGTATCAGGACAAGGGTGAGGCCAAATTGGTGATCCTGGCTAAATAAGTTGCCCATGAACTTGGCCTGGGATGCTTTGGCCCCCCCTTAAAGCAACTGCTGCATCCTGTTTGCCTGAGATCCACACCCCTGGCTGCCAGAGCAGGAAGTGTTCCCTCTCCACGATTCACTCGGAGACCTCATGGGCTTAAAGCCCCTATAACTAGGCAAACAGCTATGTCTGCACAGATGGGGCCTTACATATACTTGGGTGAATCTGGTTTATAAGTTTAGGAAGCACTTTGACTGGTTTTCAAGATGTTTGATGAGTTTACAGCAGCAGTCCTAGACCCCTTAAAGACTCACATCTATCACAACTCAGTACAGCAAATGTTTCAGACAATTCTGGGAAAAGGGCATCATTGCTAAATTTCTTTAGTGATGCTATTATTCCACAGATATGTCCTGAGCACCTCTGTGATCCAGGCACAGAAAAACTGCCTGACACCATAAGCTTCCACTCCAGCTCAATGCGACTACTTTTCACACGACCCAAGCCTTTCAGCAGGCATTAGGGCTGTAGCACGGCTGTCCCATAGGTCTTGCTGTAGGGAGTACAGCAGACACACCTTTTAGAAATATCTCCTCAAACGCCACTGTTCAAAGTGTGTTCTGAGGACCACTATCCTCAGCACCGCCTGGGAACACGATGACAGAAATGCAGTTTCAGGATTCTCCCTGGACCTTATGAATTAGAATCTGCTCCTTAGGAGGCCCCCTGGTGGACCACGTGCAAGTGAAGGTTTGAACAGCACTGCTACAAGTCCCACAAGCTGTCCCGTAAACAAGGAGAAGAGAACAGTCTCATGAGTTTGAGAAAGAGCAGTCTGTCTCCCTTGCAGACTCAAAAAGCCGGCACGTGAAGGATGAAGATGTCCTCAGAAAAGAGACTTGCTTAAAATGCCAGTGCTTCTCAGACTTACCAGATAGCCTAACGGCGGCTCAACAATTGCAGACCTCCCACAGAATTAGTGTCCTGTGAAATGCACCTTACAGAAAACCATGTTGGACCACTGGCATTTACAGTTTCAACTTCCTTGGCGTAAATAATTCCTGATGTGAAGAGTCCATAGCATAGCATCGGCAGCTTTGTTAAGGCACAGATTGCCATGATGCCCACTTCCCCGCTTCGGCTCTGAGCAAAGCCCTCGGTTCTGGGGGGCAGGGGAGTGGAGGGGACCAGGGAGCTTTCCTCCAAGTGGCTGGGTTGGTCTCTGCCCATGAATGAATCTGTGTGAGTGCTCACGGGGTAATAAAGACACTGGTTCTCAATGAATATTGGCAACATGAGAGATAAACCTTCATGATGATTTAAGTTGCAGTTTAACTTGTGAGACTACACATAGGAAATACTACGTTCTAGCAGGACGTGTCATTCAGAGAAATGCAGAAGCCACTATAAGCATTTATCATTTAAGGAATTCAAGAGAGTCCTGAGCCATATCTACTCCACAGACAGGTCTCAAGAATTCATGCTAATGATAATGACAGCTAACATTTATTGAGAGTGTCTGATATGCCAAGCACTGTCCTTACTCGTTATTTTCTTACAACGAAACTCTGGGGGTGAAGACTGTAATCATTTTACACAAGGAAACTGAGGCACAATTCAATCCCTTTTATGTTGATTGTGACTTCTGAGATCTAGGTGACAGGTGACTGGTGGAGACCAAACTGGCCAGATGATGGGGTGGTCACTGGGTACCCTGAGCCTCCCAGCAAGCTCCCCATGAGATTAGAGCCTTGACAAGAGCCCATTTGGACAGTGGGCATGACACATCCGTTTCTCAGCAAAACTGCCAGCTCTGGAGCTATCAGCTAATTCCTTCTGGAATAGTGTAAACCAAGACAGCTGGATCCCCTTTGGGAGAATGTCTCTCCTGTCCCCAGTTTGAAGGTTCTACTTCAGGTGTAAGCAGCACTGAGTAGGCAGGTGCAGACTGGAGTGGCCTCAGTGGTGACCCCCGGGCTGAGAGAGGCCACCTGGTTTGGCTGAAAGCCTGCATTCCCATCGTGCTGCCAGGTGCCGCCGCCGCTGCCGCCACTGCCTCCGCCGCCGCTGCTGGGGATGTCCTGATAGGCAGGGAGGGCAGCCGGTGCTGCTAGGCAAAACTAACCTTGCACTTAGAAGGCCTGGACTCTAGTCCCAGCTCTGGCCCCTGGCTGCTGCATAGTCTCTGGCAAGCCCCTCTCCCTGGGCCTTGGTCCCTTCTCTTCCCCAGCCCCGTATAAGACTGCTGAGGGCTCCTTACCTAGTAGTACATGGGACAGTCCTTGGTATCTTATGTTTCAACTCACTGAGGTCTCAAGAGGTCTTTTCCTGGACTCCCTTGGGCTTCTGGCTGCTCAAGGCTGGCAAAGTGGGATCGTGTGAGAGCTGGCCTAACATCCCTCTCTCAGGGACACAGATCTGCTACCTCCATGTTGCATGGACAGAATCCGAGCACTGAGGATAAAGCTCCTGTTGTGTGGTCAGACAAAACCCAGAGATAAACTGTGTCTGCTTCTTGGGATGACACTCAGGGTTCCCTGGGACCTAGAGGTGAGTCACTCAGTTGATGATGCTTCCCTCACATGGGGACGTGGCATAGGTGGTGGTAATGGAGCCATCCCTTCCTAGCCTTGAGTGTTGGCTCCATGTTCCAGGGCAAATGACATAATCTCTCTGAGCTTCAGAATGCTCATCTGGAAGTGGCAGGAATTAAAGCACCTGTGTCCTGGGGCTGCTGAGAGGCATGGGCATGTGGCCAGTGCTTCCTAGAGAGTAGCTATTAGCATTGTTATTTTTGATATTGGTTATAAGAGGAAATTCTGGGGTATACCATCACAAAGTATTTTTTTTTAATTTGTCTTTTAAAAACATCAACAATGTCTACATGGAATTTAAAAATATGTTCTCTCCCTACAAACAATTTTTTGTATGAAGTTGGACACACACATACAAAAAATTAACAAGCAGAAACCAAGGGCTTCTAAAAATCTAAGGACTCCCGTGTCCTACTGCTCTCCTCCTCTCCCTCCTGGCAGCAGCTGATAGCATTTCAGGCAGCCTAGCAGGTCTCCACCTTCCTGGTCAGCAGATGTCAGTTCTCCCCAGAGCTCACCTGAAGCCCTCTTGCTGTATGTTGTCTCTTTGCCCCAAGACCTAGACCAAGCAGGGAAGGACTTTCAGTTGCATCATTTATTTCTAGGTTGCCTCCCACCCTGCTTCTGCACTGGATAAGCAGGACCACAAGGACCTCAAGACAAGGGCCTGGAGTAGTGGGTCAGAGATTCAGCCCCTGTCATGGCTTCCTTGACCCTCCTATCCAGGGCCAGCATGGGGAGGGTGGAGGACTGGGACAATGCTTGGTAGGTCCCTGTGGTGAGCACACCCGTGCTCTGCCTTAATCTCCCCACAGCCCCACGGGCTGAGGGGCTGGCTCACGGCCACACAATGGCTGGGACTCAGGAGTGGCTGAACCAAGCCAGTGGTTGGTGCGTGCCTTTCTATCGAATACCGCCACTATCTGTGCAATGTTTGGGGCAGGAGAAAAAAGGCATCGGCTAAAACATGCCGATAAAGGCAGGGTACGGACGGTGTGGTTGAGGACAGGCTCTGGAACCAGACTGAGTTACACCACGCTAGTAACTTCCCAGCTGTGTGACCTCAGAGAAATTGTTCAACTTCTTTGTGTGTCAGTTTCCTCACCTGGGAAATGGGAAATGATCATACCTCCCTCAGGGGACTGAATTGAGGATTGAAATGAGTTGATACAGAGTAAGCAATTAAAATACTACCAGGTATATATATGTGTGTGTCTGATATTATAATTGCTGTTGTTATTGAATTAAGTACCATGAAGGTAGGAATTTTTGTCTGTTTTGGTTCCTGGTCTGTTTTATAACTATGCATGGTACTTATTAGGCGCTCCATAAATATCTGTTGGGTAAATAAATATAATTATTACAATTAGAGAAAACTCTTTGGTAATGCACACTATTTATCTTGGCCAGAAGAGGGCAGCAAATAGCTGAGACTGACACTAATTCTGGGCGAGGGTGGTTTTCAAATGGAAACTTTGAAAGCTAACAGGGCTGTGGTGAGCCAGTTGATGGGGTGAAAGTTTGCCGTTGCACCTGTGTGTGGCCCCTCCCCCGCCCACCTGCTTTTGTGAGGGTTAGGATGATTGGCAGAAATTCCAATTCCAACATTGGTTCAATATTTTCTCACAGGCCCAGTTTATTTTCAATTTTCCTCCTCTCTTCCCTTCTTTTTCTCCTTCTTCCTCTCTTTCTCTAAGTATCTGTTTCTGGCCCATAGACATAAACTTAGTCCTCTGCATCAAGCTAGTATACTGTACACACTCCCAGATTTTATCTGTACAACTGCAGCTTGTATTCCAAACCATAAAGTGCACTATCCTCACGCAGCATTCTTCCCAGCAAAACGAATGATGCTTAATGTGATATAATAAAAAGAACATCTGATCTGATCAAATTAGATCCAGAGAGGTACTCTAACTTGGCTCAGAACACAGCCGTTAGTTGTATCATCGTTAGAGCACTAGCCAGCCCCTTTGGTTGGTCCACCCCACCATGACGGCCCTCGCTGCCTTTCCCTTTCTCAGCTGTGGACTCTGCCCACAGCTCTCACGTTTCCTCCGTGACCTGGTTCAAGGCCAGAGGGTGCGTTTCATAAACGGGGACAGGGTCCACACCGGCAAAATCAAAGCTGTAGTTTCCGGAAGCCCTCAGGCGGTCCCTGGGTAACCGGGCCAGGAACGCACTACTTCCCTCTGGCAGCTGCGGGCACAGCTGGGCACAGCTGGCGGCTGGAGTGGTCCCACAGCATCTGCTCGGTTCAGGGTGGCCGCTGCCATGGCCTCTTCAGCTGGCTTAAGATCCTGTCTTCCCCAATTATTATCCCAAAAATCATGTTGGGGTTACTCTTTGGGAAGAAAATATTTAATTGCTATTCCTACTGAAAAGCAAACTCCATATGAATTGATGAGTTAAAGAAAACTGACACAGGAAATGTTAAAAACTAGAAAGAACATGAATGACCTAGTCTATTATCTTAGGTTGGGAAGATTTCCTGAAGCAAAGATAGAAATGCAAAAGAAAAAGGTTTACAGATTTGATTACATAAAAACTATTGAATAAAAGGCTGTATGCCCCAGGAAACATCAAAAAAAAAATTAAAAAGTAAGCAAGAAATGGGGAAAATGTTGGTTACACGTATAACAGACAGGATGAATAACCTAAGTCGGAATATCTGAGGAGTGCAAATGAAAATTAACTGAAAATCTAAAAATACAAACTCACAGAAATATGGAGCATGCTTAATCTCACTGGTCATGAAATAAATGCAAAATTCAACTTTTTTTTTTTTTTTTGTCTCTTAAAGTGGCAAATAAAATGCAGTGTAAGGACAGAAATCCACAGCTCGTAATTCTGCTGCTGGTTCACTTCCAGAGGGCGCTTGATGCTTAAGCTGTCTATGGTCAATGCTTCTCCCCCTTAGCTTTTATTGCTACCACTGTATTTATTTATTACCTATTGCCCATCCCCACTTTCTCCTGCCAGATCATTATACACCCCATGACAGGGACATCGCTCACTGATCTGTCCCAGGTGCTTAGAACAGCACCTGGCTCATAATAGGATGCTCAACATACACTTAGTGAGTGATTAATTGAACTTTGGCCCTAGTGACTCTACTCTTAGGAACTGATCCTAAGGCAACAACCAGAGATCTACAAAAAGATTTACATCATCGATGGTTATTTCAGTACGTGTTGTAATGGTCAAACTTTGCAAATTATTTAAGTGTGCAACATAGAGGATTAACGATTGTGATATCGTTATCAGAGACAACAATAGTAAAGTCATTAAAATCATGTTGTAGGTGATATGAAAAGAGCAGGTTACATAATGCTGTTTTTCTAGAGAATTGATCCTAATTTATATATATATATATATACAGTCATCACCATGGAGTAACTACCAATATCCCAAATTCCAAGGGCTGGCTTTTGAGATCTGTTCAGTGATGGCTGCCATTTTCCCTTTGGCCAGAAGAGGGCAGACACTTGCCATTAATGGAGGTGGAGAGCTGGTGGTTTTTTTAAGGCTAGAATAGCATCTCCCAATAAGGTCACCCTCCTCTAAGGAGAATTGGAGCTGAAAACAAAACTCTTCACTTTTCTGCTGCAAATATGCTGCTTAAAAGACAATGAGGTCCGAAGACAGAAGGAAGATCTCTTCTTAGTTCCAACTTTGTCACTTCACCTCCCTGAGCCTCCTTCTTTGTTATGCAAAAAGTAGGATCCCTTTTCTATATAATATTTTTCAAAGTTAACTGAAAAATTTTAAGACAACTTATAAAAACTGGTATAGATGGCAAATAATTTTTTGTCCAGGTTGGTGGTCCGTAATAAAGGCTTTTTCCTCACTTCATGAAGAGTTTCTTCAATTTTCCACTAATTGAAAATGGGTGTGTTCAACCTGTGTTCTTGAAACTGAGAACTTCAGTGAGCTCCAGCCCCCCTCCCCTGTTTGTGGAGAAGACCGAACCTGCAGAGGGGCACGGGGCAACTTCCCTCCTTTTAACCTCAAATTTCTCCTCCGACATCCACCTGTTATTTCTCTTATCTCAGGATGCAAGTGTCCTTTCTCTCTTTCAAAATGAATACATCAACTTGTGTCCTTGACCCCACATCTCTAACCGTCCTTGGGACACCTTCCTTGTGCCTTATGTTATCTCATCATCACTTTGACTTCTCGGCTGGCTCTCATCTCTCAGGTTCACTAACTCAGTCTAGTTTCCTCTCCAAACTGAGAAACACAGTCTCCCCTCTGTTCTGGGTCCTCCTGGAACCACCACCCCACCTCCTTCCTTTCTATACGGACTACCCATTGGCTGTTCCCCCTCTAACTTCTGTCCTCGCACTGAGGCCACGTTGAAACTACCAAATCCAACAGGCCTGTATTCAGTCCTTAAATACTGTTGAATCTCTCAGGATATCTGACATTCTTCCCATGAATCTGGTTCTTTCTTTGGCTTCTTTAACATTTTCTGAGTAATCGAGGTCATTTTCTTCCTCACCTACTGACTGTGGCCGTACCTGGGTCACTGCTCTGCCCAGCCCTACTTCTCATTCTCGGTGACAATGATGCCAGACCACCTGCCCTGAGTGGTCTGCTCAAGCTCTCATTTCTAATTGCCAGCTTGTCAATTCCTCCAGATGACGGCTTTTAAAACCTAGCCCAGGCAAATCGAAATCTATCATCTTCCTCATCTGGTAGGTCTTTTCTGATTGTTTGCCCAAGTCTAAATAGTTACTCTAGTCTTTTGGAAACTCACCCCAATCCACAGGGTAAGCTGCTAAAAGCCACTTGACTTCAGAGAGAGGGATAGATAGGGACAGAGAGACAGGAACGGAGAGAGATGAGAAGCATCAATCATCAATTTTTCGTTGTGGCGCTTTTAGTTGTTCATTGATTGCTTTCTCATATGTGCCTTGATTGGGGGTGCTGCAGCAGAGCAAGTGATCCCTTGCTCAAGCCAGCGACCTTGGGTCCAAGCTGGTGAGCTTTGCTCAAACCAGAAGAGCCCGCGCTCAAGCTGGCGACCTTGGGGTCTCAAACCTGGGTCCTCTGCATCCCAGTCCGAAGCTCTATCCACTGCGCCACCGCCTGGTCAGGTGGCCACTTGACTTCTTGATCACAGTTTATTGGCATAAAGACAGGCACATGCCAGAGGATGAGCCACTCTTGTTGTCTCTCCTGGTCTTGAAGTGGGAGAGATAAAGACTTGGGCTAATTGTAAATGGTGCCATGGAAAGGAAAGGTTCATGAATTCCAGGTGTTGGAGACCCTTAGAACTGTCCCAGTTCTCAATTTTCTGTTCAATTCAGCTGTTCCATGGATTCATAAGATACTCTAGAAAAATTCTAGTAAAGTCCCTCTTTTAGCTAAGCTTGCTTGAGTTGGCTTTTATTACTTATAGACATTTAAGTAACAGAACCACCTACTTTCTCCAGGAAGCTCTAGTTCTGTCAGGGGCCCTGCCATTCCCTTCCCAGCGAGGCAAGGCTTGGAATGTGACCCCACTCTTGCTTTTCTTGAGGCCCGCCTTCAGAATGCCCAGACATTGCCAGTGTCATCTCCAAAAGAGGTCCCCCTCCTCTCCACGTCCTCGACCCTTGCCCTATTTTCAGCCCCTGTGGTCTCTTTGCTCCACATGCTCCAGTGGTAATTCAGATCCTATCACTTCTCTGTCTAAAGCCCTAGGCTGGGTCAGTCTGAGGGCTCTGACCGTTGTATAAAGACCCTTCTCATTCCGATCACAGGTGCACCCTGCTGCGTTCACTCCCCTGTGCCACTCGGGCCTGATGAGCAGATTTATCTAAACATTTTCCATTCTTCACTTCCTCTGTGACTTCAGTACCTCTGTTCCCTTTGCCCTTTGACCCTGGTAAAATCTTATTTCTTTTTAAAGGTCTGTCTCATTCCCCATTTCCTTATAAGAACCTCTCCTTCATGCTCTGGGACAGAAGATCACTCGCCATATTTTAAGTTCATCTTTTCCTTCCAGGCTGTGAGGCATAGGCTACCTCTTGGCACCACAACATCAGATGTTCCTTAGGATAGAAAAAAAGGTGTACGAGAACAGCCAAAGCCAAAGTATTTCCTCCTGCCCTTGCTTACCATGACTTTAGCCATAATCAGGGGAAGAAATGGGTGGTGGGTGAATTAAACAGACTGTCACGCAGACCTCTAGGCATCAGCATTTGAAAAACAAGACACTCATGAAATTGTTTTGATTCCAGGAAGAATACAGTCACATGACTTTAGCATTTAAAATTCACTTCCATATACATTAACTCATCTAATTGGCACTGCAACCCCATGAAGCAGTTAGTTTATGAATGCCAGTTTGCAGGTGAAGGTCAGGTGACTTCAATAAGATCACACTCATAAAGGACAGCCTTTCAACAGAAAACTGCCTTCTAGCCTCAGATTCAGGGTTCTTTCTCTCTGCTCTACCATGTTGCCTCCCCAGCGGCAGAGTTAAAATACGCTGTTCACAAAAATTAGGGGATCAGGGAACGTGCAGATATTCCAGTTCTTTCAGCCTTTTGTACGGTGCATTTTCACCAATGAAATAAAAGTTGGTTTTGCATCTCATTTGCATAATTGAACTTTGACTTGTCATTTGCTTTTCTGATGTTCTTGTTTAATAAAAAAAAAAAATCAAAGCTTCTTTTTTTTAATCGCTTCATATTCATTTTGAAATATCCCCTAATTTTTGTGAGTAGTATATAATCTAAAAGGCTATTATGTGGAAGTGGGAATAAGTGTGGGGGGTAATCTGCTTCTAAACCTTATAACCCCTCCCCCCAGCCTTGTTGCCACACATGATAGCTTAGGGAGGGTAACCACTCAGTATAAAAAGTGTTCACCTGCCCTGGCCAGTTGGCTCAGTGGTAGAGCGTCGGCCTGGCATGCAGAAGTCCCGGGTTCAATTCCCGGCCAGGGCACACAGGAGAAGCGCCCATCTGCTTCTCCACCCCTCCCCCTCTCCTTCTTCTCTGTCTCTCTCTTCCCCTCCCGCAGCGAGGCTCCATTGGAGCAAAGATGGCCCGGGTGCTGGGGATGGCTCCTTGGCCTCTGCCCCAGGTGCTAGAGTGGCTCTGGTAGCGACAGAGTGACGCCCCGGAGGGGCAGAGCATCGCCCCCTGGAGGGCAGAGCGTCGCCCCCTGGTGGGCGTGCCGGGTGGATCCCGGACGGGCGCATGCGGGAGTCTGTCTCTCCCCGTTTCCAGCTTCAGAAAAATACAAAAAAAAAAAAAAAAAAAAAAAGTGTTCACCTATTTCCAGTAATGGATACTGCCCCCAAACACTGTGATTTGATGGGAAAATATTTTAATTTCTCATAAAGTTATTTCCCCCACCTACTCCCTACCCCCATAGACTTGATACAGAAAAGAATCTGCATGCATATGTCCTTGCTGAGCAGAGGATGATGTGTGTGTGTGTATATATGAATATACATCCAGGTTTATTTAAATGATCCGATCTACAGTTTTGGAGGCTGTTTGAAACATCTTATCAAAAGAAAACACATTTTATGCAAGAGGTTAAAAAGGCTTTTCAGACCCAACCCACATCCAACAGATTGGTTAGTACTGGATATACAGATTTGGTTTCAAAGCTGAAATGCCCCTGGCGTGATAGATCGTCTCATGAAATTCAGTTATTTTTATAGTATGCCATAAAAAATAGGAACACGTATCTATTGACAACTTAAATATTAACTCAATAGGCTACTTGGTGATATAAATAGGAAAAAAAGTCATGATCTAGGAGTGAAAAACTATGACAACAGCCTATCACGGACTGCAAAGGATGTTAAAAATCTATCCTAGAATCTAAAATAGGAAAAAGAGTCAAATATTCCACTCCATATAGACCCCATCTGGCCCAAATCACCCCCCAAGGAGTATACCCTTAACACACGAGGTTTACTAACCACCTGCTACAGATGTTACTACGTCACTAATTAACAATGATCACAGATAATGTGTCATACCAGAGGTTTTTGTTATCATACACAACACATTAGTGGCTGCAGGAACCTTCCTCCAAGAGCTATGGTCAAATAGCAAAGTGACAACCTCCATGCCACTGGTCCAAAATCCACAGCTAAGGAACACGAGCATTTGAGCATTTGCACGGTGAGCTCTCTCTGGCACAGTCCCCAGTCCGGTTAGAAGGTCTGGGAAGTGAGGGACAGTCCCAGCCAGGTGCTGCAGCCATTTACTCCTGGGCATCCTTGCGGGTAAGCTTGTAGATCTCGGTGGGTCCATCCACGTGGGTGATTGTGGTGGTAAGCTGGAGTTCTTCTCCACTGTGGACCCTCAGATCACCTGAAACAGGAGTTTTGGTGTTAGATGTATTCAAGGAAGAAGCAGAAGAAACCTGGGATTCACCTCAGTAACCAGTGCCCATTGCTAGCCATCTTTTACAGTCTGAGTAGACAGAGAAAACCTGGGCACAGATACCTGGGGCTCATGCCCAACCTTTCCATTCAGACTTCACAGTAATTTCATCCATTTTTGTCTCCCAGAGAAAAGATATTAATGAGAGATGAGTCAGCTTCCTGCTTATATAATTTGTAGTCATTACTAACACTTAATGAGAGCTTACTTGGTGCCTGACGCTATTCTCAATGCTTTATCCTAGATGGTGTTTATCCTGCCAAGGGCCCTCTAAGTCGATCATGCCAATTTTTACAGATGAGGAAACTGGGATGGAATTAAGGTGACTGCCCCAGGTAATGGGACAGACACACAACAGAGCCAGGAACTAGGCCAAGGAAGGCAGGTATATGCTATGGGCTAAGCCAGCATCACGGGCTTCCCCTGTGATGAGAAAGCAGGCACGTACACACTTGTGAATAACTTACAAAGTGGTTACGCCTTGTGCAGGCAAACAAGACCTACCTAGTACCAACAGACTGGCAGGGTACTACATATAATATATTTAGGAACAATAAAGAGTTTTCTTCTCAAGGGAAAATGACCAGAAATGCACTCTGAATATTCTGCTATCTCCAGGATTCTGTACGAAACACCAGTGTTTTGTTCACCCCACACTGACCCTGCAGGGTGCTTGGTCAAAGCCAGTTCTAAATTTGCATATCTGGGTGAGCCATCAAAAGTTCAAAGCCAGTATCATGATCTGCATGTCTGAGTCATCAACACTTCAAAGAGAGTCCAGACCACCCCAGTAAACCATTAGAATCTCCAACTGTTTACCTAAGGAATCTCTTTCATTGGAGACACCTTAGAAATACATACTAGAATGTAATTTTCTTCAGGTTTTGAAGCAAAGATGTGAATCTTTTTTTTTATTTTTATTTTTATTTATTCATTTTTAGAGAGGAGAGAGAGAGAGAGGAGAGAGAGAGAGAGACAGAGAGAGAGAAGGGGGGAGGAGCTGGAAGCATCAACATCAATATGTGCCTTGACCAGGCAAGCCCAGGGTTTCGAACCGGCAACCTCAGCATTTCCAGGTCGACGTTTTATCCACTGCACCACCACAGGTCAGGCAAAGATGTGAAACTTTTAAGCTTAAAATTTGATTTCAATTAGTAGGCCCCAGAAAATATATCTTATGCTACAGATCATTTGAAGAAACAGCCAACATTACTTCAGTTTCTATATTATAGTATGTGCCTGACACTGTTGTAAACACCTTACAAATATTAATACATTTAGTGTTCGTACCAGACGTTTGACAGAGGTGCTTCTGCCACCATTCCCATTCTGTTGTTGAAGGAACTGAAGCACAGAGAGACTGAGCAACTTGCCCAAGGCCTACGTTGGGAAATAATGATGTGAGAAGCGGGGGAGCGATGTGGCACCAGCAGCCAAGCTCTCAACTTTTAGGTTATGCCAACTCTTTGTAAATATTCAAGTTTCCAACAACCACTGAGATTGTCAGCAAACTACAAATGCGCATGCCTTTTGTATCTGGTGAAAGAGAATTTATAGCACCCAGTATCAGTGTACTAATAGTAAGTAGAGCTGTTTATATGAGTATTTACCATATGTGCTGTTAGAGGCTTAGCATGCCTTGTGTTTCCTTCTGAGATGTGAGGATACCGAGGCTCAGATAGGGGATTAATTTCTCTATGTGATGCAGTTTTCTCCTGGAAGAGCTGAGATGGAGACCTAAATCGATGCAACTCTGGCTAGCCAAATCTATGATTTACGTGTTTTTCTATTGTGCATTGAAGGCCAACTGTTTCACTGCAGGGAATGGGTGTGGAAACATGGCAGTAACATGGCAGGAATGGGGATCTCTTCATTCGTCTCCAAATTCTAATGACCGTCCCCCCACTCTGACCAAGGTCTTGTTCCATCTGCTCTTGGCCCTCTCCTGCCTCCTGCTGCGTGGTACACAAACATGGGCACAGACTCTTCTCATCCAAAACAAAAAAAAAAGAACCCATCCAAAAATGTGAAATATTTCTTACTTAGGGGGAAAAGGAAGAATAAAAGGGAAAATAATAAATTAAGGAAGGAAAAGAATTCTTCAGTTCACAACAAGTCTCTTTCTCTGGTTATAATGTCAATTCATTTCAGCTAATTAACAATAACATAAAGATTTGTTTCTAACCACAGTGAAATGAGACCAATCTCTGGTACGGGATTTAATTTCAAAGGACTATTGATGGGTTCATATTTTTGGTATCATGGCCACAGGTAAGTAGCTGCTGCTTGATTCTAATGGCCTGAAATGCATACTAGGAACCCAGAAACTTGCATAAACTGAACTATAATGACATAATGATAAGCATAGCTTCTAAAGACAGACAGATTTTTAATGACAATTATTTGTTTGTCTGAGAGCATCCAGTGGTCGTCTTCTTCTTTTTTGTTTTTTTAAATTCAGTGAGAGTGGAGGCAGAGACAGACTCCCACTTGTGCCCTGACCAGGTCTACCCAGCAAGCCCACTAGGGGGTGGTGCTCTGCCCATCTGTGGCGTTGCTCCACTGCTCAGCAATCGAACTCTTCTTAGCACCTGAGGCAGAGGCCATGGAACCATCCTCAGCACCTGGGGCCAACTCGCTTTAGTCAAGCTATAGCTACAGGAGCAGAAGGGAGAGATAAAGAGAGACAAGAGAAAGGGGGAATGGTGGAGAAGCAGATGTCACCCCTATCATAGTGGGGTGGCAGTAATTCTAAAAATCAGAAAATATGATTTTAAGTGCCCGGGCAAGGAAAGATCATGTCCCCAGTAGGACAGCAGGTCTGGGAGAGGCAGAAACAGAAATTCCTGGACTACAAATGGCAGAACAAGAGGTATGCGGCTGGCGATGGCCTGGCACCTAGTTCCCACCTCCATTATGAAATGGGAAAAGGCTGTTGAGCCCCATCTCAGAGTCTGAGTCCAGCTCTGGAGGTAGGACCAATCCCATCCCAGATAGCAGAGAAGCCAGGCTGCCCAGGGGTGAGTCATCTAACATGCAACCAGAGGAAAGACCTCAATAAAAGCCAGCTGTTGTGAAAGCCTCATGATTCAAACCAAACGTTTATTGAGGTAACAAAAGCCAAAGCCACCTTTCCTGTGAAACAAGCAGCATGAGACCTTAGAAGCCTCTGGAAGTAAAACTGTCACAGTGAGGTAGCTAGCTACCAAGACACAGGACCCGGAGTCACTGCTGGGGCTTCCAGCAGAATGAGTGTGTCAGACCGAAGACATTTAGTGGAACAGAAATAAGCAGGAACCAGTTGGCAATTTGAGTGTTTCTTGTTCCTTATGTCCCAGTCATCCAGTGAGGAATTCCGTTTCTTGCTTTATTTCCCCCCTGAAATATTCTGACAAGAATTCTCTAGATAAAGGAACACAACAGTGAAAGCTATTATCAAGAATTGTCTGACTTCATAAGCAGTACCAACTTTTTTTTCCCACATAAATTGGTGACAGGGGGGATTGGACAGTCTGTTACGTGTACAGGTATCAATGCTGTACCCTTGGAACACAGTGTCTTCCTTTGGGCTAAGGACTAATATCAGCTGAAATTCATTTCTGCTTGAGAAGACAACCAGAATGATTCTCAAACTGGTATGGAAACAGATAAAAAGAACAACTTCAAAGACAAGGCAGCAAGGGTGGAGCAGAAAATATGAATGGTACTTGCAAGAAAGAGATCTAAAATATCTTTGTTCAAGTAAATAAAAATGATATGCATGTTTGTATATATAAATACACATGTACACATAAAATGATTATGTTAACATTACACACATACACACACACATGTATAGTGATTTTTGTGACTGTGATATCACCGCAGCTATGGTAAGTCAACCAACAAGAGGGAAGCCAGCGCTCCACACCGGGCAGCACTAATCAGCCCCTGAAAACTTGAAACTGGTCTGGCTCGGCTGTTCTGTCGCAGGACGTTTCATCTCCCATCCCAAACTTCCAGCTCCCTGAGAACAAGAACCGAGTTTCTGTCACTCCTTTGGGCTTCACACCACTCTATCTTATCAAACCTAGCACAGTGCTGAGTACTGAGGTGCTCAGTGGTTCATTTCTAAGGGTCACTTTCTGACCCATATAATAAAACACAAGCAAATATATGAGAGAAAATGCTTTTTGGAAACCAAATCCTCTTTTGAATCTGCTGTCTGCTTTCTTTTTCTCTGTCCATTCCTTGAACAGAAGCAAAAAATCTATGCTCTCTGCTCCCACTTTCTTTCTACTCACTTCCTTCCTATCCCCTTCTTTTTTTTTTTCCTGCATTTTTTTGAAGTTGGAAACGGGGAGGCAATCAGACAGACTCCCGCATGCACCCGACCGGGATCCACCTGGCACGCCCACCAGGGGGCAATGCTCTGCCCATCTGGGGTGTTGCTCTGATGCAACCAGAGCCATTCTAGCGCCTGAGGAAGAGGCCATAGAGCCATCCTCAGCGCACAGGCCAACTTTGCTCCAATGGAGCCTTGGCTGCGGGAGGGGAAGAGAGAGAGAGGAAGGAGAGGGGGAGGGGTGGAGAAGCAGATGGGTGCTTCTCCTGTGTGCCTTGGCCAGGAATCGAACCTGGGACTCCTGCACGCCAGGCTGACGCTCTACCACTGAGCCAACCGGCCAGGGCCCCTATCCCCTTCTTGGCATCTTTCTCCACCTCTCAAACAAAACAATACTTCTCAATGGTGGTTTCTTTTCCAGAGGTCTATACAGGATCCATCTCACAAAAGCATGAGCACAACACACCTGTGATTCATCCTCCATAGCAAGAGATCAGAATTTCTGGCTCTGAACCTTAAAAGCAGGGGTACAGGGAGGAGTCCAAGCCCATTTAAAAGTAAAAACTTTCCACAATAAAGGAAAATGGGCGTGAAAAATCTGGGGGTGGGAGGAGAGAAATGCCATCCAGAGAATTCAGAGCTGCAGCATATCCTCCTAAAAGTTCATTTGTTAGGTTTTCATGTAATATTCCAGACCAGCTCTTTCTGAGAAGCTTCAAAATCTTGGCAGATACCCTAATTCCTAGGACACACTGTGGAGTTTGGCGGCAGATGCAGAGATGAGCAGTGAGAGGAGCAGAGAAGAAAAATGATCCGAGAACCCGACATGGAAGAGCCCCTTCCAAACACACAGGACACAGCACCACGAGGGAACAAGGGCACAGCCACCTGCCAGGGGCTCATGAACTGTTCTGAACTCACAGTTGACCATGTCACCATCATAGAACTGCTGAGTCGTGTGACTTGTCTGTTTATGGTCCAAACAGGGTTCTAAAAGAGTCTGCCCACTAAACTGCAGGAAGAATGCTTTTAGAACGCTTTTCAACAGGGGTCCAACTGGCATTAGGGGCAGGAGACTTCTTTGCTGTTTATAAGGGACTGTTTTGTTCAACACAGGACATCTAACATAGCTAGAATCTAGTCACTAAAGGCCAGTGGCATGTCCAAGTCATAGAGACAATCTTAAAACAACCATGATCATTTCCAAACACCACTTTGTAAAAGATTCAGGGGAGGTGACCTCCTATTTATTTATTTATTTATTTATATTCTTCTGAAGCTGGAAACGGGGAGAGACAGTCAGACAGACTCCCGCATGCGCCCGACCGGGATCCACCTGGCACGCCCACCAGGGGCGACGCTCTGCCCACCAGGGGGCGATGCTCTGCCCCTCCGGGGCGTCGCTCTGCCACGACTAGAGCCACTCTAGCGCCTGGGGCAGAGGCCAAGGAGCCATCCCCAGTGCCCGGGCCATCTTTGCTCCAATGGAGCCTTGGCTGCGGGAGGGGAAGAGAGAGAGAGGAAGGAGGGGGTGGAGGTGGAGAAGCAAATGGGCGCTTCTCCTATGTGCCCTGGCCAGGAATCGAACCCGGGTCCCCCGCACGCCAGGCCGACGCTCTACCACTGAGCCAACCAGCCAGGGCGACCTCCTCTTGAGAACTAGCTTTAGAGCCTTCTGGAAAATTGCAGTTCAAGATGTCTTCAACAATAACAAAAGAATTTAATGGAAATAGGTCAAGTGCTAGTCTCAATTGTAAGGCTTCCAGCTTAGGAGGGCAGTGATTGTACACGGAAAGAAGTCCTAATGGGAACTGCCCGGCCATATCACAAGCATCTGGCACAACAGGGTGGCGGGCAGTCATTCTGTCTCTGCAGGGCTGGCTACAGCTCTGGCCTCCCATGTGCCTGAAAGTGCTGGAGCTGGGAAAATTCTTACCACTGTTTGGAAATTCCTTACCAATGCCAGAGTCACTCCCTGGGCTGCTGTTTTATGACAGGAGGCGCTCTTCTGCCCCTTCCTTGCTATCAGGAAGAATGAAAACCATAGAATTTCATGGTTCCATAAGACTCTAGATCACTTACCATTGGGAGAAGTGATGCACAGAGAAGCTAAGCAGTTTGCCAACAGTCAAACAGCAAAAACAACCAGATAGTTCATGTACATGAAGTGCTGTAGTACAGGACCATACTCAATCTGTACTCAATAATCACTGCCCACTACAGTGATCATTGCAACATCCCAGGAAATTAGCAATTGCTTTACGTGATATTTCCATGGAAGGCAGCAGCTCCATCTCTTGGATCCTTGCTTAATACCCTCAAGTCAAGGACAGGTCCATATGGTTTCTGTCAAAGTCCAACAGGATGACCATGAAATGAAATCGAGATTCTTGTTCCCAAGCCTAGAATCCCTTCCTCTGGTGTTATGAAGGCCCATTGTTTAGAGCAGGGGTCCCCAAACTTTTTACACAGGGGGCCAGTTCACTGTCCCTCAGACCGTTGGAGGGCCGGACTATAAAAAAACTATGAACAAATCCCTATGCACACTGCACATATCTTATTTTAAAGTAAAAAAACAAAATGGGAACAAATACAATATTGAAAATAAAGAATAAGTAAATTTAAGTCAACAATCTGACCAGTAGTTCAACGGGAACTATGCTCCTCTCACTGACCACCAATGAAAGAGGTGCCTCTTCTGGAAGTGCTGCGGGGGCCGGATAAATGGCCTCAGGGGGCCTCATGCGGCCCGTGGGCCGTAGTTTGGGGACCCCTGGTTTAGAGGCTCCATGCTGCCATGTCCCAGTAGTAAATCGTGGAGTGCTAGCAGTGGGAAGGTAGCTGCAGAAAGCGGAGGCTGCCTAGCTCACAAGCTTTCTAGAGAGAAAGTCAATCAAACCCAGAGTTGGGCAGGCAAGAAGATAAGTCAAAAGTCTTTATTCTTCTTCTGCTGTGAGGAAACAGGGACACTGGAAGGTAGGCTTCCCCCTCGCTCCTCTAAGGGAGGGTTCAGTCTCTTCCAGCCCTGCTCCAGCCACCTATGACCTAACCTTGCCCAGAAAGCTGGGGTTTGCCACTGAAGGCTGAAGGTGCCCAGGGCCGTTGGCCCCATCTATGACACTGTGGACGAGCCTAGGGTATTTCTTCCAAGAAGCAGGTAAACTGATCTCATTTGCACAAGGGCCACTTAACTATGTTTTGCCTGAATAGTCAGATTTTTTATTCTTCCCTCAAAGATCTCTGTTGTGGGTGTTGATAGTCCTATTTTCTGCTGCTTTGCTTAATATATAGTGTTTCCTTTATCCCTCCTACCTCAACGTCCTACTTATATTTCAGGCTGGGACCTACTCCTAATTTAGAGCTCTCTTTCCCCCTTTTGCCAACTTGTATTATGAATTTACCTTTGCCACCCAGCTTAGTGTATCCCAAGGTTCTCTTTACCATGCCACAGTAGCAGAGCTCCAGGGAAAAGCAACCTGGTCTCATCTCTCCAGGCAGAGGAGAACAGAAGCTCCATATCCACGCATGCTGCAAATGGCTTTTCCAGTCTACCTGAATCATTACCAGCCAGAAGCAGTGGTCATTGGGACTTGGACAAGAGCTGCAAAGTATAGAATGGTGACAACAATTCCAGTGCTATGCGGACTTTTCCTGTGTGGACTTTTCCTGGACTCCTGCTCCCTGTGACAGCTCCTAACAGACTGAACTGTGGTTGGGTTGCATTTTTCAGGGATTTGGCATGGTGATAGGGCCAACTTGGACTTGGTGAACATGTTAAGGACACTACTCTTTTATGGATTCTTGCTGTATTGGCCAAGAGTTTGCTTAAAGGCTTTTAATCACTGTAAAAAAATAGAAGACTGGATAAAGAAGGTGGGGCACATATACACCATTGTATACTATTCAGCTAGAAGAAAACGATGACATCGGATCACTTACAGCGGAATGGTGGAGTATTGATAACATTATGCGGAGTGAAATAAGCAAATCAGAAAAAAACAAGAACTGCAGGAGTCCATACATTGGTGGGACATAGAAGCGAGACTAAGAGACATGGACAAGAGTGTGGTGGTTATGGGGGGTGGGGGGAGGGAAGGGGGAGAGGGGAAAGGGGAGGGGGAGGGGTACAAAGAATACTGGATAGAGGGTGACGGAGGACGATCTCTCTTTGGGTGATGGGTATGCAACAGAACTAAATGACAAGATAACCTGGAAATGTTTTCTTTGAATATATGTACCCTGATTTATTGATGTCACCCCATTAAAATAAAAATTTATTTATATATATATATATAAAAAGTCTTTATTCTTGCCCAGGATCCAGAGCCAAAGGTAAAACCTGATACTGAATAGGACAAGAAGTCAAGGAATAGGAAGAGAGGCCTGATGTCTAGGATCTTCTTGCACACAAGTAGCGGGTGTAATATGGGAGGCAGAATGATGGTTGAGACCATTCCTCTACGCTGATTCTCAGCTAGATGCCTCCTCTCCCCGCTCCACTTCTCATGTCATCTCCTACTGCCCTCACCCCGCTTGCAAAATCACTCATCTGTGAAATACAAAAGCTAACCTAGAACTCTTATTTGTAAAGCATTAATTCACTCCACATTTTCAAAGCACCCTTAAGAACCAGTCCTTGCCCTTAAAGAGTCAGTGTTACAAGGAGGAGAGAGAGAGGACAGGCCAGCTCATCCACATTTACACAGTGAGTGTCATGTGAAAAGTGAAACCTTGTTCCCCCAGGCCTGTTCCTTAGAACACTAGTTCCAAAAGACAAGGTGCCTAGAAAAAGGGTTCCAGGACCAAAGGATTTAATAATTTGGGGTAATGCTGCTACTCCCACTGATTTTAAATGACTTATAGTACATATTGTGTTTTTTGTTTGTTTGTTTGTGACAGAGACAGAAAGAGAGAGAGATAGGAAGGGAGAGAGATGAGATGCATCAGTTCTTTGTTGCGTCATCTTAGTTGGTCATTGATTGCTTTCTCATATGTGCCTTGACTGGGGGGCTACAGCAGAGTGAGTGACCCCTTGCTCAAGCTAGCGACCTCAGAATTTCAAACCTGGGTCCTCTGCATCCCAGTCTGATGCTCTATCCACTGCCCCACTGCCTGGTTAGGCCATATTCTGGTTTTTTTTTTTAAAGATTTCTTTTATTTATTCATTTTGGAAAGGAGAGAGAGACAGATAAGGGGAAGGAGCAGGAAGCATCAACTCCCATATGTGCCTTGACCAGGCAAGCCCAGGGTTTCGAACCAGCGACCTTAGTGTTCCAGGTTGAAACTTTATCCACTGTGCCACCACATATCAGGTATAAATGGCTTACAGTACATATTCATGTGCTAAAGGCATTAAGAAGTCTTTTAGTAAAGCCCCATTGATGCTGATGAGTATCAAACTTATTTGACTATTAAAAGCTATTTATATCCCGTGGTGATAATACTCTATTGAATGTAATTTGCTAAACTCCAACTGGTGTGAGCAGGAAAAAGTTTCAAGAAGGTGGAGGCATTTTGAGTGAGACTAAAAGATGGGTAGGGTTTTATCACACCCAGATGGAGGCAGGATATGAATCTATTAATTCACCATACACTCGCTGAGCACTTCTTATAGCAAGGCCATCCCTTAGTGCCGCGGCGGACAGGCAGACTTGAAGCTCTGGTCTCTGCTCTGGAAAGTGAAGGGCACCAGCTCTCATTTGAAAAAGTGCATCTTATACTTGGGAGCAGCAAGTATGTGGCTAGGGGGTCTGGAAAAGGAGATGACCCTGACATTTCAAAGGTATGTTATCTTAGATGCAAAAAGACAATAGACAGGTTTACATAAGAATATGGTTGACCTTTGTCAAGCAAGCTACCAGCCTAGTATGTGACTATCTGCCAGGAGTTTGTAAGATTCACCACACAGGCCTCCCTTGAGCTTGTTATATTAAGTATGTGGCCCCTTTTTTGTCCACAGAGGGATGGCTTTTATTCCATAAATCAAGTTTATTTTTTACAATTGGTGGCCCAAGTGTATGTGTCCCACTCAGAATGAAGTAAAACTAAAGCTTCTTGCTTCAACGCTGCTGTAGTTGGAATGTTTCTATCTCCATCAAAATTTGTATGTGGAAATCCTAATGCACAATATAATGGTATTAGGAAGTAGACCATTTGGGGTGATTAGGCCATGGGCAAGGGCAAAGCAGGTGTGAAAAAGAGATGAAAGAATAAGGGTAGAGCCTAACAGTAGAGAATCAAATATTTAAAGAAAAAGGAGCTATTAGAACAGATGACCAGGCCACCAGTGATGTTCATTTCTTTCTGCCACAGCTGGTAGAGAAACCCCAGGCAAGCCCTTCCCTTCTCTGGGCCTCTGTTTCATCTCTAAAATGCCCAGACTGGCTAAGTTCTCTCAGGCTCCTTGAAGCATCAATATCTGAGACAGCACCTACCAGCACTTAAGGAGTGAAAGGCTATGCGGACTATAGAATGGCTGCCGGTTTGGACAGACGTCAACAGCCTTGCTGAAAAAATGAGCAGGAAAATGAAGCCAGCTCCATCTTCAACTTTCAGGGCCTACTCACACTCTACCCAATATCTTAGGATCATGCTTCTTAAACTAGGAGAATGGATTTGGTATACTTTTCGACAGTCAATTTTGCCCCCCAAATTGCGGATAGCAAATTTCATTTTTGTACTAAAACTGGGACATGTGTTAAGACTAGATTACAATAGCCTGACCAGGTGGTGGCGCAGTGGATAGAGCGTCGGACTGGGATGCGGAAGGACCCAGGTTTGAGACCCCGAGGTCGCCAGCTTGAGCACGGGCTCATCTGGCTTGAGCAAAGAGCTCACCAGCTTGGACCCAAGGTCGCTGGCTCCAGCAGGGGGTTACTCGGTCTGCTGAAGGCCCGTGGTCAAGGCACATGTGAGAAAGCAATCAATGAACAACTAAGAAGTCGCAACACGCAACGAGAAACTGATGATTGATGCTTCTCATCTCTCTCCATTCCTATCTGTCTGTCCCTATCTATCTCTGCCTCTGTAAAACAAACAAACAAACAAAAAAGATTCTTAAAAAAAAAAAAAAGACTAGATTACAATATCCCTGATGTGCAGTATTTTAAAGATTTCTTTTTTAAATGAGGACTTCATGAAGTATTTGCCTTGTGGCAGCTTTTTTTTTTTTTTTTGTGGTTCAGAATCCTTTGGGGTGCTCATTCACACCCGGAGGGAAAGTTTGACTAGGGAACCCAGAGTGTCTGCTATGTAAGTCTTGTAGAGACAGAAGCCTACTTATCCTAAATAAAGCTATACTAACGAGGCTGGAACTCACCATTAGACTGGTCATCCCCATAGTTCTTATGGGATGGTGCATACAAGAACATCAGAGCAAAGACATACAGGTTCCACATCCCATAGATGCCAGTGAAAAAAGCACTGTTCACCTGGACGGTGACACCGCCCCACTTCCAATGACCTTCAGTCACCTATGGAAAAAAGACAGTGACAACGAATTAAATAGAGCCAAGAAGAAACATAACACCAACCTAGAAACCAAGCAACACACACACAAAATCTCTTCTACATAGGGGCAAAGTGAAGGGCCGTGTAAGACTCCATTTTTTAATCTGAATCACACTAGTAGGAACGAATTAATTAAGGGCTTACTCGATGTGTCAGGCAGAGTCTGCTGCTCATCTTGGCTGCACACCAAGATCACCTGGGGCATGTCTCTTCCTAAACCAGCAGCACATCATTATCCCTAGTTTAAAGAAAGCATGTTTGAGTCTAACACTTCTCCACACGTACGGTTCCTCCTCTATTAACTGTCTTCCCAGCTGGCTGTGAACTCCCTGCAGACGGAGACCAGCTCTGGTTCATTTGCTGCCCCATCTTCAGTGCCTGATGTATCACAGGAGCTCAGTGCAGATGAATGAATCCTTAGAGAGTGGAGTTTTCCTTAGTGGGTGGGGCAGTGTGGGGAAGCAGAAAGACACAGGCCTGAAATCAGAGATCCAGATTCAAATCTAGCCTCCACTGCTTACTCTGCTTATTGTAAGAGAAGTAAAGATGAAGACCCCCCGAAGTTTAGTTTCCTTAAATGCAGAAGAAGAACTTGCAGGGTTACTAAGGAGAATTAAGTAAAAACATTTCTAGAAATTTTATGGCATGCAGTAAACACTCAGTAAACCCTATTTATATCATGTCACTCTATGTAAGTCACTCACAAAAGTAATTATGAGCTTTCCTGGGCTTTACGATCCTGCAAGAATGTTTTGAGGCTGCTTTTGTCTATGGTAATGATTTGGTAATTGTCTTAAGCTCTGTCTGATGTCTGTTAAGAACTGTAAACAGAGCTTTTGAGGTGAATGACTAGTAATTGATGCTAGCTTTGAGATCAATGAAATGATTTTGACCACTTCTGCTTGCCATAGGAAATCTTATATGGGAATAAAAAAAGTATTGTGTCCAAGTATATCTTCCTGTGATGGTGGAATGAGGCGTGGTTATATAAGCCATCCTTAGAAGCCCCTTCATGGCAAACTACAGTGTGACCTTAAAGTCATGGTGCACTTTTGACCAGTCACAGGAAAGCAACAAAAGACGATAGAAATGTGAAATCTGCACCAAATAAAAGGAAAACTCTCCCAGTTTCATACCTATTCAGTGCAGTTTGATGTGGGCTCACGCACAGATTTTTTAGGGCTCCTTAGGTAGCTATCCCGTATAGCCTCTACAGACTCGTCACTGACTGATGGCCTACCAGAATGGGGTTTCTCCACCAAACTGCCGGTTTCCTTCAACTGCTTATCCCACCCAGTAATGTTATTCCTATGTGGTGGCGCTTTGTTATAAACACGCCGACATTCACATTGCACTTTGGTCACGGATTCGAATTTAGCAAGCCACAGAACACACTGAACTTTCCTCTGTACTGTCCACATCTCGACTGGCATGGCCGTGGGCTGCTCTGCTGTATACTCGGTGTTACGTCATCATCTGTGCATGCGCACATGCTGCCACATCATCCTACAGAAACTGGGAGGGTTTTCCTTTTATTTGGTGCAGATTTCACATTTCTATCATTTTTTGTTGCTTTCCTGTGACCGGTCAAAAGTGCACCATGACTTTACAGACACACTGTATATCTAAATATTCATGCTTCACAAACAGGTTGGCTTTATATTCTGTTTCTGAGGCAGTGGGCCTATGTTCATTTGGTCCTCTCTTTATAACCCATAATCTGCTGCAGCCCCAGGCATAGTAAGTATAGGTATTTCTTTCGGAAAGACCCAGAGTGTCAGTTAACCAGATTAAGTGATTCAAGATTCGACCAGTTTTAACTTGATATTGGTGATACCTATTTCTTTTCTTTTTTTTTTCATTTTTGTGATTTATAAACAAACTGTCATCAGGAGCTCTTATTTATTTTAGAAAATAAATCACTTTATATGACATACTCAGGAATGTTTTCTGTGAAGAAGAATTTCATAATTGCTGATTTGAGAGAAATATACCAGCATTCAAGCTATTTAGAACTTAGAATATATCGCTAAATGTCATTCTTCTTACATTCAAGTATAGAATAGAGGTCAATAGGTAATGTGTTATTTCTTTTAAAAATTTCTGTCTATTGTATTCCTTTATTATCAAAAGAAGCTAAGATTCTTTTACAAAAATAACAAAGATAATAATAGTTAACATTTATTCAATGCTAGTGGATTGTCAGCACTACACTGAGAATTTTACATGGAAGGTATTATTTAGTTTCAATAACAAATCTAAGAGGTAGGTAGATAATATTTCCCCTCAACACATGGGTAAACTGTGATACAAAGAGGTACAGTATCTTGCCCGAGACACTCAGCCAGAAGGTAATGGTTCTGACTACAAAAGAAGGTGTACTTAGCCATTATACAACACAGGAGTAGGAATATTATCTTAAACAGCGGTGAGTCTCTTTAGTGAATCATGAGGCAACTATTGTATAAGGTCAAATTTCTTTTGAAAATTCACTTAATTGACCATGATGCATATTATTTATATAGCATACATACATACAGATTTGTTTATTCAACTCTGAATAGTAACATATATGCATTATATATCCTAGCTATAAAGCATGATATATAATGAACTAGATATATATGCAAAATGCAATTTCATAGTAGAACCACTCAAACGAGATGCTCATACTCTGAGGGGCACACAGGAGCCCAGACTGAAGAAATAGAATTTTCACACATACCTCTCATGTTTGCTTTGAGACATGCATGTCGTTTAGATAAAATTGCAGAATTACCCATACAGTACTACTTAATTTGTAGTCTCTAAATGTATTATTTTCTGCTGAGGGCAAAGAGTTGAATTTGCATAAATAAACTGTATACAGGGTATCTCTGCTGTTTGGAGATGTGATTGTATTTCCCCTCTCCTCTCTCAATTATTCATGCCTGAGCCATCCTGAGGTCTGAGCACATTCCCACCAATATGTATCACAATAAGCAGCCTCAACAGAGCAGGCCTTTTAAATCCAAAATCTCAGGAATGCCAAGGCAGAGAGGTGACAGTCACCCGATTTTAATGTTCAGAGAGAAAAACCAGGTAGCCTCAACCAAAATAAAAAGAAAATCATCATCTCCCCTCTGTATATGTCTTATTACTAAAAGTTCTGTTTTTCCTGATTTAACATTTGAACAATTTACTTTTGTGTGAAACCACCCAATTATACCCCTGGAGCCAAGTGAAGGTCAAATCTCTTTACACCCAGTAGTCTTGACAACCAACATTCCATTTAACAACAAGATTTCCAAATCCCGGACACAGGCTTTCTTACTGGAAACATTTCCTCTGTGAGGAACAGAATGAAGTGATCACACACACACACACACACACACCACAGAGCTGGGGAAAGGCTCTCTGGGAATTTGCTGCTCGTGGCTTGACCTGTGTGTCAGGCACCTGGGGGTCCCTTAGTGAAGGTTGGTGACCTTCTCCCCTGCCTTGTACTTCTGTTCCCTACAGCTCATCACCACTAAATGGAATGCCTCTTTCTTTTCCAGAGGGAAGGGGCTAAAATACCAGACTGTGATATGCCATCTCTTGGTTGCTAGGACTGAGCCCATTAAAATGGCAGGCATTAAAAGACTGCACCTCGGTACCCAGCTACAAAGCCCCAAGGTCACTGCATTCCACAGCCTCCGCAGGCCTTTCATGCCTGGCCTCAGAGCTTCAATGTCCTGGAGAGATCTCCTCGCATTGTATTTCACGGGGCTTAAAGGCAAGCTCTCCCAGAGAGCCTGAGAGCATAATGGGAGTTTTAATATATTCCTTTTACCTAAGGCTGGGATCTATTTCAAAAAGTTACCCAATAGGTTTTCTTTCAGGTGAGCTCATTGCCGAGAGACATTCCAAAATGACATTAAAAAATAAATCCTCTGATGACTCTATTAATACAGTACCTGGAACACTGAGAGTTATGCCTGAAAATGTCTTAGATATCTATAAATAAACCTTAAAAAAATAACCCAGCAGGAGGCATGTGAGGAGCTAATGGAATCCAAAAGACCTCATTGGTGTCCCCTTCGAGTTGAAATCCACTCCGGGCCGACAGTCACAGCAGATATAAAAAGCCTGCCACAGGCTCCAGCTATGTTAGAAAATACTGGGGCAATGGAATATTATTCTTCTTAAAAGAAAAGCCACAAATCAGCTCTTTGGAAGACTGGCCCTTTTTGCTTTAAAATGGCACACTGATTTAACATGTGCAGTACAAGGTTAAATTTGGACAACATATCACTGCCTTTAACATCAGCCAAATGTCCTTCTTGACTTCGGGTAGCAGGGACTCTGCAGAGATAAGAGTAAGTGGGACGGGCAGTGGGAGAATGACCTCAGCTTTCCAAAGCAGCAGAAACGCAGGTGAGGACTAAAGTGTCCTTCCCGAGAGTGTATCTCGGTATTGCCTTTGAGTCCTCAGCCCGTCTTGCTGGATCGAGGTTCCGTGTCTCCAAGTGCTGCACCCTGCTTCCCTGGCCTGCAGAGGAGGCTGTGTGAAACACATTACCAAGGGACAGCAGGGCTGCACAGCATTCTGGTCACACAGGAGAATCAGCCAAGGGCCTTCCACACAACTTGTTTGAGCCTCAGCTGGTTGAATAAAAAATTCATTCAGAATTTGAAATATTGTTACAGCATTTGGAGTGGAGAATGAAGTTTCTAAAGTTTTATAAACAAACAGTGTGATACAAGCACAGCACTGTGTAGGTCAAAGCAGATGTGGTGAACAGAGCTTATGAAGATATACATGTGGTGTGTGTGTGTGTGTGTGTGTGTGTGTGTGTGTGTGTGTGTGTGTTCCCCCCACATTTACTTCAGCCTTCAGGAGCAACACTAACACTGGCCAGTGGGGACAGCCAACAGGACTCCAGGGACTCCTAACTTGGCTTAGAGGCACCCTTGGGAATCCTTCATAGAATTCAAGGTAGGGGGTATCTGTGAATTGGAATGAAAAAAAAATTATATCTTTAATTTCACTAGTCTCTAACTGAAAATTACTGTTGCTTTCCATTTTAAATATAGAAAACAAACCCCCATAATATTAGTACTACCTGTAATTTTGTTACTAATAGTAATCATATTTTCATATCAATTACTATTACAGATATGTATAATTATAAATATATATCATCTATCTGTGTGTATCTATCTGATTCCCTTTGAAATCCAAAGCTTTTTTTTTTAACCTTACTCATTTTAAAACATTCAAAGAAGTGGCCCATAGCCTTCACCAGGGTACACAAGGGGTTCATGGCACAAAATCATAGAAGTCCCTGTATTAGAAGGAAACTTGTTAGCAGAATGGGGCAAGTTTTGTGCTAAGGCTCTGTGAGCACTACTAACATTTCCAGTTTTGGTCAAATGCAGGGATGACAGAGCAGTTGGTAAAAAAAAATGCCCAAAGGACTGGGTTTTGGTCCCTAACTCACTCTACGTCCTTTGGCACAACATTCATACTTTTTTGCTATTCGTAAGGGCACATATACTCATGTTCATGTTGAACTTTGCAAGCATTACTTCATGTGATCCTTATAGCCACCTTTTATGGTGGTACTAATATGTATATTATACCTATTTTACAGATAAGAAAATTAAACCTTAAAGCTGTAAAGTAATTTATCCTCCCAACTAGAAAGCAGCATAAATGGGAAGTGTTTCTATGGCCACTAGGTTTTGTATTCTAGCAAACTGGGATAACAATACTACCCATAGTATTTCTGTGAAGCTCAAATGAATATAGTACATTAGATATAAATAGTACTTTCTGAAACAAGTTACCAATATTTTACATTCATTAGCATTATTAAGAATTTCAAGTACAGTGGAACATTGAGTTTTGGAAATAACCAGCAGAAAAATAAGGTTCTATCGGGGAACTTTTGAATTTTATCTCGCGTGTAAGTGGCAATATAATTATTCCAAAGAATGGCTGATAGATTGTAAAAGGATCTATGTTAATGCCAGATAAGGATCAAATCAAATTAATACTTGCTTGTTGGTGTTTTGCTACTGGGCTTGAAAAGTTTATTCTCTATAGTAAATAAAAAATGTGCTCTTAAATATGGCTGCAGGCAGCCCTGGCCAGCTAGCTTAGCAGTAGAGCATCGGCCCTAGAGCAGGGGTCGGGAACCTATGGCTCACGAGCCAGATGTGGCTCTTTTAATGGCTACATCTGGCTCACAGACAAATCTTTAATAAAAAAAATAACATTAAAAATATAAAACATTCTCATGTATTACAATCCATTCATTTCCTACTGCTGTCCTCCGGGACAACACCAAATTTTTACTGGATAATGTGTAACATACACGGGTTGTTGTATGGCTCTCACAGAATTACATTTTAAAATATGTGGCATTCATGGCTCTCTCAGCCAAAAAGGTTTCCGACCCCTGCCCTAGAATGTCGGCCCGGCATGTGGAAGTCCCAGGTTTGATTCCTGTCCAGGGCACACAGGAGGGGCGCTGATTTGCTTCTCCACCCCTCCCCCTCTCCTTCCTCTCTGTCTCTCTCTTCTCCTCCCACAGCCAGGGCTCCATTGGAACAGGGTTGGCCCGGGCGCTGAGGATGGCTCCATGGCCTCTGCCTCAGGTGCTAGAATGGCTCTGGTTGCAATGGAGCAATGCCCCAGATGGGCAGAGCATCGCCCCCTGGTGGGCATGCCAGGTGGATCCCAGTTGGGTGCATGTGGGAGTCTATCTGCCTCCCCACTTCACACTTCAAAAAAATACAAACCCCCCCCTAAATAAATAAATAAATAAATAAATAAATAAATAAATAAATAAATATGGCTGCAGGCTTTACATTTACTTAGCAACTTTTCCTCCCTATGAGGCTGTCCTGAGAGGGAAAATCCAGTCCACCTCTGGCTAGATAATAACAAGACCCAGATTGAAGCCTAAAAAATAGCTTCCCTGCTCCTTTCTCAGTAGTTCTACAGCATGTTCTGTGCAGAGTAGAAGCAACCCTCCAGGGACATGCTCACTCTGACCTCTTCAGAATCCACTTACCTGACTAACAATGAAAAAGATGACAGTCATGGCAGCACAGGCCAAGGTGATAAGCATGAGAAACTTGAACCTGAAAATTAGCCCCTATTAGGAAAGAGAGAAAGAGTAGTTTAACATTCCACCAGATACCATCAATCCTTATCTCAACATATAAATCTATAAAAAGCTAATTTTAAAGAAATCTATAAAACCAAATTACTAAAAGTGATAGTAAAATAATTTCACATAGTAACATTTCTCTAGCAGAGGTGAGTGTGGCTGAAAAACGTATTGGGTGAAATATTTCCTACGTCCTTATCTCTCATGAAACAGTAATACCAGAGTCTGGGAAATTACATGCACGGCACGTCATGAGGCTGCTAATTTCTTTGCTAAGCTGGTTATGCTTCTCTGCAAGGGTTCAAAGTTACCAAATCCAAGTTTTCTGCACTTGTAATAAATTTCTGCTCCAGTGAACAAAAGGAAATGTTCAAATTAATCAACATGAAGTGGATCTGGTTTTTCCATGTGTCACCCCAGCTCAAGCACCCCAGAGACAAGGAAAGCTTTAGAGAGTGCCCAGGGTTTCCGAGAGCAGGACTGAAGGAAAGCTGTGTTTCGGGGAGGGACGCCTCTTACTGCAGATCCACTGCACATTGAAACCCTGTGGTTCTGCTGTTTCTGTTTCTTTTTTGACAGAGGAATTAGGCCCATGTCCCTAAGGAGCCCAAAGGGATCTTTGAGAAATTAAGAATGGGTTGCCTGCATTAGCGATTTGAGGGTCTTGAGTGTTTCTCTTGAATGAGGCACATAATCTATAAACAGAGATTACTGGACTCTATCTGAGCACCTGCTGCGTATTTCAGGGGAAATGTGGCTTCCTGGAGTCTGGAAATCAGATCACCTGGGCTGAACCCCAGTCATAAGGCTGACTTTCAGCAAGGGAACCTGAACTAATTAATGCCTAACCCCAAGCCAAATCCCACTTCTACATACTCAAATCTCTCATCTAGTATGCATCTGCATTCCATCCCAAAGCTGAAGAACCTGCTGGACAAGTTTACTCCTCACTGGACATAGAAAGACATTTGTACCATAAAAAACTCCAAGATTTAAATAGTCCAGCTAGATGCTTCTCAGAGTAGGATTTAGCTGCTTATTTTGCCTAGGGATCCTATATTACACGTAAATCTCTCAATGTGTATGTATAATATATTTGAAATAAAGGCTTCCAATCTCCAGGTATAGGGTAGTGTGTGTGTGTGTGTGTGTGTGTGTGTGTGTGTTTGTGTTTACACACCAAGCAGGAGATATTGAGTACCATTTCCTGAATGAGCCAAGAGATTTGCTTACCTCATAGTGCAGCCGCCGGACTTTGCTCATGGCTGGCAGGCTGGACTGCTTCCCACTGATGTTCCGAAACACCTGAAATACCATGAAGCACAGAAACAGGAAGTAGAGACAGAGACAGATCCCAGCCACAATGATGAAGGCCATCTGACGGTGTCCAGTAAAGGAAATGGCAGGGTGGGCAAGGAGCACTTATCCCCGGCCCTGTTGGCAATACTCTGTCTCCAAACAGCTAGGCAATTTTCAAGGCAATAAAATATTAAAAACCGGTTTTAATGCCAGTGAGAAAGGTCTCCCAACACAAAAGTACCACAGAGAGGTATGTTCCGAATTGTTTTCTAAGCCCAATAAGAGAAATGGAGCGTTGCTTGTTAAAAATGCGGACTCCAGGGCTCTCCCTAGTCCTAGTGAATCAGAATCTGCCTTTTAACAAGGTCCTCAGGAGAGTCATTTGCACAATAAATTTGAAAAGCATTAAGATATTAGATATTGGCTGCAAAATACTGATCAGGTGGACAGCTACATTAAAATCACCAGAGGAGTTAGAATACAGGTGGCCCAGGTCTCTCACTGCAGGTCCACGGAATCAGATTTTCTGAGGTATAGGCACCAAGTATAACCATGTTTGGGAACCACTGGGCTAGTCCCTGGATTTTTAGAAGGAGGCTGGGATACCCTGGCCTCAGGAGGGGATGGAGTGGGGTTGGGTGCAGCAGTTGCTAAGGGAGGTTGGCCATGCTACTGAAAGTCTTGAAGTAAAATCAGGCACGAAGTTCTGTTTGCAATCTTCTGTCCACCACAGAAACAATCCTGTCAGATGCAGAAGGACACACGGCCACGGTGGGAGTTGAGAAAGGTGGCAATACACTTTGAGACCGAACAGGGTGACTCTAAGACCTGTCTTTAAAGTTCGCTCTGAGAACCACCAAGGCTTAGGTAGAGAGAAGCTGGCTTAGAAGACAGGTGACCTGACTCCAATTCCTTTCTGCTACAACTCTATCCCAAGTTGCATATTTTAAAATATTTTAACAACTGTAAACTCAGCATGCATATTTCACTAAATAATATATGTAATTAAAGTTTTCCTTCTTTCCTAAAATCAATAGTGTCCTAGAATGAAGGGTTATTTGCTGCAGGACTTGACATTCTATTTGCCTTCCTGCACCTTCGTTATATCTGTAGAACAGAAGAATTGGAGAAGACTTAACATTATATATATTCCTTGTTTGGAGTAGCTAACATTTTTTGGTGAGGGGATAGAGTGATAGGGAAATGGGGGAGTACAACTCTCTCATCTTTAAGATAATGGGACTACTGATTTAATTTGTCCACAAACTTCTTATAATAATAAGAAGCCAATATAAACATCATGGCCGGACAAAATACATTTACCAGCACGTGACAAGGTACCATCCGTCAGGAAAGATTATAACTTGAGCCTTTCTCCCCTCTCCAGAGAAGAGTCTCTTTTCTCCCAAAGCATTTAACATATTATTCAGGAAGATAAAATATTTAAATTCAGCATCCTAAAAGGGATAAGCTAAGACTGTCACTTCTGCTTCATAAAGATGACTCAGAGTTTATGCCAACCAACCAGAAGCCTCTGCTGCCTCTGGAACTAATCACCTTAGCCTTATCTCCACTTGGTCTTGAAAATGAATAGCAGCCGAGTGGTAAGACTGCACACCAAGGTCACTGTAAGAATCTCACACACGGATGGCTTCAGAAACAGGCTCTCCCACAAGGAGCCCAGAGACAAACCGGCAGGGGCTTGGGGAAAAGCTAGTCATGCTTCAGACTGCAGTAAACAACCGTAGAGTAGATCATTTAGGCAGGGTGCAATAATAAGACCAGCAACTCTGATGCCTCTGCCGTGGGGACACGCTACAATCTCCTTACTTTGCCTGCTTTCACCCAGCTTGAAAGCAAGCATTAATTCCTCTCGTTATTTGCCTTAATTGTGCTGTTATCATTGGTCTAAGAATCAAGGCTCTGGCTAAGCACATATGGAGAACATCATTAGAAAATTATCTTGGGGATCAGGCAACTGTGGGAAGAAAAAAACCCTGAACCCATCCAGGAAGGATACAGCCAGCTCTGTTCCAACATCTGTAGTCCAGATACTGTAGAAGGGATTCGTGAGTTGTACCCCTCTACAAAGAGAAACAAGAGGGAAAGGCAAGACACAATTAATACAGACAGGCAAAGGGGAACTTTCCTTTTAACATATTCGTAGCTTTTCAGCCGGAGGGATGGGGGTAGTATTTAGCTAAGAAAAGCCACAGAGGACTTAAACAGAAAAGGAGTTTGAAGAATAATCAGCCCAAATATTTTGCATCTATTAAAATCTTTGTCGCTGATTTAATCCCAATCCTTATCTGAAGATGTGACCATGACCAACCCTTTTATTCCACAGGCTTCCAGCCACCCTTCTCCCTTTTTCAAATGTTCCTCCGAAAGAGCTGGCAGCGAGCATGGTGATGTGCACTCAGCCCAGAGTCCCACGGGCATCTGCTCACCTCTCACACATGTCAAATATGAAGAGGCAGAAAGAGCCCACAGCAATCGGTCCGACTTGCTTCCAATACCCTGCTATGTGATTCCGCTCGTGCTGATCCTGATGAAAGCCAGGTTGAGAAATGACATAAAGATGAGGAGAGCAAAACAATTCTATAGGTGAGTCAGTTATTCAGACAATCCTCGCTGACAACCTGTTGTGTATCCACATCACGCTAGACCCTAAGACCAAAATCTGCTCCTAAGGACTCTCAGGGTAATAACGACAGGATGCTACAGGAACGCAACGAAGGGCCTTGCAGTTTAACTCTTTCAGAAATAAATTGCTATGTGACTTATCCCCAGAGGACAAAATAAAGACTCTCAGGCATTAAAACATGTCAAGTGTAAGAGGTCTTATGGTTAGGAAAATAATATATTCTCCCTGTCTTTATTAAAAACAAGAATGGTTACTCTTGATATGTATACAGACACTAAAAGACAGAAAATAAAGGAATGTAAGTGAAAAAATAGAGAAAAGCAAAAGGCATATGGTAGTATCCAGGCTGGGACCCAGGTGGGACAGTCCATACCGATTCCCTCTGGGCAGTCCCCCGGGCAGGCTGTCCTGCTGCTCCACCTGAGTCACCTCCACTCCCCGTCCCTGCTGCTGAGGGCTCTCCACCAGTATATCACTGTTGCCAGACCTCATGCTTACCCTGGTAGTGGGCAAAAGCCTTTCTCGCTTCCCCCTGTTCTCCTGGAAGGGCTTCAAGGCTTCAGAAGCAACAATCAAACCATAAAGAAATGTAAAAACAGCCCACTATGAAGCCAATGTGCCTGACACGGGCTCTGAGCTCCAGATGGCATGTCATTTTAACCCCAGCATGACGACAGCACCCTTTTTAGTTTTATCCGTGGTCCCTTCAATCCCTCTTGAAATACAATTTGGTGTCTGTGCCCAGTGACCAGGGAGGTCAGTATTTCCGGGTAATGGGGTTACTAAGCCACCTGAGCAGATTGCTAGCTGGAAAGAACAGGCCCACAGTCTGGTGGTTACGCTGGTCCTGGGGACAAGCAGAGCAGAAGCCAAAGGACAAGAAATAATAATAATTAGAATTTGTGTGTTTACCTCCTGCTAAGTATATTACTCACATTTAAATCTCACAAAAAACCTATACAGAAATCTCATTTTATCGAAGAGGAACTTGACATTTGGAGCTATTAAGTCACTTGCCTAAGGCCACTCAGCTAACAAGTGGTGAAGCAGAAATTTGACCCGAGTGCCTGACTCCAGAGCTCACACCTACAACCACTCATTGATTCTGCCTTGTCCACTGTTCCTTCCCCAGCGCCTCTTACTCGTACCATCATGTGCTCGCCACAGAAGATGATCCAGAAGGAGAGAAGCATTGCATAGAAGATGCCCTGTCGAATATCACCAAACAAAAGCATCCAGGTCCAGTCAAACCCAATGGAAAACCACTCCACTGGGGTATTGATAAAAGTCATGGAAATCCCAAGGGCAAAGATGACCCTGATGGCGAGAAAATATCAGGAAATGACTTTATTCATTTCGGAAGCAGATCTTCAAAAATCAGAAGCCAGTTTTGGGAAATGTGATGTTACTTATTGGGACTGAAGCACACATGATCAGTTTCTTAGCTCTCAAAATGAGTTTCTACTCAGAGATACAAAGTATCTTATTTTGCTGGTACCACTGCAGAATGAAGGGCTGTTATCTTAACCTTTCTCGATAATTGAACCTAAACCTCCTTAATCCTTGGAATTTGAGTTTGGTACCAGCTCCTATGACAGTTTTACCCTCCCTTGCCTTCTTAATCAGACCTCATTGAATAGAATTATCTTCATCATTAAGAACATTCATTATTATTATGCTATCCTCACAACTATGAATTATATAAGCATATTCACTTCAATAATAAATGACTCCAAACAATATGAAACACAAATTCTTTTAGCAGCTTACTTAGTTTCCATTTTGCTTTTCCCCATCACACTATTAATTGACATTCCTCTATCAAAATATCATTCATTTAGTCACTGATTTATTCCTACTTTCCATACCAATGAAACGCATGTTCATTTATTTATTTATTTATTTTGAAAAACAGCATAATACTCCATGTATTTAATGTATAAGTTTGGCAAACAGCACAAAAATCCAGCAACATTTTAATCGTGTAAAAAAAGTGAAATGCTGAACAGTACTGGGGATTTGTTTTTTTACATGATTTCTAATAATGAGCCCATGTAAGATTCTGTAAAGCTAGCAAAATTTGGGTGCTTCCCTTCTGAACATAGACCACAAAAACACACACCAAAAGAAACCCCAATATAATTTATCTTTACAAAACTTACAGCCAAGCAACAGAAAAGAAGGATGTTAATGAAGATACTAACACATACGTTCACGACATAGAGCTTCCACACTGAAATGCCATGTGGAGAGAACCAAGAAGAGTACATTTAGGCTCATCACTGAGGTTAGGAATTATTTGAGAAGAATTGAATGCTTAAATGTAACATACTCAATTCTACATAGCAATTCCTAGATCATAACAATGTACTCCATTATATATTTGAGGAGTTGAGTCTTCTTTATTGGCAGTATAAAATTTCTGACCGGTATCAAAATTCTAGTAAAACACAAATTGGGAGGTATTTTTTAGTGCCCTGGTTGGCAAACTGCAGCTTGCGAGCCACATGCGGTTCTTTGGTCCCTTGAGTGTGGCTCTTCCACAAAACACCACATGCAGGCACTACCTCGATAACAAATGTATCTACCTATATACTTTAAGTTTAAAAAATTTGGCTCTCAAAAGAAATTTCAATTGTTGTATTGTTGATATTTGGCTCTGTTGACTGATTAGTTTGTCGACCACTGTATCTAGTGCAGGGGTCCCCAAACTTTTACACAGGGGGCCAGTTCACTGTCTCTCAGACCGTTGGAGGACCGGACTATAAAAAAAACTATGAACAAATCCCTATGCACACTGCACATACCTTATTTTAAAGTAAAAAAACAAAACGGGAACAAATACAATATTTAAAATGAAGAACAAGTAAATTTAAATCAATAAACTGACCAGTATTTCAATGGGAACTATGCTCCTCTCACTGACCACCAATGAAAGAGGTGCCCCTTCCGGAAGTGCGGCGGGGGCTGGGTAAATGGCCTCAGGGGGCCGCAGGTGGCCCGCGGGCCATAGTTTGGGGACCCCTGATCTAGTGTATGCAGATGTTATAAGGGGGAGTCGGTGAACATGGGAGAAAATCGTAGATTTTACACTGTTTCTGCTGAGCGTTGTCAAACCAAACAACTCAACTATAAGGCATGAAAAAATAGCCCCCTATAACAGATCAGTGGTTCTTACCAAGTGAAGATAGAAATTCAATCTTGGAAAAAATTCTTTACATAAACAGATCTAAAACAGCTGGAATTGAAATGAACAACTAGAAATTACCCAACATCGTCATATTTGGTCATTGGTTCAGCAGCCTGACACTCTACTGGTATGTTTTATCAAATTAATTTTTTGGAATCAGTACCAGTCCCCAAAACCTCAAATTATAATATTTAACCTTCACAAAATACATCCTTTTGTGCTATGTAAATACAACTACAATCAAATTAAAGAAAGCTGAATTTATTCAACTTGTATATTTTTGTATAAACTAGGTCACAACTTAAATTTTTTACTTTACTTGTGTTTCTGTTTTGGGGCACTTTGATTGAAGACACATTCATTTCACAGGATTATATCTTGCTGAAGCATTCCTTAGCACTGGTCCAAACTTGAATTCCCTTTTTGCACATACTGATCTGCATGACTGCATAGCTTATGAGAGCCTCCTTTAAGTCACGGTTCTTTTGCTCTTTGAAGCATTCAATATTGGTCCCAGCATTTTTCACAAATTCTCTGCTTTCCAGATTTTTAGACTTTAGCGGCTGTTCTTCCTCACTTATTTGTTCTTCAAGCACCTTTATTCTGGCTTTTCTTTGCTCTTGACCAAAAAGCTTGGTAGTCATTCCAGTCGAAGAAAATGTTCTCGCACTCCCAGTTGCCAGTTCCTCACATTGCTGCTTCTTGGAAGCTAAGTCTTGAGCAGCCATCTCCAAGTCATACTGCATAAGTTCATGTTTCCAGCACACAGCCCAAAGGGCTTCTGCATAAAAAAGATACTCCTTCAACTGATCTGCGTATGTTCTTCATCTTCCAGAATATCATCAATAGAAGATGAGTACACGTCCATACGATGACCCGCACTCTGCAGTCCATCACCCATCTCTTGTTCTATGGCGCTCCATTCACTGAAAACTCACCCATAATCCCATGTACTTTGTGAACACCACAGAGCTGATCTGCTACTCCAGCTCTGACTCGAAGATGTGAGATCACTGACTGTAGTTCATCACCGTAGTGCTTTAGTTCAGTAAATCTCTTGTCTGGGTTTTTCACTCTGAATGTTGCATTAAGTGCTTTTTACCTGAAGTCTGCCTTCAGCTGAAACCCAGTTTCACTTACAGTCTCCTTCCAGTTACCTTCTTGTGTTAAAAAGAAATAGAAGATTTTGTCTCTACAATGGATGGGGTGTGAAGAAACTCTCAAGAGAAAGTTTTCTGCACCAATTCATCTTTTTTTCACAATATCCAGGTCCATATTGTCAGCAGAGAGTTTATGCCAAGAAAAGAATCTGCTCTTTTTTCTAGTAGAGGTGGCACAACAATATGTGGATAGTAAACTAAAAGGTAGTTTCTCAACAACTCAAATTCACTATACCGCCCACTAGTGAGCCTGCTAGGACACTCGGACCATCACTATGTTCAACTGACCTTGTTTCAATGAGGTAAGCAGTATATGATTTCTTGCATGTTCATGGCATTTCTTCTTGTTCACTTTTCTGCTTCTGAAACACTGATTTCTATCTTCTTCAACCAAAAATTACTTTCTGTCACCGTGCGGACCCTCCTGGTCCTGGCCCCCTCCGCTTTCTCACTGACTGCAGCCTCCAGACCAGTGCCGGGTTGGCCCAGAGGCCCTGGGTCACCGGTTGTAAAGCCTGCTCGACGTCTGGGTGTGCTTGATCCACGGCTACTGCTCCGCACAGCGAATCCAGTGCCAAATACATATGTTTATTAAGCACATATTATGAACCTCACATTTTGTTAGGGCTACAGATACCTAAATAAGTAGGACCAGTTCTTCCCCTCATGAAAATATATTTAGTGCCTCGCCCAGATAAAGAGACAAAGTGTGATAAGTGATATAACAGAAGTATGCATAGGTTGCTACCAGGATGTCTAACTTTGAAAGAGACAAAAATTGAGCTGAGTTGCAGGTCAAGGGTAGGGAGGTGGAAGGGCATTCCTAGCAGAGGGAAATGCCTGAACGGAAGCGCAGAAGTCTGGAACAGCCAGAAGCATAAAAGCAATTGAGGACCTGCACAGAGCACCTGTCAGTCAATGCCAGGCCACACCAGAGAAGTGAAAGGGGCTGAGCTCATAAGGAAACCTTCATATCTCTTTGGAGAATTTGCAATTGATCTCGAAAAAACAGGCTCCAATAAAAAGGTTCAATAAAGGAGTGACATGATTCATTCATTTACTCATTCAAAAAAATTCATATTTATTGAGCTCCTGCTATGTGCCAGTCACTACTCTAGACACCAGGGATTATCATATGAAACAAAATAAATAAAGACCCTCCTCTAGGGAGAAGAGGGTATGAGAGGAAAGATAATAAATAAATAAATAAATAAATAAATAAATAAATAAATAAATAAATAGTATTATAAAGAAAAATAAGCAAGGCAAGAGAAGGGAGAGTGGTGATATTTTATATATGGACAGGGGAAAGCCTCTAAGGTAAGAGACAAAAGAGCAGGACCTGAAGGAAATGTGGACTTGAGCCACAGCTATATCTGGGTAAGAGCATTTCAGATAACGAAAACAGCAATTGCAACGGCCCTGAAGTAACAGCATGCTAGGCATGTTTGAGCATCATCAAGGGGAGGTGCGTGGTGAAAAAGGCTAAGAAATGAAATCAGTAGCAATAGTCTAGAGCATGGAGGGCTTTATAGGCTCAGGCAAAGGAGACACAAAGTCAACAGAGAGCTTTGAGCAGAGGAGTGACATGATCTGATTTACACTTAAAAGAGAATAATCGGACTGCATCATGCATACATTGTAGGAAGAAAAATGGTGGAAGCAAAAAGAGCAGTTGAGAAGCTATTCCCAGTAATACAGGTGAGAAATGATGGTGGGTTAGCTTAGGGAGGTAGCAATAAAAATGATGAGATTTCCTGGTGGGTTGGATGAGGATTGTGAAATAAAACAGAAGTAGTATGACTCCCACATGTCTAGCCCAAGCAAGGGGACAGAACTGAGTAGCCATTTCCTAAGATGGAAACACCTGGGAGAGTGTATCTTTGCACATGATACATTTTTGAGCAAGTGAATAGACAGATGAAATATACGAGGAGAAGGTATACAGACAAGCTCTTTGAGGAATTTTGTTGTAAAAAAAGGGAAAATGCTGTGATGATTTCAGGGGGAAATGGGAAAAAGGAAGAGTTTTAAGAATGGGAGACAGTAGAGAGTATTTGTACATTAATGAAAATAATTCAGCAAAAAAAAAAAGTCATAAAAATGAGAGAGAAAGAAAGAGGATACAGCTACAGTAGCATGTCCTTCTGGGTTGGGCTTAGGAGAAAGGCTGTTCACCCACTGTAATGAAGAGAAGTATCTGATTCAGACCATGGGAATGAGGACAAGGACAGTATAAAAAGACAAAAGAGATATAGTTTATAGGATTTAATAATAATTTGCATGTAAAAGCTGGAGGAGAAAAAGAAATGACTCCTGGTCAAATCACTAGCCCAAGTAATACAATGACCACTTGAACTAGATCCCTCAAAACCAGACAGATCATGCGATGCTGTGTTCCTTACAAGTGCTCCAAAATCAGCTCTTACTTTTCCAGAAGCACTGGAGGTCGGGACAGCATGGTGATCCTCCTCCAATACCACACCATAACGATAAAGATGCTGGGCGTAAGGACGGTCTTCATGGCAAACCACACCTTGGTGAAGCCTCCATTTTGGTGGATTGCCTAGAGAGAGGCCAACATAATTTTGAAGGTGAATGTATCTTCTTAGTGGTATTTTCTACCAGTAAATGCATTTTGGAGAGAGGTGAGGGGAGGCCTTGTCTGTTTAATTGTCAAGATCAAGAGCTTACACATTCATCGCATATACTGTTCCCTCTACTACCCCTAGACCCTTCTCAGGCATTGTAGAAATACAAATCTTAAGGCATAAAAATGGACCCACTCTATATGAAGGGAATGATTAACAATACAAGCAAAGATTTTTCTGTAAGGCCTTCATTGAAAAATTGTAGATATCTTTGATGCCCAAAGTTGTTGTTTTGTTTGTTTATTAGTTTATTCAGTGAGAGGAAAGGAGGCAGAGAGACAGACTCCTGCATGCACCCAGACCAAGATCCACCCTGCTAGCCCACTAGGGGGCAATGCTCTGTCCATCTGGGGTGTTGCTCTGTTGCTGATCAACCCAGATCTCTGCACCTGAGGCAGAGGCCATGGAGTCATCCCCAGCACTTGGGGCCAACTTGCTCCAATCAAGCCATGGCTGCAGGAGAGGAAGAGAAAGAGAGAGAGAGAGAGAGAGAGATGTGAGGAGGGAGGGGTAGAAAAGCAGATGGGTGCTTCTCCTGTGTGCCCGGACCAGGAATTAAACCCAGGATATCCACACACTGGGCTGAATTCAGCTCTATCACTGAGCCAACTGGCCAGGGCCTTAGATGCCCAAATTTGAGATTGGTAGAATGTGTTAAGGTAAATGTACATGGTGGAATAAATGTTCAACAGTATCACAGCATGTGTGTAAATATTCATTCACTCTCTATGTATTATAAAATATTTATAATATACCATTAAAATATTCACAAAATGCCATTAAATTAAAGAAACAGAAGTGTTAATTGAGTATGACCCTAATTTTTGAAAGTGAAGGATTATATATTTATATATGTTTAAAAAAATCTGGAATTAAAACCTCAACAGTGGTTATTTCTAGATAGTAGAACATTACAGGTAATTTTTATATTCTGTGTGTTTACTTGTGTGTTCTAATTTTCTTCAATAAATATGTATTCCTTGCATGATTATTTTTAGATTAAAAATACAATCTCCTTATTCCATGTCCTGATTTTTCCTACTAAACAAAATAAATGGAAAGAACCTAAAACACCATTGGTCTCTTTAATATTTGTGCTGGCAAGTTGAAACATGTAAAACAAAACTGTTTTTATCTTGGTGTGATTCATTATGTAATCATGATCATTATATATCTTAAATGGGCACAATAATTGCATTATTTTCCATTTCTGAAATCTCACGCACAAATTTATGATCTCAGTCATCATGGGTATGTTATTATTTCCATTTCTCATATGAGACAACTGAAGCATAGAGATGCTAAGAGTGAGAGGTGAGTTCCCTTCCAATCCACATACTCAGTAACCAGTGTTACTAGCCAGTGTTCTAGTATCACAGGCCACCTGGGTCAATTACATTTGCTTACCACCAACCGAATATCTTTTATCTCCCCTATCCCAACGTTGATCTTCTTCTTCTCATTCACAGGCAGCCGGATGTTTACAAGGTAGTACTTATGAGCCACCGACCCAATTTCCATGAAAGGAAGGACATCACATTCATAGTAACGGCCCTCATGCTCTGGAGTCTGGAAGAAGAACAGAGGTTTTGAAGCAGGGTCACTATTTCCAGTAGACTGTCTGAACTGTCCTACCTTTGCCTCCTGCCACAAATTCTAATAAGCTAATGCTTAAAGGCATACCTTAGGGGTACAGAGAATAGGGGATGCTGGAGGCATGGTATCCACTGGCTGCCCTGCCCCCCCTTTACAAAGCCACATTTGAGGTAGATCCTAAAATGTTAGATAAAAAGCAGAAATCTCTTCTATCTCTTTATATTTTTCTCAGCATTTTTTATACTTATTTGAGCCTCATATCAAATTAACTTGGTCTACAGGACTGCAGGCTTTTTATTTGCAGCCTATCATTGGAGACCTGTAAGGCCCTATGGATCAATCATCTTCTTAACATGGCTAATTACTTAACATGGTTTTGGCCAGCAGGAGAGGCTGCAAGAAGCTGAAAATATCTACCTTTTATTGATTTGAGAAAAAAATAAGCAACTCTAGCAGCCTTTGGGATTCGGGGAAGACAGAAAGGGATGAAAAGTAATCATGATTAGTTTGTTAGAGACACCCGCTTGGAATTCTCTGTCTCCAAAGCTGCTGCTTCTTCTTTTTTTTTAAAGAGAGTGAGGGAGAGAAAGACAGGAACATTGAGCTGTTCCTATATGTGCCCTGGCTGGGGATCAAACAGGCAACCTCTGCACTATGAGATGATGCTCCACTCAACCGATCTTAAAGAGAGAAAGAGAGGAAAGGGAAAAGAGCAGAGGGGTAAAGGAAGCACTTATTTATTATTCCACTCAGTCATGTACTTATTGGCTGCTTTCCAGTGTGTGCCCTGACTGGGGATGGAACCCACAACCTTCTCATTTTGGGATGACACTATTAACTGACTGAGCTAACTGGCACAAGCCAATCTCCAAAGCTTCTCAACTGCCCGAGAAGCAAGATGGCAGAAGGAGCAGAAATTTTAATTACACAAACAATCCCAGTTTCTAAAAACAACCTGCTGGACTTCCTGCCAGTCAGTTGAAGTGGTACTGCCTAGCATGGCAGGGTTGGAGAGTAGGAGCACAGGTTGTTTTGAAAACTAAATTCTGCTTTCCCTCACCAGGACTCCTGGCTTTGTGTCCCTGTCAAGGGGTAGGGATAGCTTCAGCAGCCAGGGACTTTTCCCAGATAAAAGAGGTGAGTGGCTGCCATCAATGTTGGGTTTATATTCAATATACCAGCTTCAGTGTTTGCTGATCAAGTGACAGGGAAGACCTAATTTGTTGTTTCCAAGCCTAAATTCTCAGACCTCTGTACTTTTCTGTTTATCATCAGAGTGAAATGCCTAGTAGAGAAATCAGAAGGAAGTTACACTGCTCACAAAAATTAGGGGTATTTTGCCTGACCAGGCGGTGGCGCAGTGGCTAGAGCATTGGACTGGGATGCCCAGGACCCAGGTTCGAGACCCCGAGGTTGCCAGCTTGAGTGCGGGCTCATCTGGTTTGAACAAAGCTCACCAGCTTGGACCCAAGGTCGCTGGCTCGAGCAAGGGGTTACTCGGTCTGCTGAAGGCCCGCGGTCAAGGCACATATGAGAAAATAATTAATGAACAACTAAGGTGTCGCAACGCGCAATGAAAAACTAATGATTGATGCTTCTCATCTCTCCGTTCCTGTCTGTCTGTCCCTGTCTATCCCTCTCTCTGACTCTGTCCAAAAAAAAAAAAAAAAATTAGGGGTATTTCAAACTGAATATAAAATGTTGCAATATCCCCTAATTTTTGTGACCAGTATAATAAGGAGTAGATAGTCTAACTAGTATATGAAGAAGAGTCTTCTGCCTCTTCTGTGATCTTGGGGTGTTCTCGTTGTAGAGTCAGAGCTCAGAGTGCAGTAAACAGACTTCTCTATAGAGACGAAAGACGCACATGACACAGTACATGTAGAGCAAGCAAATATCTGGCTTATGCACTTCCACGTTTCCCTTCCTTGCTCACGGCAGACATTGCTAATCATCCTCCAAGGTTTGAGGGGCTTTTAGCAGAGTTACCAGTTCGTTAGACTTGGCTTGTGGGATTTTAAAAATTCTTTTGTAAAAAAAAAAAAAAAAAAAATCTTGTTTCATTCCCAAATTTCACTTGCAGGCTAGATGATTCTTCCTTTATAGGTGGTTTTTCTCTCCCCTCTGCTCCTTTCTCTCTCTTATACTTCCAATCAGGGTGAGTATTAGGCCTCTGTAGGAACAACTGAAAATACACTGTGAGCTCTAATTCAGCCTCAGATTAAACTGCATTGAGGAGACTGATTACCCTCTGTGGAAATAGCATGAGGAGGGTATGCTGATATGTTTCTAGCCAAGGTCCTGTTTTATTTCTAGAAATTGAGAGTTTGAGGGAAAGGGAACAAAATTTTATTTTAATACCACTGACTTGATTATACAATGTGCCCATAGTCTCCAAAGTAATAGCATCTGGTTGAGGGCATGTGTCTTCCAAGTGCAGCACTGGTAGAGGAGAGGTACCTGAGTACAGTAGGAAGAAAGGATTCCACTACCTCAGACATGCCTGAAGGCCATGACCTCAGCCAGGGGACTTAGATTCTAGTTGTGATCTACCTCCTTACCGGATACCTTGTGAAGGTCATCCACTTCATTTGGCCTCGTGTTTCTCACAAGTAAAACAAGAAGGTAAAATAAACTAATGTCCAGGGTTACTTCTAGTTCCCCATCATGAGTCTCTGGGTGTCCTCCACTTTCCCATTCCTACAGAGAGGGTAATGCTACCAACCCACAAAATATATTTATCTAAGTTTAAGAAATTAGACACATTGGATTCTGGAATCCTGGGCTGGCCTACCCGTCTCAAAGATAAATTCACTGCATCCTGTTGAGGACTTTCCTTTACGTGCTGAAGTTCTACTTCTGCTAGTATTTAGGACATTTAGAAAGAAAGACACTCCTCCCCCCTATCTCTTTGCTTTCTCCAGTCTCCCTGAGCCCTCTCCCAACTCCAGTATAAGACTGACTAATTAGGACAAATTACAGCAGGTGGCAACTTGACTTTTATTTTTTTAACTTCACAACCCACCAGGGACTAAAAAGCTTTAAAGCAATTTCTCATTTAATCTTCAGACTCAAGACTAAATTTCACTGCAATCAAAAAGCACAGATTTGATGATTCATTTCCTTCACACTTTTTCAAAGTTTAATATCTTTCTTGAAAGGGATCAACACATCCTAAAGATAATTAAGCAACCAACATTAAGGAGCAATCGTAGGCTTCTCAGTGCCCTCCAAGTGTGAAAGTAAGGTGAGAAATGACGTCTTCCTTTTCTGAGGATGAAATTCCATATCCTAAAGTTTTATATTCTTTAGTTTAGTGATCCAACCAATTTCGCCTCTCAAAAATGCAAACAACTTGCAGCGACAGCTGGGAAAGTTTTAATTCATTATGTCTATTGCACACAAAGATCTGGAAATGTTAGATATCCCTCTTTCCTTCTATCTCCAGTTTCTCTACCATTCATTTTTACTACCAGTTGCGCCCCAAGTGTCTACCTAACCAATTCCACGTGGCTTTTTTTTTGTTGGAGATGGTCTATATTTGGTACTCAGCAAAAAAATATCTAGCCCAGTGGCTCTCAAACTTTATCGAGCTTAAGAGAAAGAATTGGAATCCTGTTAAAACACAGATTCCTTGATCCTACACACTGAGATTTTGATACAGTCAGTTTTGGGTATAACCTGGGAATCTGCATTCCTTAGAAACTATCAGGTAATGCTGAAGCTGTTGGTCTGCAGACCACACTTCCTGTAGCTCTCATCTAGGGAATCTGGGAATAGAGATAAATGCCAGGTGCCCCAACAGGTGCTTATGCCATGAGAATCCTGGTGGCCCATCGGATTAACAACCCCTTTCATTCTCAGACACATCCCAGGTTAGATGTTAAATGATAAGGTCATCCTTTTTACGTTAACTATCTCGTGTAGTCCTTATAAAGTCTCCCTTAGCTGGGATGATCCCATTTTGCAGGAGAGAAACTGAAGCTCAGACAGATTGAGTAAGTTTGCCTAAGGTCATGCAGACAATAAAAGATGCAGCCTGGAAGTGAACTGAAGTATGTTTTGCTCCAAATCCACACTTTTCACTCATGTTAATACTGTGATCCTGCCTGACCTGTGGTGGCGCAGCAGATAAAAGCGTCGACCTGGGCCTGACCAGGTCACCACCTGGTGATGCAGTGGATAGAGCGTCAGACTGGGATGCAGAGGACCCAGGTTCAAGACCCTGAGGTCGCCAGCTTGAGCACGGGCTCATCTGGTTTGAGCAAAGCTCACCAGCTTGGACCCAAGGTTGCTGGCTCAAGCAAGGGGTTACTCGGTCTGCTGAAGGCCCACAGTCAAGGCACATATGAGAAAGCAATCAATGAACAACTAAGGTGTTGCAATGCGCAATGAAAAACTAATGATTGATGCTTCTCATCTCTCTCTGTCCCTGTCTATCCCTCTCTCTGACTCACTCTCTGTCTCTGTAAAAAACAAACAAACAAACAAAAAAAAACTGTGATCCTGTCCTATCTTACTCCTCTCAGGGTAGGATGGGCAGGGCAGGGGGCCTGGTACTCAAGAGACTTCAACCTGTCATTCTCATAATTTATTCCACAGGCAATCCCAACATTTGTTACAAGCAAAAGCAAACTTAGGAAAACACCATGCTAGGAGAAGAGAGGAACTAATTCCAACAATGGAGTAGGTACTGAAAAGCTGTCCAAATCCTTCAGGAAGAACTGATCTGGAGATGTCATGTGACAAATGACGTACTCAAGAATGTGCTCACGTAGAGTTGGGCCTCTCACATGCTTCACACAAAGAAAATGAGACCATTTCTGTATCTGAACGGCCTTCGGAGATCACCCACCATTGACAGTGCACCGTATCAGCACCCTTGAGGAATAGGGGTAACTAAGAGTAACAGTAACTATGGCTCCATTTCACCTTCACAGCTTTTCAAGAGCAGGAAGATAAGTAAGGGTTGAGGGGGGATCAGAATGTCAGGGAGGCATGTATAAAGGCAGCACTTGGCTTTTGTAAAAGGCATCTAGCTAATTCTCATTTGGTCCTTAAACCATCAAATCCCAATATCCTCAGAGGTCACTGAGTCAATCTCTGCATTTTTGTTTATGAGGAATCCAAGGCCTTTGCCCTAAAGACAATGTCTCCCTATTTTCAGTGCAGGATAGTAACCTTCCTCCCATGGGTGGTTACATGAGTCCTCCCGGACTAACAGGAGGAGGGAGAGTCTTAAAGATGGGTTGGAAGACTGAGGCCTCAAACGAAACTAGATTTCCTCTTTAGGTCCTCTTTTTGTCTAAGGTCATTGGGATTTTTTAGTCTTTATTTCTGCACATTAACTTTGGTTGCAAAGAGATGCCTAAGAAACAGGGAAGTAGACACAACATTGATCTAATATAAATAGATTCTTACACCTCAAAATAACTTAGCAATGTTCTTCAGACACGTTCAGCTATTAACCAAAAAACAAAGAATTTATTTTTATGGAAGTATTTTAGAGAAATAGCAAATCGCTTCAGACAGACATTCCTTCTATTCTTTCCTCCTTTTCAGGGACATGAAAGATCTACACAGCTCTTTTCCCAGCTACAACAAAGGGTGATGTGGGTCATGCATGCTAGGAAGTAAGAAACATGTCTGTTACTTGTAAAGCAAATCTTCCTATATACCTGGAAACCAAAGAAAAACCCCATCAACTTAGATATTAAGGAGTCCTACCTTGGGAGATGTGAAGGTACATTTGAGTTTCCGGGGCACTCTCTCATGAGCCATTTCCATCCATTCAGCAAGCGCATCATCACGGTAAGCCAGGGAAACATCCATGGAAACTTCTGCGTTTTCTCCTATAAGAGAAAGAACTCACGATTCAGAAATGGCTTTGGAAACAGTTCCAAAATTCTTTTAGGCTTTGAGGTAGAAACCAACAAGACAAAAGAATTATGTTAGTGCCTATCAAACTCTACATCTGAAGACTTAAAAGTCATAGGATGAATGTCTAGCTGGATGCTGGGTAGCCCCCTATAACCATGGTCATGGAGTCATACAGCTTCTACTTAAACTACTGCAGAGATGGGGCCTCAGTCTCTCTGAGGCAACTCAGATAGTCTTTTTCTGGCTCATTTAGCACTTATAACTTGCTCTACTGCTCCTAAGAGTTAGCAGTGCAAGTTTGTGGGCACTTCTTCCACAAAAGTGCATGAGGTGTTGAAAGCCATATCTCATCTACCTGTGTATTCTCTCCTCTCTGAGAAACATGACCAGATCTCTCAACCCTCCTCAGAGACATGATTAAATACCACTGGTGCTTCCTTCTGGACTTACTCTAGTCTGAAAGCACCCTTAGACAAATTACCCCCAATAAGCTCTCAAATATAAGATCTACTACTTCTCAAGCCTAACCAGGTGGTAGTGCAATGGATAGAGCACTGATTTGGGATGCTGAGGACCCAGGTTCCCAGCCCTGAGGTCACTGGCTTGAGTGCAGGCTCATGTGGCTTGTGCGAGGGCTCACCAGCTTGAGCATGGGGCAATCAGCTTGAGCACGGGATCATAGACATGACGCCATGGTTGCTGGCTTAAAGCCCAAGGTCGCTGGCTCAAGCCCAAGGTTCCTGGCTTGAGCAAGGGGTCACTCGCTCTGCTGGAGCACCCTGGTCAAGGCACATATAAGAAAGCAATCAATAAACAACTAAAGTACCGCAACTATGAGTTGATGCTTCTCATCTTTCTCCCTTCCTGTCTGTCTGTCTCTCTCAATAACAAAACAAACAAACAAACAAACAAAAAAAAGATCTGCTACTTCTCTAACATGTAAAGCCCCTTCTTTATATTATGGACAATGTTAATCTAAAAGATGAAAGTTGTTGTTTTTTTACATTATCCCTACTATCTTTTTTTTAGATTTTTTATTTATTCATTTTGAGAGAGAGAAAGAAGGAGGGGAGGAGCAGGAAGCATCAACTCCCATATGTGCATTGACCAGGCAAGCCCAGGGTTTCGAACCGGTGACCTTCAGCGTTCCAGGTTGATACTTTATCCACTGTGCTACCAAAGGTCTGGGTTAAAGGGTTTTTTTTCTCCAAAATTAATGATTTCTACACAGATAGGAATATATCAATGAGCACATAACTGTACAAATAAATGTTCACACAGTCTTCCATATCAGTAAGGACCATGAATAGGTTTAACTTACTATAGAACTCATTCAGATATTTAGATTAATAAAAATTGCATCTACTAATTTGTCTGTTTCATACTATATTGAGCAAGTTCAAGAACAGAGGAGTTCTAATGGGGAATAAAAAAAGCATAGACTGCATTTCCAAAAATGATTAAAAGAACCAGTTCCCACTGGGGCTATAACTGTGCTCAATTCTAAACTCTAGAACCTGAACACACACAAGTCACAAGGGAAACAGATAAGAATAACTGCTGTCTGGAAAATTAGGGTTTTTCTACCACTGGCCCTGTGTGGCTTAAGATTGATTGATTTGACAGTATTGTAAATCCCCGTTGCTCTGAGGAAATGCAGGAAGAGAAAGAAATGACGTTCAAAAGGGACCTGAGGCCATGCTGATGTAGGTGGAATCCTCTGTGAACACTGGAGTCCGCTATTTTGTTAGTAGTGTTTAAACCTCAGTCAAACATGATGAATTGCTGCTTATGTTTCCTCTTCTTTACTCTAAAATTCTACAAAAGAGAGAGAAAGAGAGAGAGAAAGAGAGAGAGAGGAAGAGAGAGAGAGAGAGAGAGAGAGAGAGAGAGGGAGAGGAGGAAATTAAAGGCTTTTAAATCACAAGAGAAAAAGCAGGCCAGAGATTTCAACAAATTTCTTACAGATGAAAAATAGATGAGCCATAGAGACAGGTACAGACTAAACTCCCACAAAAGGGATATTCTGAGAAAGTGAGCCAATGTGCCCATTGACCACCCCCCACGCCATTCTGAATTTGAAAACATCAGATGTTGCAGAAGACAGAGGTAAGACCTGGTCAACATCAGGGGGACTGGGTTGAAGTCTGCACACAGAGTCATTGGACCTCTAGTTCTCCTACATCTTTCCACTGGACATGAGGACACAAGGCAATGCAGAGGCCCAGGACTGAAAATGGGGAAGAGTCTGTATAAGAAACTGAGCCCTGGTTGGCTCAGCAGTAGCACATCGGCCTGGCGTGTGGAAGTCTTGGGTTTGATTCCTGGCCAGGGCACACAGGAGAAGCGCCCATCTGCTTCTCCACCCCTCCCCCTCTCCTTCTTCTCTGTCTCTCTCTTCCCCTCCCGCAGCCGAGGCTCCACTGGAGCAAAGATGGCCCGGGCACTGGGGATGGCTCCATGGCCTCTGCCTCAGGTGCTAGAATGGCTCTGGCCACAATGGAACAATGCTCCAGATGGGCAAAGCATCGCCCCCTGGTGGGCATGCTGGATGGATCTTGGTTGGTTGCATGTGGGAGTCTGACTGCCTCCCTGCTTCTAAATTCAGAAAAATACAGAAAACAAAAAACAAACAAACAAACAAAAAAAACTGTGAGTTGCCCGGCTGGGCAGAAGCAACACTTAAAGTTTGTTTATCTTCTAGGTTAGGGGCCAGGATGGCTACAACTGCTCCTCGCTGGACAGCTTCAGTGGTCAATAGAAAGAATTGGCCAGAGCTTCAGTACTAGACACCAAGGGATATCTTTTCTATATCTAACACTAGGGCTTTTAATTCTGTTGAAAGGGCACTTCCACAATCATATAGCTCAAGAATACAAATGTGAAAAGCTGTAGAAGAAGTTATCAGTTCATATATTTGGCTCCTTGGAGCACTAGGATTCAGAGCAGCACTGGCTTCAGCACAGGTAGGAGGAGCCCTTAATGTGGGCTTCACACTTTTAATAGGTCCAACTCTGTCTGTTCCAGCTGTTTCCTACCTCACAGTATGAGAAAACCCTAGTAAATGAGATGTGCCTACCCAGAGCCTACACTTCCCCCAACTTCTAGACCATGCTCCAGGAATTTGGGACCCCAGAATATCCTAGCCAGACAATTATGAGCCCACATCTGTGGCCTGGGGGTCCTCTTCCCCAGTTATGGCCTCTCAAGGAAAATCACACAGCACATGTGTACCCTTGGGCTCAGCAGTGGTCAAGGCTGCTGTTTGCAAGAGGCTATAAACAGAGGTCGGGCTTAGAGCTTTGTTTAACTTCTAGGTATCCACACACAAGCCCCTCTCTGCATAGCACAGATTTAGGGGTGGGAAAAAGTGCATTAGGGGCCCACACTTTCTGGTCAGTCACAACCTGGCACAGAATTGCAAGGAGTCCAAGAACCCTAAATTCAAATCTGGCCTTCCAGTCCATTATGAATAGAACTTATTTATCTTAACAATTTGTGGCCTTATTACTTTTAAATATTTAGACATATGGCAGCCATACTTTCACAGGTGCTCTTGCTCTAGGCCCTACAAATGTTAAGGGTGGACCTGGTTCAGAGTGGGGGCCCAGAGAGAAGCAGGACAGGTTTGCCTCTGGGTCTTCTCCCAGCTTTGAGTTATTCCCATCTGTTGGGAATTCCTAGACTGTTTAAAATATGCTGTTCAAAACAAAGAATAATTTAAAACACAGTTTTCATGTACGACTTCTCTGTATGAAACCCCTGTGATGTCTCTGCTTTCGTTTAAATTACCTCATTTAATTTTCCCAACAACTCTATTAAATGGGCATGGATACTTCCTTCTGATTACTTAATAAAGAAAGGTCATTAGATCCTAAGTAACTTAAAGTCGTATTGTTGTTGGTAACATGAGACAGACAACTATTTTGAAATTGTCTTAAAATGTTACCATCCTTTTTATACTGCTTCAAAGAAAACTGGTTAACTTGTGATGTAAGAGCCCCTTAAACTAATCAGAAAATATGAATATGTAAGTCGTTGTGCGTGTGTGTATGTGTGTGTGAGAGACAGACAAGAAGAGAGATATACAGAGAGAGGGACATACAGGGACAAACAGGGAGAGAGATGAGATAAGGTGCATCAATTCTTCATTGCAGCACCTTAGTTGTTCATTGATTGCTTTCTCATATTTGCCTTGACCGGTGGCTACAGCAGACCTAGTGACCCCTTGCTCGAGCCAGAGACCTTGGGCTTCAAGCCAGTGACTTTGGGGCTCAAGCCAGCAATCATGGAGTCATGTCTATGATCCCACATTCAAGCCAGTGACCCCGCGCAAGCTGGTGAGCCTGCGCTCAAGCTGGATTAGCCCTCGCTCAAGCTGGCAACCTCAGGGCCTTGAACCTGGCTCCTTTGCATCCCAGTCTGATGCTCTGCCTGAATATGTAAGTCTTTAATAAAAGCAGTCCTCACACCCATCCTACAAAGAAAAGGTTCTATTAATTGCCCAAGAATACCTAGTAATTACTGCAGTTATAGAAATACAATAGCAGAGGTGGGACTTCAACCTTGGTGTGATTCACCCAGAGCCTCACTACCTTCTACTACCTTTGTTGATAGAAACCAGTAGAATTTAAAAGAAACTTAACAAATGGATCAATCACACTGTGTGCAAGGGGGTCACTCAACTCTGACCAAACATTCTTTGCAGTTTTCTACAGGAGAGAAATATGCAGTGTTCCTGGGAGATTGCAAACTTGGCTTATAATATTATCTGCAATTCCCGAATCTGGGCTTTGACAGGAAGAACCGCTGAAACCTACCCAGCACCATTTCAGAAAACTGACTGGAGAAGCATGATGTGAGGCAAACCCCGTGGAGCTGGAAGGCTGGGGATACCTGGGATCACATCATGGTTCTGCCCCTCACTACATGTGACCAGGGACAGGGTGGGTTTAGACAAAGGAATGAGCCCTGTCTGCTGGTGGCAGATGCTTTCAGCTCGGATCCATAAACATCATGACGCAGTGCAGGTTGTTCTTACCAGACCTGCTTTTTTTCAAGAGAAGCCAGAAATCCAGAGATGATGTTATGAAACATCAATGAGAGATGTTTCATAACATCTCTAATTTATTAAAAACAAAAACTAAACTAAAACAGCCTGACCACGTGGCGGTGCAGTGGATAGAGCGTCGGACTGGGATGCGGAGGACCCAGGTTCGAGACTCTGAGGTCGCCTGCTTGAGTGTGGGCTCATCTGGTTTGAGCAAGGCTCACCAGCTTGGACCCAAGGTTGCTGGCTTGAGCAAGGGGTTACTTGGTCTGCTGAAGCCCCACGGTCAAGGCACATATGAGAAAGCAATCAATGAACAACTAAGGTGTCGCAACAAAAACCCGATGATTGATGCTTCTCATCTCTCTCCATTTTTGTCTGTCAGTCCCTATCTATCCCTCTCTCTTACTCTCTCTCTGTCTCTGAAAAAAAAACAAAAACAACTAAACTAAAACAAAATGAAACACTCTCTGCACAGGTCAGCTAGTAAAACATGAGGTGACCAGAGTCACTCTGTGGAGGGGACATTTCTCACACTGACCCCAAACCACGATTACTTTCTCTCCATTCCATCATCAAGGGAGGCTCTTTCTAAAGCTCTCTGTTATTATTAATGAACTTCATCACATGCCCTGCCTAATCCTCACATATTACCTACTTTCTACGTAGTTTGCAGCAGATGTTATCATTCCTGTTTGTGAGGTAGAGAAAACAAGACTTGCAAGTCACGCCCCTAGAAACACTGGTCTCAAGCATCTAGAGCTCCATGGCCTCCAGCTTAGCCTTTTGCTGTTCATGTTGTGCTTATAACTAGAAACCATAAGGAGAGTAGCCAGCTCAAGTGACCCTTGCACCCTCCTTCACTGGGTGTTGTGATAACACACCGGGACAAATGTTCAGTTCCTAACCTGTTGGCAGTAAGACTTGCCTCTTAGAATTTTGTGATTATTAAATTAGTTACTACATTAAAAAAAAAATGCTTAAAGCAGTGCAGAAAGCATAAAGTGTGATCAATTATTGTTATCATTTATTAGAGAAGTGAAACTCTCATATCTGCCTTTAACTCAAAATAATTACCAGGTTTCTGGAACATGGAAATTTCCACTATGAATCCCTATTCAAACCTGGAACATAAAACTCAGACATAGGAAAGCATTGGGTGAAGGAACCAGCATCATTTTCTCTTCTGCTTCTAATAAACTCGGAAATAAAGTTCTGCTTTAATGACTATGTTGCAGGTAATAAAAGGCCAGTTTCATGACTCCTGGGATACTGCGTGGGCAATACTCACCCCCATTGCCACCCCCCGAGATAATGAAAGTAAAGGATCCAATTTGAACTCCCTGGGAGAATAGCAGGAAGGCCAAGGTTACCTCTGGCACCCGGAGAACCTTCCCTATAAAACAAGGACACTGGTTATACCAGTTCCACGATGTAAAGTCGTAAGGTGTCGGCATAGGGCATTTATAGATGTAAAATGCATGGTTTTCCACAACATACCAGGCAAGCAGCTTTCCTCTACTGTGGGCTGTCTAAGCTTCATTTTTCTCAGATGCTTTCAAAAACGCATTCGGAATCCTGGGAAGAGGCACCGTGGCTCTTTTCACTTACTATTTCCATCCTGTGATGGGGGCAGCGCTCCAACACGAGGAAACCTGCCCTGCAGGGTTCTGCAGAAACAGACCCAGATGGCAGAGTGTCGTTCCAGGTGGCAAGACCTGTGCCTATAATAGGAAGCACCCATCAATCATGTCCCGGGGAAGCATTTCTCTCTGTACTGGTTAAACTGCCCTGCCCTGAAGGAGGAGAGCATTCACCCACCAGTTTTCCAAAGACAAGTAGAAACTCAGAGAGAAGAGCAAGTCCTTCGACTGAACAAAAATGATGGGGAGACAAATAGCTAGGAAAGAGTCTGAGCACCCCCAAGAAGTTAGGGCAGCTGTTAATGTAAGAATAACCTGTGGGGGGGAGAAAGGGGAGAATGAAGTAATGAAAGACGAGGCTTCATTGAGAAAGGCATCCGAATGCTTTTCCTTAACTTAAAAAAATTTTTTTTTCAATTCTAGGTTACATTCAATATCACTTTGTATTAGTTTCAGGTATTCATCATAAAAAAGGAATGATACCTTAACATTTGCAACAGCCTGGGTGGACCTAGAGGGTATTATGCTAAGGGGAATAAGTCAGTCTCACACTTTTTGAAATGGGCATTTGCAAGCTAGGATAGTACAGAGAGTTTGGGGCCAAAGGGATATGCTTTTGAATCCTATCTTTATATCTTTCTAGCTCAGTGACCTTGAATAAGTCTTAGCATCCACCTCTGCAAGACAGAAAGAGTGGGACCTACTTCCCAAGGTGGTTGACAGAACCACCTGGCACACAGGCACTTAAAAAGATTAGTTCCCTTTTCCTCCGGTTCGAGAACAGGTTAGGTTCTACTATTGACCAATTAACTGGAAATAAAGGGGAAGAAGGAGGGAAAGTCACATTAAGGAGAAATAATTATTTTATGGTTGTCAAGGATTCCCTAAGAAACCTTGATTTTTCCTGGGTCCTTGCTCTGGGAAGATAAATTCCAGAAGTTTCAAAATGCTCATATGCATTCCTCCAGTCCATAGGGGACCCTGTCAGTGCCCAGGGTTTGTTTGGGTAACCTCTGAAGGAGGACGCCTGGACCAGCCTCCTCACAGCCTCCAGCAGACATATAATCTGGGGTTATTTATGCAGGCGCTCCTTCCCCAATCAAAAACTCTCTGACCTGGCTTGTATTTTCTTGACGCTTTCAATTAAGGAAATAACAAAACAAACCCTGTCCTATATCCATGGTTAGGTCTGGCAAAAATGGACTCAGCTAATTATAAATTTGGTCCAGGCTGTTTTCTTAAGATGCCCTACAGGCTTGGGTGTGAGCAGTTACGAAAATGAATGAGTACAATGATTTCACAAACCAGCCTAACAGTTAAGTTCACATTACCTCTCATTTGTCCTCATCACATCAAGCACTTGCATTATGGAGGACATTTTCCACATGTAAGAAGACATTTTTCTAAGCATTGTCAAAATGATCCTTTGTGTGTTCTGAAGTAATACCTCCTAGGTAAAGTCAGCTGCATGTGATAAAATACCAATCTATGAAACACGATTGGGATGGGGGGAACATTTCTCACATCAGTCCCTTTGCAAAGTGACATCTTTTGCAAAAGATTATCCTTATTGTACCCTACTGCACTGCTGGCTATTCATTTGGACAAATAGCTGGGACACCAACTGTTTTGTAAACAATTGTATCTAAAGTACCACAGAGTATAGAAAAACTACATTTGTTCGTACTCCCCAGGTTGTAGAGTAGCTCTCTGCCCTTCTAACTCTGCACGCTTGCCATGAGAGTGTATCATCTGCTCCTGGGATGCCAGTCACCTTCTCAAGTTCAAAGTTCTCTCCTGAATTTCAAATCTGCATGCTCATGTCTCTACTGTACTTCCATGGTTTAGGAAGCCAGCCTCCCCCCAAGTTTGGTCAAGTCTCTTCGTTCAGCACATCCTGCAGATTCCTCCCCGCCCCACCCCGCCCCGCTGCCCCTCCCCTTGTTCAGGCCTAGATGACTCAAACCTATGCCCCATTCCTGTCTGTTTTTCACTCTGTAGCCAGAGAGATGATTTCCAAAATACTCTGAATGCCTTTCTAATGTCCTCAGTCTAAGGTTGAAACTCTATCAGTGGCCTAAAAGACTAAGATCCAGCTCCTGGTGCTAACCTGGCTCCCAGGTTCTTATCCCACGAACCCTTCCCTAGTCAGTCCTGCCACCAAGGCTGGTCACCTTGCATGTAATGTACCGCACATCCCCCACTGTGGAAGATGGAGAAGCACTCAGACTCTGAAGAGAGACTGTCTAGGATCGTGGCCCACCTTGGTCACTTGGTGGTTGGGCCACGGTAGTCAAGTCACTGAACTTCCCTACATATGAAATGGAGATAACAGTAATGCCTGTCTCCTATTGTTGTGAGAATGAAATGCAATAACACGTATGAATCACTCAGCACAGCCCTAGCAAACAGTAAGCACTCATTAAGTGCTGACTGCAATTTTTAAGGCTGCTACGCAAAGTTGTATACCCTCGGTGCACTTGGGATCCCTGTTAGCACACCCAGTGTTTAACAGGTGCCTACACTGTGAGGGTGAATTACAAAAGGGCTCATTTTTTCTGGGCTTTGGACAGTACTCTGCAAACAGCACCTGACACCCCCACCTGTGCCACACTAACTCCATCTTCCAGAATTCCACAAATTCACTCCCACCTCCTCTCACTCCCGAAAACTTGATCCTGCTCTTGTTCCCAGAGCAGCCTGTGCATCCAGCACTAATATCTATCCAATTGCAGGGCAACCCGCAACTATTAGCCTGTATCTCTCTCTCTGCCCTCCTCCCCCTGGGAGAGAGAGGTTGCACAAAGCCAGGAACTGCCTCAGTCTTGTTCACAGCTATATCGTCTATGTCTTTATACAATAGTTCTCCATTAAATACTTGCCAAATTAACAAATGTCATACTTCTTTCTCCAAATACTCCTACAACCCCAAATCTCCCCTATCACTTCATCATCTCTATACTACACGTGTGTGGTCTATGGCTCACTCTATTTCAGAGGCATTCACTTTCCCCACTGCCGGCTTCCCTTTCTCTCCCTCACTCCCTCCCCTCCTCCCCCATCTCTCTCTCTCTCTCTCTCTCTCTCTCTCTCTCTCTCACACACACACACACACACACACACACCCCTCACAAAAAAAAGAATGCTTCTTAAATTTGGCCCAATGGTCCCATCAAGAAACAATGTGGGCCCTGGCCGGTTGGCTCAGTGGTAGAGCATCGGCCTGACATGCAAGAGGTCCCAGGTTCGATACCCGGCCAGGGCACACAGGAGAAGCGCCCATCTGCTTCTCCACCCCTCCCCCTCTCCTTCCTCTCTGTCTCTCTCTTCCCCTCCCGCAGCGAGGCTCCATTGGAGCAAAGATGGCCCGGGCGCTGGGGATGGCTCCTTGGCCTCTGCCCCAGGCGCTAGAGTGGCTCTGGTCCCGACAGAGCGACGCCCCGGAGGGGCAGAGCATTGCCCCCTAGTGGGCAGAGCGTCGCCCCCGGTGGGCGTGCCGGGTGGATCCCGGTCGGGCGCATGCGGAAGTCTGTCTGACTGTCTCTCCCCATTTCCAGCTTCGGAAAAATACAAAAAAAAAAAAAAAAAAAGTAAAAGAAAGAAACAATGTGCCTATTTCCCAGAACTGGATAGAAGGGAAGATTTTAAGGGACCCGGCCTGGAGACACTGTCTCCTTTTGCCCTCGCATCAGACTGACAACACAGGGTTGCACTAGTGCTCCGCTTGAGGGGGCTAGTGGGTGCAGAAGAGAGAAACCCGAGTTCCCTGATCTGATCTAGAGCTTGAGAACTAAGTAAAACAACAAAAGGGTGGGCCTTTAAGGTCTGTACCATGCCTAAGTTTATAGGAATAAGAGAATAAATGGAACTCCTAGCAAGAGATTCTAGACAAGAAAAAGTGGGCAGTGCTAATTTGGGTATAACATGTCATGCCGCCGGTAACCTACTCAAGTCTACCAGGATTGGAAAAGCAGCCCATCAGGAACTGAGAAGCCACAATAGCTGGTGGTGCCACCCAGATGGAATCCATAGGCCTCTGAGAACATGAACACTAGATGGACCATCCAATCCAGTTCACTTTTTTTCCTCCACCAAATATTTTTAAGCACCTGCTAGTTTCCATGCATAACAGTGGGGACAAAAAGACATACAAGGCAAAGTCATTACCCTACTTGTTCACAGTAAAGTGGAAAAGGCAGGCATATACACAAATAGGTATAATTCCCTGTGAGTTTTACTACACTAGAAGTACATATAAAGTACACTGTCAGCACAACGATGCCCAGAGCACTAGGTAGGGGGACAGGAACTAGAATACGTGATCTTCTATATCGCCTCATCCAGATGAGATGATGGGCCACTGAATCACAGGATGAGTAAGAGTACACTAGGTAACAAAGTAGGAGAAGGAATTACATGCAGAGGAAGCCACATGCATAAAAAGTCATGGAAGCACACAATAGCATGTCACCAGGGAGAAGGAGTGGAGTGAATAGGCAAAGCTATTGACAATGGGAAGAAGCTTGCTCTGAATGTTGCAGCATTTTATTTAAAAGGATGTTTAAGCAAGGAGATCTGGAAGCTGTGTGAAAGGCGGACTGGGATTTGGGATGGGGTAGAGAGATCCCGACGAAACCAAGCCCACTGCACTTAATACAGTTTTCAGCATGTTTAAGGTTATTCAATCTCATAGAACATATCACCTTATCCGTTTTCCCAGGAATTGGCACTCAACAATTAACCAATCTTTTCCTAACAAAGCTAGAGAAATCAGAACAATCCAAGCTGGCAAGTGTTAAAGCACTGGGAAACAAAAGTTGCAATAGCTCTTTTCTATTTCACCACAATCAACATAAATGTGGAGAGAAAACAATCTCGGCAGCCTAGGGAGGAAGCTACGTGGTGGCTTCTCTGCTTTTCCCCAGGACACTGTCAGTGCACGAGCATATAGAATAGCTGATTTGATGGTTAGGAAAATCTACCTCTCTCGCTATCTGCTATCTCTCCCTCCCGCCTTTCCTCCCTATCACCCCCCCCCCCCCATGCAATTAGAGAAGAGAGCTTCATTCACACTGAATCTAAAAATAGCTGATGGCAGAGTTCACAGACTGACAGCTGCATTCTCATACAGTAACTAGGAAGAGAAAGGGATGGCTAATTTAACTTAACAACTTCCAAAACAAACAGTGCAGAAGAAGTCCAGGGTAAAGAGAAAACACAAAGGTCACTTCTTCAAAGAGCTGAGAGAGGAATGGGGTCACTCTGTGGCAGCTTATTTGTCCTCAAATCCCAATGAAACTGGCTAAGTATTTTGCCCAGATCTGCCCAGAGTCCTCCAGACAAGAGTTTTGGCACAGGAAGCTGCTAAAGGAATCCAAGCAAGGTCAGGCAGAAGGGCCAGGACTTGCCCTTGTAACTCTTTCTTACAATCACCTGGATACCCAGAAGCTATGATTTCTAGAGAAGATAAATGAGCACTACCCCCACCCCCTCACCATATCTAAATTACACTCTGCTTAGCCTGGGGCAGAAAAAAAGTTATTCAGGAAATAAACATGGATCATTAAGGAGGAGAAACCAGGTGTTTAAAAGGGAGTGAACCATTTCTCAGTCTGCCTTCCCTAGGATTATGGTTGGGCTTCAAAAGAACCAAGGGCATGCTTGTGGACAGGAAGCAGGTCCTCTCTGCAGCTCTCCCACAGGTCTGGATAGGCTCTCAGGGCTGTGCCAGTCAGCTAAATGTCAGAGCACGGCCCCCCAGCATTCCCGCGCCACACTACCTCCATTGCCCTGGTGACTAAGCTGTTTCAACAGCTGTGTTATTGCTGGAGTCAGGCCAGTGTTACTCACACAGAGTTATTTGTTTCGTATGGCTTATGGGGTGGGAGTGGGGTTACTGCACTTGGCTTTTGGGGTTCTATTTGCAGACCAGGTCCTCCCCTTGACCCATCAGCCAGAGCATTCCCAGGACCCCAAACTCTGGGTACAAATGGAACAATTTTGGGCTCCCTCCTGGGCTTCCAAAAGATAGATAGATTCATAATACCACAAAAAGGATGCAGAAGGCAGGTGTATCTGAGAGTGAGAAGGAAGCACAATCAAAAACCATGACCCTTGGTGGAGCCCCAAGATACCTCCACTGCCCCTGCCCTCAATAAAAGACAACCACACAACAGGAGTGCTAAGCCCATCGCTTGTCTTCTTTCTCTCCAGACATCTTCAGTCTTTCCCGTGAAATGACTTCCCTTTCCTTAGATAATATTGGCTCCCCTCTGTCTCTGTCGGACTTGCCATGCCTCTCTCTCTACAAACTTGCCCCTGAACGCTAAGTCCAGGCAGCATCGTCCCGGTTGCTCCTCCCTGAGCCAATGGCCTTCTCCTCCATCATCACATCGCTTGAGGTCATTTATGTTCCTATCACTTCTGAAGATGAGCCTGCTGGCTTGTTCTTCTCCACCATTATGCTAGTCCTTCTCAGCATGGTAGACACTCCATTACTAACTGCTGAACTCCTTTACATTGAAGGGTGACGAGAGAAGGAAAAAGGCATTGCACTTTTGTTCCTATCAGTGGGACCAAATTCTCTTTCTAAGTCCGTTATAAGATGCATTCGCCGAAGAGCCCTATTAGCCCGCTTTCCCTCCTAAGTTCTCAGCAAAAGCAATCGGGCTACATTTTCTAATAATGAAGAGATCGTAAAAATGTCAGTTTCTTAAAAAAAGGCTCTTGTATTTTAAAAATAAATAAAACAATTATCCTTAAAACCTCACCTTTTTTGAGTGCCTACTATGTGCAGACATTTTCAGCCACACACTGATGCCAAACAGACAGAAACAATCACCTACAAGCTCAAAAGGAGGAAACAGGCTCACAGTCACACCACTAGTGTGGGAGGGAGGTAAAATATGAACTCGGGTTTGCCTAACTCCGAAGGTCAAGTTCTTTCCCATTATGTCATGAGTTAGGAGACCTGAGCTACTAATTAGCTGAACAGTTTGGGTAAATTGCTTTATATATTGAATTCTTTCTTTAAATACTGAGGTTGAATCATATGATGATTAAAGTCCTTCTAGTTCAGTGGTTGGCAAACCGCGGCTCGCGAGCCACATGCGGCTCTTTGGCCCCTTGAGTGTGGCTCTTCCACAAAATACCACGTGCGGGCACAAAGGCCAGCTTAGGAGTATCCCAATTAAGTTAATAACAATGTACCTACCTATATAGTTTAAGTTTAAAAAAATTTGGCTCTCAAAAGAAATTTCAATCATTGTACTGTTGATATTTGGCTCTGTTGACTAATGAGTTTGCCGACCTCTAGTTCTAACACTCACGTGAAAGTAGAAATCTAAACTGCCACCAGCTATTTAACTGCCTTCTACACTTAAAGCACTGAGGCAAAAACCAAAGAACAGGAAACAATTCCTGCCCTCAGGGCACTTACAGTAATGGAGTGATAAGGGATGAAAACTTGAGTTGGGCTGTAAGAGTTAAACAGTAACAAATACCAGAGTACTCGGCAGTGGGGGAGAAAAAAGTCATAATTATAAAAGGACAACAGTGCATTTCAAGAATGACTTTTCCCCCTCTCCCCCCAATAATATCTCTATGCTACCCGCAGGAGAAGCCAGCTACTGGAAGGGATCACATCTATTTTATGAGCAAGCTTTGTTTCTGACAAGTTTCATAAAGGAAAAGTAGGCTAGAACAAGCTTTTTCTTTCCAACCCCCCCTTTTCTTAGTTCCCATGAATGAGGAGGGGATACAAATGAGAGCAGGCAGCTGGGGAGAAAAATAATATGGCTGGTGGTTCCTGACCTCCTGGATTCCTGCCGTCAGAGAAGCTCCAGAGGCAACATTTAATTGTAGAAAAACCAGCCTTGCTAGCCTCTTATCTTTTTCCTCTGTGACTTAAACCCACAATTACTGGCAACCCCTAAATTCCGAGTCACTCAGCTGGTGGTGGCAGCGATGGCTGTGTCTGTAGCTGAAAAGCAAAAGGGGAGTCAGCTTTCACATGCCTGCGAAGCCAGCCCTGTGCAAACACAGCCCTAGCCCAGCTTTATGACTTCTCCCATTAAAAAGTTCACAGATGCCCTCCTGTCGGGAATACCTCCATGCAAGAAGTCCAGATGGGGAAAAAAAAGAAAAAAAGACGGAAAGAAATGCAATTTCCAGCTGCTGTATAACTCAAAGGACAAGCTATGAGTCTCAGATCCTGAATTCCACATTCCATTTCCACACTAGATAATGTGATTTTCAATTCTTCTCCTGCATCACGCTCCAAATTTCTTTGCCTGGTCAGCAAGGTAACTGACCACACTGACCCCTGTCTTTCAGGAGCTTATTTTTTTCTCTCCAATATAGAATTCTTCTACAGCCTAATAAATGGGCTTACTGTTCTGTGCATATAACATTTTCTTTTCCAGCTTTTTATGGTAGACAAATACAGGTGTTAGTCCTGACTTTCTCACCTGAAAACCAGGTGACCTTAGAGAAGTCACTTAACTTCTGAGGTTGTCTCCCTTATACCTCTGCTCGCATTCTGTATTATTACTCTCTTCCCAAACATTTTAGTTTCTGTTAATAACATCTTCTGTTTTTAAAAGGATATTCTCCACTTTTTTAAAGTGCTGATCAACATGATATTTGGCATTCATTGTATCTACCTACAACATAAAGTTGGAGCTGAGATTCACAAACCTCTGGATTCCGTGGATGATTTTCAGGTGTCAATATTAATATGAATACAATATGTGTGAATGGGGTCTATGCACATTTTTCTCCTGAGGTTTAGACCCTTGATCCAAAGTTAAGAGCCACTGTCCTGAAGTAATAAAAGGCCTGTGGCAGCATCTGCCTGGGTCCTTGTCTTGCACAGAGAGCCCTGCCACCTACCTTTTTGGGCTTCTACATTCTCCCAGAACCCACATTCCTCTTCTCTGCTCAAGTCCAAGAATAATAATAACTTACCTTTGTTGACCATTTATTATGTACCAAGCACTTAGTATATAAAAGCCCCATGACTATTCTTTTAGTTTAATCCTTAAAACAATCCTATAAGAGGGGGGGGGGGGTATTATTATCTCTCTTTTATAGGTGAAGAAAATGAAGTACAAGGAAGTTCCAAAACTTACCAAAGGTCACATAATTTGTAAGTGGCAGGTTGAGGATTCAGCCCAAACACTTTGGCTTGACATACCAAAATGAGGCTCCTTTTGGACTATTTCGTTGCCATCAGATAGTAGATTGTCACAAATTCCACCATCCTCTTTAAGACTCCACCCACAAAAACTCTTTAAAAAGTACCTTCTCAGTGAGTTAATCATTTCCCTTTCTGTGTTCATGAAATACTTTGGGCATTTAGCATTGAACACATTGGTAAAATTTTTTGTTACTTTATCTTTGAACTAGACTGTGAGCTCATAACTAATTATTCTGACTACATCTTCAGTATTTACTGCGTCTGGGGCTGTGCTAAGTACGGAGACACAAAAATGAACAAGATACAGTCCCTGCCCTGAAAATTCAGTCTTGAAGAATAAAGAAAAGTAAACATAGAGGGGCCATGACAGTTTTTGAAATTGTATTATGAAGGAGGACTTATCTATCTATGTATATTAAATCCTAAATTTAAAAAAAAATGTCAGCACATCGTAGAAGCCCCCTATATGACTACTGAATGAATCAAGAAAGTTGGGAAGGATGGTTCAGAAGCTGGACTGTTAAATTAAAAGATCTACCATCCCTTTATAAAAACTCTTTGGTTATTTATACACTGACTCACCTAAAAACTGCTTCCTGTGTTGGTGTCTATGATACATTTTTTAATGTCACACTAAAAATACATTTCCAGTACAGCAGCCCTGTCTGCCTACCTAAGGACTAGAAATGAATACATGGTGACATGTAACAAAATAAAATGCAAGAAAATTCACTCATTTCAACACTAGGCTTACCCTCTAACAAAGGGGCATCCATGCTGACTGAGAGATGTCTTCTAAAATGGTCCACACACTGGAGGGTTCTTTAGGCACTTTTTTCTTTTTTAAGTGAGAGGTAGGAAGGCAGAGAGACAGACATGCGCCCCAACTGGGATCTAACCAGCAAGCCCACTAAGGGGTCAATGCTCTGCCCATTTGGAGCCGCTGCTCTGTTGCTTAGCAACCAAACTATTTTTAGCACCTGAGATGAGGCCATGGAGCCATCCTCAGTGCCCAGGGCCAACTTGCTCGAACCATTTGAGCCATGGCTGTGGAAGGGGTAGAGAGAAAGAGAGAGAAAGAAGGAGGAGGGGAGAAACAGATTGTCGCTTCTCCTGTGTGCCTCGACCAGAAATCAAACCCAGGACTTCCACATGCTGGCTGATGCTCTAGCTCTGAGCTAACCAGCCAGGGCCTTTAGTCACCTATTTACAAAGCTGAAGGGATACTCATGAGATTTTTATAGAGCCAAAGAATCTTGAGTCACACACTCTCTGCAAAAGAGAGTTAGAGTAGCTGGGACTTTGGGGGTCATCTAGTATAATTTCCCAATCAGAATAGGACACAGCACTATTTTTACTTTTTTTTTTTTTTTTTTTGTATTTTTTCTGAAGCTGGAAACGGGGAGAGACAGTCAGACAGACTCCCGCATGCGCCCGACCGGGATCCACCCAGCACGCCCATCAGGGGCAACGCTCTGCCCACCAGGGGGCGATGCTCTGCCCCTCCAGGGCGTCGCTTTGCCGCGTCCAGAGCCACTCTAGCGCCTGGGGCAGAGGCCAAGGAGCCATCCCCAGCACCCAGGCCATCTTTGCTCCAATGGAGCCTTGGCTGCGGGAGGGGAAGAGAGAGACAGAGAGGAAGGAGGGGGAGGGGGTGGAGAAGCAGATGGGCGCTTCTCCTATGTGCCCTGGTCGGGAATCAAACCCGAGTCCCCCGCACACCAGGCCAATGCTCTACCACTGAGCCAACCGGCCAGGGCCTTTTACTATTTTTTTTAAGAGAGACAGAGAGAGAGAGTCAGAGAGAGGGACAGATAGGGACAGATAGACAGGAAGGGAGAGAGATGAGAAGCATCTACTCCTCGTTGCAGCTCCTTAGTTATTCATTGATTGCTTCCTCATATGTGCCTTGACCAGGGGATGACAGCACAGTGAGTGACCCCTTGCTCAACCCAGTGACCTTGGACTCAAGCCAGAGACCTTGGACTCAAGCCAGAGACCTTGGGCTTCTAGCCAGCAACCTTTGGGCTCAAGCAAGAGACCATGGGGTCATGTCTATGATTCCATGCTCAAGCCAGGAACCCTGTGCTCAAGCTGGTGAGCCCATGCTCAAGCCATCAACCTTGGAGTTTCAAACCTGGGTCCTCTGCATTCCAGTCCGACGTTCTATCCACTGCACCACTGCCTGGCCAGGCTAGGACACAGCACTATTGATAGACTCATGGTGGGAGCCAGAAACCGGAGCCACAAGATCACTTTCACTTATAAACGCTCTATTTCCCAGCTGGGAGACTTTGGACAAACCAATTGACCTCTCTCATTCTCAGTTTCCTCATTCTGCCAGGGAGAATTATTGAGATGATCAGATGAAATAAAATTAAAACTGTCCTAATCAGAGATGATTTGGTTGTAAGTAACAGGATTTTGCACATACTAGCTTAAGCAGAAATTAGCTGCAGGATATAAAGATAGCTCAGAAAACTCAGGACATCTCCCCTTTCTCCTTGTATCTGGTTTCAATCAACTTTCTCTGCTTCTCCTTACATCTGGTGAATGATGGCTGCCCAGAGAGTTATCAGGATTTTTCAGTTTAAGTGCTCATGAAGGTAGGTCTAGAAATATTGAACTTCAATTTCAAAAAGAGAGAGAGAATCTGATTATTCCCCCTTGGGTCAAAGGCCCATTCTAATCCAATCATCTGAGGCTAGGGGACTAATCATGTGGCTAGTTGCCCATCCAGTCAACGTGGAAGCCCACTGTGAGAAAGGGGAGATAGGCAAGTTCTGCAAGAAAATGGTATGAGGCCAAAGCAAATGGCTGTCAGTAAAGACCACCACCAGCATCTCTGGTACAAAAAACGCAAGCTGTCACTGTAGTCATCATCATTATGAGCCCCGACACCCCTCACCAAATGGCTTCTGCTATATTATTACCAGTGACGGGTAGCTTACTACTCGAAGATATAGCCTTTTTATTGCTAAACAACTCCAATTATTAGAACTCTGGTATGTGGTAGCAACTTTTATTAAGATACTAAATTTAAATATTTCCAATCTTCCCCCAAACTTTACTTTTAAAGAAGGCATAATTTTGCTTGTTAGGTCAGGCCCGCACTTTCCATAGCGGTCATAATATGAATAACCAGTAAGGCAGGAGAGAGAGATTCACTGGACAATTATTTTAGGAAAAAACCTAGACCAGAAAAATTAAAAAAAACAGAACCTCTTCTTTCTTTAAAAAATTTCTAGGCCCTGGCTAGTTGGCTCAGTGGTAGAGCGTCGGCCCGGCGTGTGGATGTCTCAGATTCAATTCCCGACCAGGGCACACAGGAGAAGCTCCCATCTGCTTCTCCACCCCTCCCCCTCTCCTTCCTCTCTGTCTCTCTCTTCCCCTCCCGCAGCCAAGGCTCCATTGGAGCAAAGTTGGCCCCAGGCGCTGAGGATGGCTCCATGACCTCCACTTCAGGTGATAGAATGGCTCTGGTCGTAATGGAGCAATAGCCCAGATGGGCAGAGCATTGCCCCCTGGTGGGGATGCTGGGTGGATTCAGGTCAGGCACATGCAGGAATCTGTCTGTCTGCCTCCCTGCTTCTCACTTCGGAAAAATACAATAATAATAATAATAATAATAATTTCTACTACCTCTACAATGAACATTAACTTACAAAAGTCAAAGAGTAACTAGAACCACTTCTAGCATCACTGTGAAGACAGTAGATAGATATTGAAAGAAATGTTTTTTTCCAGTGTAGGGTCCCTGGTGCTTTTGAGGGTAGAATTTTGCCTTGTTTAACAAAGGATTTTCCAACTCCCATCTAACTTCCTTTTGTTTGGAAAGCTTAATTCAAAAAATAATTTTATTTTATATTTTCTTAGGTTATCCAGGAATCTGCTGCTGCTGGCTGCTTTGCTATTCATATTTCTCATTGATGTCACCAGGCTTTTATTTTAGTAACCAGAATATACTTATTATGGATGCAGAGAGAATCTCCTCATTTATATTCTAAACTCAGAGCAGGAAATGAGACATGTGGGTGATCTGCAGCTGTGGCACTATAAACAGGACCTGCCTACCTCCTAATCTAGGTTCGAGACTACACTCCACTGCCTGAACTACATACAGATTGTGAGATTTTTTAAAAATAGAAAAATACACCATTTTTAGAAAGACCAGAGCAACTTCTGTCCAAAAATCAGAGGCCACTGTTTGGTAGAAAGCTCACTGACCTGTACAGTATACTGTACTTACTGCTCTGCACCATCTGCCCGCCTCCATGGTTGATACACACCAGGAGATCCTGCTGTCTCCAGCCCACTGCACTCCAGTGGGCAAGTACCATTGGCTATTATAAGGTCTCTTAGTCTGGTAAATTCAAGGACTGGTCTTTAACATTTGAGAGTCACACACCTGTATTTGAAAACCTGACAAAACTCTCAAATTCTCTTACTCCAGAAATTCATGTTAAGTATGTATACTAAAATTTTACATAGCATGTCAGGAGGCTCACTTGGTCCTTGAAATCTACCCAGAGACTCTGGTTGAGAATTATTTAACAACTGGACTCTAACGTTGCTTCCAGTGCTCAAAATTTGCAATTATAAAGCTACTGTTTAGTGACAATGATTGCAAATTATTCAGCACCCTGGATGAGTATTTCTCAAGACTAGAACCAAGCCAATATGATATACTTTCCAAGGTTAAACTGACCAGTAAGCCAATGAACAATTGGAAGGAGGTGACAGAGACTGGATATAGTAAACTCTAAACATTCATAAAAAGAAAAATCTGGAGGAAGATAACCCAGAAAAGGGATTCAGACAGCTTTATATTTAAATCCAAATAGTGGGTTTACCAATCATCACACTGAAATAAAACAGAGCCAAAGTTTCCCATGCTCCTGTCAACATAAACATGTTCGCAATGATTCATTCAAAAGTTGTGCCTGAATATTCCCTTAAAGAAAAAGATAAGTCCACGAATGAGAGTGAACAAACATGATGTCCCTAATCTTCATTATCCTGGGTTAATTGTCAAAGTATAGCCTTCTCCCATTATTTTGGTTTCTTTCTATTCCAAGTCAGTAGGTAAGACTGACTCATACTAGTAAATTCTAGGTCCTAGCCTTTATTTGAAGGGGGGTGCATGACTTCTCAAAAAAAGGGGACTAATCATGTAAACCCACCTTGAATACTGACAACCTCCTTATCTCTTTATCCAACACCAAAAATCCAGTTTCATTCAAGTCTCCTGGATAATTTAAGCATTAGAGCTTATCCTTTTTTTTTAGGGGAAGAAGTGTGAGAGTGGAAAGAAATTTTGAAGTTTTTATTTCTTCTCACATGGACTCTGACTGAAGTAGGTAAAGAAATTCAAAAGGGGTCCTGGCCGGTTGGCTCAGTGGTAGAGCATCAGCCCCGCATGTGGAAGTCCTGGGTTCGATTCCTGGCCAGGGCACACAAGAGAAGTACCCATCTGCTTCTCCACCCTTCCCCCTCTCCTTTCTCTCAATCTCTCTCTTCCCCTCCCACAGCCAAAGCTCCATTGGAGCAAAGTTGACTCGAGTGCTGAGGATGGTGGGTCCATGGCCTTCACCTCAAGCACTAGAATGGCTCTGGTTGCAGTGGAGCAACGCCCCAGAAGGGCTGAGTATCAACCCCTGGTGGGCATGCCGGGTAGATGCCGGGTGGATCCTGGCCGGGTGCATGCGGGAATCTGTCTATCTGCCTCTCCCCACTTCACACTTTGGAAAAATACCCCCCCCAAAAAAAGACATTCAAAAGATAACTTTGAAAATCTTGGTGACTCCAGTATGAAATGAAAAATATTGAATCAGAAATGGTTTTCTTTGCTTCCGCAAGCCCACATCAGAGAAAGTGCCATAGCTGTTCCATGGCTCGATTGAAGCAAGTTAGCCCTGAGCACTGAGGATGACTCTATGGCCTCAGGTGCTAAAAAATGCTCTGGTTGCAATGAAGCAAGGACCCCAGATGGGCAGAGCATCACCCCCTAGTGGGCTTGCAGCATGGATCCCGGTCAGGGCTCATGTGGAATCTGTCTCTGCCTCCCCTCCTCTCACTAAATAAAAATAAATAAATAAATAAATAAATAAATGATTTTCTTATAAACAGAGATTATAACATGGTCATGAATCAAAGAAGGTCTCTGTTTGGGGGGAGTGGACTGGTAGAATTCTTTTTCTCAGTAGTTGCTCCACCATATTTTGTCATAGAGGATTATCTGATTAAGCATGAAATTTCAGTTGTGTGAATACCATATTATGAATGGCAATATGCTATAATGGAATCATCACAGCAGTTGTAGTTTTATGGTGTACATTCAGCTCTCTTTGGGAACCCCTCCCAAGAAACATCTGAAAATGGAATTAAGAACCACGACTCCTGCTGATGGCCAATGATATGACAGAAGAATTACATGACTTTCTCTCTTCTATAAATTCACCCCTGATGATATTGGATAAACTGATGGTTTATTTTTTACTTAACAGATTGTTCCTTTAAGCTAACTGTTTTCATGTAGTGTCTGCTTAATAGGCCATAACAGGTGTACAAAGGAAGAGCACAATCACATCATAAAAAGTTAGGCAATCTTCTCTCAGGACACTCAGCCATCTAACTTGAATATCGTTTAGGTAATAGTATCATTCTGAGTATTTTTTTTTACTAGAAATAAGCTTTACAGAAATGTTTGCAGTTTAAGAAAAAAATCAGTCATCAGTTATAGAAATATGTAATTCCATCATTTTAGGTAGTCATTTGCAATAATAAAACAGGCACATAAAACTTAACATTCAACTGTAGAGTACAGCACAGGGCTGAAGGCAAAACAACAACTTCATTACCTAAGAACAGAATACACACCCTAGCTTTCCCCATCATTTACCATTATTCCTTCAGCCTAAGGGATTTTTAGACCCATGAAAAGTCCTAGATCTACTATTCAACACAGAGCAGTCCATATTGAGCCTTTCTGCCAATGAATCTCAGTGCTTTTATTTCAACAGCCTGTAGATTTAAAAGCTAGGTTAAGACATGTCAGGAAAAAACAAAAACAACAACAAAAAGCTTCCTTCATTGATCTCTGTACCTAAGTTCCTCAAAAAGAGTCCCATGGAGAGTCTGAAGCTATGTTCAGTGTGTGACTTGCAGTTGTAATGAGTAGAGTGACATTCCATTACAAATGGACACCATGTTAGCTGACAAAAACCTATATTTCACAAATAAATACATAAATTTAGTGACTGAATGACAATACACTTTAAGAAGAATGAGATAAACCCACTCTAGAGGATATTTATTTTCAAATACAGAATTTGGTGTTACAGAAAAATCTAAGCCTATCACATAGATAAGCAATCATTTTTCCCAATGATTAACCATACATCTAGACACCAATCTTCAGGTTGACATTTTTCTGACATTTTCAGTCTACCCACTCTCCTTCCATGTCCTAGCTCTTTGGAGTAAAAACTAAAGCCTTATGTCCCTTATGATTCTATAGAAATGCCACATTTGTGCCTTGACAAACAGGTTAATTCCATGATTTTGAAATGTTCAGAAAAACAAGTCATCACTGTCCCAATCATAGATTTCCAGATAGACCTGTTTAGAATTTGTAATCGATAGGCACTGAAATGTCAATTACTCTGGTTTTTAGGTATCTAAGTCTCTGGATTCTCTTCAAGTGGCCTTCCTTCCCCAGATCTTGTAGATTATTATTTTAAAACTGTTACCATTTAAAAGTTGAACTGGTTAATACTTTTTATACTTATCACTAAATAACAATTGTAGGTGTTAAAAATGTTTATGGACCCTGGCCAGTTGGCTCAGCGGTAGAGCGTCCACCCGGTGTGTGGAAGTCCCTGTTCGAATCCTGGCCAGGGCACACAAGAGAGAAGCACGCATTTGCTTCTCTACCCTTCCCCCTCTCCTTCCTCTCTATCTCTCTCTTCCCCTCCTGCAGCCAAGACTCCATTGGAGCTAAGTTGGCCCAGGCACTGAGGATGGCTCCATGGCCTCTGCCTCAGGTGCTAGAATGGCTCTGGTTGCAGCAGAGCGATGGCCCAGATGGGTGTCACATCGCCCCCTGTTGGGAATGCCAAGTGGATCCCCGTGGGGTGCATGCAGAAGTCTGTCCGCTGCCCCTGCTTCTCACTTCAGAAAAAAAAAGTAAGTAAAAAAACACGTTTATGTTTAAACCGTGAAAAGAAGAAATCTGTTTAAAATTACTTTTTAAAATGTGGGTTACTTTTTGGGGTAAATGCATAGAATACCATCTTTCTCAATAATCAAATATAATATACATATTCTTCAACCACTTTTTTTTTTTTTTTTTTACAGAGACAGAGAGAGAGAGTCAGAGAGAGGGATAGGCAGAAAGGAATGAAGAGATGAGAAGCATCAATCATTAGTTTTTTGTTGCGCGTTACAACACCTTACTTGTTCATTGATTGCTTTCTCATATGTGCCCTGACCACGGGCCTTCAGCAGACCGAGTAACCCCTTGCTTGAGCCAGCGACCTTGGGGTCAAGCTGGTGAGCTTTTGCTCAAACCAGATGAGCCCGCACTCAAGCTGGAGAGCTTGGGGTCTCGAACCTGGGTCTTCCACATCCCAGTACAATGCTCTATCCACTGTGCCACCGCCTGGTCAGGCTCTTCAACCACTTTTATTACTATAAATTACCCTTCAGTGTCACCATTTTCCTTCCAAAGGATCAGCCTAAATAAATCTCGGAACTAATGAAACAATGACCAGCTTTTAAATCATAAATCAAGGCTACTCTAGTTTCTAAGGGTTTGTCAGGATCCCAAATCTTAGCTAAAATCTGCATCACCTTAAATTAAAAATCTTAAAAGAAATAAACATTTAACTCAAATAACCAGAGTTCTTATTTTATTTGCTCAAAGACCCTTTAAAGATAGGTGAACACTCTGACCATATGCACATTAGAAATCCCAACTTAAATTTCTTAATCCATATGTGAAATCTCTTCATTATTTGGAAATTCATTGCATAGACTGCCTAGGAAAGCTTAAAGAAAAAATAAGATTGATCCTGCCTTTTCTTTGCATGAGAGGTACAGCTGACACTGATAAATAGAAAGCCATCCATCCACATATAGTAGGATCTTGTTCACCACACTCCCAGTCTCTTTTCTCCTGTCCTACTTATTGTTGTCAGAAAGGCATCCAAACAATAATAAAATTAAAAAGTGAACAAGCAGTCTCATGCATTTCAAATGTGTATAAGGATCAGAGGAAAACCTATCAAGGGTTACAAATACCATTATAATTAAAAAATATATATGTATTTGTCTATAACAACGAACAAAGACATACTATCACTCTTTAATCAATGCCTTCTTCATTGTTCATAAACACAAGGATAAAGAATAAATATAAGAAAATAATAGTCCCACAAACTCAAGAGGTTACCTTCTCATATTTAAAGGCAATAGCCCCTACCCACTGCCCCTGCTCAAATAAGTATTTTTAAATCTGGTTTGCTTGAGGCACTATGATTTCAGCTATTCTATACTTTTACTGAAAGAACTGTTAATTTTTTCTGATAGGATCTTGTAATTTTTTTAGTGTGTCCTTATTAAGTGCAGGACCTCATGTTATAAGAAATTTAAGAATTTTTTAAAGATAAGAATCTTCAGTAAAGTTTTTTTTCTTAGATGAAGATAAAATATATTTTAGTCTGAATACACACTCACACTTCCTTTACATAAAGATATATTTTATCAAATCATCACCAAGGCGGATGAGGGGACGGGATCAGAGAAGGTGAAGGGATTGGTGAAATTATATATACATAACACAGAGATACAGATAACAGGACAGCAAGTCCCAGAGGGAAGGTGAGGATGGAGTTAGAGGGAGGGAGGCAAAGAGGGTACAATGGGAGGCACGTTGTTGGGGGGTGAGGGTGTTTTATTGAGTGGGACACTTGAATCTGTGTTAACACAATACATTTAAAAACTTAATAAAAATATTTTTTTAAAAAGAGCATTGCTAACATAGGCATTTTTTTTTTTTTTTTTTTTTGGTGACAGAGACAGAGAGAGTGACAGAAAGAGGGACAGACATGAAGGGAGAGAGATGAGAAGCATCAATTCTTTGTTGCAGCTTCTTAGTTGTTCATTGATTGCTTTCTCATATGTGCCTTGCAGACTGGGAGGAGGGGGGGCTACAGCAGACCGAGTGACCCCTTGCTTAAGCAAGCCAGCAACCTTGGGCTCAAGCCAGAAACCTATGGGCTCAAGCCAGTGACCATGGGGTCATGTCTATGATCTCACACTCAACCCAGTGACCTCGTGCTCAAGCTGAGTCAGTGGTCAAACTGGATGAGCCTGCGCTCAAGCCTCAGGGTTTCAAACCTGGGTCCTCTGCATCCCAATCCGACTCTCTATCCACTGCGCTACCACCTAGTCAGGCAACATAGGCATTTTTGATGCTTAGGATTAATATTTACTGGGAACAAATTCACCTGTAAAGTTATTTAGGTTTGTAAGTAATAGGTCCTTACTACCAATAGGATGTGTGTGTGGCAGTGGCTGTGGGGGTGTTCACCACACAACCAACAATTCTCAAATACCAGCAAGGTGTCTTACCATGCAACTCATTTCTGACACTACTTGGAGAGAGCATCCGATTCCACAGATTGAGGGCTCAGTCCCACAAGAACTACCCTCCACTTCAGATGCCAATCATAAATTCAGGTTATCACCTATGCTTCTTACCAGCTGACTATAACCCATGAACCCCTTGTTGTGTTCAATTAATTTTCAAGAAGAGCTCACTAGATTACAGATTTATTACAAAAGATAAGAATCACATTAAGAGATACATACAACAAGGTCCCAAACAAAAGAGCTTCTATCCTCATGGAGCTTGGGGCCCTGCCCATGGAAGAGTTCTGGTTCCCCAACTTGGAAGCTCTCTATACTCCCCTCTTCTGGGTTTTGTAGAGGCTCCATCCCCTAGGCATAACTGATTGAATCGCTGGCCTTCGGAGACTGATTTCAACCTCCAGTCCTCTCCTCCCCAGAAATAGCAGAGGGCTGAAAGTTTCACCCCTCTATTTATGGTTGGTTTCCTTGGCAACCTGTCCCTACCTGTAGGTGTTTTCCAAAGGTCATTTCATTAACATAATCTCAGTATCTGTGGAAAGGGGCTTGTTATTCATAACAAGACACATTTCACTTTTATGACTCTGAAATAATTTCAAAATCCAAGAACAAGAGCCCAAATATAACAAAGGGTGTTCCCAATGCTTTTATCATTCAGAAAATTCCAAGGGTTGCAGGAACTGTGAACAAAGACCAAATATATATGAGAAATATATTTTGGTCATCTGAATGATCAAATATCTATTTCTTATAAATCACAGTATCACAACATTGGATATTCCTCTCATTATAGCATGTATATTTCACTTTGGTAGGTTTAAGTGTCCGTTTCTCAACCACCATCTTCCCTAATCCCTTACAAGAACATTTTTTGTTCAGTCTTGTATCCTCAATACCTATTGCTTAACACAGGGTTGGGACTGTGTCACAAAACCAATGAATAAGTCAACTGCAAGAGAATGAGACAAGGAAAATATCACTTGAATGCTTTGGGCTGTTGTACAAATCAGGACCTTCCTATCAGCTGTTTCTTCTTCTATCTGGAAGGCTCTTCTATTTGTCCCCTTTCTCACCCTCCAACTCCTTTTCAGGGTTTTTACTGTTTAACACTGCTCATCTGTACACACACACACACACACACACACACACACACACACACACACACACACAGACATGCACACATGCACACAGACATGCCAAGGCAGCCTTCTTCCCTTTCCTGGTTCTGAAGGCTTTTCGTTATGCTCCTTAGCCTCCTGGGTATACCTTAGTCAGCACCTAGCACACCCTACTGTGATGATTGGTTATTTCCTAGTCATTTCCCCTTGAAGGACAGCATCTTCATTTGTACTGCATGTGCAGCCATCAATCAGTACACTGCCTGGCGGTAGTGGGCACTCAAAAGTATTTTGAGCCCTGACCAGATAGCTCAGTTGGGTAGAGCATCATGCTGAAGCACAGACGTTGTTGATTTGATCCCTGGTCAGGGCACATGCAGGAGCAGATCAGTGTTCCTGTCATCTCTGTCTGTCTCTCTCCTTTCCTCCCTCTTGAAAATCAATAAAATAAACATTAAAAAAATTTTTTTTTAATATTTTGAAGTAATAGGTAAAAGATTAAATGAATGGGGAGGGGAAAGTCTGCAATATGGAAAATTATCTCAGCATTATCTGTTTGATAAGATGTCAATCAGGTACATATACTGTTTAAACTTCTAAACAGAGTAAATTAATATGATTGTATAGCAAGATTATTGCAGGTAGAGGAAAATTACAATTAGAAAAAGTGCTTTAATCCATGGACAAATCCCAGGTAGAAATGTCTTCAAAACACTTTTTTGCTCTAACCCCTGAACCTGCCTCAGTAAAAATTGCTTTCTTCCTTCTCATCCTACTATTTCATCCCCTACGAGCCCCATGTGCCACTAGTGGATCTCGCTCCCGGAATCACCCAGTGACCTCCTCACATAATGTGTATATGCCCATGCCTCCAGAGTCTTGAACCACAATGGGTAAGCTGCAAAAAAAACAACAAAACAACACACACTCTGGTTTTGTTTGACAATGAGTATTCCCATTTTGACAGAGATCTTTCTCTTAGGCAAATGGCTTTACTCAAAGCTCAGTAAAATGACAGTTGAAACATGGGACCTTTCAGAAATCTTCAAATCACTCCACTGGGATGAACTCCCTCCTGGCACTAGAGAGTTGAAGGGGTGAACATGCCACTCTGTCATGTGACTTCTTTTTAGCTGAAGGCCATCAAAATCTAGCAAACTCAAAAAAAATTTTTTTACTACTCCCATAACTACCTAAAAGAATTTAGATAGTGGGTCTGGCACAGAAAGAGAGCTTTACCAGAGATAAATTTTATCAAAAAGGCTTAACTGCATGGAAGGGGAAACTTCTAATTACCAAACATCTGTTTTCCTATCATCCTGCGAATTACCCTCCTCCCCTTCAGAGCTCTGGGTCTCTGTCCCATTTCTTAGTTCAGGATGGCATATTAAGCTTCAATTATCCAACTTGCTCTTGAGTCTCATATATTTGGGGCTCGAGTACATGACACTAATTTTTTTCTCTTGTTAATATTTATCATATCAATTTAATGATTAGACCAGCCACAGGAATACTTTTTATCTCCACCCCCACAGAAGGTAGTGAAGCGTGGTGGTTTGGTCGGGGCTCTGAAGGCAGGCTGCCTGGGGCTGAATCCACTCTCAGCCTCTGCACTTAGGTAACCTCATGGGTGCTCAAGTTTTCTAATTGTAAAATGAAATAAAAGACCTACCTCTAGAAACTGGTGGGAAGGTGCAACGGGTTAAAACAAGTAGAGAAAAGTACCTAATAAGTAGTAAGCCATCAATAATTGCCAGCTACTATCATTTCATTTTAGTGTTATTAGAACCGGTTCCGAAAGAACCTGAAGAGAGAAAAGCCCCCAGGTAGGAGAGGAGAGAGAGGAGAGGGCACTTACTGATCTGGTTGTTCAGCTTGAATGCAATGTCCAGCTGCAGGATCAACAGCATGAACTGGAACCAAGGACTCATCTCCATGGAGGGAAGGGGAATGTGAACAGAAAACACAATGTCGTTGGCTTCTATTTCCCTTGGAATTGCTTCCTCGATGTCTCGGATTTTGTCACAGTGGTTGAGTCCCCAAGGCACAAACCATTTTGTCTTGTGATGGTTTTTACGAACATCCACGCATTTCACTGACATGTAGGACACTGCTGTTGTGGGCCCTGGAGCTGCAAAGAAAATGTTTTACTGTTTTAGAAAAATCATCCACTGAAGTACTCTCTTCTGGCTAACATTCTTTCCACTACTGTCATCTCCATTTTTTGGTACTGCCTTCTATAACTTAGAATCAGTCATACCTAGGGACCTCCCAAATCTGGGTAAGGATCTTTCAATGACCAACGTAGGTGTCATAAAGTATCCCCCAAAAGCCTTCTCATTGTGTTTTCAATCGCTGATATCTATTGAAAGAATATATTTGTAACCTGATCAGTTTAGTTACTTCCTCACTCCAAAACGAATGTCACAAAAATCCCTGATGCTTCAGTGACCACCTGCTTGTGAACTTGGGAGGGCTCTGGTGCTTCAAAGACCACGATGTCAAGGTCAGAAGACCTGGGTCTGAAGACCGTTTGAACAACTTACTCTCAGTTCATCTTAGGTAAGTAAGTTAAATCAATAGCAGCTTCAAGGCCCTCATCTGAGAAACAAGATAGCTGGTTTCTGAGATTCTTAACTCTAAAATTTTACAGTACTGTACTGCTTTTGATTGAGAGAAAGAACTGTGTTAACTCAGGTCATTACTTAGGTACCTATCACAGGGTGGGAACTCAAACACTGACAGATACTTCAAAGTTATAATAAAATATAATCCATGCATTTCAAGAGAGAAAGAGAGAACATCACATTTGAACTATATGACATTAAAAACACTATTTTGTGATTATAAAATAATCATATGATAATAGAAAATCTGAAAAATACAGAAATTTTAAAGTTTGAAACAAAATTTACCCAAAATCTCACTAGAAGTAAATAACCACCACTGGAAAAATATCAAAATACTATTTGTCTCTTCTATGAGCGCATAATTAGACAAAAATTTATACATGAATTAAATTGTATGACCTTAAAAATACATACCAGCATTAACACACATTTTTACAAAAAAGAATCATATCAACATAGTTGTATAGCTTTTCCTTTTTATTCACTCAGAGAAACAGAGTAGCACAGTAATAAATAACACCAGCTCTGGAGCCAACTCGCCTGATGTCAAATCCTGGCTCTCTCATTTCTAGTTGTGTCACCACTAATCCACACTTTGGGAACATTTTGGGTGAGTTACTAAACCCATCTCTGTATTAATAGTTTTATCATCTCTTAAATGGCAATAATAACAGTACCTGCCTTTTTGAGTCATTGTGTACATTAAACAAGTTAACATGAAAAGTACTCAGAATAGTACTTGAGCACATAAAAGGAATAAAATTAATATTAGCTATTACATTATAAATATTTTCTATATAATTAAAGTTTTTCAACTAGCAGTCACAAAATAATTATATGATATACCAAATTTAATTTACCTACACACCCCTTAGTTTGTAAAGGTTGTCTGTAAATAAGAATAATTTTTTGCTTAATATTTTTTGTTGTAATTTATCTTAACTTTTCCCTCTGCTGTCTAAATTTGTTTATGGCCTATTTTAATATAGAGAAGATACAAATTTTATATAGAATCTCTCTTTTCATTTATGCTTTTTCCATGCTTTTGTCCTTAGAGGGAACTAATCTCCAAATTCAATAAATAGGCAACTTTATTATCTTCTAGTTATTTTTTAGCAATTTCATTTTAAAAATTCCTAAATAGTTGATCCTTCTGGAATTTGTTTTGATATAAGAAATGAGGTAAGTTTCTAGTTATTTTTATTTTTTTAATATTTAAATTATTTTTCACTGACTTGACTCTATTATTGATTTATGTTATCATTTTTATCATACGTGTAACAACAGATGTTTCTGGACAGTCTTCTCTATTTCATCTATTGAACTGTCAATTCACGGCCCAACACAACATTGTTTTGAATTCTATATGTTGATGGTGTGTATCAATATCTGATGGAGTAAATCCTCCCCCTCAATCCATTTCAAACTTATATTCTATTGCTGGAATTTTCATTGAAATTACATTAAATCTTTTTTTCACATTGATATAATTGGGGTGACACTGGTTAACGTGATTATATAGCTTTCAGGTACCCAATCTGTGTTGTGTGTATGCCCCTTCAAGTCAGGTCCTCATCCACCATCATTTATTCCCCTTTATCCTCCTCCCTCTCCCCCCTCCCCAGCAATCACCATACTGTTGTCCGTGTCCATGAGTTGTTTCTATCTTTTTTTTTTTTTTTGGTCCTTTCCTACTCAGTCTTTTTACCTCACCTCCCCACTGACAATGTCAATCACCGTGGACAGAATCAGCATCCTTTCTCAGCGTTTAGTTTCTCCATGCAAGAACAGCGATTGCTTCTCTATTAACTAGAGTTCATTTTTATCTCTTCAAAAATTTTCATAGTTTTCTTCATGTGGGTTCTGCCAGTATAAAATATATTTTAAATCAATTTATAAAGAAACCTTTCTCGCCTGGCCTGTGGTGGTGCAGTGGATAGAGCGTCGACCTGCTGTGCTGAGGTTGCCGGTTCGAAACCCTGAGCTTGCCTGGTCAGGGCACATATGACAAGCAATCGATGAACAACTAAAGTGAAGCAATTGAGTTGATACTTCTCGTTCCCATCCCCCTCTATCTCTCCTCTCTCTGTAAAAAAATATTTATTTATTTATTTTATTTATTTATTTTACAGAGAGAGGGCTAGACAGGGACAGACAGACAGGAATGGAGAGATGAGAACATCAATCATTAGTTTTTCGTTGCGCATTGCAACACCTTAGTTGTTCATTGATTGCTTTCTCATATGTGCCTTGACTGTGAGCCTTCAGCAGACCGAGTGACCCCTTGCTCGAGCCAGCGAGCTTGGGCTCAAGCTGGTTAGCTTTTTGCTGGAACCAGATGAGCCCTCGCTCAAACTGGCGACCTCGGGGTCTTGAACCTGGGTTTTCCGCATTCCAGTCTGATGCTCTATCCACTGCGCCACTGCCCAGTCAGGCTCTCTGTAAAATTAATAAAGAAAATCCTTTAAAAAAACAACAACACCTTTCTCTAAAAGTCAGTAATGAAAGAAAAATGTTATAAATTATGTTTTATGTGCATGGTTTGGATACATTTAATTCTGGGAGTATATTTGGCATACTGTGCGTTCAGACCTTTTATGAGCAGAAATCATCTCTTATTTAATAGAGACCAGATAGCAACTAGAGAAATCTGTAAAGCAAGAGGAAAGTCATATAGGAGGTGAAACTGTAGTATTAATATTTTTCTCTATTTCTAATGCTCAGATACATAGTTTTCCTATCCCTAAATATTTATCCTAATTTTGCATAGTAAAATGTTATGTTTGCAGAAAGTCGTGACAATGCCTAATAAAGTGTCCCGAAAATGTAGCACTACTAAACTCTAGCTGGAAGCCCTTAATGTAGTACCCTAAACAGTGGGACATGGAGTCTTCCTAATCCATGTCAGGGAAGTTTTTATTCAAAACTCAAAACTTATATCACAAAGACAGTTTACACCTAACTCATCTAAAATCAGACATCTGGCTTATTATTAGAAAAATGAAAATCAAACTTGGGTTATCCTGACTCAGCTCAATAGCCCACTGACATTAAAAAGACCAAATGGCATATTTAACCGAATCCTTTTTAATGTGGTTGGAGAAATAAACAGGGAGACAAAAGTCATGAATTCTATTTTTGACTAACATGCTCAAACTGACTATTTGCGGCAAAAAATAGTGACTGCATTTTAACTTCTATTCTTCCAAAATGAACCTAACCTTTTTTCATTTTTTTTTTTTTTCATTTTGAAAAACAAGTCCCTCCCTCCCTAGGCCAAAGTGAAAAATAACTAGCTGAGCTCCTCAGCTAAGCTCCAAAACCACATTCCAAACTTAATAACAGAGAGGCTGAACACTTTACGGACACAAAGGCTGCATTTTTAATGGACACAGTGAACGCCTGCCTCTGCAGCGGCCTGATCACTTTCATTCTTTCATTAGCCTAGTGTTTTCCTGCATCAAGAAAAAACTCCCAGGAATACTAATATTTTCATAAAGATCTGGGCAATGAACTTGGAGTAGTAACCTCAAATGAATCTTAAGTTACACTAAGAGAATCACAAATATATTCTTTCACAAGAATAAATTAATCCTCTAGACTCAAAAAACTTTGCATAACTTAGGAACTTGAAGACAATTCAGTATCTTCATTTTTTCCAGGAGTGCTCAAAGGCAAAATGGTTATATTGTTGGAGAAAGTAAACATAAATTCTAATATTCAAACAGAAATTTTGATATCCAAACATGGACAGTGAATGTTTCCCTAGTAATGTATTTATAGCTCAAGACAACTTCCTACTCCAGTTAAAAGTGAAATACCAGGTGTTCCTTTATGTAGAAAGCCATCAAAGTCAACTAAAAAATAAAGCTTATAGTTAATAGTTGGTGGCCTAAGTTGTAACCAAAATTGTGACTAAATGTATCAGAAAACAGGATCTAAAATCAAAAGGAGTTTTACTTCTGGCCTAAATTTTCTAAAAGGTGTGAGGGATATTATTGTAAGAGAACAGGGTGAAATGGAAGAAGCTGAAATTTTCTGCAACCTCTGAAGACACGACAGTCAACTAACAGGTATATGAAAAGGATGCCTTACCTAGAATTACCTAGAAACCACTGTGGTTCTAGGGATTCATAGACTTTGTGTATTTAAGAAGGGGCTGGATGGATTGAGGTCAACAAACTGAGTCATGTTTGCTCAGGTGAAAGCTAAAAATAACTACTCCTCAGTATTCCTGGGATAGTAATGCAATATCACCCAGCTGCCTCGGCATACTTTATAAATGTCCCCTTTATGTATCTGTAGCATTTAGTTGGGGGGAAAAAAAAGTAGGTCAAACGCTATAATATAACCATATCAGTACAATTTAGTTGAGCAATCTGAGCAAAATGAATATGCTCAGGTACTGTGGATGGGTTACATTCTGGTAAGGTTAAGACGGCATTTAGAGTATGCCCATAAGTCATAAAACCACAAGCTGCTTCATTGAAAACTCTGGCCCATTTTAAGTTCAGTTCTCTTTACTATGTCAAATATAGACCTTTTATCTCCCCTTTTCTCATCTACATTTGCACACATGACTTTTGTCCTCCAACTCTTTATTATAGTATGAGAATTCTGAAAAGTGATATTACACAACATTTAATTTTAAAATAATATGATATCAATAAGACTTCTAATGCAAGGGTACAAAACACTGCACCAACATAACTTGAAGCCTCTTTGAAAATTTAGTGGCCCTTCAATTAAGTACATTACTAAGGTTTATATTCCATCCACCAAATAGTTCTTTTTTAAAATTTATTGATTTTAGAGAGAGGGAGAAAGAAAAACATCGATTGGTTGTTCCATTTATTTATGCATTACTTGATTGATTCTTGCATGTGCCCTGACTGGGGATTGAACTCACAACCTTGGTGTCGTGGGACAACGATCCATCACCAAATATGTCGTTAGTACCTACCATGTGTTAATAAGCACTGTTAGGAACTGAAGTGAACCCAATAGACACCAATCATGTCAAATTTACAAATAATGGGAAAAACAGGCAAAAACCAAATAATTACAGGAAAGAGTAAGTATAATTGTGACAAATGCTAAATTTATCCTGCCATTACCTGAGAAAGGGCAACAGTCAGTATTTGAAAGGTAGGGAAAATGAATTCTCTAGAAATGAGGAAGAAATTCCATGCATCATTACAATATAACCTTGAAAAAACTGCCAGTGAACAATGACTAAGCCTGTACTTCTTTTGGAGAAATATTCATTGACTCCAGTTGACTTCCTGTTATGGTATCTCAAATAGCTGTCCAGTTTACAAATTACTATCTGGCCAACTACTACCGCTATCATGCTCAAAGTTGAGTCAACATCAAATCATTAGCCCCTACTCCCTCCAGAACCTGTAATTAGAGTTGGACAGAGATGCAAGGACTTGGTTGCCTCCTTGAAAAGTTAAAATTAAAACAACATGTTGACATGACACATGGTCTCCATTTAGGTCAACACAGACTATTTATTTCTTTGCTTTATTCAATTGAGAAAGATTCTTTTAGCAATTATCTAGGAGTATTATTATTATGTGAGCAATATGCTAACTAAAGATAGAGACAATGACAGTCCTAGGCTCTGAGTTGCTCAGTCTAATGTGGGAAGCTGAGAAGTTGGCAGAGAAGTACATCCTGACTTAAACTGGCTCTGACAGAGGTTTCTACAGGATGCATCAGTTGGAAAGAGGGCAAGAAGTGGGGGGATGCTGCTTGCAGAAGGCTTGGATTTAACCTTGAAAGAGAGCAGGTGTTTGTTAGCCAGAGGGAAAAGGGTGATAGCCAAGTAGGGAAGCTTCTGAGGAAGACCATGTGCTGGGTCACAGGACACCTAGAAAATCATAGTACATCCTGCAGATGTCTGTGTTTATTAAAAATTTGAAAAAGATCACTTAACAGGTGGAAATGCAGCACCACCTCTAACTTGGTTTCAGCTCTTTGCTTTCTCTAACCAGTGGTACAGTCCTATCAGGGCACCTTGGCTTCTCACAGTCATCTCTGCTCCAGGCCATAGAGAAACATGAAAAAGAAATAATAAACTGACCTGCCAATAACAAAGAATTTTTATTTGAGGAAGTCTTTTCTTTTGAGACAACTATTTTTGTCATGCAGGTTTCCACAAGGCTAGACATGAGCTCTGCTGGAAGATGGGAGAAGCAAGAGAGTGTGGTGGGGAGGGAATAGAGAAGCCCCACCTCTTATTCTGGCAACCTGGCCTCCAGACGGCCTTTGAAGTCCAGATCTGCAGATAATAGCCTTCACCTAAATAATAGGAAGAATGTCTGGCTTGCAACAAAAATGATATTTAAAGATTAATCTGCTTTGGCTGCAAGGGGAAGGAGTGTGGAGAACAGACCAGCAAAAGGGTAATGCGTGTTTATAAGCATTAGTAATCATTCTTTTTGTTTTGTTTTGTTTTTTGTATTTTTCTGAAGCTGGAAACAGGGAGGCAGTCAGACAGACTCCCGCATGCGCCTGACTGGGATCCACCCGGCATGCCCACCGGGGGGCGATGCTCTGTCCATCTGGGGCGTTGCTCTGTTGCATCCAGAGCCATTCTAGCACCTGAGGCAGAGGCCATGGAGCCATCCTCAGCGCCCAGGCCAACTTTGCTCCAATGGAGCCTTGGCTGTGGGAGGGGAAGAGAGAGACAGACAGGAAGGATAAGGGGAGGGGTGGAGAAGCAGATGGGCGCCTCTCCTGTGTGCCCTGGCCAGGAATCGAACCTGGGACTCCTGCACGCCAGGCCGACGCTCTACCACTGAGCCAATCAGCCAGGGCCAGCATTAGTAATCATTCTGACCATTGCTGGCAGATATTTTCTTTTATTAACTCAAGAGGGAGGTAGATTTAATTCATAAACCCTAGTCTCAGCTTAAGGACTGCCTTCATGATCTCTCGACCTGTAAAAAACACAAATGCTTAATTTATTAGTCTATTTTTAAAATAATTTCATTGATTTTATTCTCTACTTTGTTCCCTAAAAGATTGTGGGTTCCTAAAAAGTGAATATCAGACTTCATTTTTTTTTAAATGAGGCTGATTTTAAAAGATAGAATTATTGTTTGGGGGGCTAAGAATTACCTAACTAATGTGTATATCTACAAAAGTAGAGAACAAAAGCAGTAGTTGGGCAATGTAAGCCCCCACAACTTTCACCTGAATTAGGTGACTCGATATTTTTTTCACTTTGTAATGTAGAAGAAGCTTCTACTACTTGGCCATGGATGGTATTTATATTATATAGAGCATTTCTCTCCTATCCACAGAGGATACGATACAGTGCAAGACCGCCAGTGGATGCTGACACCATGGATAGTATAGAACCCTATAATACCATGTTTTTTCCTGTATGCACATACCTTTTCACTGACAGCACTTTACAGCTTCCCTTTGGCATACCTAAACTGCCAGCATCGCTGCTTTTATGCTTTGAGGCCGTTATGAAGTAAAATAAGGGTTACTGAACACAAACACTGTGACAGTCCATTTGAACACTGAGATTGGCTATTAAATGATTATTAAGCAGGTAGCATGTACCTGCGGATATGCTCGATAAAGTATGATTCATATCCCGGGCAGGATGAAGCAGGATCATGCAAGATTTCATCACGGTCCTCAAGACAGCAGACAGTTTAAAACTTATGACTTGTAAATTTATTTGTGGAATTTTCCATGTAGTATTTTCAGACCATGGTAGGTAATCAAAACCATGGATTAGGGGTGACTACTGTACTCAACATGGTTCTAAACTTTGCCTATCTGAATATCTATGCTTGCCTCAATGAGAATTTATATAAAATGTATTGGGCATTTAGACCCTTGGATACTTCCAGGATTTGCTTAGAATTTTTTTATGGGCCTCAAGGAGAGGAAAGAGGAAAAGAAGGAAAGAGGAACACAGGTAGGTGGCAGAAACCAAGGAGACCAGATGAATTCCTGTTATTTATACAACTGCAGTTTTTATTTGAAGCCTCCCCTCAGATACTCATTTAACATAGAAAGATCTTCAGCTAAATTAAAAATTAATTTTTAAATGTATTAAATTGAGTTCCCTCGCAGATTCTGCTGGTCTTAAGTTCAAACACCTCCTACTTTAATTCTAGTTAAATGGACCATGTGGGATACACTATACAACTGATGAAGCCAGATCATATTATCTGGTTGAATTGTGAGGTTTTACAAAACCAGCAGCTCCGTTAGCCCATTAATTCCCTCCAGGTCAGTTCCTGAAATGATTTCTTGGTATTTATCACAGCATATGTCTAAATTTTAGCATGTTTCATTATAATGACTGTTTCAAAAATTTCAGCTAAAGAAAATGTAAATACTTATGTAAAACTGACTTATTACTTTGGGAATAACTACCTCAGTCTGTGAATTTCTTTACTGAAATGGCCCTGAAGTTATAATGATCAAGACATTCATGACTTTGAAGAAACATTTTCCTATATTTCAACCATACCAATTAAATCTTACTAGATTACTAAGTGAAATATTATTTCACAATTCAATCTCAATTACTGGAGAACTGGAAGTGAGTCTACAGGGCCAGGATCTAAAGAAGTGGGTTTCAGAATTATCCCAGCTCTGCCCTAGCGTGTGTAATGGCGTGCACTAAGTAAAATGTAATTCATTCTAGCCAGCAATTTTCAGTAAGTAGTTAATTATGCTAACATCTGTTCTAGGAAAGCTAAATTTTTAAACACAGCAGAACACTCCTCTACTCTAAACTACTACCACTAAAACACACAAACACACCAAATAGCAGAGTTGAATGCAAAATAATTTGTACCATATGCACGAAAGTCAGGCACTTATTTAAAAATCGTTCCCCACAACATAAACTTATGAAAAAAATGACATTGACATTTGGACAGCAGTTTTAGAAATAGTAGCAAACACTTGTATAATTCACCCTGACTTTAAAAATATTGAAAAATGTTATATATTTATATCTAAGGCTGATGAGGATTTTAAATGCTTGGCCTGCAACCTCAATTGTTTTGAAGCCAAAGATGTAACAACTTTGAAGAAAAGAAGAATTACTCTATATTTGTCAGAATCTACCCAGCAAACAAGCAGCACCACTTGGCTTCCATTACATGCCTGGCTTGGATCCCATAGAATTGAGGAGTGTTGGAACCAAGAGGGGAAAAAAATTAGAGTACTTAGGGACGCTGAGCCAAACTCTTACATAGTATTTGAAATGCTGTGGTAAACACGAAATTACTTTCGGCTCAAAAGATTGGTGCCAGTTTTTTTCCTCTTTTTGAAAAAATAATAAAATACACATAAAGGGACTTAGCCAGAGACTTAGCATGCAAAATCTGCCAACTATTAGATATGCTCATTGGGGGAGCAATACTAAATTCTTAATTCAAATGAAAAAAAAAAAAAAAGGACCCTCACCTTTGGTATGCAGAAGCAAAGAGAGACTAAATTAAGAAGTTTGACACAAGGACATCAAATCGCTAATTCTAGCCTCTCTCCCTGAAAAATACCCGCAAGTTACTGTTTCTCCATGACTCCAGAAATAATCAAAACAGTAAAAATTAAACGCACAGGAAGTGAACACAAAAGAGCTCCACAGAAAACCAAATGGCTCATCTGTTGATACTATTGCTCATTGCTCGGCCAACCAGTCGTCTGGGGCTGAATTTTTGACTTTCTGCCAGGGCTTTAAAATCAGCCACCTTCCAGCCAAAAGGCTGTGGAATGCAGCCAGGACCACCTATGGAAAGTGAATTACAGCACCTTATAATTTACTACCTTGGCTGTGATCTTTCATAAAGCCAGCATGGAGGGCGAAGCAGCTCTGTGTGGGAAATCTCAGCCCTCGTGGAGGCCCCGAAGGCTGCCCTGGAAGAGCTGCGGGGGTAGGCTGACAGAAAGGTGGACAACTGGCTCCATTTTATGAGCAAGCTTGGAACACACTTGCATTAAAATTTTAGAGTTAAGAATACCCCAAACATTTTCTAGAAGAAACAGTCAGAGGCTTTGTTTTAAAGTACTTATTCCACTCTATAAATTTCACACATTTGTTATTTATAATTTATTATCAGACATTTATTATTTATGAATTACAGACATCTACTTTTATCAATATTGTCAATAATAATAATAAACACAAATACTATATTGATTGCATATACAGTTTACAAAGTAGTTTCACCCACTTGCCTCATCTAATCCAAATAATAAACAGGGATAGTCATTATAATGACTCTCTATGGCAGATACAAAAGATGGGTGGTCACTTGACCTGTGGTGGCATAGTGCATAAAGTGTCGACCTGGAATGTTGAGGACACTGGTTCAAAACCCTGTGCTTGCCCGGGGAAGGCACATATGAGAAACTTCCCACTTCCAGCCCCCTCTCCCTCTTTCTCTTTTTCCTCTCTCTAACATCAATAAATAAAATCTTTAAAAAATATATATGGGTTTTTTTGTCCCACCAGTAAGCAGCAGAGCAAAGACTTAAACCCCTGACTTGATATCCAGTACCCCTTCCAATATACCGCAATGCCTCTCACTTGCACTCGCCCATTTCTTTATTCACTCTCTCCAGTCACCTGAGAGATAGTGAATGGAGCAGAAGGAAGAATGAGGAAGACTGAAGGTTGCCAGGAGAAACCTGCTGAAGCTCCATGGACAAGGCCCTACCTAGTACTGGGCTGGGCTCCACACATAGGGCACCAGCAGGATAGCTTCTCTGCAAGGCACTGCCGCAGAGTGCCAGAAAGACATGGTGAAAGAACAGGCTCCTGAAAATGCACTGACTCACTTGCAACTAATGGCTACTCTCTGATAATTACTGGGGTTCGGGATATAACTTCCAATCCCGGCAGGCCATCTGGGATCTTAACCTAGATGTAAAGCCAGTAGCCGTGGCCACCATCACAGCTGCCTGGCCCATGCAGGTTCGCATTGGATTCGGACAGACGGTAATGAAACAATGGAGCCAAAAACTGTGGGCCATCATCTTTAATCCTAGTTTGCACCCGGCCGGCAAGTAAAAACACACACTGGGCTCCAAAACCCACTCATTCAGTGCTCACAAAGCTACTGACTTATCCGAGTTTCCTAGAATCAAAGGTTTCTAGCTCATCAGCCTTATTCACCTCTGTTCCCATCTCCTCCTCTCTGCACAAACTCTGTACTAACTGGCTTCTCCTTCTGCACTTTGCCATCTTGGCTGCTTCTCTCCTCTCCTCCACATGGCCTTTCTCTGCCCTCTTCTCCAGTATGGGCTCCTCCTAGAACATATTCACTCTTTTTCCGGAACAACATGATCTCTCTTCCTTTTAAAAACTTTTGGCGTGAAAGCCCTTCCCCTCACATATTAACATAATCACCCATCCCAAGCAATCACCTGGGCGACTGGCTTCCAGGTGGGCAGCGCCATCTTTAACAAAGTTATCATAATATATTTTATCTGCCCAACACTAGAAAACATCTGTCTCAGGAACATCTGATAGAAATGCCATGGAAGAATCTATGCCAGATCCTGCAGGAAGAGTAAAGGCCAAATTCACAAGGTAGAGGTAGGTTAAGGGCCCAGTAACATAAGGGAAAGATTCACTCACAAATCAGACAGGCAAACAATGGTACAATCTGACTCAGGAAAAGGAGAGGTCTCCATTTATGGAAACATTCAGGAAGCAACCAGATAGATAAGAGCCTGAACTAAGTAAGTTTTTCTCAGGGATACCAAAATGATAAAGTCTCCTATCATTTTGGGATACTAGGGAATGGAGACCTTATGGTGGCCCAATAAAGAGTTCGTGCAGTTTATTAATTTTTCATACTTTTCATACTCTGGCCCATTTCAGAAAAACAATAAAAATGATAAAAGGAACAAAAATACAGTCCATTCTAAAGGGTCACAAATATTAGTGTTGGACAGTTCAAGCTGAGGCTAAAGTCAAGCAAGGTCCATTAACAACTACATATCTGGAATTTCACAAATGCCAGGGTTAATCCCGTCCCCTTTCTTGCTTTTTCAAAGAAAAGGTAAGGCCTTATCATTTTAAATTCTCTAGAACTGGAGGTAAAGGTCATTTGGAGGTTGAGGGTAAACTAGAGTTTCAACGGTCACATTCTTAGAAATTATTGGGTTTTTAAAAAACACTGAAATAAAATTAAGATCATTATGCAATTGTTAAATATTTTAATCAGCTCTGGGTTCTAGCTTAAGTGCTACTTCCTTCATTTAATTTGTTAAATGCAGATAATGTACCGGTGTCTCTGGTTTTTGCCAGTTTCCCTTAAGTAACAAATTATCCTCACTTCCCCTAATGCCAATATCACCTAGTCTGTCCTTTCATTATAGCATTCCACTTTATTTACAAACAAGACTAGAAAATTATAAGCTCCTGAGAGGAAGAGACCATGTCTTATTCCTTCTTACATCACCAAAGATAAAGATTTGAACATGCAGATCCCTCAAACCTGAGCTGAACTATATACATTAGAGGTTCTTAATATCATAATAAACACAGTAAGTTATGATTGATTTACTTGTTAGGAAATTAACTTATATCAAACACTTATTTACTTAAGAGACACCTATTTACTTTTATCAAACATGTAGTAATCACCACAAAGAAATGCCACAGTGAATTTGACCCATGGCCTGCCCACATCAAAGTACAACTAAGACTGGCATTCAGAAAGTCTGGGAGAAAGCCATGGCCCCCCTTCCTTGATCCCAACCTCCCAATGTTACACATGTGCCCCATTGAGGCTCATTTCCAATTATGATGGTTCTTGCAGATCTGTGTAAACCTATACATAAAATGAATACTAGATTTTGAGGCTCCAAATAACTTCTCCTAAACTGGAACACTACCATACCAATCCACAGGGGGGAAAAATAATAAATTTACACATCAAAAGAATGTGTATGAGACAGACAACAGGCAAGCAAAAACATGGCAATTTTTGAAAATTTTCTCCCCAAGGGTTTATAGTTAATGTAAAAATATGGAAGCATGTTTAGATAACTACTCTTTAGCCTATTTCCTGAAGGTTGAGGTTCTCAAAGATAGGATTTGACAATTATTTATCCTATTTCAGCAGGGCCCTGAAGGGATCAAGGCCTGCATGAGAGAAATAAAAGAAGAGATGAAATGTGCATCTCTTAGCCTTAAATGTATATAATCAGTGGCTGCATATTTGAAAACTTTATGACAAAATCCATATTCTTCAGAACACTCAGAGGAAAAAAAGTGACCATCGCATTAATATCTTAAAACAAGTCCTACAAGGGAGAAAAGCAAGCACCGCCTTCTAAAGGCATCAAATCCTACTTTTAAGATCAAATCTACAAAACAGGCTCACCTAGAAACCTGGGCAAAGGGACCTTCTGCTGCATGTATGTTCTATTTACCCAGCAGTTCTAAATGAGTTTTTCTTTCTGGTTCAGTGAGTTACATAGGAAGGTTCTGGAAGAACTAGCAGAGAAAAGCAGTGGAAGACATCTGGTGTTACAGGCACTGTGGAATATAGCAGGAGCATCAGAAGTCTTGAGATGGAGCTGCTCTGCCTATGGAGTAGCCCACTGCCTCATTACTTCAGGAATAAACTCACTTGCACTTTAAACTCTTAAAAAAATACGTCTTGAGATGACACATGGCCCTGGCCGGTTGGCTCAGCGGTAGAACGTCGGCCTGGCGTGCGGGGGACCCGGGTTCGATTCCCGGCCAGGGCACACAGGAGAAGCGCCCATTTGCTTCTCCACCCCAACCCGTCCTTCCTCTCTGTCTCTCTCTTCCCCTCCCGCAGCCAAGGCTCCATTGGAGCAAAGATGGCCCGGGCGCTGGGGATGGCTCCTTGGCCTCTGCTCCAGGCGCTAGAGTGGCTCTGGTCGCAACATGGCGATGCCCAGGATGGGCAGAGCATCGCCCCCTGGTGGGCAGAACGTTGCCCCTGGTGGGCGTGCCGGGTGGATCCCGGTCGGGCGCATGCGGGAGTCTGACTGTCTCTCCCCGTTTTCAGCTTCAGAAAAAAAAAAAAAAGAGAGATGACACACGGAGCTTCTGAAAGATGACAAGTAGATGCAGTTGTGACTGAAGAGAAATGTTATTTAAGAAGAAGAATTTGGAAGCCCTACGATTTATGTGGGATGTAAGTGAGAAAGAGAAATCAAAAATATATCACCAAGTTCCTTGCACCAGCAGCAGATGGATAATAATGTTATTTTGCTAGGAGAGGAATCAAAGGAAAATGAGCGATAAAACATATTCCAGGTAGAATATGTACAAACTGGAGGCATACAGCTTGTTACAGAGCTCAGTTTGCATTGAGGGGAGCAGGTTACAGATAAAAGCTCAAATATGTGAATATTTAGGATTTGGAAGAGGAATTTAATTTATTCTAGGTAGTTCCATTGTTGCAAGTTCTAAGGAAGGAACAGCGATATCAGTCAAGTCTGATGGTCCAGTTAACCTGGCCGGTTGAAAATAATGAGCTGCCCACACCTGTGTGAATTAAGGTGCTCCCGTTGGTAACACCTGGTGAGTGCAAACAGTGCAGCGGACACCCGAGCACTGATGCAGATGGAGCTACTGGACAGCGTGTAGGCAGGGCCTTATTCATCATTAACTTTCTACGAGCACTCTTCAGACATTTGGAGCTTCAATTCTGGTCCACAAATCAGACTGCAAATTGGGAGGCGAAGAATCCTTGTGGAATGAATTATCCCAGGGATCAGGCGTGCCGAGTTCTAATACTGGGCATGCCACCAACCAGGCAAATGATTCCACCAATCTTGGGCCCCAGTTCTGTCAACCGTAAAGGCAATATTTTAACTGTCAGACATTTCTAACTTAGAAATTTTATGACTCTAAAGAGAAGTTATATACTCTAGTTATGGTTAAAATCATTCTTTTAAGACTAAAAATATCTCTTTAAATTAGGGTCAATTTCTATGCCAAGAATAGAGGCTGCCAAGCCTTGTTCATGTAAGTTCCTTCTCCCCCTCATTTTTTTTTTTTTTTTGTATTTTCGCATCTATTAGAGGAAAAGACCTTAATAATCCTATTCTTATGTTGCCATTAGGGGTCAGAATGGGCTCTGGAGTGTTTTCTATCTACCAACTGGTGAAACCAATGAATTGTTCCAAAAAGTAAAGGCTAAACAGCCAACTGTAAAACTTCCTACTGATGCATTCAGCATGATGAAGTATTCTTCCACAATATGCACTATAGGAAAGTGAATCTAATCCAATCACAAAGAAAATGTTTAGGGATGAAAAAAACTCCCCCAAAACCATTTCCATTCTAGCCTCCAGCCAATGGCCCATGCACTCACAGTACAATACAACACAGACATTCCAATATAATGAAATAATGTGGAGCATGTCCAACCTCTATTTTTCAGGATGACAGAAATAAGCTCAACAGAGCTGTCTACTATGATTCAGAAGAAATGGAAGTCGTGGCACACACTGCCCTAAAAGATCATTGACAAAATTTGCTAATCAATTCATAACCTGCATCAATTCATTGTATTCATTCAGATTTTTGTTTAAACCACTGGGTTCAAAATATATTTCAAATTTTACCTCGACTACCCTCTACAAAAAGAAAAATAGTCCATAAGGGAAAGCAACTATTAGAATGAAGCTTTCATAAGAAGGGTTCTTTATGTGGCTCTGGACATTTACAAGAACAGAATACAAAACATTAAAAGTGAGGGCTCTAGACTCAGTAATACTTGGGTTCAAGTCCCAGCTCTGTCACTTACTAGCAGGTTAGTTGGGCAATTTAAATAGCCTCACAAAATACCAGTTTTTTCTTTGAAAAATTTTACTAAGGGTACCAATTGCACAGGTTGGTTATAAAGATAAAATAATAGAAAGAGCCTACTACATCTCCTTGCACACAGTGAGGCCTTCATCAATGTTAAATTTTTTATTTTATTTATTTATTTTTGGTGACAGAGACAGAGAGAGGGACAGATAGGGACAGACAGACAGGAAGGAGAGAGATGAGAAGCATCAATTCTCCGTTGCGGCACCTTAGTTGTTCATTGATTGCTTTCTCATATGTGCCTTGACCGGGGGGCTACAACAGACTGAATGACCCCTTGCTCAAGCCAGTGACTTTGGGCTCAAGCTGATGAGCCTTGCTCAAACCAGATAAACCCGCACTCAAGCTGGCGACCTCAGGGTTTCGAACCTGGGTCCTCCACATCCCAATTTGATGCTCTATCCACTGCGCCACTGCCTGGTCAGATCAATGTTAAATATTGGTAACCACAAGACTGCAAGTAAATGCAGACAGATAATCTGGTGGGAGTTGGTGACATCATCTCTGCTCTCTGTCTCATCTTCTTCCCCCTAGGGTGTGTTAATCCCAAGGTCCTAGAAGGACTGAATTTTTGGACAAGGGTTTTCCTTGTCTTTCAGTGAATAGATCCTATAAGAAGAAATGATTCTATAAAAATTTTAACTTGAACATCTAAGATGTCTTTTTCTGAGAAATAGCCCAGGGATTCCCTGATCAGACTGTTGCTTGAGGGAACAAAGAATTAGCCCTTGTTTTATCCTTAGTGAAATAGGATAATAGTTTTTCACAATTATGCTTATAAATTATTATAAAATAATTACATGAGTCTTCCTTAGTCTTCCCCCTCCCCCTCCCTAGAGATAAAGAGAATGCTGGTTGTACTTGTTTTGTTGCATGCCCACACTTGCCTCCCAGTGAGGGTTCAACTATTGCTGGATGGATTCTTTGGGTTTTCATAATACATAATCAAGAGAAAGGGAATAGCTAGGAGAATGGACTTGGCTGGAAGAGGTCAACATGTTTTTAATAAGGCCAATATACGAAAATAAGATAACAGGTGTAAAAACTTCATACAAACTTTTGGCAGGATTTATTTCATTAGCAGGTGACACTGAGACATTAGAAAGAATTGACAAAGGCACATGAGGATTATGGGGCTAGGCTAGACTGTATAAAGTTAGAGCAACAGCCACATTAGATCATCATCTTATTTCAGTATTTTATTCAAAGCCTGGGCTCCTCACACTCAGAGAGCTACACTTGCCAACTCCATTTTAGAACTCCTAGCTGCCTTGCCACCATCCATCTATTGCAGGGTTTCTCAACCTGGGTACTGCTGACACTTTGGGCAGGATAGCTGCCGTGGGGGCTGCCTAGTGCATTATAGGATGTTTAGCAGCAGCTCTTGGCTTCTACCCACTAGTTGCTGCTGCATCTTCCCTCTTCCTCTAGCAAGAAATGAAAATCGCAAATGTTTCCAGACATTTCCAACTATCTCCTGGAGGGTAAAACTGTTCCTAGTTGAGAACCCCTACTTTTTCCTAACAACCCAGCCTTAGGAAAAAAAAATCATACCCCATTAAGCCATTATATGACACTTTTTTTTCAGAGTTTGCAACTACAAGGATTCCAAGTTCTCAATAATCCATAACCATTAAACGTTATCTACATATTGGACTGGCTTTATCATACTGTCATCTACAAATTATAAATGATTATAACAGGCACCATTTGCTGGATATTTGTTATGTGCCAGGGATTAGGTTAAGGGATTTAACTGCATTGATATCCATTCTTACACAACAGAGAGTGGTAGATAATATCTACACTTATTGAGATGGGTGAGTAAAATGAGGCTCTGAGAATGTAAATAACTCATCCAAGGTCAACAAGTAGTTGAACTGGGGTTTGAACTTACATCTATCTGAGCTCAGAATTTCTCTTTCCCTTAGACCACACTAGTTCTCCTACTGAGAAAAATCAATGCAGAAATATACAGAAAATGCATTTGCCATAAATTATATGAATTAAAATGGTGAGACACTGTATAGACTGTTCTAGAACTCACTGTTCTCTGAATAACCTGACCATCAGCAACATGGATGCTTTTGCTCTAACGACACTCACTAATAAGCTGATTTTTGAATTATGGACATTCTACTAAAAACAGGAAAATGGTGGCTTCCTCTCTGTAGAAACAACAAGCTGTAGCTAGTTGCCATGGTAGCAGAAGTAAACTTAATCCTGACTGGAAATACAGTCACCAGATAGGAACAGCAAGTATGGTAAGGAGTCTAAACTAGATAAGGGGTACTTTTCAACTGGAAAAGAGAAAGTCAAAAGAGAGATACAATAGTCATCTTCAATTATTTGAAAGGTCAACATCTAACCGAATGAGGAAGAGCACAAACTAGATTATTCTAAAAGAAAAATTCCGGATTCATAAGTGGAAACTACAGTGTGGTAATAGAGCCAGTTTTCCACTGGATGATAAGAAAGAACATTTAAATCATCATAGTGTTTCAACTGAACTGGATTGAAAAATTAAACAAGCTGTCTAGACAGCAACTCACTACTAGGATAAAAAGGTGATGGCTAAAGAATCGTCTCCGTTGGGAGACCCCAGTGTGGGTGAGGTTGGACCAGACAAATTTATAGACCCCTTATAAAACAATTTTTCTAAACAATTGAAAAACTTTAAATTCCTATTGAAAACAGACAAATGGATGATGGGGGACATCGGGGTATGCACTGGGCAGAGAGGGACTACCGATAGTAGCTCATCAACATAATAGGAGTGGTATACTCCAATCTTGCCTGGGTAGAAAATATCATTTAGGTGAGACAGACATAAGAGAGAAGGACCTTATGGGGATTTATTCCCTTGTGTTCTGAACAGATGACCAAGGGATAGGGCAACAGAGGTAAAAAAGAAAAAAAAATTAAGAATCAAGGAGCTCTGCCATGGCCAGGTGGGTCAGTTGTTTGGAGCACCATCCTGGTATGCTAAGGTTGTGGGTTCGATCCCCAGTCAGGGACAAAGAAACCCTGAGACATTATAACACCTCTTTCTTGGGCTTTACAGCCACTTATCATTAGTTTGACTTCAAAACTCCATGTAATTCTTTTTTTTTTTTTTTTTTTTGTATTTTTCCGAAGCTGGAAACGGGGAGGCAGTCAGACAGACTCCCGCATGCGCCCCACTGGGATCCACCTGGCACGCCCACCAGGGGGCATCGCTCTGTCTCGACCAGAGCCACTCTAGCGCCTGGGGCAGAGGCCACGGAGCCATCCCCAGCACCTGAGCCATCCCCAGCGCCCAGACCATCTTTTGCTCCAAAGGAGCCTTGGCTGCAGGAGGGGAAGAGAGAGACAGAGAGGAAGGAGAGGGGGAGGGGTGGAGAAGCAGATGGGCGCTTCTCCTGTGTGCCCTGGCCGGGAATCGAACCCGGGACTTCCGCCTGCCAGGCCGACACTCTACCACTGAGCCAACCGGCCAGGGCTAAAATTCCATGTAATTCTTAGAAGAAAATAGACAAGCATGCAGCTAGGGAATACCTAGAGTAATAGTTGACTAGCCCTCTCCTAAATACTGGCATTGCCTTTAATTTCACTACCTTTGATTTACTGTCAACCAACAATTCATTATAAAGCATCTCACCACTAGATTCATGAAACGGAGAGAGGAAGGCTATCCTGGAACTTTCCTCTTAGAAAACCAAACACATTGTAAACTTGCAGGACCTGTCTTGGAAAACAAAATTATTACAGAGTCAACCTCTGCTAAAGCACACAATGTCCCCTGTAAAAAGGAGGTGCTAAAAGCGTAATGAGTTCAAAAAAAAAGTTACACTGATTCATCTTTCCACATTAAATATGAATAATACTTAAGAGAAATTTCCCTATCTCTTCATCTCTGGGGCACTCAAAACATTAACAGTCTCATTATTTTACACAACACCCATTAAGTGGATACCAAAGATTATTATCCTCCTTTGATTTCTAAGAAGGCAACTATAGAAAGATTAAATAATAAGTTGTCCCAGGTTGTTCAGTGGTTTGGGATGCTTGAAGTTTTCCATTCACTGCTTATTTTTGGGACTTGGAACTAAAAAGTGATTGAATCTTGTAAACACCTAAGCCTTTTTTTTTTTAAATCTCGTCTCCATTTCTCACATATGCATTAAACTTTCATCATCTAAGCACAAATCCACCATGCACATCCTGGACAAGGATTTCTTACAAGACTAGCACCATGTCTACAGGAAGCCTGGTACCTCACCAAATTTGGTTTTCCATCAGAATTGACCTACTCCTTTATCAAGTGAAGTGAGTTGATTCTCCCTGGCTGTGTCTGGAAAATTTTTAACCCCTTGATTAGTCATTAACAATTGGTTTAACTCAGAAGAGACAGAGGACAAAATAATGGTAGTTGAAAAAAATGCCTCCATCATTCTGATTACAAAAGGAGGCATGATTAACGAAGTTCCCTTTGTGTCCAAGCTCCATTCTGAAAGCCAAAGAAAGAGCTCTCCACCCCCCTTTTTTGATAGCTGAGTCTTTTCCTACTTGTCTCATCACCCACACAATCTGTTCATGGCCCAAAGAGACAATCCAGCCAGTCTGTGGAGAGTTCCTAAAACATTTATGTCATGAAAGCAGAGAGGATGATCAGGACCTCGTCTTGACAAAGGATGATGGGACATTCAGCAAAAGGGTTCACAAGGAAAATACAGACAGAGGCCCTAGGCTGAATGAAGGTTGCCCACAATGTCTAACACAGTGCTCATCCTTACGGGTATTTATGAACCTTCTGGTCAATGTACTGACACCTTCAGGTTTTGTCCCCAAAACTCCACAGCTTTTAGAACAGAGGGTTTGTTTTTTGTTGTTGTTTTTTTTTTAAGTGAACAAGTTAAGGAAGTCCAAATCACTGGTTTAAGGAAACTTCAGTTTCTCAAGATCTTTAAATATGAAAACAAGTGAGACAAAGATTCTAGCTCTAACTCAACCACCATATGGGTTGTGTTAAGGCATATAAAAATACATTAAATTCTCAATTAATATTACCTAATATTTTATCATATGATGCTCTGTTTTATTAAAGATAGTATTATATATACCCTGCCTATCTACTCAGTTAAAACAGTGCCACCTTACTTGTCTTTGATGCATTACAAAAGGTAAGAGCCCTCATACGCAACATCTTATTTAAGCCTACAGATCTATGGTAGCTTATTGAAGAGATACTAAAAGCAAACCAGGGCTCATAACTGGCATGTAATAGATGCCCTGAGATCTCAATTCATTAATTTCAGATCCGATGCCTTCCTTCCATAACACCACAGCTGGGCAGATTATCATGTCTGTGCCTCTTTATCTTCCTCAGAATTTAGCAAAGTCTAAACCATACCTTAATCACCATATAAACAAATTTCTAAGCTATAGGTAACCTAAAGACTCAGGATTTACTTTAACACCTTTACAAAAAAAAAAAAAAAAAAAGAAAGAAATTGGTGGAAAATGCCTACATATTTGGCCTTGAGAAAGACACACTCTTTTGTTTTTATTTGCCAAGGGAAAGCATGACCATCTCCACTTAGCAAATAATAAAGGTAAGAAGAGGCAAGAGAGATTGAATGATATGTCTAAGGAGATTAAAGAGGCTAGAGCCAGATCTCCAGATACTCCACTAATGGCTTTTTCTATTAAGCTCATTTTTAATTCAATGTTTTGAATAAGGTGAATCTTCTCTTGGATCATGCACGTTAAATTGTGTTTCAAATGACCACCCAAAACTTCAAAGGCCCAAGCCAAACTCGCTAATTCTTCAAAAAAGAAATCTTCTTATCTGATCTAAAAGCTGCTTAGAACATTTAGACTATTTCACCCAACTTTGACCTTAACAACAAACTGTTTTATTTTTTTTACCTTATCTCGCCAGTCAAATATAAGTTGCGCAAAGGCGAGATCCATGTGTGCACTCCTTGTGTAGCCCATGACTAACCTAGTTCAGGAATGGTAGTAATGTGGACTGGCTCATTTTTCATTCTGCCTCACAGACTCCTGGATGTCCCAAAGAAATCTCAAGCCATCGCAACATCTACTAAGTTTTCCAACCATCCTCAGAAATACTGCTCTGCTTAGGTAGTCATTAAAGCTTCTTTTGTGCCTTCAAGAATTTCATTTTAGATGCTGGATATCCTGTTGCCATCTATTTCACATAGAGATCCAGCTCAGCAGGAGTACATGTCTGAGTAAGCTTTGTTTCAAAGCCAGCAGCCTGGACTAGTTCCAGGAATTGTCACTAATGAATTTCACCAGCCACTAGGTGCTCCAACAGTGGTACAATAAACACACACTCCATCTCAACCACTGCTCCAGTTGGAAGAACTGTGCCTAACTGAGGTCAGCCTCCATAGCTGATTTTATATTTTAATTGTTACAGAAGACCTATTCTGTCAAACAAAAGCAAATTCTCCAAATACACCTTCCACAATATACTAGTAGTCTCTATCAACCTATCTTTAATCCAAAAACATAGTGGCAAGTATATAAGTCAGGGGATATCCTGATTGGATATATCTTTGGGTTGCAACAGAATGAAAACCATGCTCAAAATTGCTTGAACCAAAATTAATGCATCATTTAGTAAGGAGAAGCAGAAAACTGTTCAGAGTCAGTGCAATATTTAGATAGAGGTTATTTTGAGAAATCAAGTTTTGTCAATAGATCTTACTAAAATAGAAGGAAGAATTCTCCCTTCTATTTTATTAGTTTCATTTTAAAGTTTCATCGGAAAGCTTCCAGCAGTTCCAGACTCATATTATCACGGTTCAAGTTCAGTAAGGAGGAGAGGACACCTCTTCCTGGTAGCCTCCACCCAAGCCTCGGAATGTATGCTGATTAGACTAACTGAAGCCACATGTCCACTGTGGTGTGGTCACATGCCTATCACTGAAGTCAGAGGTGAGGATGCTCCTGAATTACACAGACTGAGAGTGGGGAAGGGTCCTTCTACCAACAGACTTTGGCTGTATCATCCTCCCCAGTAATGCCTCTTACCTGATCTCTAAGAAGTGTATTACAGTGATGATCAAATTTGAAAATAGTATATGAAAGGAAGGAAACAACCAGGAAAGTCACAAAAAAATATAAATCACCAGTAATCATATGAAAAACAGGTTTGCCCTCACCAGTAAAGAAATGAAAATTAAAACAAAAGGATGCCTGACCAGGTGGTGGTGTCATAGATAGAACATCAGACAGGAACGTAGAGGACCCGGGTTTGAAACACCAAGGTCGTTGGCTTGAGCACAAGTTCATCTGGCTTGAGTGTGGGTTCACCAGCTTGAGTGCGGGCTCACCAGCTTGAGCATGGGGTTGCTGGCTTGAGCCCAGAGGTCGCTGGCTTGAGCCCAAAGGTCGCTGGCTTGAGCCCAAAGGTCCTTGGCTTGAACCCAAGGTTGCTGGCTTGGGCAATGGGTCACTCACTCTGCTGTAGCCCCCTGGTCAAGGCACATATGAGAAAGCAATTAATGAACAACTAAGGAGCTGCAATGAAGAATTGATGCTTCTCATCTCCCTTCCTATCTGTCTACCCCTATCTGTCCCTCTCTCTCTGAATCTTTATCTCTGTCTAAAAAAAAAAGAAAGGAAGGAAGGAAGAAAGAAAGAAAGAAAGAAAGAAAGAAAGAAAGAAAGAAAGAAAGAAAGAAAGAAAAGGATATTCTTGGTACATTGGAAAAAATTATAAAAGTAATGCTTGTCCTGATCAAGGAGAGGGTTGTCCTGAAACAACAAGGTTGTGGGTTCAATCCCTGATTAGGGCATATATAAGAATTAACCAATAAATGTATAAATAACTGGAACAACAAATCGATGTGTTGTTTTTTTTTTTAAAGTAATGCTTGGAACTAGTTAAGATGCAGTGAGATCTGAATACTTCAAGACTTGACTAATAGGGTATATGGTGGTTATCACTGACCTGAAAGGAAAGTTGGCAATTATTATCAAAGTCTTAAAAAATAGGCATGTCTTTTGACCTATGATAAATTCACAGAAGTGAAATTGCCAAAAAAATAATTAAGGGTATGAAAAGATTTTACTATAAAGAAGTTCCCAGAATGATTATCATATAGCTTCCAAACTAGAAGTATAATCAAGAGTTTAGGTAGTAATTTAATTATGGTACATCCATTCCAAGTGTTATTATACAGACACCAAGAATGACCTTTTGATGCATATTTATTGACATGACTTAGATAAAGGAGAGAGCACACCACAGAAGAATTGATATTGGGAGGTATCATAACAGCATCATTCACTAGCTGACACTGGTAAATTAGTTTCACTCTCATCTTCTAGACACTCACTGGCTCCTTCTTTCAGATTTATCATGTGTTCTAAAGACTCAGATTATGCCCAGGATATGATCAAAACATCTAGCCAATCTCAGCAGGCTAAAACTTGTTCCTTCTAAGAGATATTCTTTACATATTTAGCAACTATTTACGGGAGTAACTGAGTGCTACATGGGGAAGGTAAAGAAAATGGACCACAGATGGCATTTCTTTGCCTTAGAAAATAGCTCAAAAAATAATGGATGGTTAACATACAGTGACTTCTATAGCAAATAATTATATATATTTTTAAAAACTAGGCTTTTTTTCCTGTTCCTTATTCTGTCATGGAGCAATTGATCTCCAAATCTTCAGAATAATTCTCACCTCAAATGAATCAATTACCTTCTCAAACAAAACTAACCACAAACACAGCCATTCTCTATTTCAGTTTCCATAACTTTAAAATGTGAATATCCCCAGTGAATTGGCTTCTCTTAGAGTGTTGTTGGTATCATAATATCGAATGAAGTGATTTCCATGAAAGTGCTTTGGAGAAGGGTAAAAAAGCACTATCCAAGAGTGAGGAATCAAAATATGACTTCATTACCTAGATGTAACAGATACTTAACAAAGCATTTGAAAGTTCATGTCAAGCCTTTGGCTCCACCATAACCTTCACGTTCTTTTCCTATAGACATTCTGAAAACCAGATGTTGGTCTGTCAAGTTTCCCTGCAACAAAAGGACAGGCCCGCTCTACTTTCAAATTGGTCAAACCCCTGGCCAGGAAGCTCAGTTAGGTTGAGCATCATCCCAATACACCAAAATTGTAGGTTCGATCCTCGGTCAGGGTACTTACAAGAATCAATTAATGAATGCATAAATAAGTAGAACAAAAATTTGACGTTTCTCTTTCTCTCCTTTTCTCTCCCTAAAATCAGTCAATAGAAAAACAAAACACCTTTTTTTTTTTTTTTAATTGGCCAAATACTGGTTACGGTGTTTCCAGCTATTGAAACATAGGTAATTAAATAATAAAGGTAGGGGGAGCCAAAAATATTCCTAAGAATAGACAGACTGGGGCCTGAAAAGGGCAGTGGCATGAAGAAGTAGAGGAATTAATGGTTTTTATATTATCTCATTCAAGCCACAACAGTTAAAATGTCTAGATGTAAACTTCAGAGAGTGAAAATTCTTTTAGAATTAGCAAACTGTACTACTATTAGCAATAGTTTCTAGCCCCTCAATTATCTTTTGAAAGGAAATCAATGCTCTAAAAAACAGAAAAAGGCTGTTTCTTGGTAGGGTTGTGCTTCTCTGAACTTATGTTGGTTTCATGTACTTTCATTGTGTTTCTTCTACAATCTTTCATTTTGAAGAATGGTCAAGTTAAAATACAACATAGATGGGTCAATAATAAGTACATTTAAGTTCTTAAATGCCCTTCTTTTTAAACCCCCACCCAAATTACATCCTTCCTTTGAGGATATTTACAATCCTCCATGACACATGCTCTATACCTTCTTGGTTCAAGGAAAACACACCTACAGCATTTCAAATTAACTACTGACCCTTATTTTCACACTATAAACAAACCCTTTTCAAAATCTCAATTGCATTGTGTCCACATTGATTAAAGCTTGAAGCCTGGTGACCTCATGTGGTGTTAACTTCTCCCATGCACCAACAGCATTCTGCCTTTCTACTCAATTACCCCCTTTGGTGCCAGAGGATCGCTACCCAATGAACATACACAATAGATTTCTGCTTCATTACACTAACCAACAGCAGGATAGAAATAAGCAGAAGAGGAATAAACAAGCTAATTTATCATGAGGACAGAGCAAGCTTTCACCGGTCTCACCACGGAAAACTTCAGTGGTTAACAGGAATATCAATATTCTGGGGGTAATGTTTATGATTTTATAGATTATGGACAGAGCTGCAATAGAACCTCAGTAATTAAAGAATTCTGCAGATTATCAGGTGTGAACAATGTGTATACAAAATCCATGCCTTAAAAAATTCTTACACAAAAGCCACTGCATAATTATTTTGGGAAGCACAACCCAGAGCTTCGGCTAATATGGCCTGACACCCTAGTAATTTTCCCCAAGTGTTAGCCCTAACTGTGGGGCCCCTCTTATTCATCTGTGACAAGATGTTCAGGAGAGCCCCAGCCTCTTTGTGAGAAGGATCGGGATGCTCCCCTTCATTGGCATGGCAAGGGCACAGCGGCTGATTGAATTAACAACTTTGGAGGGCTTCAGTCCCGGTTCCCAGACATTAGCACCATCATCCAGAACAAATTAAAAGTCTCACAGCAATTAAGCAGATTTTGAAAATGAATTTCCCATGGTTCAGTGGTTCAACAAGCAATCGTGATTAAAGTATAGAGAAGAGTTTGGAAGGAGGAGAGGAGGAACTGACTGTTGAATTTCTAAAATAGATACACAATGGTAGAGGCATAAACAATAAACTTCCAAGCTCTGCTAACTAGGCTGTTACGGTTCTTTCATATAAAGTCACAACTATGCAGTCACAGAAAATGAAAGACTAAAAAACTATGGACTTGTTGTATTAAAAAGATAAATTTCAGGAGGACTATTTTCTTTGGTTTTAATTCCTTTAACATTATTTTATTCTTTTTCAAAAACATAAATAAAACTTGGGAAGGGATGAAAATGCATGTCACTAGTTACCAGATTTTAAATTTACACAAGCAATCTGTGCCCTGGCTCAGTTGGTTTAGAGCACTGTCCCAAAGCACAGAGGTTATGGTTTGATCCTTGATCAGGGCACATATAAGAACAGATCGATATTTCTCTCTCTCTATCTTTCTCTGTCTCTCCTCTTCCCCCTCTCTCTAAAATTAATGAATAAAAATTTTAAAAAAATTAACATAAGCAATCTAAACCTGACTCTAGATCCATCTGCATCTCTGAACCAGTATAGCCAGATTGAGAGCAGCCACAGAACCTGACAGGCCAGCCTCCTAAAGGACTCCAGGCGATTTAACTTCAGAAACTCATTTCTGTGTTAAAAGAATAAGACTAATAATAAAAAAGTAACTAGGCTATTCGAAGTGTTTACTTTTTGCCGGGCACTGTGCACTTAATATCTCAATTCATCTTTTCACATACTATAACATACTTACTCTTCATGGCAATGTCATGAACATTGCTACTACCATGTTACCCACTTGAGAGTGGAGGAAACTCAGGCTCCGAGATTAATTTGTTAAAGGCCACATTGCCAGCAAGTGGTAGTGCCAAGATTTGTATCCAGTCGTTCTGACCCCAAAGCTCTTGCTTACATTTAGAATAGCAAACTCCCATTTCCAGTGGGTTTTTACCTAGGCTTTAGTGCAGTGGATGAGACCATATAAAAAAATAATCATTATTTTAGAGGGAGGGTGTATGATGACATGTTGATGCTGCTGAGGAAGAAATCCTGTCACCTTTCTTTCAAGCCCCTATTTTCTCTTCAATACCACTGTTTCCCCCTCCCCTTACACTGTGCCAGCTCTGTGTCCCCTTTCCCCCCAACAATCCCACCTCTAGCTGGAAGGTCTGGCTAAGAGAAGTCTCTGTCCAGATTATGTGTTACTGTCCCTTTAGCTTTTGCTTCTTGCCCTTTCAGCTTACATCTGCTTAGATTTCTGTCCTGAATCTCTGCTGGGCTCCACTAGAAAGTCACCAGACCCAGGTTCCTCTTTACCTGGGGGTACACAGGCCACGTGGTATGTTTCAGTGCTGCTTAGGGACCCAGAGGAATGTGTGGATGGATTCATCCTCACCCACCAGATACACAAGCTGAACGCAATGAAATGCAGAAGTGGGTGGGGATTTATGCTTTCTTGTCAAGGGCAGTTATAAAAGCTGGCATCATAAACACATTATTGATCTCTATGAAGAACTATAAATACATCTACAAAATTTTTAGAGGGAACATATTGAAAGACGAGTTGTCCATCTTCAAAAATTTAGAGAAAATTAAACAAACAATACGGTCTTTAAAAAGCACCTAAAACATAGCTCACATGGAGGGCTTTTTTTTTCGTAAACAAACTTTTAAAAATTTTTCCATTGATTTGAGAGCAAGAGAGAAAGGGGAAGGGAGAGAGAGAAAGAGTCAGAGATAGAGAGAGACAGAGAGAAGTATCAACTCGCCATTCCACTTAGTTGTTCCACTTAGTTGTGCTCTCAGTGATTGCTTCTCTTATGTGCCCTGACCAGGAATAGAACCCATGACCCCTGCATGCCAGGACAATGCTTTATGCATGAAGCCACCCACCAGGGTAAGAAAACACATTTACTTCTTAAAGACAATAAATCACAAAGTTTCCAACATCAGTCAACATTCTCATTTGAATATCCAAATCTGCAAACACATATACTAGCCTATGATCCCTTCCTCCCAGCTAGTATGGACAACCAGTCACAGTCAGTTCTCTGCCTTTATGGCTAACTAAAGACCAAATATGTAGATCAGACACAATAGTAATCAGTATAACAGTAGGCATAGGTAATGAAAGACTCCATTAGTTGTCAGGAAACTTCTTGATTCTAATCTTATCCTCTCCCCATGATTTCTTTGGGTCTTCTTTTCCACAATATAATGGGAAAGTCCCTTTAGAAAGTTCTCTTTCTAAAACTCTAAAAATTATATTTTTTTATAAATCTAAGTTGCAAACCATGAAGGTGACACAATCTTTTAAGTTCAAATGAACAATAAGAACCCTCCCCTCATTCAAGTTAGAAAAGAATAGCCAGAATACAATATTATGTATTTCTAGGGCAGATCATTTCAGCTACCTCTGCAATAGGTCCAAAGTGCAAAGCATTTATCTATTTCTTCAACAAATTTTACTAGGCACCTATGCTGCACTACCCTATGGAACCACTGGAAATAAAGGTGAGCAAATCAGACCATCCTTGCTCTCATGTAGCTTACAGTTTTATGAGGGTTATGTTTTCATCTTTATTTTTTGTTTATAACTTCTTACATTAGAACACTATAACTTTAGCTAATATTTCAGAAATAGTTAACTCTTTATAAGAAAAGAAGTCATTTATTTTTTCCCTTTGAATCTTGACTTTCAAAGGTCTTTGTCAATTACACCATTATCTAGAAACAAAGAAATTTCCCCATGGATGATGACTTCAATTTCATGATATAAAAAAGAAAAACAACTGGGATTTACTGTGCAGCGTGGGTGATGGACTAGACCTCTCCCACAAACTGAGTAATATCCATTTAAAAGTTTTGCTAACTGGGCTTACTTATGCTATAAAGAGCCACAGATACTGGCCCAGCAATTTAAGAGGTGAAATTTAAGATTCAAATTAAATCTTGGTGAAAACTATCACTAAACTGGATCAAAAAGTAAGTTAATCAGTCTACTTCACCAAATGTACAAATGACAGCTTCTTGAACTGCTGGCTGGCATGGATGATGCCTGATAGAAGGATATCAAGCAGGGTTGCTAGCTTTCTAATGTAATGCAATCCACTTCAGAGGCAGAAGCAAGCTGACATGGGCCTAGCCAGATATAGGGTAGCAAAAGAAATTTTTTTTAAACCCCAAACTTAAAAAAATTAATTAGTGACTACTTCTAATTCAGGGAAATGGCTAATATATATTGACTGATCTGACACATAGGCTCGGTGACTTCACCTTCTTTCATCTAAACCCTTCATTTAAACAACTTTCCTGTGAAGAAGAAATTGTTAGACTAGGAAACTGAAGTTCAGAGTATGTAAGTGGTAATCCAGGTTATAAAGCAAGTTTAAAAACAAACCAGATCGTGCCTGTCAATCACCATAAAATTAAATGTTAGAAAATGATTGGTTAGAAAGCTGATTGCTGCCTGACCTGTGGTGACGCAGTAGATAACGCGTCCACCTGGAATGCTGAGGTCACTGGTGCGAAACCCCAGGCTGGCCGGGTCAAGGCACATACCAGAGGCAGCTATGATGAGTTGATGCTTCCTGCTCCTCACCCTCTTCTCCTCTCTCTCTCTCCTCTCTCTAAAATCAATAAATAAAATCTTTAAGGAGGCCTGACCCATGGTGGTGCAGTGGATAAAGCGTCGACCTGGAAATGCTGAGGTCGCCGGTTCGAAACCCTGGGCTTGCCTGGTCAAGGCACATATGGGAGTTGATGCTTCCAGCTCCTCCCCCCTTCTCTCTCTCTCTCTCTCTGTCTCTCCCTCTCCTCTCTAAAATGAATAAATTAAAAAAAATAATAAAATAAAATCTTTAAGGAAAAAAAACTTTTTTTAAAAGAAATCTGATTGCTTTGGATGAAAGGATCAGTAAGTTTATCATTGAACAGAAACAATAATGGAAAACCTCAGCCAGCACTATGTTGCTTTATAGAATGGCTATTTCCTCGGAATCCTATGAGAAGCCCAAGTCCTCAAAGGTAACTCTCAAAATTACCATAGCAGTTCTGCTTAGCCAGTAGAATTATTCTAAAGTAAGACGCCCAGAGAGTTAATGGACAGAGCTGGTATCAGTATCTAACCCAAGTCCTAACCTAGAAATATTTATTATGGCCTCAACTTTCTTCCAAAGGGTATTTTTTTTTCTTTTTTCTTTTTCTTCTTCTTTTTTAAAATTTTTTTTCTGAAGTGAGAAGCAGGGAGGCAGAGAGATAGACTTTTGCATGCGTCCAACCAGAATCCAACTGGCATGCCCACCAGGGGGCGATGCTCTGCCCATTTGGGCCATTGCTCCATTGTACCCAGAGCCATTCTAGCACCTGAGGCAGAAGCCATAGAGCCATCATACTCCAACTTTGCTCCAATGGAGCTTTGGCTACCACAGGGGAAGAAAGAGATAGAAAGGGGAAGAGGAAGGGTGGAGAAGCAGATGGGCGTTTCTCCTGTGTGCCTTGGCCGAAAATCAAACCTAGGACTTCCATGCCGGCCCGATGCTCTACCACTGAGCCAACCACTAGGGCTTTATACTTTCTTTTTTAATGTTTATTTTATTGATTTGAAAGACAGATAGAGAGAGATAGAGAGAGATAGAGAAAGAAAGAGAAGCAGCAATCTGCTCCTGTGTGTGCCCTGATCAGGGATCGAACTAGCAACCTCTGCACGTCAGGATGATGCTGTAACCAATTAAGCTATCTGGCCAGCGCTTTCTTTCCTTTCTTCTTTCCTTCTTTCCTTCTTTCCTTCCTTCCCTTCCTACTTTCCCTCCCTCCCTTCCTTCCTCCTTCTCTTCCCTTTTCTTTTTCCTTTCTTCCTTCCCTCCTTCCCTCCTTCCTCCCTCCCTCCCTTCCTCCTTCTCTTCCCTTTTCTTTTTCCTTCCTTCCCCCTTCCCTCCCTCCTTCCTTCCTTCCTTCCTTCCTTCCTTCCTTCCTTCCTTCCTTCCTTCCTTCTTCCTTCCCTCACTCCCTCCCTTCCTTCCTCCTTCTCTTCCCTTTTCTTTTTCCTTCCTTCCCCCCTTCCTTCCTTCCTTCCTTCCTTCCTTCCTTCCTTCCTTCCTTCCTTCCTTCCTTCCTTCCTTCTTCCCTCCCTCCCTCACTCCCTCCCTTCCTTCCTCCTTCTCTTCCCTTTTCTTTTTCCTTCCTTCCTCCCTCCCCCTTCCCTTCCTCCCTCCCTCCCTCCCCCTCTCCCTCCCTTCCTTCCTTCCTTCCTTCCTTCCTTCCTTCCTTCCTTCCTTCCTTCCTTCCTTCCTTCCTTCCTTCCAATAGGTGAGTGCAATAGAGGAGGAAGGGAATTGGGGAATTCTGCTGATATTTATAAAAAAAGGATACAAATACTAATTGAAAGGTAACCTTAGTATCCTTCTGCTTTAGGTCTTGGGCAAATTACCCTGTTTCTTTCTCTTTCATCAACTATTATCCATAAATACCATGTTCACATAAAAGCAAAACTCTGTTCTGTTTAGGCATGTTCAAAAAATGAGACTGGGGACTTTACACTGGCTCACTCATGGAACTGCAAATTCTGTAAAATTAGAAGAAAAGATGACTAAAAGGATACATAAGGTCCAGAGTTGACTGTCACAGCTAAGCCCCTCACAATTCTGAAAAAGCTGATAATTTCTAAGTAGAGGTGAGTTCCAAAACTGATAGCAAGCTGGGGCTGAAGTTGGAACCTATTTCACACAAGCCAGAACTGGCTCAACATAACAGAGAGGAAAGGAATGTGGGGACATGCTTTTTCTACATTTGAGGCATTCTGTTCTCGGGCAAGTTAAAACCCAGCCAATGAGCAGACAAGACATATAGGAACCCAGAGTACAAGGAAGAGAGCCTCCAAAAGTCTTTCCTTGCCTTGAGAGAGGGCTCAACTTAAGTACAGAACCCAGCGTTTAGATTGTGGTAATCTGAAGGCAAGTTATATTAACCAGAAACCTAAAAGTCTAAATATATTAGGGCTAAATCAGAGGATGCTGAAAAGCATAGTGCTTTGTGACTCTGCTTAATTTCAACAAAAAGAAAGGTAGAGGAGGAAGAATTTACAGTATGATACGTGCACCTCTGCAATCACAAAATTATGCTTGTCAGTCATAGTGGCATGCAGCCCTCAACATTTTAAGTCCTATTTTGGTCATTTGAATTTTCTGTTTGCAATTATCTTCAGAGTGAAGAAATGGAAGAAAGAAAAGATAAGCAATTTTGTTGTTGGTGTTGGTTTTTTCGTGTGTGTTTTTGTATGTAAATCAGACCAAAAAATACAGGGCATGCCACTTCCCCTAGACTCCGAATTCCCCTAAGCAACTTCAGAATTATGCTTGCTATAAACATCCCCTGAATGCACACAAGTTAGTCACAGAATTTTGGTCCAAGAAGCTTCAAATGAATCAAGTCTTAAAACTAAACAAGAAGGCGGGTTTTTGGTTGAATTAGTAAGGATCATAGTCATGAGGTGTTTTTTTTTTTTTCAAGTTTTAAATTGACAACATTTTCTCAAGCAAGAGGAAGGGAATGTACCACGCCCTTAACAAGCAAGGAAGGAATTTAGTTTTGTGTTTTAATTCTGTAGTATCCTTGAAAATCCACATAGAACAGCTTAACACTGTGTATCATTATATTGCTCTAAGAATATTAAGTAGGCAAGAAGAATATTAAAAGGCAAGAAGAAGAAGGCAATCAAGTTATTACTATTTCATTTTCAAGTGACAGAAAAGTTAATAGAGCTGCAAGAACTACAAGTGGGTAATTTTCTTGAGTTCGGACAGAAATCAAATCATTTCCATGCTGAAGGAGATACACATTTAGAGTGCTGAGTCTAAGCCAGGGGTCCCCAAACTACGGCCCCGCGGGCTGCATGCGGCCCCCTGAGGCCATTTATCCGGCCCGCCGCACTTCTGGAAGGGGCACCTCTTTCATTTGTGGTCAGTGAAAGGAGCATAGTTCCCATTGAAATACTGGTCAGTTTGTTGATTTAAATTTACTTGTTCTTTATTTTAAATATTGTATTTGTTCCCGTTTTATTTTTTTACTTTAAAATAAGAGATGTGCAGTGTGCATAGGGATTTGTTCATAGTTTTTTTTTTATAGTCCGGCCCTCCAACGGTCTGAGGGACAGTGAACTGGCCCCCTATGTAAAAAGTTTGGGGACCCCTGGTCTAAGCCATAGCTCTGCCTCCAATTCTGTAAACGGAGCCCTTTCTCTTTCCTGGGACTCTGATTCCTCCTTAAAGAGCGTAGGACAAGATGGTCTCCAAAGATTTTTCATTTTTTTTCCTCATTTTTTTAAATGTGTACTCATTTTTAAAGATTGATTGATTTTAGAGCGACGAAGGGAGAGAGAGAAAAACATTCATTTGTTGTTCTACTTTGTTGTGCACTCATTGGTTGCTTCCCATGTGTGCCTTGACTGGGGATCAAACCCTCAACCTTGTGGTTTTGGACAACACTCTAACAGGCTGAGCCTCCCGCCAGGACCCCAAAGCTCTTTCATCTTTACACTTTAATAGTGACAAGCTCCACGTTTGTCATTCAGGCCAAACAACACCAAAGTGTGTGAATACAGTCGCCCAAAAAGTTACATTCACAGCAAATAATAAAACCACTTTAGAGTAGAATCAATTATCATCTCAGTTTATAATGTAACAATGCTGCCAATGGGGTTCCTGGGGTGTGAAATGACCTGCCCATATCACAGAGAACCCAGACTCCTGGGCATCCTTCCCTTTCTCTTTGTCTTCATAATACTTACCACACACTCCTACATTCCTATGGTAAATTGTTCCAACTATTGTAAACTTAGAAATCATGTAACCGGCCCTGGATGGTTGCTCAGTGGGTAGAGCATCGGCCCAGTGTGCGGACATCCAGGGTTTGATCCCCAGTCAGTGCACACAGGAGAAGTGAACATCTGCTTCACATCCCTTCCCTCTCCCCATTCTCTCTCCATTCCCCTCTCTCAGCCAGTGACTAGGTTGGTCCGAGTGTCGGCCTCAGGAGCTGAGGATAGCTCCGTTGATTCAAACATTGGCCTGGTTGGGGTGCATGTGGGAATTTGTCTCACTGTTTTTCCTCCTCACTTAAAAAAAAGGAAGAAGAAAAAAGAGAGAGAAAGAAATGGCATAACTAAGCTCTATCAAAATTATGTGAAAAGCATTTAACAGATAGACTGAGAATAAAAACATGAGGGATTCTCTTAGGTACAAGATGTGTATCCTTTAGGAGAATGGTTTAGACTTGTGTTTTTATTTACTAGTTTTTTGCAATAGTATCTACTATTTGGGAAAAGCTTATTATGAAACCTTCACTTACACCAAGTGAATTAATGTTAGAAAGCAGGATGGAATGACCTGTTTTGTCCTTTGAAACCCAAACTGAGTAATGCTTTAGGTCATTTTCATTCCTTCACTCTCAATAGATTCATGTGTTTGACAAAGTGGTAGTAACTCAAGGAAGAAAAAGAATGGAAAATAAAAAGGGTCATGATTAAGTTTCCTCCATATCTAAGAACAGAGCGGAATTGGATAGTTTCAGAGACTAATCCTCTGAGAATCACATCTCTGGTGGGCCTGGTCCAATGAGACACTCCAACGGCTGTCATGTCCTCAAGATCCTCAAAATAATCATCAAGGACTTAGGAAGAATCTGTCCACATCAGGCTGAGGGTGGGAGCCAAGTAGCTTTTGTGACTTAACTGCTTAACTGAGATCACTGAGACAAGTCATCTGCAGAGTTCGAGCCAAGTGTCTGCCCATGACATGATGTTGCCTTGATATCAGGGGCTCTCACTTTGGGATGGGCTCACCCAGGACTAAACTGGCCCCCAACCAGCTCCCATGAGATAAGACTTATTCATCTGAAGCTTGGGGGAAAAAAATGAGCCAATCACTTACAGACCTGTTTCTTTCTAAAGAAAAATCGTAATGCCTTGCCAAAACAAATGTAATAATTTGGCCTCTTCTTTCAGTTACCTCTGCTTTCTTGGAAATGTGTTTTGTAGATAAACCCTTTGCATTAGTCCAGGGAGTTAACCAGAAGTTTAAGAAGGCCAGCTAAGAAAGAACACACCTTTACTAAGGAATATTAAAAGAATGGTGTAGGAAAGACAAAGAGAAAGAAGAATATTGTACTTGAAGGCCCAGGATTTAAACAGGCATAGCAGACCGACTTCAGTTTGGGGGATAAACGGTGGGTGACATTGGAAGCAGGTTTTGGATATAAAGGTACAAGCTGTGTCCCGGAGATATGGTCCTGTATGTTTACAGAGGCCTAGTTTTTCTTTCCTAATTCCATATCCTACTCCTGTCTCCCTTTTCCATGCCCATATCCCCCTCTTGTATTCAACAGTTATCTTCAGGAACTATTGCCAACTCCAGGCAGCAATGAGGAGGTGAGTAATGTTGACATGTTTTCAAGTGCAGCTGTCAGTCACTCTTTCTTTTTAGGGGTATCCTGGGGTACAGTTTTCTACGGTGCAGCTCCCCACCCCCAGTATGGCCTGCAAGCACTGGTCAACATTTACAGTGGCTAGTATAAGAGGTTAATATATATTTGAAATTGAGATTATATGTTTAGGAACGAACTCGATCTATGATTAGTACCAGTGCAATGATGGAAGCATGTGGTCTGGGAAAAGGATGGAAGCAGAAAAAGGGGAGAGCGTCTTCATCTTCCATCGAGTCTGTGTAGTCCGTTTCATCCTACTCCACCCTCATTTCCCATGGAAATTCAATGGACAATGGGAGGAGAGTGCCATTACACTCAAGACCATGGCTTAGGATTCAGTCAAGGAACAAGAGCTTGAGCACCAGCCCTCTTATTTACTATCCCTGTAACCTCTGAAAAGTTCCTTAAATGTGCCTCAGGTTCATTTGAAAACTGGAGAAAGTATCCATTTCTCTAGGTTGTTAAGATCATTAAATAAACCAATATGCATAAATGCTTTCCATAGTCAATCAGTAAATCCTCAAACAGCAACAAATCATAATAAGCCAAATCTTTCGCTGCTGGTTGGATGACAATCTGATTATTGCTTTTGCTGCTCTACAATATTGAATTAGAGGAATGCGGGGTGGGAGAGAGAGTAGTAAAAGGCTATAAAACCTTAGTATTTTTGTACTCTAGAACAAATGAGTTTCTCTTGTCTGTTTTTTTAGCAATCTTTTAAGATTAGCCCTATTATGAAAAGGGAAATTGCAAAACATTTCATCAAATTTGAGAACGTGAATGCTTCAAGCTACTCTTCTCCACTCTCATCTCCATCCTCAGCCAGGCACTTTCCCTGGGAACTGTCCATATCTGACTCTCTTGTCTGTTAGATCACCATAAGAACAGCTCAGAGAAGACATAGACCTAAATGGAATAGATATGAGCATTTCATGTCTTGAGTCTCCCCATCTGCCACCATCTCTCAGGAGTCTCTGTCAAAACTGAGGACAACAAATCTTTCAATAGAGAAAGTGCATCAGCATTTTTTCCGAAGAACAAAATGTACCTCTTCCTGGTGTTAGCACAGAAGCCTCTAGTTTGAAATGCCCTCATTATTATGCATGGGTGTGAATATAAGCACAAATTATCCTTTGGGGAACAGAATTTTCAGGTTTCAGTGAGAGGCTCTTCCTTCAATTGTTCTACTATCCCTGCCAATTCACACCCTCTAAAACCCTCTCCAACCTCAGTTGACTCCTTCTCTCCTCTTCCTTTGAAGTCCAGACTTACATAACTATATAAATGTTAAAACCACTAACTAGAGAAAACAAAATCAAGTAATCTTCCTTAAAGTACAACACAAACACATTAAGGTTAATGAACAGGCAGTGGATGAGTCATGCAATTATGGAGACTGGTTAGAACTTGTAAGAAATTGGTTGGACTGGTATATGCAGACATATTAAAAGGTGTCCTCCCTTAGCCTTGGCAAGGGCTCTGTTTTGCGATGTTTAGTTGGACTCCATTTCCTTTATTATAATACTTGATATCTTTTCCTTTTTATATGTTGTTACCCAATGATTAAAATCAGAGATTAGCTGTTTTTCTATTGTTACTCATCAAATCTTTCTATATTCAAACCAGTTGTAGTCTGTCCTTGAAGTCAAGACTTTGGGAAGTAGAGGCAGAATCATCTAATAGTTGAGAATTCTGACAATCTCAGCTTTGACCCTAACTAGCTAAGTAATCTTGCGTGCTTTTACTAGGACTTTCTGCATGTCAGTTTACTTATGTGCAAACTGGATAAAACAGTTGGCAAGTCTTTGTGTACATTATATATATAAGATAATGTCTGATACACAGTGCACATTTAACACACGTTAAATATTATTTATATTATTTTATTAAATCATTTATTTTAAGATGAAATATTAATATAATTATTTGATGGTATAATTAATAGGGCTTCTCATTTCATATGTTCTCAAAGTCCCAGTAAATGAGTAACAGTTACCTTAATGCTAAAACCTTATCATAGAAAATCTTCTGCTGGTGAACTTGTATTTAGAAGGGTTTTTCTCTACCTCTGGCTTCTCTAGATCACCCAGGTTTCAAGTCCTCTCTGTCCTAACCCCCAGTCAGCACTGCAGCCCTAACCATTATTTTGGGAACACAGTAGGCTCTAAACATTACTTTGCAAGTTAGGCAAGTGACACACATGAGCTCTAAGCTAAGGACCTTCATATATTCTCACTCTAAATCTCCATAGAAACACCTTTATGAGGAAGATAAGGTAAGAATCTTTCTTTAGTCTACACGGTTTGTTTTTTTTTTTTTAAATAAAGGCCAAGTTATTGCAAAATGTCAGCTAGGTAGGTAGGAAAAGCTTTGAATCTAGATATGGGTTCCAGGCAGGGGACCTGAAAACCTTACAAAGCCTTATATCGCACTATTAGCTCAGGGAAATATTTCTCACCTTTAACAGGGAAAAGGAAAAATTACAACAGAAAGATAGTCTGGCTGTACTGAACAATTAGATGAAAGCATGACTTGAGATTGTTAGCATAAGCATGATTCTATTACAATAACCGAGTAGATAGTTTAGTGGGGGTTTTTTTAGTCAAATAATGTAATTTTAATTATAAAATTTTTTTTTGAAGTTACATAGTATTCCTACAAACCATTTAGATACTCTAGTAGTTAATAAAGAGGAAAAAGGGAAATAGTTTAGTCAGATTTAAAATTTTACAAAATAAAAAGGAGAATCAAATACAGAAAATGTGAACTAACATTTACGAAAGACCAATTAATTAATGCTCTTCAAGATTCTCACTAGATACTGAAACACTGAAGGATCAAAAGTATTTCATTGTTAACATATGCTAAAATGTAATAAATACCACACCAACCTTAAAGCCCAATGTATCAGGGAGCAAACTCTTATATACTCTGCATAACTATAATTGTATTTAATTTTTTAAATCCTGCAACTTCTGCTCTGGCCGATTGGTTCTGTGGTAGAGCATCAGCCCGGCATGTGAAAGTCTCAGGTTCAATTCCCGGTCAGGGCACACAGAAGAAGGGATCACTTCCTTCTCTCCCTCTCTCTCTCCTTGTATCCTGCAGCCATGGATCAAATGGTAGCAAGTTGGCCCCAGGAACTGAGGATGGTTCCATGGCCTTGCCTCAGGTGTTAAAAATAGCTCAGCTGACAAAACAACATCCTGTATGGGCAGAGCATCCCCCAGTAGGGGGCTTGCTGCGTGGATCCCAGTTGGGGTGATTGTGGGAGTCTTTTTCTTCTGCATCCCTGCTTCTCACTTAATAAAATAAATAAAAAATAAAATCCTGCAACTTCTAAATAAATGACAATCACAGAAATAAAACTCACATGAATAAACTATAATTAAAACCACCAATACTTCCCATTTAAACAGCTATAGCCACAATAGTATAGGTCAGGGGTCCCCAAACTACGGCCCGCGGGCCACATGCGGCCCCCTGAGACCATTTATCTGGCCCGCCACACTTCCGGAAGGGGCACCTCTTTCATTGGTGGTCAGTGAGAGGAGTAAAGTACGGTGTCGCTCACATACAGTACTACTTCCGGTGACGTGGGACGGATGCGTCACGGCTCTGGAAGCGCGTCCTATCACTTGTTAGGGCTAACAGTGACAAATATGGATCTGGACATTGACCATCTCATTAGCCAAAAGCAGGACCATAGTTCCCATTGAAATACTGGTCAGTTTGTTGATTTAAATTTACTTGTTCTTTATTTTAAATATTGTATTTGTTCCCGTTTTGTTTTTTTACTTTAAAATAAGATATGTGCAGTGTGCATGGGGATTTGTTCATAGTTTTTTTTTATAGTCCAGCCCTCCAACGGTCTGAGGGACAGTAAACTGGCCCCCTGTGTAAAAAGTTTGGGGACCCCTGGTATAGGTTATACCATTGAAAGGCAGTAGATAAGTCCATATAAAAATTGAGAAAACTCATTATGTATGTGTATGTCTCTCTCTCACACACATACATACATACACATAACAGTCTCAGCATTAATATGTTTACATAGTGAGCTTCTGAAAGAAGAGCACGCCTTCCTAAAGAAACAACTATTGATAATTTGTTAATACTTATTTGTAATTTAAGTTCGAAATATTCTCATTTATGTGTATGTTTAAAACAATGCAATAGTTTTCTATTTATTCAGTCCTTATATTCAGAATCTTAACAGTTTTAGAACAGAGGTGGGAACAGTGACCTGCTTTTTCAAACATTATATCCCCCAGACATGACTAATTTGAAGCTGAGCAAATTGCACATAATGGGCCAGGGATTAGGGTTCAGGATTTTAGTTGCTGCACTCTCCTTTCAGGGCACATGCCCCCCACCCCCCCATCACCCTGCAGCTTCCTCTCCAGGAGCAGCATTCACCAAACATGAAATCAAAGGAAATTTATTTTTTTAATTTTTCTGCAGGCTGATTTTTAAGAAGGATAAAGAAGATTAAGCTATTTTTAAAAAAAAAAATTTCCTGAGCCTGACCTGTGGTGGCGCAGTGGATAAAGCGTCGACCTGGAAATGCTGAGGTCGCCGGTTCGAAACCCTGGGCTTGCCTGGTCAAGGCACATATGGGAGTTGATGCTTCCAGCTCCTCCCTCCCTTCTCTCTCTCTGTCTCTCCTCTCTCTGTCTCTCCCTCTCCTCTCTAAAAAAATGAATAAATACATAAATAAATAAGTTTAAAAAAAGAAAAAAATTTTTTTTTTCCTTTCGGGGGGGGTTCTTTAGATTTTTAAAATGAGTTTTAAATACTGAAGAAACTAGCCACTTAAACCTGACCCGGTGGTGGCGCAGTGGATAGAGTGTCGGACTGGGATGCGGAGGACCCAGGTTCAAGACCTTGAGGTCGCCAGCTTGAGCGCAGGCTCATCTGATTTGAGCAAAGCTCACCAGCTTGGACCCAGGGTCGCTGGCTCAAGCAAGGGGTCACTTGGTCTGCTGAAGGCCCACGGTCAAGGTACATATGAGAAAGCAATCAATGAACAACTAAGGTGTCGCAACGAAAAACTGATGATTGATGCTTCTCATCTCTCTTCGTTCCTGTCTGTCTGTCCCTATCTGACTCCCTCTCTGTCTCTGTAAAAAAATAAAAGAAAAAGAAACTAGCCTCTTAAGAAACCTTTCCAATACATAAGAAAAAAATCAGATGCAAGATTTTATAATGGCTCAGTTTTTACAAAAGCATAGCATAATTCAGAGAATTTCTTTATTTAGAAATTAAATTTAATGGGGTGACACTGATCAATAAAAGTACATAGGTTTTGCCTGACCAAGCGGTGGCGCAGTGGATAGAGTGTCGGACTGGGATGCAAAGGACCCAGGTTCAAGACCCCAAGGTCGCCAGCTTGAGCATGGGCTCATCTGGCTTGAGCAAAAGCTCACCAGCTTGGACCCAAGGTCACTGGCTAGAGCAAGGGGTTACTCGGCCTGCTGAAGGCCCGCGGTCAAGGCACATATGAGAAAGCAATCAATGAACAACTAAGGTGTCGCAACGAAAAACTGATGATTGACGCTTCTCATCTCTCTCCGTTCCTGTCTGTCCCTATCTATCCCTCCCTCTCTCTGACTCTCTCTCTGTCTCTGTTAAAAAAAATAAAAAAAGACTGCCTGACCTGTGGTGGTGCTGTGAATAAAGCATAGACCTGGAATGCTGAGGATCCTGGTTTAAAAAAAAAAAAAAGTACATAGGTTTCAGGTGAACATCTCTATAGCTCAGGGAATTTTCAAATATGTCAAATTAAGATACTGCTTTCCAGAGCCTTTTTGTAAAATCTCATTAAATATCTACCAGTATACAGACACTGGCACAAGAAAAACAAATAACACACACACACACACACACACACACACACACACACACACACACACACACACGAGCTTGGTTCCAAGAAGGCAACTGAAGCAGGGGAGTGTTTAAGCTGGCAAACCAAACCTCAATCCCTATTTGCTTTTTTATCTAATGCTTAAAATTTCCCCATCAATTCTAGAAGGTGGCAACCAAGCACCAGTCTATCACGTAAAATTCTCTTAAGTACTGAAAAATTCATACATTTTATAACTGAAAGAAACCTTAAACTCATTAACCTACCAACAAAGAGAGTGAAGCCTGTTGGTTAACTGATTTGCCTGGTCACTTTGGGGTGCATGGTTTGTCATTGCTGTCTGGGGTGTCTGTTTTCTTTATCTGTGTCTGCCGCACTTTTGCCCTTGTAATCAGGAGCTCTGCCATCTAATCAGGAGGATCTGAATAGATCCTCCCCTTCCTTGGTTGCCACAGGACATTTCATCTGGGACAACAGTGATCAAAAAGGAACATACATTATGGCCAATTCAATGCTAAAATTTCACTTTCTCCCTTGGCCTCTGCAAATGTATTAGAAAGACTTCAATATCTGAGAGGGGAAGGAGTTAGTTCTCTTCTCACTGGGGAGAGTGGAAGAGGAAGTTTCTGAGCTTTATTTCAACTTTCCAGCCTCCAAACTGTTCCTTCATCTACTGACTCTACTCTTCCACTTCATTCAAGGTATATTCTTTGCTTAGTTCCATTTGCTTTCCAATTTAGGGCAGTTTGGTGGAAAAACATGTCACTTAGCTTTTGTTGATATGTATGTTCTCATGTTTGGGTCTTGTAGAATACCCAAGCTCCTAGGTTTCTTTAACAGGAAAAAAATAAAAGAAAATTTCTCTAAATCAGGTCTTTTCAACCTTTTCCAACTCTTGGCACACAGAAACTACTGAAATTCTGTGGCACACCAAAAAATATAATTTTTGCTGATCTGATTAAAAAAATAGGTATAATTTTGAGTCACACTGGTCAGCTATTGTTTTGTTGGTTCTCATTTTTCCATTTGACAACCAAAGGTAATAAGAGGTCAGTGCCCCTGATTAAATAGTCAGGCATTGCCTGTTTTTAATTTTTTTTTTGCACCACACCAGTTGAAAATCTAAATGGATGAGATACAGGCTAAGTCACTGTTCAAAGTGTTTAACATGGACTGAACTCGTTCTTTTCAGTCTTCCAGCCAGAACTGGGGACGCAGCAGTGACAGCTGAGGAAGAAGTAATTTTACACAACAGTTTCCCCCAAGAAGTATTATACATAGATCTTTCCTTTTTTTAGAAAAGTTGAACTTGTGGCAGAAGCCGTCAGGTCCAGACAGGTGGGATGGCAGGCTCTGCTTAGTGTAGTAGGGCCCTGACCCCTTAATCCAGACATACCTGATGGAAACTGACTTTTCATATCTTTCTTCTGAAATGAATTGTTTTAAACTGAAATAAAACTCGTCATTCCCCCCCCCCCAAGTTAGAAATAAAGCATTTTACTTATTGAAGAGAATCTAATTACAGTTAGAATCTATCACTAACTTTTTGAGACCATTACTAAGTTCTCTGGGAAAAACAACCTCTGGCACCACTGACTCCAGACAAACCCCTTTTGAATGAACAACTGTTCCAATCTTACTGCAACTTTAATGTCCACCAGCCACTTCCCAGTGTCCTTGAACCATCTCCTCAGTACTAAGATTCCAGAAATTATACCAATTCCAGAAGTGACCTAAGAAACAGAGAGCAGTGGATGATGGGCTCTTGAAGGCTAGGAGATCAGCTTTAGAAAAAGAAACATACACCAACAAACACCAGGGAACTATGTGTAATGGTTCACTGCCTGCACAAAAACCTCAAAGAGGATGAAGGTCAGACAGGGATAATAGGCCAATTTAATTCTGAAAGCACAAGGTGCAAGAAATTTTAATTATGGTCTGCCTCTGAAATCACACAAGATCCAATGGCATCTAACTGCAACTGCTCATCAAGGGGGACAAGAGGTGTAATTGTAACCGCGGCATAATCACTGTGAGGGCACAGGGAAGGCTGCCTTCAGCTCCCAGCAGAGAATGTATTAAGAGCCTAGAAAAATCCAATACAAGGAAACATGGAGATTGCACGTAGCTAAACAGGAGCTCATAACAGAAAGCCCAAGTGGAGTGAGTGTGTGAGTGTGTGCGCGCGCGCCGCGTGTGTGTGTGTGTGTGTGTGTGTGTGTGTGTGTGTGTGTGTGTGTGTGTGTTTGGGGGAGGGGAGGAAGGGTTCTAGGAAAAAAGATTAAGCTGTTTGGCCCATATTGAAAATATGAGCTTGGAAAACTCTGGCCCCCTTTCTGCTTTGTGTATACCTACAGTGAGAAAGGCACGATCTGCAGAAATTTCTCTCCTCGGTGAAGCTTCACCCATTCTCCTTTGTTTAAACAATTAGCTTGAATGTTACAGTGATTTACAGAACCAGACTCCCTTTAATTTGTTCCCAACAAACCCAAGTCTGGAGACATAATCGCCACGCACACGTCTCGAGGTGCCCAAGCTCCTCATTCCTAGGAAGACTGCGACGTCTGTGCCGCGCCGACTCTTGCAAAGGGAAAGCCCCTCCATGGACTTTCCACTCCGCAAAGTTTTACAAATCCGCGAAGTATGGAAGCAAAACCACCCATCCGCGCTGCAAAGTTGGCGGTCAAGTTTGTGGCGGATGTCCTAAATCTCGAGGGCGAAGGGGACGTAGGTGTTTGGAGAGGCGGGAGAATGGATGAAGTTGGAGAGACAGAGAAAATAAAAGGGAATTTTCCGAGTGGAAGGTCCACGAGACCATCTTCTTTATCCGGAAGCCTCTTAGACTCTGAGAGGTCCGGGCAGTGTGCGCCAGGAGAGGTCTCCTTAGGGCCGGCACAGTGTCCGGGGGCCCGGGGAGCTGTCACTTGCGCGGGGCTGCAGCGGGGGCGGGGGAGCTTTCCAAGACACCAACGGAGGACCAGGGACTCCAGACTCACCAGCTTTCGGGGCTCTGAGAAGTATGGGAGGGCAGATTCGAAAGAGCAGGCCAAAAGCAACACCTTTCGGATACGCTGTTCCCCTCCGACCTCTCCAACTTCCCGCAGCGCCAGCCAAAGACTTTCTTCTACCGCACCCCTCCCCATCCCGCCTCCCTGCACTCCGCACAGACCTTTTGACTACCACGGAGGGGGGAGGGGGGTGGCGGTGGTGGGTGGGAGAGGGTGCAGCGAGGAAGCGGAGGGCGCGAAGGTCGGGACCCAAAATACAAACTCTCAGCTCCTGGCCAAGACGACCAAATGCTTATACACATGCCAGGAGTACAACCCTGTAACAAGGCTCCGGGTTTGCGCCGGGCGCAGTTCCCCGACTCTACTGTTATTCCTAATAAAGTCGGTAACGTTGCCCTCTGGAGCTGAATGGGAGGAAACTCAGAGGAAAAAGGGGAACGCGGGAAAAAGCGGGGGTTGGGGGGAAGCAGCAACCAACTTTGTAACCCAGCGCTTCCTCGCGCGATCCGTCGCCATGCTTAAGATTCCCACCCCCGCCACCCCCCTCCTTCCTTTCAAGTGGATACTGAAACTAGGCCAAAACTTTTTCCCCTCCTTTTCTCTTAGCCACTAGACTGGATTGTGCCCCACGGAGCCCCATGGAGCTCTGCTTTCTTAAGCACAATAGCTGGACTAATTAGATCATAGAAGCAAGACAGTGATACTGTAACAAGTAGCCGGAGAGGCAAAGAGGGAAGGGGCCCAAAAAGAGAGAAAGGGGGAAAAGTTTGGAGCTCTTGCACTTACCAATCAAGCCTCCCACCAGAAAGGCGATGATTTGAAACACAAGCAGAATCCCACCAACAATGCATAGCTTCTTGGTGCTCATGTTTTCTATAATTGCCCCAGCCATTTTTGCGCCCCCCTTTTTCTTTTCTTTTGGAAATAAATGTTTTAGGGTGTGCTTTTTGCTCGCTCTCCTCTCACGATCCCTATTCCCTCGCCTCCTTTTGGGCGCTGCAAAACTTCAGGGGTGCAGGAGCGCGGCGAAGATGGGACCGAGACGGTAGGCGCCCTCACGGATTTCCCCGGCGCAGCCGGCTCGGGTTCCCCCAATGCCCGGAGCTGTGATTGTGGCCGCTCCGCCGCCTGTGGACGCTTAAAGGAGCAGGGAAGCGGATCACATGACGCCGCCTCCCTCCCTTTCTTCCTCCCTCCCTCTCGCGCTTCCTCCCTCCCTGCCTCCCTCCCTCCCTCTCTTCCTCACCCCCTTGCCCGCTAGTGCGGGGCACCGAGCTCTGGCGGGGGTTGGCGTCCCGCTCCCAAATCTGGCAGGCAGCTCGTCCCGCTAGAGGCTGCTGTCGTTTTGGGGTAGAGGATGTTGTTAAGTGGGTTTCCCCTACTCCGCCTTTACATGTTTCGTTCTCTGGTGCGAGGTTTAAATCACCCGTGGATAGCTTCACAGACCTTTAACTTAGGCATTGACTTTAGGAAATGGTCCCCATCCCCCAACTGCTAGCACTCTTTTAGGAAAGAGAAGAATTTTTTAAAGGGACCCAAAGATGCTTAAATCAAAGAATAGTGATGCGGGATAAAGTCTCAGCTCAGCTTCCTTCTACCTGATCCTAGCCTCGGTCATTGGGCATAGACTCAGCTAAATGTCCCCATGGCATCCCCTGAGGGACCCTGCGCTCCAGCCAAATCAGACTACTGCTCCTTACCACAGTATACCCCACTCCGTGTGTTTCTAGGGTCTTGACCTTGGCTCTTGCTAGGGGAGGGGGGAGGGTTAATTCCATCAGAGTTTTAAACATTTGAAAACCAACTCGTCTGAAAAATCTTGCTATTTTTCCAAACCACCTTCACTTAATATCTCCGGGAACTAAGCCCCTATAGTTCCTGTTTACATTCTTAGCTTCTATTGTAAGGACTTGTGAGGACGTTTGTCTCCAGCACAGAGCCTAAACTCCTAGATACAGACCAAGTTTTATTCATCTTTGTACCACCCACCATGATGCCTAACAAAATTCTAGCTCTAGTAGGTCCTCCATAAACTTTTGTTGACTGAATAAATAAGTGAATGTGAAAGCAAGCCCACCGTTTGCATTTCAAAAACCTAAAAGAGACCTTTGATTTAGATCGTATACATATTAAGTTGCAATGTTTGTTCTCTCTTAGTGAGGATATATTTATATTTATACTTAACTTCCAGGGGGAAAGGGGGGGAGGGGACTCAAGAGATTTCCTACTCTATCAAAACTAAATTCCCGGACCTCGTTTTTTTCTGTGTTTCAGGCTAGCACAACACACAATGCCCAACAGACCCTGGTCTGGGAACCTCCGTTCTCCATTCCCACGCATGCTGGGCTGCGCCACCCACCACTCCTCACATACCTGGTTTCATGCCCCTCCTCTCCATCTGAACCCTCCTCATTGCCTAGGCAATATCCCAAGTTCTGTCTCCTCCTGTACTCTGTTTCTGAACTTTCATTGTCCTCACAGAAGATGCCATGTGGGTTACACATCATAGAGGTGCTCGTTTCCAGAGTTCAACTAGATACTTCATAGGGACTAGTACCAAACTTGATGCATATAAAACTCCATTTCCTTAGAATTTAACAGTTCTTAATAGTTCTGGATATATTTTGCTCTTTATTCATTCTTTCCAGTAGTCACTTATTAAGCACATATTCCTTTCCAGGCTTGCTTTTCTAAGCCCTGGGGATGCCAAGATGTGAAAGCACTTGCCCTTGTCTTGGGGTCTAAGCTTCCAAACTAACTGTTATTCACTGAGTAGTGATTAACAACCTTTACTCTGGAGTAGTCGGGAAGAAGAGAAAGAATTCTTGTCAACAGTAGTGGTCAGAAGTGCTTGACTGGTACCCAAACATACATAGACCAGTGGGAGTTATTTGCTTTCCTTTCTTACCTTTTCAGAAGATTATGTAATTTTTTTTTTTTTTCTGACAGGAGGAGGTTTCAGGGCATCATAAATAGAAATAGTGTCCTTCTCATCTCTGTTGAACTCTAGTTAATTCTGCATTCTGTGTTCCCATCTCAGCCAGCTACTAACTTCCACATATTTAAATAATAATGATGCCTTAGGATTAGAATTTTTTTTAATACCAGGGGATTGTTTGTTTGTTTGTTCATTTTATTTTTAAAACTAAAGTTAATAGGATTCATCAAGATTTACTCTTCATTGATACTACTTTTCACTATTTAGGAAGAAAGAAATGATGTTCTGTGTGCTTCAAATATGAATTGGATCTATAAGTGATTCCTGGCTAGTTGAATAGGCTTATTTATTTAAGGTTAGTGAGCTCCTCAACTCCCTTTTCTGTCAACTGTCACAACACACTCCATCCCCTTGGCTCCCAAATGTGTCCTCGGAGTAACTGACCTAACTCTTTAAGGTCTAGAAATGAGAGACTTGGAATAAAATACTAGTTCCTTACCAAGGTGATTATCTATTTTGAAAGGGCATTTATTATTTAACATTTTAATTAAAAGGAAATATTTCTGCCCTGGCCGGTTGGCTCAGTGGTAGAGTGTCGGCCTGGCTTGTAGAGGTCCCGGGTTTGATTCCGGCCAGGGCACACAGGAGAAGCGCCCATCTGCTTCTCCACCCCTCCCCCTCTCTTTCCTCTCTGTCTCTCTCTTCCCCTCCCACAGCCGAGGCTCCATTGGAGCAAAAGATGGCCCGGGCGCTGGGGATGGCTCCTTGGCCTCTGCCCCAGGAGCTAGAGTGGCTCTGGTCGCAACAGAGCGACGCCCCCGGAGGGGCAGAGCATCGCCCCCTGGTGGGCAGAGCGTCGCCCCCTGGTGGGCGTGCCGGGTGGATCCCGGTCCGGCGCATGCGGGTGTCTGTCTGACTGTCTCTCCCTGTTTCCAGCTTCAGAAAAATACAAAAAAAAAAAAAAAAAAGGAAATATTTCTAATTGCTAACCAGTGCTTCTAACTTGTGTGAGATTACCAATATTGCCAAACTGAGGGAGGGTCAGACATATGCAACATCAATCATGAGGAACTGCTTTTTTTTTAAATTACAGTTTCTAGTATGTATTTTTTTAAAGTAACTGTTGGATTCTCATCTTCCAAAGGAGTAACACAGTCCAGTAGAAAAGAGCACGAGTGTTTGAGTGGTCTGGATCTGAGAGAGCCGAGCTCCCAGCTCTGCCCTTTGCTATGTGTGACCATGGGCCATTACAGTCACTTACCCACTCCAACGTTAAGTTCTCTCATCTGTAAAATGGAGATAACAATAGTACCTAGCTATGGTGTTCTTATAAGATATTAATATTATGATTAAGAACCCTTAAGGAAGATCAATAAACATGTAAAAAAAAACTAATAAAATTGCTCATCCATTGGTTCTTTCTCAGCTCTAAAATTTTATCACGCTATAATTATTTTTTGAAACATACTCTAACTTATAAGGGGGCTAATAAGGCCAAAATCTAGTATTGAGTTATGAATAGCATTCAGTGAACATTAAATATAGAAACATTTCTAAAAACTTCTCCCAATCGCTAATAAAACATGTGTTTTGGGTTACCAGGTAGATTGTCCCAGAGAATAAGATAATCCAAGGATGCTCTCCAACTTTGCAAACAGAAATTAATCATTTCAACTCCATTTCACTTGACTTAAGTTGGACATCCTGATTTACCCATTGTTTATTTGAAGATTTTGACATATGGAAATCATAATGATGTACAGTGTGTATTTATTGAATGCATGAATGAATAAATGTATAATAAGTAAGTAACTAACTGAAGGTGGATTAACTGTAACTCCTCTCCCCCTGACCCTCATGCCCCATTCCTTACAGCATTTACTGACTAAATGCCTATCTGGCACATATATCTTGGGTCTTAGTTTGCATCTACATCTATATATGTAACATGTCACCCACCCTTGGCTTTCAAGCTCCTTAAAACTAAGAAGAATATGACCTAAGCCTTTGTCTCTTACAGTCCTAGTATATACAGCACCTTGCACAGAGGAGGGCTCATTTCCTGAAGCTGAGAAAGCCCCCTTTGGAAGCCAAAGGCAGCATATCATTATCATCATTGCAATAAATGTAATGTAGAGATCTGAAAGAATTGCATATACCTCTTCAAACACATAATTTGCTTCCCAGAGGGACCTAACAAGAGTAATAATCTCACTCTGAGGCCTCTTGTTCTTATAAATAGCTTTTATCCATAAATGGCATCTCTGTCATTGGTATTTTCTCGAAGTTAATGCCTGTGAATGTGAGAAGATGCTTTGGGTTCACACTCTATTATTCAGTGTCACTTTTCTTTCTCTGTTTTTCTCAATAGATAGTTAGGTAGGTAGATAGATAGAAAGAGAGGTAGAGAGAGAGATAATAGGTAAATAGATAAAAGAATACGTATACAGTCAAAACTTCTTTTAAAATGCTATTCTTTTTTTTTCAAAAGGAGCCACCCATCACCTTTCTCTCTATGAGCTCCTTTGTCTTGTTTTGTATGTAAATGCAAGACCTTTTCTAGCACCTTCTTTTGCACACTAACTTGGTTCAGATCTATTCAGAACCCAGGGCTGGGGAAACTGGCTCTTACCACCTGATATTTAAATATGATTGTTTCATAAATATCCCACACCCTCTCCTATTTTACACATCAGCACTCACCCTGAATAAACTCTGTTTCACCTTTTCTTTAACATCACATATATTTCACACATTAGGCTTATTCAGTCACAGCTTTAAGTCTTTCTAGTTGTGTATATAAATCTGAGAATATTACTTAGCTTTTTTAGAGTTACTTTTCTCATTTTTTTTAAAAAAGATGCTAATACCAACCTCTTACATTGTGGTGAGCATTTTAAAAATGTTTTAAAGTTCCTCGACATGTAAAGCCTGATACAAAGTTGGCACTCAACACGTTTTGCTTGTCCTAAGAGGGAGGTTTCTGTTCCCAAATAGCAAAACAAACCAAAGAACTCTAAATTTCCTAATAATTGTTTCTTATGAAACTGCCTCTTTGAACCCAGACAGCTTGAAATAGGCAGGTAAAAAACACTTTATAGGTTTCCAGAAGCCAGTTGTGGGAGGCAGCTGACATCTTAAAACAGCTAGCCAGCCTCCTGTTGTTTCCCAGGCTTGAGAGAGGCTGCAGCCGAGAGCTGGGATGCCTCCAGATGCACACCTCTAAGATGGCATGTGCTGTTTCTGGAGCAGAGGTAAGAAAATGGGTCCTTTCCCTCTGCCAGTTTCCTTGGCATAAGCCTAATGGGGTCTGAGCTGACTGATCCACTACCACCACCCCCCTGCCATACCCTCATAACTACTTTCCCTCCCTATCTCACCTTGTACTTTGTCACACTCATAAGCTTCTCTCCATCTGCTCCTGCCCATGGAGAATAGCAGTGGAAGGAAAGCCTGAACAGGCCAAGATACACCTGCTCTGTAGAGCAATTCTGTGATATGCAGACGATAACCAACACCAAGGCACAGTCAGCAGAGAAGTTTTGTTGAATGAATGAATAAATGATAAATGAATACATTCCAGTCCCTGGCTATCCAGGGAATCAGGAAGCCCTCACCTCAAGATGGCCAGTAAAAATATAAGGGGCTCAGATTTTTTTTTTTTTTTTGTATTTTTCTGAAGCTGGAAACGGGGAGAGACAGTCAGACAGACTCCCGCATGCGCCCAACCGGGATCCACCCGGCACGCCCACCAGGGGGCGACGCTCTGCCCCTCTGGGGTGTCGCTCTGTTGCAACCAGAGCCACTCCAGCGCCTGGGGCATAGGCCAAGGAGCCATCCCCAGCGCCCGGGCCATCTTTGCTCCAATGGAGCCTCAGCTGAGGGAGGGGAAGAGAGAGACAGAGAGGAAGGAGAGGGGGAGGGGTGGAGAAACAGATGGGAGCTTCTCCTGTGTGCCCTGGCCAGGAATCGAACCCAGGACCCCTGCATGCCAGGCCGATGCTCTACCACTGAGCCAGCCAGCCAGGGCCTAAGGGGCTCAGATTTAACCTCAGCCCTAAACCACCTGGGGTGAGAATAGACCCTGAAGTGGGCCAATTCGTACCCCATGCTAATTGTGAATTAGCTCAGACTTATCACTAAGTAGCTCAGCATGAAAGATAATTTCTAATAAAAAACAGCTTCAGGCGTCTATATGTAATGTAAGAAAGTAAAGGTTGTGTGGGGATAAAATACATGAAAGTCAAGGACCTTTCATATTTCCACTTTGCATTAGATAAAGGAAACTGGGGTGGCAGGAAGTGAAGACGGAAGTAGTTCCCCAAAAATATCAGATTTAACGGCAGCTAATAGGCCTTAATAATAATGTCAATAATTATAAGAAGAAGAAGAACTTACACTGATTGCTTCCTAGGTACCAAGCACTAGATTAAATTAAACACTTTACATATATTATCATCATTAATACATACAACAGTTCTATGGAGTAGGTAGTCATTTTATTATTAAAAAAGGAAAGCTAATTCAGAAAAATGAAGGAACATTCCTTTTATCACACTGCTAGCAAACGAGGGAGTTCAGATTCTGAGATAGATACAATACACCATTCACTCAATCACCAAATGTTGATTGACTGCTTATGAATGCCAGGAATTGATGATCATGCTGGGGAAGAGTAGTTGGCCCAACAAAGGCCTTGCCCTCATACAGCCTGCATTTAGAGGGCCTACTGACCTGGCAGTGTGGCTCAGCTGCTTAGAGCATTTTCCAGATCAACAGAGGTTGCTAATTTGACTCCTGGTCAGGGCACACACAGAAACAGATTGATATATCTGTCTGTTTGTATGTCTCTCTCTCTCCCATCTTCTCTTTAAAATCAATAATTTTTTAACAAATTTAAAAAAAAAGAGTTTGTCTATGTGGCGGTGCAGTGGATAAAGCGTTGGCTTGGGATGCAGAGGACCAAGGTTTGAAACCCCAAGGTCTCTGGCTTGAGCGTGGGCTCACCCAGTTTGAGTCTGGGATTGCTGGATTGAGCATGGGATCATAGACATGACCCCATGGCCCCTGGCTTGAGCCCAAAGTTCACTGGCTTGAAGCCCAAGGTTGCTGGCTTGAGCCTAACCTCACTGGTTTGGCTGGAGCCCCCACCCCCCATCAAGGCACATATGAGAAAGGAATCAATGAACAACTAAGGTGCAGTAACTACTATGAGTTGATGCTTCTCATCTCTCTCTCCTTCTGTCTGTCCCTCTCTCTCTCTCTCTTTTGCAAAAAACAAACAAAAAAACAAAAAACAAAAAATGAATTAAGAAAAAGAAAGCTTACTATAGAGCCTTACTTTTTATCTCCTTTATGCCAGTTGTGCCCTTTGAACTGAACAAAGAAAGAAACCTGCAGGGCTGTGGAAATGAGTGAAAATCACCTCCTTGCTCTGCCCCATGAGCTCTCAGGAGCCATTCATTCAGAAACTCCTTTCCTGCCAATTCTGAGACAGGCACTGTTTTAGTGTTTTTTGGCTGCTCCTTTGTTCATGCATTCAATTCTGTTTCCTTCCTCAGCACCTTTCTCCCACTCAGATCAAACTCCCTCCAATTAAACCTTAAATCTTTGCAAGTCTTTCTGTGCAGGTTTTTTGTCATTAAGGCTTTTCCAAGTTGAAGATCAATTTTCAAGACAAATGACTCATGCAAGTAATTGTTAAGCACAATTTCAGAACGTTTTAAGGACATCCTTGAAGAATACATGTTAGCAAAAGACATTCAGGACACAAAATTAATTTTGGTTTAGCTAAGCTAGAAAATGATTTCTAAAATATTTTTGTTTATTTTTTTGTCATGGATGAATTCCTAATAAAGACCTTCTTTAACAAAGATTTCAAGTTGCTTTATCAACATTATTCAACTTAATATAATAATTTATTTTTTAAGATTTTATTTATTCATTTTGAAGAGGGGGGGGGAGAAGAACAGGAAGCATCAACTCCCCTATGTATCTTGACTGGTGAGCCCGGGGTTTTGAACCGGCAACCTCAGTGTTCCAGGTCAATGCTTTATCCACTGCGCCACCACAGGTAGGCTAATATAATTTATAAGGGTAAACTTTCTCAATTATTTTTTTATTTTTTAAATTTAAAAATTTGATAATTTAAAAAAAATTAAATTTAACATCTCCCCGGGGGAGGGGGGGATGCATTCAGGGTGACACTAGAATCTATGTACATGCAATAAATTAAAATCAATTAAAAAAAATCCGCTTTGAAAAGAAAAAATAAAAAAGAATCCCCAGTCCTTACAGCTTTCTGAAAAAAAAATTTTTTTATTGGGAGTGACATTGTTTAATAAGATGATATAGGTTTCAAGTGTACATTTCCATGATACATAGTCTGTATATTGTGTTGTGTACCCACTAGTCAAACCAAATCATTTTCTGTCATCATATATTTGGCTCTTTTTACCCTTTACTATCCCCTAACCCCCTTCCCTCTGGTAACCACCATACTGTTGCCTGTGCCTATGAGTTTCAGCTTTATATCCCACATATGAGTAAAATCATATGCTTCTCAGCTTTTTCTGACTAACTTATTTATTTATTTATTATTTTTTGTATTTTTCTGAAGCTGGAAACGGGGAGAGACAATCAGACAGACTCCTGCATGTGCCTGACCGGGATCCACCCAGCACGCCCACCAGGGGCGACGCTCTGCTCACCAGGGGGCGATGCTCTGCCCCTCCAGGGCGTCGCTCTGCCGCGACCAGAGCCACTCTAGCGCCTGAGGCAGAGGCCAAGGAGCCATCCCCAGCGCCCGGGCCATCTTTGCTCCAATGGAGCCTTGGCTGTGGGAGGGGAAGAGAGAGACAGAGAGGAAGGAGGGGGGGGGGTGGAGAAGCAGATGGGCGCTTCTCCTGTGTGCCCCGGCCGGGAATCAAACCTGGGTCCCCCGCACGCCAGGCCTACGCTCTACTGCTGAGCCAACCAGCCAAGGCCTTCTGACTAACTTATTTTACTTCCCATGACATCCTCAAGATCCATCCATGTTGTTACAAGCAGCAGTATTTCATTATTTCTTACTGCTGAGTAGTATTTCATAGTATATATGTACCACATCTTCTTTATCCAATCACTTATCAAAGGACAGTCTACTTGTTTCTATGCCTTGGCCACTGTGAATAATGCTGCAATAAACAGGGGTGCATATATCTTTGCAAATAAATGTTTTAAAATTTTAGGCATCTACCCAACTTCTGATACATATCTTACCTTTTTAAGAAATCTCATACAAGAAGCCTGAATGATTTGACTGTACTTTCCTTCATTTATTTCATAAATATATTTTTTATGTGTTTACTATATGCCAGGTATCTGGCAATTACTGGGCTACACATACAAAAGGAGCAAGCTTATCATTTCAGATATGTAAAAAGACTCTGTTACCCAACATGGTAAGTCTTGAAGAATCACTGGTGTAAGAGGCATGAAGGAGAACTCAGATCTAAGAAAAAGACAGAACAAGGTGTTCTCCTTGGGTGGGTACACAGGGTCTTCACACTCTGGTTCCATTGGCTCTCTGCAGGGTCGGCATTGTGTAGTGGTGACGAGTGTGGTCCTGGAGACGGACTACCTGGGGGCTGAATCTGGCTTTACTACTTACTTGTTGTGTGCCTGGACTAGTTAGGGTAATCACTCTGTCACTCAGTGCCCTCATCTATACAATGGGAATAATACTCTCCCCAAATATGACTGTCATGCAGATTAGATGGGATAATTTGTGTTAAGTATTTACAATAGTTGCTGAAACTTAGTACATTTAATGTGTTTGTTCAAAACAAACAAACAAAAAATTTTTTCTCTTCTGCCACTGCCACAAAAATGCCTTGGGTTCTGTTCACTTTCAACATCTTGCTAAATCCCCAAGCATCACATGTGGTTGAGCATATATTCATTAGTAATTAATGTTAGTATCCATTATTAATTTATTAGGCATCTCCTATATGCCAAGTACTGTTGCATAATTATGGGAGGCAGTATGATAAGCAAGGATTTAGCATTAAACAGATCTGGGTGAAATTCTAGGACCTTGGACAAGTAACTTGAGCTCTCAGAGCTTTAGCTAAGTCACCTGTAAAATGGAAATAATGGTATATTCACAAAAGCTGTGGGGAGGATTGAATATATTTGGTGTATAAAGAGCTTAGCAAGGTGCCAAGTATTTTATAATACTAAATAATAAGAAGGAACTAGAGGAGGGGTAGGATTATTGTAAAGGCAATACCCATTATTTAGTTAGAAAACTGAGGTTCAACTGTTGCCTTCCCATTCTGCACTGTTCAGGGACACTTTTTCCCGTGTTCCAGGTTACCCTCAACTCCAGTTTCCTGAAATCCTTGTTGACAACTCTTTCATTGAACAACCCACTCCTAGCAAGCAATCCAGCTATGGTTTGGAAAGAATGGGATACTAAGCCTCCAGGACTGCTTGTTGAAACTATCTTTCAGGTATCACACATACTTTAAAATACTTTTTGATCCTCTTCCCTCCTAAGCAGATGTACTCTCTCACTTGGGATACTCATAAAGCCGTATTTATTATGGCCCTTCACACATGCTACCTGATATTGCAGTTATCTGGGCACTTGTCATGTCTACCCCACTAGATCACAGTTGTGTTTTCTTTCATTTCTTTTTAAGATAATAGGGCTGTGTTTTGCTTGAAAGTCTTTTTATTTAATTCCAGTAGATCCCACCCAGGCTCTGTAGTGATACTTTCAGATCTTTGCCTCTTTATCTCCTCTCAAAACAGATGTTCTATTTCACAGGGGAAGTCGAGGGAACAAGCCATCAGGTCATCTTCCAGACTAGTTGTTTTTCTATTTCAAGGAAGTAATGACCCACCTTTATACCTTTATTATGCTCTTAGACCTATTTTAGAGAGTTGGCCAGCATAGCCTCAGGTTAATGGTATGTGCTCTGTTGAATCCTTGACTTTAGGGTGAGAGTAAGGATTAAATGAGTCATGTACAAGGTACTTACTAGATAGGGTACTTAGCACATGATATCAACTCAGTAAATGTTAACTACTCTTAATTACCTTCTATGACTTGTTTCTTTGATGATGATCTTTCATACCTTTTTGCAATATTACTCTCAAGTCTTCCTCAAATAAAATATATCCTTCTCAACCCTGCATTCTACATAATTCATCACTCACTGGATTTTTGCCTTTGATTGTAAATCAAACTTCTGAAACAAACTGCACATTTGCTAGTTTTATAACCTCTTTTTCCATTCCCAGCCTGACCCTCTACAGGCAATTTCTATTTCAGACTTTACATTCCACTGACTCTGCTCTGCCAAAGCTCACCAGCAACCTCTTTGGTGAGCATTCTACTTGATGTCTCTAAAATTTAACACATCTCATTTGGGAAAAATCTCTCCCTACTTTATTCTCAGTCTTCTTCCTATTTCTCTAACATTCCTTTCTCTCTCTTTCACTGGCTTCATTTCCTCTGACCATTCCCTGAATGTTAGTATCACTTTATTTATCTCATCTCTTCTCATAGGGTGGGTGGGAAAGTCTATATCTTCAGTCTATATCTTCAGACCTGATTTCTTGACTGAACATTAGACTTATAGAACCAAGGGTTTCCTAGTCATCTCTGCTTTTAAAAAAGCATGCATTTCCAAATCAACCAGATGTCTTCCTATCCCATTTAGTGACTTAATATTCCAACGATTTGCCCAAGTTACATATTTCAAAGCCATCCTTGATTCATTACCCGTACATCAATCAGTTATCAAGATCAGATTCTATTGCCCTTATTCATAATGGTTGGCCTCTCTTCTCCATCCTCCCAACCTCTCTGCAAGTCCAGACCCTCATCATCTCTTCAACTTAGACTATTGAAGACCTTTTGACCTTCTGTATCAGGTCTCCACTCTCTGGTTTTTAACTATAGATAATTCAGTCTGTACACAGTTTTAAAAGTGTAATCATTATAAAACACAGATCTGTCTTCACTTTCTGTGTGTAACTGCAACATCTTCCCACTGCCTACAAATGAAGCCTACCTTTTAAAGCCCATATATAGCAAAAGCTCACTGAGTTCTCCAAGATTTAGATGCTTGGGACTACCTTTTGTTCCCAGACTCACCAAGGCACTTCTCTGTACCTAATTGTATATAATTCTCAGTCTAGCTCATGTCTTTCTCCTTATAACTTAATCATTGGGATAGACAAGTTAACCCCTAAAATAGTGCCAGTGAGCTGTAAATCCACAGTATTCCTCTTCTATATTATCTATTTTAAAGTGATAATTATCCAGAGACTCAAATAGAGACCTAGAAATCATCCTAGATGTCTCCTTTATAAATGTAGTCAACAGATACTGAGAATACAGTGTGTCCGTAAAGTCATGGTGCACTTTTGACCGGTCACAGGAAAGCAACAAAAGACGATAGAAATGTGAAATCTGCACCAAATAAAAGGAAAACCCTCCCAGTTTCTGTAGGATGATGTGGCAGCATGTGCGCAGGCGCAGATGATCATGTAACACCGTGTATACAGCGGAGCAGCCCACGGCCATGCCAATCGAGGTGTGGACGGTACAGAGGAAAGTTCAGTGTGTTCTGTGGCTCACTAAATTCGAATCCATGACCAAAGTGCAACGTGTATATCAGCATGTTTATAATGAAGCACCACCACATAGGAATAACATTACTCGGTGGGATAAGCAGTTGAAGGAAACCAGCAGTTTGGTGGAGAAATCCCGTTCTGGTAGGCCATCAGTCAGTGACGAGTCTGTAGAGGCTATACGGGATAGCTACCTAAGGAGCCCTAAAAAATCTGTGTGTGAGCCCACATCAAACTGCACTGAATAGGTATGAAACTGGGAGAGTTTTCCTTTTATTTGGTGCAGATTTCACATTTCTATCGTCTTTTGTTGCTTTCCTGTGATGGGTCAAAAGTGCACCATGACTTTACGGACACATTGTATTATCTGTCAGGCATCTTAAATAACATATTATAATAACACCTAACACTTATATCATACTTATTGTGTGAAAGGCACTGTTTGAAGTGAGATAGAGGATAGATAATATAAAAATATAACACAGAATTAAAATAGTATAATAAAAATATATATGTTTTCTCAAATGGTTGTGGTGTGGATTAAATGTTCTAAGTGCACTCTTGTTCATGTGACAGAGAACATTTAATCCTCACCACTACCATTTGAAATGCATACTGTTATTCTATTTTAGTAATTTACCCAAGATCACACAGCTAATAAACACTGGAGCTTTACTTTGGACCCAATCACGGTAGTACCAAATTCTATAAACTTCAGTTACTCTCTTCTGAATCTTCTTTGATTCAAATAACCATAATAGTAACATCCTTTAAGGTTCTCTATGTGTCAGGCACTGCTCTGTATATATTAAATGTATTATTTCATTCAAATCCCACAACACCTTTTATGTAAATGACTTTGCTTAAAGAAAGCCAAATAAATATTCAAACTGAAAACATAGAAAAATCTGGAAGTGAAAGCCAAATAAAAATTCAAACTGAAAACATGGAAAAATCTGGAAGTGAATATTCACTTCAAAAGGGTATGCATTGCCTGACCTGTGGAGGGGCAGTGGATAAAGTGTTGACCTGGAACGCTGAGGTTGCTAGTTCAAAAACCCGGGTTTGCCTGGTCAAGGCACATATGAGAAGCAACAAGCAATCAATGAACAACTAAAGTGTAGCAACTATGAGATATATCTCGCTTCCCTACCCCTCTCCTCTCTCTGTAAAATTAATAAATAAAAATATTTTTATAAAAAAAGGGTATGCATTTACTCTTCTAAAAGTCTTGTTTCATAATTCTTTGGAATTTTAGATTTCTTGTATTATTTATCCCAAATTTTCAAGTACTCTTTAGATTTATTTATTTATTTATTCATTTTAGAGACAGAGAGAGAGAGAGACAGAGAGAGAAGGGAGGGAGGAGCAGAAAGCATCAACTCCCATATGTGCCTTGACCAGGGAAGCCCGGGGTTTTGAACCGGCAACTTCAGTGTTCCAGGTTGATGCTTTTACCCACTGTGCCACCACAGGTCAGGCTCAAATACCTTTTTTTTTTTTTTAAGTTTTTTTTTTTAATTTATTCATTATAGAGAGGGGGGAGAGAGAGAGAGAGAAAGAGAGAGAAGGGGGGAGGAGCAGAAAGCATCAACTCCCATATGTGCCTTGACCAGGCAAGCCCAGGGTTTTGAACCGGCAACTTCAGTGTTCCAGGTCGATGCTTTTACCCACTGCGCCACCACAGGTCAGGCTCAAGTACTCTTTTAGTATGAGAATAAGAGTCTCTTTATTCATTTAACAATCCATTCATTCAGCAAACATTTATTGAGCCCTTACTATACACAAGACACTAAATACTTCAATACTTCAGAGAATGTTTCTTCCCTCAGAAAAATAAATATCTGGTGGGGAGATGAAGGAGGGTATCGGGGGGATAAATAGTAATGGACTAAGACTTGACTTGGGGGGTGTGAACACACAATCCCGGTGTACAGAGATGTGTTATAGTGTTGGGTGGCTGAGACCTGTATAATTTTGTTAACCAAGAAATTTACCTCAATACATTCAATATTTTAGAATAAAAAAAAGAAATATCTAGAAACTGAAGACATTAAAAACACCTAGTACAATGAAGTATGACATGTAGAATTACAGAGAGGTTAAGAGGACAGACCTTAGAGCCAGATAGACTGTTCAAAGCCTGACTTTGCCACTTACTTCCTGTGTGACTTTAAAAAATTTATTTAAACTATGCCTCATTTTCCTTTTTAAAAACCTACTTCATATGATTTCTGTCAAGATTTTAAGTATATATATATGTTTATATATGTATATGTTACATGTATATATATGTATGTTACATATATATATACACACATGTGTGTGTGTATATATATGACTTTGATCAGTGCTTGGAACATGGTAACACTAAGTAAAGGGCAGTTAGAGTTAGTAGTAGCCATGGTGTTACCATGTAAGGGTACACTGGCATTAGAAAACAGGAATGAAGGGAGTACGTATCAGAGAAAGGAAAGGAGCTTAGATGAGTCTCTAGAACAAAAGATAACTCTAGATGAGTGTTGAAAGATGAGTAGGTGTTCTCCTGCAGAATATATATATGGGCAAGGTTAAAGTCAGGGAACAGTAGCTCCTAAAGCTCATATATATCTGGCTGAAAAGTGGGTTTAATATGTCTTTGTCTCCAGCATATTGCATTAGAAAGCTATAGCCATGGGAGATAGGAACATAACAAGGGTGGAGAAATGATGTTCTCATTATGGTCATAGATTTTTGAAAGCTATTATTTGAAAGCATGTTTATTACTGGACTTGGAATAATAACACCTCCTCCTATGTTTGGAAAGCAGCAATTCTGTACAATTTTAAGATACTATCTCAGTAATCTTCACAACATTAGAGGTTTGGCCAATTATAATTACCATCAAATGGGAAAGGGGGGAAAGGCAGAAATCCAGGATTGCTCGAAATGTTATAGATGGATCTAGAAATGGGTCTCTAATTAGCCATTCATGAAAGTGTCCAAAATAACAAGATCATACTAATTCCACACATGAACCCCCTTTCTCTCCTTGTCTTGGAAAAATAGATAAACATGTTGTACCTGAAAAGGGCAGAGTTAAAAGACAATCAGAAACAGTAATGATGGCCCACGCAGAAAACGTATGAAGCAAGTTTGTGATGAGGTGTAGAATAGACATGCTGGGGGAAAGTTGAACTGTTTCTCAAAAGGAAACTTTATTTACTTACTTGCTTAGTTGTTTCTTTATTTAGATATATAGCTTACACACAGTAAACTGCATAAATCATAGGTGTACTCGCTGACAAAATTCCCACAGATAAATACTATATCTGTTTGCTAGAGATGCCATAACAAAATGCTACAGACTGGGTAGTTTAGGCAACAGAAATGTATTTGCTCTCAGTTCTGGTGGCTGTAAGGACAACTTAAAGGTGTTTGAAGGGCCTGACCTGTGGTAGCACAGTGGATAAAGCACTGACCTGGAATGCTGAGGTTGCTGGTTTGAAACCCCAGGCTTGCCCGGTCAAGGCACATATGAGAAGCAGTCAATGAACAACTACATCTAGCTCTCTCTTTCTTTCTCTAAAATAAACAAATAAAATCTTTTTTTTTTTTAAATATAAAATTTTACTTTTCTGAAGCTGGAAACGGGGAGAGACAGTCAGACAGACTCCCGCATGCGCCAGACCAGGATCCACCCGGCCCGCCCACCAGGGGCCACGCTCTGCCCACCAGGGGGCGATGCTCTGCCCCGCCGGGGCATCGCTCTGTCGCGACCAGAGCCACTCTAGCGCCTGAGGCGAGGCCAAGGAGCCATCCCCAGCGCCCAGGCCATCCTTTCCCCTGCGGGAGGGGAAGAGAGAGACAGAGAGGAAGGGGGGAGGGTGGAGAAGCAGATGGGCGCCTCTCCTATGTGCCCCGGTTGGGAATCGAACCCGGGTCCCCCGCACGCCAGGCCGACGCTCCACCGCTGAGCCAACCAGCCAGGGCAACAAATAAAATCTTAAAAAAAAAAAAAAAAGGTGTTGGAAGGGTTGGATTCCTCAAGGCCTACCTCATGGCTGCAGATGGCCACTCTCTTACTTGATCTTCGCTGCGTGTGTTTGTACCACTGGTGCCTCTCTCCTCCTCTTCTTATAAGGACAGCCATATTGGACTAAGGCCTCTCACTAATTGCCTGCTTTAATTTAATCATCTCTTTAAAGACCTTATTTTCAAATACAGTTACATTCTGAGGTACTGGGGGTTGAGACTTCAACATATGAATTTGGAGGGGGGATCACAACAGCCATAACAAGTGTATATATAAGATGTAGAACCACCCAGATCAAGATATAGAATATTTCCATCATCTCAAAAGGCTCCTCCGTTCTCTTGTCTAGTCAACTAATCCTCCAGTGATAATCCTGTTTCACCTTTATCACCATTGACATGTTTTTTTCCTGTTTTTGAACTTCATATATTTTGGATTGATGTTCTCCTCCCCACCCCCAACATAATGTCTGCATGTTATTTAATGTAGTCATATTTTTAAATTTTATTTCATTGTGTAAATATACTTCATATGACATTTGAGTTGCTTCCAGGTTTTGGCTATTATGAATAAATCTGCAGTAAACATTCTTATATATGTCTTCTGGTGGACATAATCATTCCTTTTTGTTAGGTATATATTCCAAAGTGGAATTGCTGGGTTATAGATATATGGATATATTTAATGTAATAGATATTTTAGAACAATTTTCCAAAGTAGATATGACAACATACACTCATACTTTCAGTTGTTCCACATCTTCAGCAATACTTAGCATTATCATTCTTTTTAATTTTAGCCAATCTAGTGGGGATGTATAAGTGTATCATTGGAGGCTTAATTTGTATCTCCCTGCTAACTAATGCTATTGACATGTGGCTATCTGATATGTTCTTTTTGTGAAATATCTGTTTAACCCTTCCATTTTAAAATTGGTTGACTTTTTAAACATTTATTTGCAGAAGTTCTTTATATATTCTGGATACAGACCATTTTTAGGGATTTGTATTGCAAATACTATTTCTTGGTCTGTGGTTTGTCTTTCTCTCTCTTTTTTAATCATGTCTTTTCATGAACAGACATCCTTAATATTAATTAAGTCCAGTGCATCAATCTTTCCTTTTATGGTTTGTGTTGATGTTCCATTTAGGAAATCTTTTCTTAACCAAGGTGATGAAGATATTTTTCTGTTTTCAACTTGTAGCGTGATTGTTTTACTTTTACATGTCGCGGTCCAGCAACGACGAGTCTATTATGGGGTGTTCAAACGGGAAAAGGTATGGAATTGAAATAAATGATAGGGACTTAAAGATATATATATATATATATATATATATATATATATATATATATATACACACACACACACACACACACACACACACACACACACATACACACACACACACACATACACACACACACACATACACAGATGGGTTCAGGAGGACGCCACGGCAAACAGTCTCTACTGTTCCATAGCCATAAGGTCCCTGCTCCCAGAAACACATCCACTTTTATTCATAGAAAAAATGTGGTCTATCAGCAATTCAATTAAGTTTCCAAGGCAACTCAAAGACAACCCCCAACATACCATCCAAATCTACTTTACACTAATAAGAAAGTAGTTTCCAGCCTCCTCCAGAGAACATGGTTGAGACAAATGAGAATCAGGTGTAGCTCTTTGTTAACTAGGCTAATGAGGTGGGGTTTGGGCCTAACACCTCTGTCCAGATTGAAAAATAACCTGTTTATGTATTCGGTCCCCAACATTTACATAATAGATTATGATTCATTCAAATTAATTTTTCAATGTTTATCGCCAATTGACCCAACCTCATATCTTCCTCATTGAATTGCTATGTAGTGGCTATGTAGGAGACTATATTTGTGCAGGTCTTCTTCTGAGTTTCCATCTGTCTATTTATCTCAACTTGTGGTAACACCAGACTGTTCTAATTAGTGAAGCTTTATACTAATCCTGATATACAGTATGTCTAACAGATTTGTTCCTCAAAATTGCTTTGACTCTTCTAGATTCTTTGAATTTCAAATCAATTTAGAATCACCCTGTAAATTTTTATTTAAAAAATGTGCTGTATCTTGACTAGAATTGCATTTAATCAATTTGTCAAAAACTGAAATCTTAATATCGTATATATTGAGATTTCCATTCAATAAACATAGGATTTATTTTATTGATATTGGTATTCTTTAGTTTCTCTCAGCTGTATTTTATAGTTTTTAGGGAGGGAAGAGGTCTTAAATTTCTTTTGTTGGCTTGATTCCTAAATATTTGGATTTCTGGTGTTATTATGATATAAATGGTAATTTAAACATTTTTATTTTCTAGTTTGGTACTGATTTATGTAAACACAATTAATTGGCTATATTAACTTTTATATCTGGTAACCTTGTAAAATTAATTGAATATAATTTATTTATAGATTCTTTTGATATTTTACATGTACAATCATGTCATAGGTAAATAATAATAACTTTACTTTTTCCTTTCCAAACTTTGTAGCTTCTATTTCTTCTCTTGTTTTACTGTAATGGCTAATTCCTCCAGTACAATGTAGAATTAAAAAGTTACCACTATGGCCTTGGCTGGATAGCTCAGATGGTTACAGCGTCACCCTGATATACAAAGGTATGGGCTTGATCTCCAGTCAGAGCACATAGCGGAATAGATCAATGTTTCTGTCTGTCTCTTTTGCTTCCTCTCTTTCTGAAATCAATCAATAAATTTTTTAAAAAGTTACCACTTTATTTAATGTTTGTTTTAAAAATGCTAACCAGTGCAATTGGACAAGAGAATAAAAAGAGAAGCAGTGAGGAAATAAACATAATTATTTATACTAGATGTAATTAAAACACTTAAAATGACAAAACATTTTAATAAAATTTATTTCAATTAATAAAATGATTTATTAATATGGATAACAAATTTAATATAGAAGTTAATTACTTTACTTTAAAATAATGATTGTCAGAGAGTAGAATGGAAAGAAATATCTCATTCAAATTACTATAAAAAGTTGAAATTCTAAGAATAAATGTAACAAGAAAGCACAGAAATTTAAAATTACTCTGAGGTATATAACAGAAGAACTATATAAATTAAAAAAACAATTAATTTGGATATGAGTCAATATTTTAAAAATATAGAGATGACCTCCATCTTGAAATTTATCCTACTCATATACCTGCAAAGATGTTTGAAGATATTTCGATAGGAGTTCCATAGTTTCGTTGTAGCATTGCTTTTAATAGTGGTAGGGGCTAAATTGTGTCTCCCCAAAATTCCAATGTTGAAGCCTTAATCCCTAGTAATCCAGAATGTGATTACATTTGTAGAGAGGGCTTTTAAAGAAGTGACTAAATTAAGATGAGGATCTTGGTTTGAAAGCTAATCCAATTTGCCTGGTGTCCCAATAAGAAAAGATTAGAACACAAAGAGACACATTGAGGAAGACCGTGTGAAGACAGGGAGGATATGGCCATTAAAAATACAGGGAGAGCCTGACCTGTGGTGGCGCAGTGGATAAAGCCTCAACCTGGAGATGCTGAGGTCGCCGGTTTGAAACCCTGGGCTTGCCTGGTCAAGGCACATACGGGAGATGATGCTTCCAGCTCCTCCCCCTTTCTCTCTCTCTGTCTGTCCTCTCTCTCTCTCTCTCTGTCTCTCCCTCTCCTCTCTAAAATGAATAAATGAAAAAAATTTTAAAAAAATACAAGGAGAGAAGCTTCAAAAGAAATCAACTCTGCTCATACCTTGATCTCACAGCACCCAGGACTTTTTGAAAATAAATTTTGACCCTGTTTGGTTGGCTCAGTGGATAAAATATTGGTCAGGTGTCCAGTCAATCCCAGGTTTGATTCCTGGTCAGGGCACACATGAGAAGTGACCATCTGCTTCTCTTCCCTTTTCTCTCCCCCTTATCTCCCTCTTCTCATCCCATAGTGGCTCAGTTGGTTCAAGCATCAACTTCAGATGCTGAGGATGGCTCACTTGGTCAGGTACTAAAAATAGTTCAGTTGATTTAAGCATCGGCCCCAGACTGGGTTGCCAGGGTAGATCCCAGCCAGCACACATGCAGGAATCTGTCTCACTATCTCTGCTCCTCTCACTTAAAAAATAAAATAAAATTTAATTTAATTTAAAAAAAAAAGGAAAATGAATTTCTGTTGTTTAAGCCACCCAGTATCTGCTATTTTGTTATGGCAACACTAGCAATATAAATAGTAAAAGTAAAATCTTTCCAATGGTTTAAAAGAAAGAGAATGTTACCAGCGGTTACCACCAGAAAGTAGAATTATAGAATAGAGAGAAAGAAGAAGAAAATTTTATGTTTTGCCTTATACTTTTCTATTGTTTATTTATAAATATTGAACCTATATTACCACTACAATAAAATAAGCTAGTTAATTTTTTTAAGTGATGAAAATTTTGTATTAATTTTGTGTGTGTGTTTGTGTCAATTTTCAAGTCCCAGAAAATATCCAGAAATCTTCTTTGGGATCATAAAATTTTTTTTATTTATCTTTTTTATTTTTAACTGCAATTTCTTTTGTTTGTTTGTTTGTTTATTTATTTATTTATTTTGAGAGAGAAAGAGGAGAGAGCGAATGAGAGAGAGAGAGAGAGAAGTGGAGGAGGAGCAGGAAGCATCAACTCCCATATGTGCCTTGACCAGGCAAGCCCAGGGCTTTGAACCAGCAAGCTCAGCATTCCAGGTCAACGCATAATCCACTGCGCTACCACAGGTCAAGACTATTTATCTTTGATTTGCTATTTCTTTATGATCTAGCTTCAAAAATAAATGCAATTTATTTTTATGCCTTTGTTTGGTTCAATCGTTAGTATTTCAGTTGTATTGTTTTTCTTTCATAAATATTTGAATTCATTTAATTGGCTTGCAAAACTTAAGATATCATAACTTTGCATATTCAAGTACTACACTGGAATATTTAGAAAAATACCTCAAATTAAAGTTGAATTTTTTCTTTTTTTTTCATTTTTAAATATTCTATTTATTGATTTTAGAGAGAGAAGAAAGAGAGAGAAAGGCAGTGGGGAGAAACAGGAAGCATCAACTTGCTTCTTGTATGTGCCTTGACCCCGGCAAGGGCTTTGAACCAGTAACCTCAGCATTCCAGGCTGATGCTTTATCTACTTTATCTACTTTATCTGCTTTATCACCACCACAGGTCAGGTGAGTTCTTTATTTTCAAGAAGGTATCAACTTCTTGTAACATGAATTAAGTAATAATCATGCAGTTCTAGTAACTCTTTTAATTATAATCTAGGCTAGAAGGGCTAGCAATAAATATATTGTAGATAGCACTGCTATTGGGCAATATTCCACTTTAATCACAAATTAACAGCATACCTTCAAATTTCCTTAGATACATGATTCTTGGATAATGAAGGGACTTGGAAAAATGATATAATCACTAATTATTAGTCGGCCTTACATGTTACTAGTATAACTCTAATGTCAACACTTTTTCCCCCCTTTAAGTTTAAGTAACTATCTCACTCTGGTTAAATACATGTTGGTATGAAATAGTTAATAAATAGAGAATGCAAAGTTTAATTAACACCTGCAAATTGCTCAGATGTTCTTTAAGCAGAGATTACAGAGTAGGAGTGGATGAGATGCACTCAGTGAATGACTGGAATGTCCCTGGGGGTTTAACTCCTTGAGCCTTCTCACAATTGGCTTGCATGGGGTCTACACTTTCCTGACATTATAATCCAATTGAATAAGCATTTTTCTTCTGGGCCTCTTATGAGGCTGAAGCTTCTGTTAAGGTCTTGTGAGGGCAACAAAAGAAGTAGGTGAAATTTGAAACAGCCAAGGCAACGTGGAGAGTAGCAGCATGTGCCAGCCTTGAGCTGAGGGGAGACCATCCTCATGGCAGCACTTAGACATGGGAATCACAATTGCAAAGTAAAAGAACAGGGGAGGAAATACCACATGATTTGATGGAGATTTTACAAAAAGTAAACTAAGGACTAGGTTTTCCAAATCTCAAAGGTAGCTGGAGAAATCCTATTCATGCACAATGACTGTTCTTCCACAGTGGATTCCTGGTTCAATGTTGAGGAGCTGTGAGCTTTTTTGGTGTTTATAAAAGTGTTTAGCCCAAAGTTAAGAGAAAGGAAAAGAGAATGGGAGTGGTTCCTGGATTTGAATCCCAATTCTTCAACTTTCTAGGTATGTGAAGTTGATAAAAATTTTTGAATGTCTTTGATCCAAGTTTATCAGAGGATATCAACTGAGAATAACACCAGTGCCTAACTCACAGAGTGGTTATGAAGATTAGATTATGGTAGTTATCCATGTGAAGTTTAATAGTGTCTGACTCATAATAAGTACTGTGTTATATTTACATATATGTATTTCAGATCCAAACATTCCATTTTTAAGCATAACCGTTTGAATGGTTTCAACATTCAAAAAGAAAACTTAAAATAAATAAATTAAAATAATAAATGTTTAGACATCATTACAATCTGTAATTATATCATCTAATTAATTGTAATTTTATTTTATTTATATACTCAAGTAAGGATAGAGATGCATTTTAATATGCTTGCCATAACATGGGAAAAAGCTTTTAATAGTTAAGACATTCTAGGTAACCTAAAGATTATAAAACATTCCTGAGCACAGAGGAAAAAGCTATTCTTGCCTGACCTGTGGTGGTGCAGTGGATAGAGTGTTGATCTGGAATGCTGAGGTCACTGGTTCAAAAACCTGGGCTTACCTGGTCAAGGCACATATACGAAGCAACTACTATGCGTTGATGCTTCCCACTCCTCCCCCGCCTTTCTCTCTCTTTCAAAAAAATTAATAATAAATAAAATACTATAAAAAAAAGAAAGAAAGGAAAAAAAGAAAAAGAAAGAAAGAAAGGAAGAAAAAAAGGAAAAGGCTATTATCAGGCACTGTGCTAAGTGCTTTGCCTACATTACTGATCCACATTGTCTTATCTATAAATGTGAAATCCAAAATGTGAAAACCAAACTATCATGAAGTTATTTATAATTTATATTTATTCCACTTAATATGAATATTTTTATATATTTTAATAAAAAATTGTTTATTTGTATAATAGATTTGAATGTGTTACAGAAATAATTCACTTACTTTCTTCTGAAATATATTTCCTTAACTTTGGACTTAGAAGCCTTGTTTTGGCTGATGGAGTAAGAGTGGAGGTGATAAGAGTAGTGGCTTTAAATGTACTTGTGGGGTTTGGGTTGTACTTGTGCCCGGCCTTCCCATAATTCATCACCAGACAATTTGCTCCGTGGATCCTAAAAGAACGAGAATTGCAGATTAGCCTTCCCAAAATACAGTCTGGAGCAAACCCAGTCAATCCTAGCTGAGCCCTAGATGATCTAAAGCCTGAAGCAGACCCACAGACCTATACATAAAAAAAAAAAAAAGATTGCTTTTGTTAACCATTGAGTTTTGGAGTATTTTACTATGAGGAATAATAGAAGCAATAGATGAGTAATACAATGTAATTGATTTTGGAGTACTGCTCCAGACTCTGTTGGAAGAGTTGTATAATATACAATATATATACCATATTTCTTTCATAAACATGCTCTCTAAATTTTAAAATACATTTAGCCTTAGGGTTTTGGATAAGAAACTGCAGTTTTGTATTTTATATAATGATTAAAACATTCCAATAGGATATTCCCATTTTTATGGATAAGAAACTGAATTTCCAGTGGGTTATATAACATGTCCAAGGCTTCACCACTAGTAATGGTAGAGCCAAGATTTGATTACAAGATTCTGGCTCTTAAACATTGGGTTATTCTGCTTTTTCATGGATGGTATTAATGGCCCAGAGAATCTTCATTGAAATTCAGAACTAAATTCAGTAAAAATAGGCAATGCACACAAAAAGCATGATTTTATTGCAGTCATGTCTATTATTTTAACTTGAAAATATTTCTAGCCCTGGCTGGGTAACTCAATTGATCAGAATGTTGTCCCAATATACCAGGGTTGTGGGTTTGATGCCTGTCAGGACACATACAAGAATCAACCAATGAATGCATAAATGGGTGGAACAACAAATTGATGTCTTTCTCTCTCTTTCCCCCTTTCTCTCTCTTCTAAAATTAATAAATAAAAAATTTTTAAATTCCTAATAATCTCTATCCTCAATTCTTGGTAAAAAAATTATAAACATTTTGCTTTTGCTTAGTCAATAGAGGCTCTTCTTCTAAGTTATTGAAACATTAGGAGAAATGTTTGTTTGAAATAATAATTATAAATGGTGGAAATAAAGTTAAATTCCTAATGTGTGGGGTTTTTTTAAATTAATTTTACTAGGGTGACATCAATAAATCAGGGTACATATGTTCAAAGAAAACATGTCCAGGTTATCTTGTCAATCAATTATGTTGCATAACCATCACCTAAAGTCAGATTGTCCTCCGTCACCCTCTATCTACTTTTCTTTGTGCCCCCTCCCTCTCCCCCACCCCCTGTAACCACCACACTCTTATCAATGTCTCTTAGTCTCACTTTTATATCCCACCTATGTATGGAATAATGCAGTTCTTGGTTTTTTCTGATTTGCTTATTTCACTTCGTATAATGTTATCAAGATCCCACCATTTTGTTGTAAATGATCCGATGTCGTCGTTTCTTATGGCTGAGTAGTATTCCATAGTGTATATGTGCCACATCTTCTTTATCCAGTCATCTATTGAAGGGCTTTTTGGTTGTTTCCATGTCCTGGCCACTGTGAACAATGCTGCAATGAACATGGGGCTGCATGTGTCTTTTTTTTTAATAAATAAATTTTTATTAATTTTAATAAGGTGACACCAATAAATCAGGGTACATATATTCAAAGAAAACATGTCCAGGTTATCTTGTCATTCAGTTCTGTTGCATAACCATCACCCAAAGTCAGATTGTCCTCCGTCACCTTCTATCTAGTTTTCTTTGTGCCCCTCTCCTTCCCCTTCCCCCTCTGCCTCCTTCCCTCCCCCCGCCCCCATAACCAACACTCTCTTGTCCATGAATCTTAGTCTTGTTTTTATGTCCCACCAATGTATGGAATCCTGCAGTTCTTGTTTTTTTCTGGTTTATTTATTTCATTCCGTATAATGTTATCAAGATCCCACCATTTTGTTGTAAGTGATCCGATGTCATCATTTCTTATGGCTGAGTAGTATTCCATAGTGTATATGTGCCACATCTTCTTTATCCAGTCTTCTGTTGAAGGGCTTTTTGGTTGTTTCCATGTTCTGGCCACTGTGAACAATGCTGCAAAGAACATGAGGCTTCATGTGTCTTTACGTATCAATGTTTCTGAGTTTTGGGGGTATATACCCAGTAGAGGGATTGCTGGGTCATAAGGTAGTTCTATTTTCAGTTTTTTGAGGAACTACCATACTTTTTTCCATAATGGTTATACTACTTTACATTACCGCCAACAGTGTATGAGGGTTCCTTTTTCTCCACAGCCTCTCCAGCATTTGCTATTACCTGTCTTGTTAATAATAGCTAATCTAACAGGTGTGAGGTGGTATCTCATTGCAGTTTTGATTTGCATTTCTCTAATAACTAATGAAGATGAGCATCTTTTCATATATCTGTTGGCCATTTGTATTTCTTCCTGGGAGAAGTGTCTGTTCATGTCCTCTTCCTATTTTTTTATTGGATTGAGTTTGTTTGTTGTTGAGTTTTATGAGTTCTTTGTATATTTTGGATAGTAGGCCCTTATCTGAGCTGTTGTTTGAAAATATCATTTCCCATTTAGTTAGCTGTTTGTTTATTTTGTTCGCAGTTTCTCTTGCTGAGCAGAAACTTCTTAGTCTGATGTAGTCCCATTCATTTATATTTGCCTTCACTTCCCTTGCCTTTGGAGTCAAATTCATAAAATGCTCTTTAAAACCAAGGTGCATGAGTTTAGAACCTATGTCTTCATCTATGTGCTTTATTTTTTCAGGTCTTATATTTAGATCTTTGATCCATTATGAATTAATTTTAGTACAAGGGGACAAACTATAGTCCAGTTTCATTCTTTTGCATGTGGCTTTCCAGTTTTCCCAGCACCATTTGTTGAAGAGGCTTTCTTTTCTCCATTGTGTGTTGTTGGTCCCTTTATCAAAAATTATTTGACTATATATATGTGGTTTTATTTCTGGACTTTCTATTCTGTTACATTGGTCTGAGTGTCTATTTTTCTGCCAATACCATGCTGTTTTGATTGTCGTGGCCCTATAATATAGTTTGAAGTCAGGTATTGTAATGCCCCAGCTTCATTCTTTTTTTTAGGATTGTTTTGGCTATTCGGGGTTTTATATAGTTTCATATAAATCTGATAATTTTTTGTTCCATTTCTTTAAAAAATGTCATTGGAATTTTTATGGGAATTGCATTAAATTTGTATATTGCTTTGGGTAATATGGCCATCTTGATTATATTTATTCTTCCTATCCAAGAACAAGGAATATTCTTCCATCTCATTGTATCTTTTTCAATTTCCCTTAACAATGGTTAGTAGTTTTCATTATATAAGTCCTTTACATTCTTTGTTATGTTTATTCCTAGGTATTTTATTTTCTTTGTTGCAATCTTGAAGGGGATTATTTTTTTGAGTTCATTCTCAAATGTTTCATTGTTGGCATATAGAAAGGCTATGGACTTTTGTATGTTAATTTTGTATCCTGCGACCTTACTGTATTGGCTTATTTTTTTTTAATTAATTAATTTACTTTGTACACAGACAGAGCGTGAGTCAGAGAGAGGGATAGACGAGGACAGAGAGACAGGAACGGAGAGAGATGAGAAGCATCAATCATTAGTTTTTCATTGCGCGTTGCAACACCTTAGTCGTTCATTGATTGCTTTCTCATATGTGCCTTGACCGCGGGCCTTCAGCAGACCGAGTAACCCCTTGCTGGAGCCAGCGACCTTGGGTTCAAGCTGGTGGGCTTTTCCTCAAACCAGATGAGCCCGCATTCAAGCTGGCGACCTCGGGGTCTTGAACCTGGGTCCTCTGCATCCCGTTCGACGCTCTATCCACTGCATCACCGCCTGGTCAGGCTGTATTGGCTTATTGTTTCTAGTAGTCTTTTTGTAGATTCTTTGGGGTTTTTGATGTATAGGATCATATCATCTGCAAAAAGTGATACCTTTACTTCTTCTTTTCCGATATGGATGCCTTTTATTTCTTTGTCTTGCCTGATTGTTCTGGCTAGAATGTCTAGTACCACATTAAATAAGAGTGGAGAGAGTGGACAACCCTGTCTTGTTCCTGATTTAAGGGGGAAAGCCTTCAGTTTTGTGCCATTTAATATGATGTTAGCTGATGGTTTATCATATATGGCCTTTATCATGTTGAGATATTTTCCTTCTATGCCCATTTTGTTGAGAGTCTTAAACATAAAATTCTGTTGTATTTTATCGAATGCCTTTTCTGCATCTGTTGAGAAGATCATGTGGTTTTTGTTCTTTGTTCTGTTGATATGGTGTATTACGTTAACCGTTTTTACGTATGTCGAACTATCCTTGAGATTCTGGGATGAATCCCACTTGATCATGATGTATTATTTTTTTAATATGTTGTTGTATTCAATTTTCTAGTATTTTGTTTAGTATTTTAGCATCTGTATTCATTAGAGATATTGGTCTGTAGTTTTCTTTTTTTGTGCCATCCTTGCCTGGTTTTGGTATGAGGGCTATGTTGGCCTCATAAAATGTGTTTGGAAGTATTGCTTCTTCTTCAATTTTTTGGAAAACTTTCAGTAGAATAGGAACCAATTCTTCTTTGAATGTTTGACAAAATTTGCTGGTATAGCCGTCTGGGCCTGGACTTTTATTTTTGGGGAGGTTTTTAATGGTTTTTTCTATTTCTTCTCTACTAATAGGTCTGTTTAGGCTTTCTGCTTCTTCTTGACTCAGTCTAGGAAGGTTGTATTGTTCTAGGAATTTATCCATTTCTTCTAGGTTGTTGAATTTAGTGGCATAAAGTTTTTCATAGTATTCTACAATAATTCTTTGTATATCTACGGTGTCCGTGGTGGTTTCTCCTCTTTCATTTTGGATTTTGTTTATATGAGTTCTTTCTCTTTTTTCCTTCGTAAGTTTTGTCAATTTTATTGATCTTTTCAAAGAACCAGCTCCTTAAAAAAAAAAAAAAACCCAGCTCCTTGTTCTAAATATTAATTTTTTCTATAGTTTTTCTGTTCTCTATTTCATTTATTTCTGCTCTGATTTTTATTATCTCCTTTCTTTGGCTGTTTTTGGGTTGTCTTTGTTCTTCTTTTTCCAGTTCCTTAAGGTGTGAAGGTAAGTGGTTCACTTGGGCTCTCTCTTGTTTGTTCATATAGGCCTGAAGTGATATGAACTTCCCTCTTATCACTGCTTTTGCTGCATCCCATAAATTCTGATATGTCGTATTGTCATTTTCATTTGTCTGTATATATCTTTTGATCTCTGTGCTTATTTCTTCTTTGACCCATTCATTTTTTAAAAGTATGTTGTTTAGTTTCCACATTTTTGTGGGTTTTTTTCCCTCTTTTGTGCAGTTGAATTCTAGTTTCAAGGCTTTATGATCAGAAAATATGCTAGGTACAACTTCGATTTTTCTGAATTTGCTGATGTTGTTTTTGTTGCCCAACATATGGTCAGTTCTCGAGAATGATCCATGTACACTGGAGAAAAATGTATACTCTGTCACTTTGGGATGAAATGTCCTGTAGATGTCTATCATATCCAGGTGCTCTAGTGTTTTGTTTAAGGCCAGTGTATCTTTGTTGATTCTCTGTTTGGATGACCGATCTAGAGCCGTCAGCTGTGTATTGAGGTCTCCAAGTATGATTGCATTTTTGTTTTAAGGTCAATAAGTAGCTGTTTTATATATTTTGGTACTCCTTGGTTTGGTGCATATATATTAAGAATTGTTATGTCTTCTTGATTCAGTGTCCCCTTAATCATTATGAAATGACCATTTTTGTCTCTGAGTACTTTTGCTGCCTTGTAGTCAGCATTATCAGATATGAGTATTGCTATAACTGCTTTTTTTTGGATGTTATTTGCTTGGAGTATTGTTTTCCAGCTTTTCACTTTGAATTTGTTTTTATCCTTATTGCTTAGATGAGTTTCTTGTAGGCAGCATATAGTTGGATTTTCTTGTTAATCCATTCTGCTACTCTGTGCCTTTTTAATTGGTGAGTTTAATCCATTTACATTTAGTGAAATTATTGACACTTGTGAGTTCCCTATTGCCATTTTATATCTTGCTTTCTGTTAGTTTTGTGTCTTGTTTGATTCTTCTCTTTCATTTTTCTATCTTTTGTTTTTATTTGGTTGTATTCCATACATCTTTCCTCTGTTGCTATCTTTTTTAAATCATGTGCTTGTGTGGTGGTTTTTCAATGGTGGTTACCATTAAGTAATGAAAAGGGTTCCTACCCTGTTTATTACAGTGCACTACTTTGTGAGTACTTTTGCACTCCATCGTTCTTTGCTACTGTTAATCTCCATCCTCTCCCCACCCCCTTTTTTGTTGTTGTTCTCACACTTTAAATTTGGTTTTATTGTGTTCTTGGTGGTGCTTTTACTTGTGGTTTTGTTTTGTTTTGTTCTTTGTATCTGGTTGGAGAACCCCCTTTAGTAATTCCTGGAGTGGGGGTTTTCTGATGATAAATTCCCTCATCTTTTCTGTATCTGTGAATGTTTTTATTTCTCCTTCATATTTGAAGGATAGCTTTGATGGGCATAGTATTCGTGGCTGAAAGTTCCTCTCTTTCAGGACTTTAAATATTGGGGTCCACTCTCTTCTAGCTTATAGAGTTTCTGTTGAGAAATCTGATGATAATCTAATAGGCCTTCCTTTATATGTTGTATTCTTCTTTTCCCTGGCTGCCTTGAGAATTTTTTCTTTGTTGTTGGTTTGTGTCTATTTCATTATGATGTGCCTTGGAATAGGTTTGTTGGGGTTAAGAAAACTTGGAGTTCTGTTTGCTTCTTGAATTTGAGGCTTTAGTTCTTTCCACAGGCTTGGGAAGTTCTCATCATTATTTGTTTGAATATGTTCTCCATTCCATTTTCTCTCTCTTCTCCCTCTGATATACCTATTATTCTTATGTTATTCTTTTTGATGGAGTCAGACAATTCCTGTAGGGCTTCCTCATTTTTAAAATTTTTTGAGTCTTTTTCTTCTTCTCTCTGTTGTGCCTCAAGTTACTTGTGTTCTATTTCACTAATCCTGCCTTCTATCTGGCCTGTTCTATTAGCTAAACTTGTTACCTTGTTTTTCAGCTCGTGGATTAAGTTTTTCATCTCTGTTTGATTTGTTTTTTTATAGTTTCAATTTCCTTCGTAATATATTCTTTGTGTTCATTGAGTTGTTTTCTGAGCTCCCTAAATTGCCTTTCTGTGTTTTCTTGTATATCTCTGAGTTTTTTTAGAATTTCTATTTTAAATTCTCTGTCATTTAGCTTCAAGGTTTCCAATATATTAAATTTTTTCTCCATAGATTTTTTCTCATCTATATGTGTTATCTCTCTTTCTTTTGTATCCATGATATTCAATTTCCTTTTCCTTAATGGCATCTGAGGTTGGTTTTGTTGATAGTATTAATGAGAATTAATAAAAGACAAAAGGTTAAAAAAATTAAAATAAAAAATAAAAGAATTTAAAAAAAATTAAAAGAAAAAAAATTATTTCCCCCCCCTTTTTTCCTCTCCTTTCCCCTCCTTCTTGAGAAAATCTTGTGTTGAACTGTGAATTATATTGCACTAAATAGAACAAACAATACCTATAATGGAGGGCCTGAGTTGGGGAGAAGTAATAAAGATGCAAAAAAAGGGGGTATGGACCCACAAAATGCAAATAAGGAAAAAATTTGGGTCAAGAATAAAATGATTTGCTTTTAGGTATTGGTTGACTAAAAGATATAATGAGAGGAATAAGATGGAAACAGGGAAAAGGGGGAAAAATTACTATTATATTTAGTGGAGTAAGAACTAGATAAAATGGATAGCCAGGGTTGGGAGCACTGCTAGTGAGTTTAAAAAGCGAAGTAAAATACCCCCAAAGTGCCAGAAAAATGAATTTGAGTCCCAGATAAAATAATTTGTTCATTATTGAGGATTGAATGAGAGGAGACGTAAAGGAGAAAGGAAGAAACTAATATAAAGGGAGAAAAGAAAGAAAAAAGAAAAAAAAAGAGGAAACTACAAAAAGAAGAAAAAAGAATAAAAGGAGAGATAGTTAAGGGTTTTGGAGTGCAACCCTCATAGAGAGAAAGGAAGAAGAAAGAAAAGATAATGGGAGATGTAACACTTATAGGTAGTGTAGTTCAAGGAGAGGAGAGAGTAAGACTGGCAGAGAATTAAAAACCAAGTTGGAAGAGGAAGAAAATAATCAAGAAAAGAAGAGAAACAAACAAACAAATATAATAAAATGGGATAGGTTATAAAGTCTGTGGATTATTCTTGATTTTGAGAGGTTATCTTCTTGCTTTTTCTTTTCTCTCCCTCTTTCTGGTTGGTGACTCTGTACCCCGAGTTCTGCCCCTGTGGCATGCTTAGGTAGAGGTTTGCAGTTGATAAGTCTCTATGGCGATGTCATATATTGGGCTTTAGTCCTGTTGGCAGTCGAGGCTCATTAGCATTTGTAGGCTCCCACAGTGAGAGAGTCCGTGTTCCTGGAGCCTCTCTCCTAGTCTTTCCTTCCTGAATTAGTAGCCTGATGATCCAGCTATGGGGTTGCTGCTGCCTCTGCCTAGAGAGCAAGAGGCTTAAAGAGCTGGCAAATCCCCACTCTATTCCCACTCTGCGCAGGGCTCTTGGTAAGGCTCAATCAGTCAGGGCTGCTAGCATAATCAGGTGGGGCTTCCGCCCACACAAAGACCTCTGACTCTGCCCCTTTGTCTGGGAACATGGGTGCCCACTCCTGGGGCGCTTGGAGGAATCTCTCGCTCACAATCTGCACGTGCCAACCAGCATATGAAGCAGGCTGCCTCTCACTCCAAATGAGACCCCCGCCCACACGGAAAAGTTCCAGCATAGTGATTTTTGCTCCCGTTACCTCTCTGTGCACTGCTTTTTCAGGGCGCAGGGATGACCCCGAGATTCCACTTTCAGCCCACACAAAGGCCTCTGACTCTGCCCCTCTGTCTGGTAACACGGGCGCCCACTCCCAGGGACTCAGAGGAATCTCTCGCCCACTCTCTGTGCGTGCCAACCTGGATGTGAAGCAGGTCGGCCGCCTCTCTCTCCGAGTGAGACCCTCGCCTGCACGGAAAAGTTCCAGCATAGGAATTAGCTCTTGCTCCCTCCCCGTGCGCGGCTTTTTCAGGGCACAGGGACAACCCCAAGATTCCGCTTTCGGCCCACACTAAGGCCTCTAACTCTGACCCTCTGTCCGGTAACACGGGCGCCCACTCCCAGGGCTCTAGGAAGAATCTCTCGCCCACTATCTGCACATGCTGACCAGGAGATCGGGGCGGATGGCTGTCCCAAGTGTCCTTCTTTGTCTGGGTTTGGCGCGAGTGTTAGCTTGTGTTGACTGGGTTGCCACAAGCACAGTTTTTCCTCGGCTTGGATGTCCGTGCCACAGCCTGGTTCAGCTGTTTGTGCTATGGCCTGGATCTATTCACCCCCTTTGCCTGCGTTAGTTCCTATACTCTCAGCTCCCAGTGAAAGCAGCCCTTATTTAGCTTAGTGAGGAAGGCGGAGTGTTTCTTCCTCCTTATTTCCTTCAGGGTTGATTATATATTTAGCTGATTTTTCGCTCGATCATACCTTCGCATGTAGTGTGGAACGTCTGGAGGCTCCAAGGATAGATTTTTCTGTTTCTGGTTGAAGATCTTGTTGAATTTTTGGGGAGATTTATCGGTATCGCTCCTTACGGTGCCATTACTCTGACCTGTCCTAATGTGTTTTAACTAACATGTTTCTTGCCTAATGTTGATGTGAATTGACTGCTAATATTCAGAGTTTACAATAAACCACTCATCTTTGCTATGGAGGCAAATTTTGCTTTTACTCTCATTGACTGATTTCATAAATTAAACTGAGAAAAATTGTTATATTTCCTTTATGGGATTTTCATTGATTATTAGTGTTGGTTGATATTTTAAAAAAATTGTATGTTTAAAATGAGGTAAGAAACCTCCCTTTTCACTAAGAGGCTTCAAAGGCATTTTGTGATTTAGGCCAAGTGTTCAGAGAGATTTTGTAAATATGATTCTTATACTTATGTGTGATTTACACCAGCTCAAGATGGCCAATCGCATTTCTGCTTAGGAAGGGCTATTATATTGTCAATGGAGAGGTTTTAGAACTGTACTAGGTTTTAGGAGGAAGGAGACTCAGACTCCCTCACTTCCCCACACCTATAAGGAAGAAGGTAAACAGCCAGGAATGTGGGAGGGGAAGGGAGATTTTAGTAGCCCTTTCCTCTCCCCCTTTTTTTTATCCTTAATGGGCAATTTACAAACACTTATCTTCTGACATCATATAAGCCTCCTCCCATCCTGAAATCATATGATTGACGTATGTACCTCTAGATAAAGGAATCATGAGATCCATGTATATGAACTTGTGTTCTGTAAAAGGTACATAAGATGTAAGAAATCTAATTTTGGGGAGCATGTGTATTTGGAGCCGCATGCTCCGCCAGCTTTAATAAACTCTCTTTTCCTCTTATAGTTATCTGAGTGTCAATCCTCCAGTGGGTTTCTTTTCTGCAACAAAAAGTCAAAAGTAACAAATTGGTTATACAGGGTAGGGAAAAAGCAGGTTTACAGTTGTTCGTATGGAAAATAATACAATAATTATTAAGTAGCCTGACCTGTGGTAATGCAGTGTATAGAGCATTGACCCAGAATGCTGACATTGTTGTAAAGTACCGTTTCGCTGGGTTTATGTAGAGACACCAAGTCCAAATGAATTTTTAAGGAGTTTTAATAAAAGGAGGAAATTTAATATGCGGCCACATATGGCTAACACAGGGTATAGCTGATCCAAATCATGTGTGCTTCTCACAGCCCTGAGGCAGGTTATATACCTTTGATCACACACAGGTTGGTGGGAAAAGGGGGAGGGGGAATGATGACACAATTCATTAGCAAGTTTATAAAAAATCATTTCTACATATTAAAATTTATAAGGTAACACCATAGCGAAAAATGTTGTTCTACATATTAGAAGATATTCCCAAATTTTTTAGTGTTCATTTACCATTCCTTTGTTTAGAGGAATATACATCAATCACATGTTTTCAGAAGGGAAGGGGGAATTTACATGGTGCCAGGGGATTAAGCCCTAGGAATGACCCATTAAAGAAGAAAGAAAGAGAAAGGAAAGGCTTCCCTTATCTCTACCTAGCCTCCCCATACCAGGCTAGGTGTTTACCCTGTTTCTCACAGGGGTGGGGAGAGGGGGGATCTTAAGTCTCCCTAGCACAAAATCTCTTTACAATACAATATTGTTGTTTATCCTGAGTTCGTGCAAATCACACACAAGTATAAAAATCATATTACAAAATCTTTCTGTATGCCTAACCTAAATTATAAAATGCCCTTTAAGCCTGACCAGGCGGTGGCACAGTGGATAGAGCATCGGACTGGGATGCGGAGGACCCAGGTTCGAGACCCCGAGGTTGCCAGCTTGGGCGCGGGCTCATCTGGTTTGAGCAAAGCTCACCAGCTTGGACCCAAGGTTGCTGGCTCAAGCAAGGAGTTACTTGGTCTGCTGAAGGCCCGCAGTCAAAGCACATATGAGAAAGCAATCGATGAACAACTAAGGTGCCACAACGAAAAACTGATGATTGATGCTTCTCATCTCTCTTCATTCCTCTCTGTCTGTCCCATCTATCCCTCTCTCTGACTCTCTCACTGTCCCTGTAAAATAAATAAATAAATAAATAAATAAATAAATAAATAAATAAATAAAATGCCCTTTAAGCTTCCTGGTAAAAAGGGTTTCCTACACAGTATGTCTCTGCAAGCTAGGAAACTCCCACATCCCTTTACTTTCACTCCCTACAGAAAGGAGAGGACAAGAAACCTGGCTTTAAAACATCAATATTAAGTTTTTAATTCTTTGGTACCTTACCACAAGATCACCAGTTTGAAACCCTGAGGTCGACGGCTTGAGTGCAGGGTCACAGGCTTGAGCTCAAAAGTTGCCAGCAGGAACCTAAGGTCTCCGTCTTGAGCAAGGGGTCGTTGGCTTGACTTGGGCTCAAGTTCCTGGTCAGATCCCTGGTCCAGGCATATAGGAGGTGCAACCAATGCACAACTAAAATTGAAGCAACTATCAGTTGATGCTTCTCACTCTCTCCTTCCCTCTCTCTCTCCCTCCTGTTTCTCCCTCTCTGTTTCTCTCGCTCTCAAAAACATTAATAAAAATAAATAAATAATACAAGAAAAAATTCTGTATTTCATGTATTCATGACTGTAAACCTACTTTGCCCCACTTTGATTAGTGTATATATTAATGGTTATATTAATGTTAAAAGTTTAAAACTTTACTTGTTCAAACAAATATGCTTAAGTCTTTGTTTCATTTCTTGGTTAAAATCTGGTACCCCACTCTTCTTAAGTGGAATTAAAGTTCATAAAATGGATATAAGACAAAATTTAAAAAAAATTATGACTTTTAGCTTCCACCAGAGGTGATTAAGGCTCTTTCTAGATTGGATAATTTGGCTCTTGTCACCTCCCTGAGACTTAGTACATATGAGAAAGATTGAATTTTATGAAAGTATGCTGAATTTAGAATTATGGTATCTTGTCAACAAAGATAGATTCTGTCAAAAAGTTGTAAGATTAATTATATTGAATAGTAGAGGACAACAGCAAAGTAAACCATTCATTACTACATTTCATATTTCTTTGAAACTTAGCAAAGCAGTAGAATCAACATTTTAGAATTCTAATAATAAAAATTATTTTATATTTTATTCATTTTTTTCTAATTAAGAAACTAATACCCCCTGGCCAGTTGGCTCAGTGGTAGAGCGTCGGCCTGGCGTGCAGGAGTCCCAGGTTCGGTTCCCGCCAGGGCACACAGGAGAAGCGCCCATTTGCTTTTCCACCCCTCCCCCTCTCCTTCCTCTCTGTCTCTCTCTTCCCCTCCCGCAGCCAGGGCTCCACTGGAGCAAAGTTTGCCTGGGCGCTGAGGATGGCTCTGGGCCTCTGCCTCAGGCGCTAGAATGGCTCTGATTGTGGCAGAGTGATGCCCCAAGATGGGCAGAGCATCACCCCCTGGTGGGCATGCCGGGTGGATCCCAGTAAGGCTCATGCGGGAGTCTGTCTGACTGTCTCCCTGTTTCCAGCTTCAGAAGAAACTAATACCAATTTTAGAAATATACGTAAATCAAAACCTTTGAAGTAAAAGGATAGCAATTGATCACCCACAATCTAAAATATAAAAAGCAAATTTTTAAGTGTACTGTAGAAAAGTATCAGTAGAGAAATAATTTGATAGTTGGGAGTAATCAAACTTAATTCCTCATTTACTTATGTTATGTGTAGCCTGGAAAGATGTAGTAGCTAAATAATTTATTGTTTTGATTTGGTCATGTTAGAAAATAATGAGTTCTTTTCATTTATTATCTTCCTCATAATTTGATTTTCATTTATTTTATTTATTTATTTTTGTATTTTTCTGAAGTTGGAAATGGGGAGGCAGTCAGATGGACTCCTGCATGCGCCCGACCAAGATCCACCCGGCATGCCCACCAGGAGGCGATGCTCTGCCCATCTGTTCTGTTGCAACCAGGGCCATTCTAGCGCCTGAGGCAGAGGCCATGGAGCCATCCTCAGCACCCGGGTCAACTTTGCTCCAATGGAGCCTTGGCTGTGGGAGGAGAAGAGAGAGACAGAGAGGAAGGAGAAGGGGAGGGGTGGAGAAGCAGATGGGCGCTTCTCCTGTGTGCCCTGGCCAGGAATCGAACCTGGGACTCCTGCATGCCAGGCCAATGCTCTACCACTGAGCCAACTGGCCAGGGCTTATAATTTGATTTTTATATCTGTGTATCTGATTTCTATATGTACAAATGACAGAGAATTAATTTATGAACTAATTGATTTCCTCATGCTGTCTTTTGTTTGTGTCCTATGAATAGAAGGAAAATTATGAGAGTCCAGAATTGGGCAGGGTTTCTAATGTTTAGTTGAAAAAGCTGAAAAATCATAGTCTTATTAGTCACTAGCTTTAAATGTTTCAAAAAAACAAACAAACTAATACATCACTTCACAAATTACCTTTTTCAGAGAGCCAATAAATATAATATTGTCTCTGTTTAAAGCTTTTCAAATCTAAACAGAAAATGTAGGTTCAGAGTGTCATTAGGGGATTGGGAAGGATTAGTTGTAAACACCTGTTTGTACTATTGGTTGAAAATAAATCTTGGGAAGAAAGACACCCAGGCTGCCTGTGTCTGTGAGTATCAAGGACTAGTGCATTAACGACGCCCACTGATTTTGTGTGTTGGGTTTATTTGCAGTGAAGAAAGCAGTGGAGGAGGTTGGCTTTTATTTGTTGTTGTTTTCTAATAAGCAACCCCAAACTATGCTTAAAACAGTACCAAAACTCAAGGACAAGTCTATGCAATTTAGTCAACTTGTGAATGACATTTGTTAAGGAAATTAAAAAACAATACCTGCATTTGATTAAAAACTCTCTATCAAAATAAAATAAAGGTGTTTTAAACTTACCCTACCCTCCTCAAGAATGAGTTGGTTTTGAAACTGACATTTGCTTTTTTAAGCAAAGGTCTGTGTTAGCACTGGTATAGGTATTCCTCAGAAGAGAGGCCAGCTTTACACCACTACTTTTAGTCTAAATTAATGGTATTTACCTATTATGCTCCCTCAATCCATTTCTCTTTTTGTCAACATAGTAATGGCCTAGAGAACCTTCATATGAAATTCAGAACTAAAAATAGAAATAATAACACCTTCCCAAAAGGATCAGCTCCTCTGAACTGCATCTGAGATCAAGTATAATTTTATAAATAAAATTATTGCCTATTCATTCAGAAGATTGCTTTTATTATTAATGTTAAAAATGTCCAGGGCACTTTAAGTCTATTACCTGGGGCTTGCTAAGTCCTTGAAGAATTAGAAATATTAGGTTTTATTTAATATTTTTTGTTGTTATGTCCTCATTTCTCAAAACCTTTAAAATTTTTTTATTGATTTATTTTAGAGAGAAATGAAAAGAGACATCAATTTATTGTTCCATTTATTATGTGTTCATTGGTTGTTTCTTTTAGTGCCCTGACTGGGAATTGAACTACTAAACTTTATGTATTAGGTCAATTCTTTAACCAAGTGAGCTACTCGGCCAGGGCTTAAAACCTTTTCATAAATCAAAATTTAAAGATTTTGTCAATGTTAATGTCAATGGTGCTTGAGTTTTTTTACTCTTGTGATACTAAGAATTACTTTAATCAAGAAAAAAAGGTAGTCTGGCCTATTGATAAGAGAATCTTAAACCATCTCTTCCACAAAGACTTAGAGTTACAATAGTGTTCATGTATGGCATCTCACTAATTTTCTAAACCTATGAGATTAATTGTCCCCAGTCACCATGAAAAAATTAAGGCTCAGAGAGTTGACCTGTTACCAGGCATATGTATAGTAAATGGTGGCAGAAGGCCTTGAACCCAGCTCTTAGGCCATTCAGCACCTACTCTCTCATGGAAAGATGGGGTGAACTGGCAATACAGAGAAACTTCTGGAGCGGTCAGCTATGATGGCTAAGAAATCACACAGAAAACTCATACTCCTTCTCTTCCCATTTTCCCACCTTTAATATTTTCTACCTAGTGAACTTGACTATGGATGCCAGTCTTTAGGGAGGAAATATGGTGGTGTCCTTAGGGATAATGCCAAACTGGGTGGGGGATTTGGCCTGTAGAGGTGGAAGAAGAAATTGGTGCCAAGTGTTGGCAAGATGACAAGTACAGGGTACCCCACCCCTTCAATGCAGCTCTTCGTCTCTTTGCTGCCTGGTCTCAGGTGCCTCCAGAGTTTCCTAACCAAAGAATCATCCCCATTTGCAATGACTAGTTCTGCTGATTTACTTGCCTTTCCTTGTCCCTTGGTTCTACTGAAAATATATTGCTGGTAACACCATCACTTTGGTAATAGATAAAGGAATCTTTAAAAATCTACACAAGATGTGCATAAATTGTTACCAGTGGTTACCCTTGGGAAGAAGATTTTTATTTTTATTTTTTTTAGAGAGGCAGGGAGAGAGAGAGACAGAGAGACAGGAATATCAAGCTGTTCTTGCAAGTGCCCTGACTGAGATCGAACTGGCCACCTCTGTGCTTCTGGACGATGCTCCAATCAAACAAGCTATCCAGCCAGGGCTTAAAATTTTAACTTATTGATTGATTTTATAGATAAAGAGAAAGAAAGAGGGGGGGGGGATAGGGGAAGGAAGCATTTATCTGTTGTTTCACTCAGTTGTGCATTCATTGGTTGCTTCCTGTGTGTGCCCTGACCAAGTATCAAACCACAACCTTGTCATTTTGGGACAACACTCTAACTTGTTGAGCTAACTGGACAGAGTGATTTTTACTATTAAACACTTCTGTAGTATTTGAATTTTTATGATTGCATATTAGTTTGAAATAAATAGCACAATTAATTCATTTTAAATTTATGTAGGCTCTATCAACTATGCAATGAAAAAAAATCAGTATTTCTGCCTTTTGACATTTCTTATAAAAACTCCAATTGACATATTGTTCTATTACTTTCCTTTTTCCCCACTTTATGTGAAAAAGCACTTTGAAAGACAGCATAGGCCCAGGGGTCCCCAAACTACAGCCCACGGGCCACATGTGGCCCCCTGAGGCCATTTATCCGGCCCCGCCGTACTTCCAGAAGGGGCATCTCTTTCATTGGTGTTCAGTGAGAGGAGTACAGGATGCATCTGCATCCTGTGCTTTTAGTTTTTTTTTTATAGTCCGGCCCTCCAATGGTCTGAGGGACAGTGAACTGGCCCCCTGTGTAAAAAGTTTGGGGACCCCTGGAGGGTAATAGTAACAGTCTACGATCTGAAGTTGACTGACACCAATTTGTGTCCTGGATCTCTTAATAATTTGCTATGTAACCTTAGGTAAATCACTCAAGCTCTTTGAACCTTGGTTTCCTGTAATACAAGTTGACTAAATAGTGCCTATTGGTTCTCCCTAGACATTGATAGATTAAATCCTTATTTCTATGGCATGAATGCTAGTAGTTTACTGGTGTCCACCCTCTTTGCCTTTTACCAGAACTCTTAGCTACATAAGATATTTCCCAGCCTCCCTTATATATATAGTCAATGAGATTTGAGCAAAAATGACATTTGCTACTTCTAGATTGCAGTTTTAGAAGCAAAAAGCATGGCTTTCTCTTGAATCTTTCCCCACTTTCTACTTGTTGAAATGCTGACCAAGGAGAGGTATTGGCAATCCACCTTCAACTATGAGGAGAAGGTAACATCTTCGGAACAGCAGTAGAAGGAACTTGGGCCTTTAACACTGGAAAGCTGCCTTACATCTTATCCTTAATCGTTAAGATGCCCTAAGAGAGAGAAATACACTTTTTTCTTGTTTAAGCCACTTTTGATAAGTTGGGCTTTTGATTTTTTAGCAAAATTGAAATTTGAAATTGCAAGACAAAATCAAGTTTATTTTACTTTCACCAACTATGCTTCAGTTGGCCATTCTTCAATTTCTTAGTTTAACTGTGTCTGCTCTTGGCATTAACTCTCTGTGGATTTAAACAAACATGTGGTCTCATAGGAAATCACAATCATAAACTCTGAGCACATACTAGTTATGACTGATAGTTAGCTTGCTCCTTTGGTTGGTTGGTGCTCAGGTATTAATTTGTGCATGCTTTAATAAAGTTCTTTGAGTGAAGGAACTGTGTCCTGTTTATTTTTATTTATTTATTTATTTATTTATTATTTATTTATTTATTTATTTATTTTTTGTATTTTTCTGAAGCTGGAAATGGGGAGAGACAGTCAGACAGACTCCCGCATGCGCCCGACCGGGATCCACCCGGCACGCCCACCAGGGGCGACGCTCTGCCCACCAGGGGGCGATGCTCTGCCCCTCCGGGGGGGGGGGGGGTCGCTCTGCCGCGACCAGAGCCACTCTAGCACCTGGGGCAGAGGGCAAGGAGCCATCCCCAGCACCCGGGCCATCTTTGCTCCAATGGAGCCTTGGCTGCGGGAGGGGAAAAGAGAGACAGAGAGGAAGGAGGGGGGTGGGGGTGGAGAAGCAAATGGGTGCTTCTCCTTATGTGCCCTGGCCGGGAATCGAACCCGGGTCCCCCGCACACCAGGCCGACGCTCTACCGCTGAGCCTACCAGCCAGGGCCTGTCTTGTTTATTTTTAAATCCACTATAGTATCCTTCATAGAGTTTGTCATACTGAAAATGTACAATAAATAAATGCATGGCTTAAAAAATATTTTTAATTGATTTTTTTTAGAGAGAGAAAAATATTGATTTGTTGTTCAATTAATTTATGCATTTATTGGTTGATTTTTCTAATGTGCCCTGACCAGGAATCGAACCCACAACCTTGGCTTATTGGGATGACACTTTAACCAGCTGAGCTACCTGTCCAGGGCTGATGCATGATCTTGATGTTAGGGAGGCCAAGTGCTTTAAGAGAACATGGCAATATCTTTGAACAACAAAGGCACACAAAGAGGGAGGCAGTGGAACCCAGAATGATGTTGTACTCTCACCTGTTACACATTACACTCTTGAAAATACAGGATTAGAGTCGACAGTGATGGACTGCACAGTTCTCCAGCCACACCACCATGTTATTTTTATAAACTAAAATACTTGAAGCAAACTCTCAGGACCAAAGGTAATCTGCAACTGACTATCCAGTGCAAAATTAAAGAGCCTTAGTAACACAGTTAATATTCCTTCCTTCTACCTAAGAAATAATATGTATCAAATATGTAATATTAAGTAATTATAAATGTTATCTTATATTTAAATATATACATATATGTATGTGTGTGTAAAGAAAGAACATATGATAGTTATTACCTAGACTTAGTTATATATCCTTTTAAGTTACCCAGGCAGTCCTGGTTTACACCTGTTGTCCTGGCATAATTAACAATGCCCCCTTCAATATAGCAGTGTTCCAATGTGGTCACTCTAACTAGATTAGATGAGGAAAGGATCTTATGTGAGATACAGGATAATTAAGTGTTAAAATGAAGTAGGGATACCAGAAAAGGCTATGTTATTTTTTTTTACTGGAAGCTTCTAAAATTTATTACTTAACTGAGTGTTCTAAGAAAATGTGTCATATCCAAGGGACTGGACAATGAATTTTGTTTCTGATGCTGTCAGAAACACAGAAATTTCAAAGTATGTCCTGGATAAACTGATGGTCCTAGGGATAAAATTCATGTTAAATATGTCTAGAAATTTCTAATTTATGCTTAATATTTGGCCTAATGTCTTTAATAAAATCTAAGCTATATTGTTGATTCTTGTTTACATTTATTTTTTTAAACCATAGGCAGAACTCAGAGTCTACTCAGTGTCTCTAAAATAGTGTGAGTCATTCCCAGTTATCTGTCATTTTGTCAGCAACACCCTGCCTCAGGAGCAAGTCACAGAGGACATGTGAACAAAGCATGCCAAGGGTTGAAAACTGAAAATGAAATGCTACCAATGCCCCTTGACTTTTTATCCAATAGTTTTTAGCTAAAACCCTTTTCATAGGTTTCAGAGTAATATCTCATACATCCTACTTTATCATATTTCATTTCATCTCTTTAGCTTAATTATAAGCTCCTTCTTCCTTTGTTTCTTTTTTTTATATATTTTATTTATTGATTTTTAGAGAGAGAGGAGTGAGAGAGAGAGAGACAGAGAAGGGGGAGGAGCAGGATCAACTCCCATATGTGCCTTGACCATGCAAGCCCAAGGTTTTGAACCAGCAAACTCAGTGTTCCAGGTCGATGCTTTATCCCACTGCGCCACCACAGGTCAGGCCCTCCTTTGTTTTTGTGGTGCAGAGTGCTAACTGTTCCTCAATATCCATTCTCTCTGTTCCTATGGTAATAGTGCTTTCCCCTTTATGCCACATTTTTGCTGGTAACGTGCTGTCAACTAGAGATTAAGCACATATGACAGCCCCTGGAAAGTCAGGCATGACTTCTTTTTCTTCTTCTTCTTCTTCTCCTTCTTCTTCTTTTTTCTCCTTCTCCTTTTCCTATTCTTCCTGCTCTTCTTCTCCTTCTCCTTTTTCTTCCTCCTCCTGCTTCTCCTCCTCCTCCTCCTTTTCTTCTTCTTCTTCCTCCTCCTCTTCCCTCTTCTTCCTCTTCCTCTTCCTTCTTCTTCTTAACTGGTTTTGAGAAAGAGAGAGAGAAAGGAGAGTGAGAAGCATCAATTTATTATTGCTTCACTTTAGTTATTCATTGATTGCTTCTTGTATGTATCTTGACTGACGGGCTCAAAATGAGCCAATGACTCCTTGCTCAAGCCAGTTACATTTGGGCTCAAGCAGTGACCTTGGGATCATGTTAATGATCCTGCACTCAAGCCAGCAACCCCGTACTCAAGCTGGAGAGCCTGCACTAAAGCACATGAGCCTGTGCTCAAGACACAAATCTCAGGGTTTTGAACCTAGGACTCAGCATTCCAGGTTAGTGCTCTATCCATTGTGCTGCCACTGGTCAGGTACAAAGTCTTTGACTTCTGAATGTAAGCAGAAGGTGTGTTTTCATTTCTACATTGTTTGCTTAAAAGAAACTTCCTGCTCTTTTTTTAAATTTTATGATTTTAATTTGTATTTACATAGATTCAAGTGTCCCACCGAATATATCTCCCCCCACCCCCTTATTTCCCTTTGGCTCCCCCATGCCACCTCCCCCAAATGCCTTCCCCCCTTCCCTCCAGGATTTGCTGTCCTGTTCTCTATAATGCTGTTATGTATATATACTTTCATTAATCTCTTTCCCTTCTCTGATCCCATCTTCTCTTCTACTTTCCCTCTGACTGCTTTCCCTCTGGTCCCTTTGATCCCGCCTCTGCCTCTGTTCCATTGCTCAGTTCACATTGTTCATTGGATTCCTCAAATGAATGAGGTCATATGATATTTTTCTTTCTCTGGCTGGCTTCTTTCACTTAGCATAATAGTTTCCAGGTCCATGTGACAACATGCACATTGTCACAAAAGGTAAGATTTCCTTCTTCCTCAAGGCCTCATAATATTCCATTGTTTATATGTATCACAGCTTTTTGTTGTTGTTGTTCTTTTCTTTGTATGTTTTTTTTTTTTACAGAGACAGAGAGTGAGTCAGAGAGAGGGATAGACAGGGACAGACAGACAGAAACAGAGAGAGATGAGAAGCATCAATCATTAGTTTTTCATTGTGCGTTGTGACACCTTAGTCATTCATTAATTGCTTTCTCATATGTGCCTTGACTGTGGGCCTTCAGCAGACCGAGTAACCCCTTGCTGGAGCCAGCGACCTTGGGTTCAAGCCGGTGGGATTTTGCTCAAACCAGATGAGCTCGCGCTCAAGCTGGCGGCCTCGGGGTCTCGAACCCAGGTCCTCTGCATCCCAGTCTGATGCTCTATCCACTGCGCCACCGCCTGGTCAGGCATGTATCACAGCTTTTTAATACACTTGTCCACTGATGAACACTTGGACTGTTTCCAGTTCTTGGCTATTGTAAACAATGCTGCCATAAACATGGGGGTGCATTTCTTCTTTTGAATCAGTGATTTGGTGTTCATAGGTTATATTCCTAAAAGTGGGATAGCTGGGTCAAAGGGCAGTTTGATTTTTAAGTTTTTGAGGAATCTCCATACTGTTTTCCACAGTGGCTGCACCAGTCTGCATTCCCACCAGCAGTGCAGGAGGGTTCCCTTTTCTTCACATCCTCTCCAGCACTTATTATGTGTTGTTTTGTTAATGAGTGCCATTCTGACAGATGTGAGGTGGTATCTCATTGTGGTTTTAATTTGCATTTCTCTAATGATTAGTGATGTTGAACATTTTTTTTTTTTTGTATTTTTCTGAAGCTGGAAACGGGGAGAGACAGTCAGACAGACTCCCACATGCGCCCGACTGGGATCCACCCAGCACGCCCACCAGGGGGCGATGCTCTGCCCCTCCGGGGCGTCGCTCTGTTGTGACCAGAGCCACTCTAGCGCCTGGGGCAGAGGCCAAGGAGCCATCCCCAGTGCCCGGGCCATCTTTGCTCCAATGGAGCCTCGCTGCAGGAGGGGAAGAGAGAGACAGAGAGGAAGGAGAGGGGGAGGGGTGGAGAAGCAGATGGGCGCTTCCCCTGTGTGCCCTGGCCGGGAATCAAACCCAGGACTCCTGCATGCCAGGCCGACACTCTACCACTGAGCCAACCGGCCAGGGCTGAACATTTTTTTATATGCCTATTGACCATGTGTATATCCTCTTTGTAGAAGCGTCTATTCATTTCTTTTGCCCATTCTTTTTTTTTTTTTTTTTTTTTTTTTTTGTATTTTTCTGAAGTTGGAAACAGGGAGGCAGTCAGACAGACTCCTGCATGCACCCGACCGGGATCCACCCGGCATGCCCACCAGGGGGCGATGCTCTGCCCATCTGGGGCATTGCTCTGTTGCAACCAGAGCCATTCTAGCACCTGAGGCAGAGGCCATAGAGCCATCCTCAGCACCCGGGCCAACTTTGCTCCAATGGAGCCTTGGCTGTGGGAGGAGAAGAGAGAGACAGAGAGGAAGGAGAAGGGGAGGGGTGGAGAAGCAGATGGGCACTTCTCCTGTGTGCCCTGGCCGGGAATCAAACCCGGGACTCCTGCATGCCAGGCTGATGCTCTACCACTGAGCCAACTGGCCAACGCCCGTCTTTTGTCCATTCTTTGATTGGATTGTTTATCTTCCTGGTGTTGAGTTTTACACATTCTTTATAAATTTTTGTTATTAACCCCTTATCAGATGTATTGGCGAATATATTCTCTCATTGTGTGGGATGTCTTTTTATTTTGTTAATGGTGTCTTTTGCTGTGCAAAAGCTTTTTAGTTTCATATAATCCCATTTGTTTATCCTGTCCTCTATTTCACTTGTCCGTGGAGCTAAATCAGCAAAAATATTGCTGCAAGAGATATCGGAGAGCTTGCTGCCTATGTTTTCTTCCAAAACAAAACTTCCTGCTCTTGACTGTTGTCTTTCCCCTTTCTGGGAATTACACTCCAGATGTGTCAGCCACCTAACATTGGCCATGACAGTACTCTAACACCTTGTTAACTAAAGTATGGTCCTTGAACTAGCAGCATAATTATCACCGGGATGCTTCTTAGAAATACAGAATCTTGGGTCCCCTTCCAGGCTCACTGAACCTGAATCTCCATTTTAGCAAAATCCGCAGGTGATTTGAATGCACATTAACATTTGGGAAATAATACCTTGGTAGAGGATGATGGATCAACAGGATGGAAAGAATCTAGGTCTCTATTCTTTTGTTGAGCAGAGCCATCTGCCAGCCTGTTCTGCCCACTGTAAACTGTTATGAGAGAGCACAATAAAATGTTTATCTTATTTAAATAAGATAACTGGGGTCTCTTTTTTACTTCTATCCTAACTTACTTGATTTTTAGTCTTTTTAATAGCAAACCCATTTCTTAAATCTCTGCCAGAGTCTCATGGGGAAAGAAATGAGAAAGGATTATTTCATTTCCAAATATTCTAGAGTTCTCCCTTTACCCTTTAGGAGAGAACCCAAATTTCACTCAGTCTATGTTGATTTATCTTGGACTGGGAGAGTGAAGAGTGCTCTTACCTCAGCCTCCTGGGTATCACTCTGTACGTTCCAATGATCATTTTTGGTCTCCTTGAGGATGCTGAGTTAGAAAGCTCGATATAAATATTTTATAAAGTGAATACACAATGTCTCCAGAGATTTTTTATCATTATTTTTTCCAGAAAACCCAAATTTTAACTATGAGCATTGATCAAGTAGACTGCATTTATTTTAAAGTACATTAGGGCAATCATGCCATCCTTTTAATATATAGACTCACCATTGTTTAATTTAACAACAACAATATCTCTTTAAACGTGTTCTCTAGACTTGCAATTCCCCCACTTTAATCCGACATATATTTAGTTAATGCTTTCAGAGAACTGGGGATTACATTATATGCTGGAAAAATAATAGTGAATAAGATAAAACAGACCTGATCATCTATTGCTTACAGTCGAATTAGAGAGAAGATAAATAAGTAATCACAAAGCTGCAGAATGTTAAGAAAAGGAAAGAACATACAATATTTTCAGTAATGTTCATTACCTGAATAAATGAAGAAATAAATTAACCATTTTCATCTTCTCTCCAAGCCTCCAGGGAGATAAGAAACACAATTGTCTTATTTTCCCTTTCCTGCCTTCCTTATTGTTTTGTTTTCATATGTTTCCATGCAAGAGAAGTTGGATAATTATCCAGCAAAGAATAAGTGTTTACAGTTAATACACATGGAAAATGACTGGAAAGGAACTCAGCACAATGAAAATGGTTGCATTTGGTGGTAAGATTGTGGCTTAGTTTATTCTTTTCCTTGTCAATAAAATATTGATTGTACAATACATTAAAATTGGGCATAAAAAGGGGCATGTTTGTGTATTAATCTTCTTTATCACCTTATAAGGGAAGTGGGGTTGCATTTCCTGCACAATACCAATATCTCTTTGGGCTCCACTAGCACTGACTAATGCCATTTTCTTTCCTTCTTGTCTAATGCAAATAAGCTATTGCAACATCTGATTTCTGGTATTTGTTCTATAGAGGGCCCAGATTTCATTTCTGTGTTACCAAACAACTCTGAGTTTTAAATATTATTGTCCCCTAGTGCTCACATCTGGTAGTCTTCTCTGAGACATCAACCAAAAGTCAAGGCTTTTCCCACAACATCAGTGAACTTACCTAAAAATCTGTGGGTAATGAATGAATAGGTCAGACAATGGAGCCATAATTAATAAAATAAAGGGAAGTTGCTCAGGACAGGAGATAAAAGGTGAGACAGGGCACATCTGAAACTGGAGTTCTGCCCAGAGAAAACCACACCGTTGATCTGCTGCTGCCTGAAGAAACGTCCCCAAATTAGTAGCTTAAAATAACAACAGCCATGTTTTTCCCATGATTCTCCAATTGAGGCAGGACTTGGTGGGGGCAGCTCTTCTCTTCTCCAGATGGTATTGGCTGGGGTGACTCACCTGGGCTTCAGTCATATGTCTGGAGCTCCAACTGGGGTGGCTGAAATGGCTAGGCCTGTTTCTCTCCATATGACCTCTTCATCCAATGGTGTAGACGGACTACTTTTCATGATGTCTCAAGGCTCCCAAAAGAGTAAAAATACAAGTTTCAGAGCTTTTCAAAGCTTGATGCAGTGTTACTTCTGTTCCATTCTCTTGGTCAAAGCAACTCACAAGGCCATCCCAGATTTAAAGGAAAAGAAAATAGACTCCACTTCTAGATGAAAGGTCCAGAAGGCATGTAGAAATGAGAGGGTTCATTGGTGGCATCTTTGCATATAACCTACCACACACTGCCACTTTCAGTAACATCCTCTAAAAACCCACTGAGCACCATCCACAACCATCATGAAGCTCACAAGAGGGGAGAGTCATGCCACAAATGCTATGCAGTTAGAAAACACTAAATTACCCTACTCGTCTTTAAGATAAAATTACAACAACTGCTTCAACTAAGAGGTCTAAAATGTGCTAACTTTAACAAATTAGTATCACATTAAATTATTTGATACTCACATTGACTTGTGAGGGTAGTGCCATTTCTCAACTTGTTTGATGTATCAAACAATTATTTGAGACTCACATTGACCTGTGAAGTTAGTGCCATTTCTCAACTTACAGCTGAAAAAAATGGAGGCTTTTTTCATTGTCATATCCTCTCATTTAACCTATTTTTTCTTTGAAACTTACATGTGTATATATATATATTTTTAATTCAACGTATTTCTCTTGGTTTATTGTATGATAGTCTTATAAGCTTTCTTAATGCTGCGAGGTGGGTATATCTCATTTATCTCAAATCAGGTTCAGGGGTGTTTAGTAACTTGATCAATATTACATGCTTAATGTAGGACAGAATCTGGTACTTAATTTTTCTGGACCTGAGAGAACTAAAATAATAAAATCCTAATTCTATTTTTCATGTTTGGTTTAAACTTCTAAGTTATACCAGTCTTACATGATTTTTAAGCACAGAGAAAATTAAATAGAGCAAATAATTTTATAAAGTAATATTATATTTCAACTAGTTTACTTGAATTAAATTTAGTAAGTATTTACTAAGTGATCACTCTGCACCAGGTACTTTGTGTGCTTGGAGCACATAACTGAATATAATAGGTATGATTACCCATGAGGAACTTAACTTTCTAAAAATGACACCTTGTACACAGAAATAACAAATCATTTCATTGTGGGGAATAAGGATTTGCAAGTACAATTGTGCAGGAGATTGAGCAGGAGTTTATAATGATAATTTTTATAGAATCATAATTTTTATGTGAAATTTTTGTCAGAGGATGTTGAATGATGGCATTCTCTCCTTGAGTGAGGAATCTGAGTTTACACCTGGCAGTATCTCTCTCAGCCTTGAATTCCTCTGGGTATTTGAAACCTAGTAATGATTTTCCTAGAGATTCACAATTCACAATCTAAAGATGTCTTCATGTCTCCTACTACTGCTCCTCTCCTTCGAGGCAGTCAGAAAAGAGACTCGCAGTGTTTCATGGATGACCTTTCACTTAATTCTTACTCTTCAAAGTTGAATATGGATACAGACTAAAGTCCAATAAACGTCCATTTGAGGCTATTGATAAGCCATTTAAGGGATATCTTCTATCATGGCAAAATTTTCCACTTTCTTATTACTATTTTTCACTCATTATAAAATTAGAAGGGCAAATGTAATAAACTATTTACATAACAGAACAAAAATTGTTGCCATCCTGACAAGAGGCTCCACCATTTGAGAGTTCTAATTCTTGCTCACTGGTGATATGTAGAAGTCTAAAATTAGCTTGAACTGTCTTATTAGGAGTGCCAATGTGCAACATACACATTTTCATGCCTTGAAAAGATACAAATATGAAAATTTAAAGACCACCTTTATAAGAACAGTTTATAATCCCGAAGTTCTTATAGTTGAGTTAATAAGCCAGAAGATATTATAAAATGACAGGTAACACTGCCTGGCACTGTCAGACAAGAGACAAATAAATGATTTGAGAACTAAATTGATGGATGAGAAAGGAAACAGGATGTTTTGATGTAGATGCTCTACCAGGCAGTTGGAAACATTGTCTTATTTAATTCAACTTATTAAACAGTTTTACTAATTGGCATGAATATGAATGAAACACAGGAACTGTTAAGATACTTGATTATGGACATATGACTGGAGAGAAATAAATGCAGTTTGTCTAACTTTAAAATCCAAATAATTAACATTTGAATTGTTTAACAATTCAAAATACACTCAATTCAAGGCTTTGAAGATACCACAAAGGAACAATTCAATGCTTGAATTGGAAATACCTGAGTGAAACCTGACTCTACCATTTCCTATGGGCAGCATGTGGAGCAAGTCATTTGTCCCATCTTTAAAATATAAAAGATGACACCTACCGCATATGGAGCCTTGGGTTTAAACTTAGACACCTCAGTGAACCGGACTCACAAAGCACCTAGTGGGGAGAAGGCCTGGAGTAAATGAATACAAGTTGAACATGGCATGATTGTTACTCCCACTCCATCTGAGGCTGGAAACAATAGAAGAAAATGAACAGTTATCCCAGTCTGGTTCATACATGTTCACAGGCTCACAGATGAGCTAGAAATAGTTTTCTAAATGAGGTTTGGGAATTCTTTGTGGATTTCAATTACACATCCTGTTGCTGGACCTCATTAGCACGCGTAATTGAAAACCAACTCTGTATAATAAGGAAGACTGGAATCTCCAGCTGGGAGGCAGTTACTTTGGTGTTACTCATTCCCCATTCTCTCAAAACCCACCAGCACTCTCAAGCACACACTCTCGGAAGCTGGGGAGAAAGAACTGAAATTCTTCCATGAGTGTATTTCCTGTAACCTCAGGTGACAAGGGAGCTTTTGTTTCATGCCATATGTAGTTTTTATAACATGGGGATAAACCGTGACAATATAAAAGGTCTTACAGTAATCCTTGAAATTGGCTTCTTTAGAACACGCATTCTTAGGCCCTGGCTGGTTGGCTCAGCAGTAGAGCATTGGCTCGGCTTATGGAAGTCCAGGGTTCGGTTCCCAGTCAGGGAACACAGGAGAAATGACCACCTGCTTCTCCACCTCTCCCCCTTTTCTCTCTCTCTCTTACCTTCTTGCAGCCATGGCTAAAATGGTTTGAGCAAGCTGGCCCCGGGTGCTGAGGGTGGCTCCATGGCCTCGCCTCAGGAGCTAAAATAGCTTGGTTGCTGAGCAGAAGAGCAACGCCCTAGGTGGGCAGAGCATCCCTCCATAGGAGGCTTTCCAGGTGGATCCTGGTCGGGGCCCATGCGGGAGTCTGTCAGTCTGCCTCCCTGCCTCTCAATTAGTAATAAAAAATTATGAAAATATAAAACAAATAAACAAGAAGAACATGCATTCTTTTTTTGAGAGAGAGAGGAAGAAAGAAATAAAGGGAGTAGAACATGCATTTTTTTTGTGTGTGTGACAGAAACAGAGAGACAGAGAGAGGGACAGATAGGGACAGACAGACAGGAAGGGAGAAAGATGAGAAGTATCAATTCTTCATTGCAGCTCCTTAGTCTCCTTAGTTGTTCATTGACTGTTTTCTCATATGTGCCTTGACTGAGAGGCTACAGCAGAGCTAGTAACACCTTGCTCAAGCCAGCGACCATGGGGTCATGTCTTGATCCCATGCTTAAGCTGGTGAGCCTGTGCTCAAGCTGGATGAGACCGTACTCAAGCCAGCAACCTCAGGGTTTCGAACCTGGGACCTCTGCATCCCAATTTGATACTCTATCCACTATGCCACTGCCTGGTTAGGCTAGAAGATATATTCTTAATGGAGGACAATATTTCCAAGGAGGTGAAAATTGGTTCCTTGAGGAAAACCAGATACTATGGTGGTTTATGACCATTCATATTGCATAACTAGAGATACAGTATACCTGTAGTATTCAAAGTTCATGAAGAGGGGGCAATTAAGAAAAAAATGAGCCTGACCAGGCAGTGGTGCAGTGGATAGAGCGTCAGACTGGGATGCTAAGAACCCAGGTTCAAGACCCCGAGGTTGCCAGCTTGAGCGTGGGCTCATCTGGTTTGAGCAAAAGCTCACCAGCTTGGACCCAAGGTTGCTGGCTCAAGCAAGGGGTTACTCAGTCTGCTGAAGACCCGTGGTCAAGGCACATATGAGATAGCAATCAATGAACAACTAACGTGTTGCAATGTGCAACGAAAAACTAACGATTGATGTTTCTCATCTCTCCGTTCCTGTCTGTCCCTGTCTATCCCTCTTTCTGACTCTCTCTGTCTCTGTAAAAAAAAAAGAAAAGAAGAAAAAAAAGAGTTGAGAAACACTGCCTTTGAGAAAACAAGTTCTCAGCTCAGTTTTTGACTTCAGGAAGATGACAGATGACAGGAGATAGGACTATTCTTGGTGCTCCATTCTATAATAGAAATTTTGGTGTCCCAATTCATCATAATAGTGGTTAAAGAGAAGGGCTTCAATGATAGGTTGCTTGGTTGGAAGCCAAGTTCAACTGTGTGATCTGAGTTAGTTAACCTCTTCGTGTCTCTCTTTTTTTGTTCCTGTAAAATGAAAATTGTAATACCTGACACTTAAGGCTGTTGTGAAGGATGTAGAACCTTGACTACATTTTAAAAAAGAGCACTGGGCGAGTATCTCAGTGGGTTAGAGCAGTGGTCAGCAAACTCATTAGTCAACAGAGCCAAATATCAACAGTACAACAATTGAAATTTCTTTTGAGAGCCATATTTTTAAAACTTAAGCTATATAGGTAGGTACATTCCTTATTGAGGTTATTTCTATAGCACCCGCATGTGGTATTTTGTGGAAGAGCCACACTCAAGGGGCCAGAGAGCTGCATGTGACTCACGAGCCATAGTTTGCCGACCAGGGAGTTAGAGCATTATCCCAATAGCCAAGGTTGCAGGTTTGATCGTGAATCAGGGCACATACAAGAATCAACCAATGAGTGCATAGATAAGTAGAACAACAAATTGATGTTTCTCTCCCCCTTTCTCTCTCTCTAAAATCAATCAATCAATCATTTTTTTTAAAAAAAGGGTCAGCAGAAGCATCTCATACCTTGTGAAAGAGTTCTAGTACCTTTTAATCCACATCCTCTAGTTATCTACATCTAGGTAAACATACTTTTTTCTTTTTAACATTCAAAACTTTGAAAAATACAGATTATATAAAAGTAGAATAGAGAAAAGGGCATAGATAACATATATTCCCATAACAGAAATACTAATTTATGTTAGTATTTTGTCATATTTGCTTTAATCATTTTTGTATAAAATTTTTCAATTACACAGTAATTTATATGCACGCGTGCGCACATGCACACACACACTCCCTTTTGCCTTCTCTTTACCTCCAGCCCTACCATTGTGAAGCAAACTTTTTAAAATTGCCTAATGCTTGCCCTAGCCAGATAGCTGGGTTGGTTAGAGCATTGTCCCAATGTGCAGAGGTTGCTGGTTGTTGGCCAGACAAGTTTGTAAATAATGATATATATGTTTGCTTGCTTATAGTTTGCATTGAATGTGGGGGGACAGGCTGTAAGCAGGCAGGGTCGTTATAGCCTAAGGCGTAGTTTTAAGACTAAGCCTTTTCCACCCTTTTTGATGTAGGGTGGTGCAGTCTCATGAGGAATCCCATTATGCCTCAGATATGTGACTTTGTATCAGAGACTTCCTTGTTTGTATATTGGATTAAAGGTTTTGATTTCTATACTATAAAGTGGGGGCAGACCGGGAGCTTGCTCTCTCTTGGTTCCTGAGATTAGCATTGGAGGAGAGAGCAGAAAAAGGAGAGCAAATAAAGGCCACGTGGAGGAGAGGAGAAGCAGCCAAGATGGCAGAATGCTAAAGGAGAAGCCAGTTTGTGCAGAGTTTGGGCAGAGAGAAGGATATGGGGAACAGAGGTGAATAAGGCTGGTAAGCTAGAAACCTTTGATTCTAGGAAACTTGGATAAGTCAGTAGCTTTGGGATCCCTGAATGGAAAGGGAAGTATTTTCCCACTGTGTGTTTTTACTTGCCTGCCGGATGCAAGCTAGGATTAAAGGTAATGTAATGGCCCACTCCAGGTCAGTGCCATCCAATGGAACTTCTTTAGCTGCACTGTCCATTATGGTGGGCATGTGGCTATGAAGGGCTTGAAATGTGACTACAGTGATGAGAAACTGAATTTTTTTTATTTTAATGAACGGAAATGTAAAGTTGCATGTGACTGGTGGCTACCACATTGGATAGCACAGCACAGCTGTGGAAAGAAGAACATAAAATGACTGGTGATGAGCAAAAAAAAAAAAGGTAATGGCCCACCAGTTCTGGGCTCCATTGTTTCATTACTGTCTGTCTGAAGCTAATGTGAACCTGCATGGGCCAGGCGGCTGTGATGGTGTCCATGGCTACTGGCTTTACACTGGTTCAATCCTCAGTCAGGGCACATACAGGAACAGACTGATGTTTCTGTCTCTCTCTCTCTCTCTCTCTCTCTCTCTCTCTCTCTCTTCCTCTTTCTCTAAAATCAATTCATAAATTAAAAATAAATAAATAAAATAAAAGTGTCTAATGCTTGCTGGGTGTAATCTCTTTAGAGGTATTCTTTCTGAAAGGAACATGAGAGATTAACCATCTTACAAAGCAAAATTTTCTACCCAGACAAGGTTAATGTCATCATTCAGGTTAAGAGACAAATGACATTTTCTTCAATAATTGAAACAATATTTTTTACGCACTTAATGTTTTTGTACTGAGGGCAGAACTGTGGCACCAGGAGCAGAAGTCAGCTCTTCACAGTGAAAACCCAGGTCGCTGGAGTAAGTTATATGTGGCCATGCTTGAGGTGGCATTCCAGACACTTCCCACAAGTGCTAATGAATAACTCCCTTCCCTTATCAATAACAAATACAATGGTGGCATTTGTAGAAGACACAGTCCTTTTGTGTTTCAAGTATAGATCCCAGCAGAGAAGTTGTGATCAGACCTGGGAACCACACTGGTTTGCATGTGGCCAGGCACCTTTGCAGGGCAGAATTCTGTGGTTGACAAATGTCTAGTTAAAGTCTGGAGTGTAAGGCAGCCCGTGGGTTCCTCAGGCACTCTGCTGTGACCCCAGGGACTGGAATCTTTTGTGGATGGCAGACTGTCCTCAGGTGTGGTTATTACTCACCCAATGGAGCCAAGGAGACAGTTTGTTTAGATAACAGGAGTTGCAAGATAATGGCTGCAGCCTTAATGGCCGCAGCCAGGGAATGGCATGTTCTCTCCTGAGGGTAGCTCTTAGATCTTGGAATGTGGCTGAGAGGAGGAAACAATAAGCGCTGCTCTTGGAGAACACAGCTGGGGAGTGCCCCACACGGTTTTAATTATGACTGGAACATTTTTTCTTCCTCTCTCTTTATTTTAAAAGAAGAAAAAGTAATTAAATTTTTTGGTATAATCTACTAAATGGTAATTATTGATACTACTAATAACAATAATACCTACCATGTATTAATTGACTCTCCAGGGCCCGGCACTCTCAGAACAGAACTGAGAATCAGGAGGCAAAATCCTCATTTTACAAATGAGACCTAGTTTTCTTTGTTCATTCACTCGCTCACCATTCAGAGAACATTTACTGAGCCTTTTCTCTGTGTGAGACCTTACGCTGGTGCCTCAAAGAGTTTACCATCTACCACAACTAACAAGGAGAAACGCTATAACTAAATGCTATGTTTTTAATTTGCTCACTTGAAACTGATGGAGGAAAAGGGTGACCCCTACACCAGAGAAGAAATGCTGCATAGTACTGGCTTTTAGGCTCAGGCCAAAAAAAAAAAAAAGTCTCATTAAATTTGTTTTTATTTTCAAACAAACTCCTAGGTTAAGAGGAAACAGGATTTAAAATAATGAAGCTAAATGTATTTGTAGAACCTGCAGAGGAGGAAAAATTCCCGCTTAGTTCTTCTTTCCCTTTTTCCAGCACTCTTTCCTCTGTCTGTTTCCCAGTGCTTCCTGCTAGCGTGTCATAGAACAGCACTTGTGAAGCACGTACTTGTCTGTCTCCAACAGACTGTAAACAAACTCAGACTCCTTATAGGCAGAGGAGTCCTTTTCTTAAATTCTTTTTCTTTCGGTACCTGGAGCATTTTAAAAGGCTTACCTAATTTGATTAAAATAAACAGAAGAATGAATGAATGGGTGCACGGATCTCTTCGGCAATTCATAAGCATGGACACACAGATTCACATAGAAGACCAAGTCACACAAATTCAATAATATTGTAATAAGTATGGAGGTGCCAGTTGTGTACTGGAAATATCAGGGGGAATATTTTGTAAAGTACATGACTGTTTAACCACCTGAAACTAATACAAAATAATATTGAATGTAAACTTGTTGGTCAAATAAGTTTGTAAATATGATATATAGGTTTGCTCAATTATAGTTTGCATTGGGTGTGAGGGACAGGCTGTAAGCAGGCAGGGTTGTTATACCCTAAGGCTTAGTTTTAAGACTAAGCCTTTCCCACCCTAAGTGACTTTGTATCAGAAACTTCCTTGTTTGTATTTTGGATTAAAGGTTTTGATTTCTATACTATAAAGTGGGAGCAGACCAGGAGCTTGCTCTCTCTAGGTTCCTGAGATTAGCATTAGAAAGGAGAGTAGAGAAAGGCTACGTAGAAGAGAGGAGAAGCAGCCAAGATGGCAGAATGCAGAAGGAGAAACCAGTTTGTGCAGAGTTTGTGCAGAGAGAAGGAGATGGGGAACAGAGATGAATAAGGCTGGTGAGGTAGAAACCCTTGATTCTAGGAAACTCAGATAAATCAGTGGCTTTGGGAGCCCTAAATGGAAAGGGAAGTGTTTTCCCACTGTGTGTATTTCTTGCCTGCTGGGTGCAAGCTAATGGCCCACCAGTTCTTGGCTCTGTTGTTTCATTACCGTCTGTCTGAATCAAATGCGAACTTGCATAGGCCAGGCGGCTGTGATGGTGGCCATGGCTACTGGCTTTACAAAACTGAATTTGAAAAATATTTTTAAGAAGGAAAAAAATATAAAAAGAACTATACAAATTTATATATCTTACCAGAGAGAGGAGGATACTGCTCTCATTACTGAAGTCTTCCCTTTGTTGGTCTAGCCATCTTGTGTGGCCACCTCTTCCATCCCCACCCCTCTCCCAAGCCCAATTCTACCCATTCAATCCCACCCTACCCCCATTCAAACCTCTCTCAGCTGACACAGGAGATACTAAGCTAATCAAACTGTATACCTAGAACAAAACCATTTCAGCTTTCAGAAGTCCTGGCATTTTTGGCTCTATATGGTCCTGGAAGAAATTTTTCCCAGCATTTGTTTTCTATTATGAGAAACTCTTGTTTGGGAGAATATTCACCTGGACAGGAGTGAGAATAGCAGGATCCTGAAGGAGCAACTCAAGAAGGATCAGCTACGAAGACCTCTGAGCTTCCTCAGTGTCTGGGTGTGCGTTCAGGTAGGTGTGAGGTAGCAGAGGGACTCACTTTACAGTGCATATTTGATGTCCTAGACATTCTGCTAGATGTATAAATGATATAGATAATCTAATCACTATGAACGTGAAAGTTTCCACATAAATTCTATGATTCTCATGTCACAAACGAGGAAGTTAAGCTTGAAAATGGAAAGGGACTTCCCCAAGGCTAACAGTTAAGAACTGACCACCTTCAGAACTACTTGAATTCATAATGCTGTCCTCCTTAGTTGTTTTCATTCCTCCTATCATAAAATACTGTCCTTAGTATTACTTGAAATTCAAAGATAGGGTAAATAACATGTTTTGTTTTTAAAACACATATATTAGAATATAAGGAAGTAATACAAGTGCATACATCGTTATGATATCTGTGGAATGCTTTAAAAGAAATACAGCTGACCTTTAAAAAACATGAAGGTTAGGGGCACTGACAAATCTACAAATATATATATTATTATATATATAATATTTTATATATATATATATATATATATTTTAGACAGAGAAAGAGAGAGAGATAGGAAGAGAGAGGGAAGCATCAACTCATTGCTTTCTCTTTAGTGGTGCATTGATTGCTTCTCATCTGTACCTTGACCTGGGATCAGACTGGTGACCTCAGGCTCAAGTTGAGCCAGTGACCTCTTGCTCAAGCCAGCAACCTTGGGTTTATGTCCATGGTCCCATGCTCAAGCCAGCAACCTCAGGTTTTGAACCTGTGACCTCAGCATTCTGGGTTGAGTGGACACTATTCACTGCACCACTATCATGCAGGCTCCACAGATAGTTTTTGACTTTGCAATGGGCCTTCTGCATTAGCAGATTCAACCAACCACAGATATTTTCAATCTGTGGTTGGGAATCTGAGGCTGGGATGTGAAAATACTATTTTTAATCAGCAAGTGCTTGAACCTATGGCTACAAAAACCAGAATAGAAGGGTTGACGGAATTTGAGAAAAGAACTGAGTATGTGGACTTGCACAGTTCAAACCCACACTGTTCAAGGATCATATGTATAAACAAATTTCTCAGAAAGTCGGAAGGAGAGAATTTTGTCCTAATGAAGGAAGAATGAAGCATTTGAGCTGGGTCTTAAAGAGTGAGATTTATATCTCCAGGTGGCAATAGTACTGTCAGAGAGGAAACACTTTTCCTCCCCTCCAAGGATCAGTCACCGGAAGACTTTGAATTAAACTGAAAACAGTCAGCTTAGCAAGGAAAAAGATAAAACTCTGTTCACATATGTATGATGTACTCATAGGAATTCATTAGAAAAATATGACCCAAGAAGGTAGTTAGAATTTGGGGCTTGTATATTATATTAATAGAGGCAGAGGAGGGGAGAAGTGCACTTACTGGAAAACATGACTTTTAGGAAAGTCAGATGGGTCCTTAGGAGAATGGATAGGAAATATAATAATTTTGTGGTGATGTCTATTTAGATGTTATGCTGATTTCTATTTGCCAGGGATAAGAGTCAAGCTTTCCTGGTTGTTTCTGGGGAGGGGATCTATGACAAGTGAGTTCTCTTGAGTTCTTTTGGAGGCTCTGCTTTTAGGCAGATAAGGGAGTTATGAAAAAAAGCCTTCTCAAATGCCTTTAGCTCAACATAAATTTTGTACCACAGTGGAGTACCGGGGTGGGGGGAGGGGCTACAATGCAGAAAAAGGTGATAATGTCTTAATAGTTATTGCTGCTTTGTGAAAAATAAGCCAGGAATACATCTGACTTTAAATGAAGCAGGGTGTTTTGACAGGGTACTTTTGACTCCTTGCCATTTGGAGACCTGAAAAAGCCAACCATTAAATTTATAGCCACTGTTTCTGTTCATCAGCTTCATCATCTCATTGATTACGCTTTCCTGAGCCTGAGGCCAGAGATGAACTGAGTGTGAGAAGTATGCATAAAGGTTAGCGTTGGGTTTGCAATTATCGTATTTTTCTCTCCATAAGACTCACTCTTTTCCCCCCAAAAGTGGAGGGGAAAATGCCCATGTGTCTTATGGAGCAAATGTTCATTTTTTTTAGCTGCTGTGGGTGCTGAGCTAGTAAACATGTAGAATGAGTGCCATCAGGAGCGTAATCATACCTGCTATGGCAGCTTGTGGAACCCCAGCATCTGCTGAGTGATCTCCTGGTTCCAGTTTCCACAGTTGTACACAGCACAGGAGGGAAGGCGAGTGATGGTGTGTGGGCGCATTCATTGGGCATCATCGAGGGCAGACGTGAGAGGTGCGCTGCAGCTGCTGGAGCTCTGTATGAAGTGCTGACGTCACTTGCTGCCCTATTAGAGCTTGACCAGTTTAGAGCACATATTAGGTGAAACCACAAAAAAAACCCTTAAAGAAGTGAAGACTCATCTTGCTGTAATTCCTGGAGGTCTTACCAGCCAGTTGCAACCTCTTGACGTTTCCATCAATAAACGTTTAAAGTCTTTATGTGAGAAGAGTGGAACAAATGGATGGCTGCTGGTAATCATGATCTGACACCAACTGGATGAAGGAAGAGACCCACTATCACTCAGGTTTGTGAATGGGTGAAAACGTCATGGCAGTCAGTGGAGAATGAAACCATGGTACAGTAATTCAAAAAATGTGGTATTAGCAATGCCTCAGATGGCACTGAAGATGGTATCATATGTGAAAATAGTGAAGAAAGTGATACCAGTGATTGTGAGCAACTGAGGTTCTTAAATTCTGACACTAGCGATGATGAGTTCCTGGGGTTCCCGGACAACTAGAAGAGTATTTGAACATTAAAGTCTCTTCTCATTTGTTAATAACAGTGCTAATGGTTGTTAATACTGCTGTTGAGTTTACATTGTTGAAATATTATTGTGATATATTTTACTAAATATTTTTTTATTCACTTTAGAGAGGAGAGGGAGAGACAGAGAGAGAGAGAAGGGAGGGAGGAGCTGGAAGCATCAACTCCCATATGTGCCTTGACCAGGCAAGCCCAGGGTTTCGAACCGGCGACCTCAGCATTTCCAGGTCGACGTTTTATCCACTGTGCCACCATAGGTCAGGCCAGTTTTATTAAATATTTTAACACACCATTTGGTTCAGAATATTTTTTTTCTTATTTTCCTTTTTAAAACCCTAGGTCTTAATGTCACCCCATTAAAATTAATAATAAAGGGGGAAAAACCCTAGGTGCGTCTTATGGTCAGGTGCACCTTATAGAGCAAAAAATATGGTACTTAAAGTTTATATTAAAAATCTATAAGCTTGCCTGACTAGGCAGTGGCACAGTAGATAGAGCTTCAAAATGGGATGTGGAGGACCCAGGTTCAAAACCCTGAGATTGCCAGCTGGAGCGCAGGCTCACCTGCTTGAGTGCAAGGTTGCTGGCTTGAGCATGGGGTCATAGACATGATCCCATGGTCGCTGGCTTGAGCCCAAAGGTCGCTGGCTTGAGCAAAGGGTCACCCATTCTGCTGTAGCCCCCCCTGGTCGAGGCACATATGAGAAAGCAATCAATGAACAACTAAGGAGTTGCAAAGAAGAATTGATGCGTCTCATCTCTCTCCCTTCCTATGTGTCTGTCCCTATCTGTTTCTCTATCTTTCTCTCTGTCTCTGTCACACAAAAAAAACCTATCAGCTTAATTTTTTTAAAAGTCAAAAAAGGTAGTATGTGCCTGACCAGGCGATGGCACAGTGGATAGAGCATCGGACTGGGATGCTGAGGACCCAGGTTTGAGACCCTGAGGTTGCCAGCTTGAGTGCGGGCTTATCTGGTTTGAGCAAAAAGCTCACCTTGGGCCCAAGGTCGCTGGCTCGAGAAAGGGGTTACTCGGTCTGCTGAAGGCCTGCAGTCAAGGCACATATGAGAAAGCAATCAATGAACAACTAAGGTGTTGCAATGTGCAACAAAAAACTAATGATTGATGCTTCTCATTTCTTTGTTCCTGTCTGTCTGTCCCTGTCTATTCCTCTCTCTGACTCTGTAAAAAAAAAAAAAAAAAAAAAAAAAAAAAGGTAGTATGTTCTTAATGTCTCTGGCATTAAAAATATTTATATGCTCACCTGATAGACTAGGGGGAAATGTCTCTTTTGTGTCCACAGATTCTGATCTAAATGTAATATGCCAAAGCAGGGTGCCTGGGCCATTTAAAATAAAATTTTTGTAAGGATGAATCTAAGGCTTATAAATCTAGACTAGCGATTTTCAGCTGTATGCCACAAGAATTTTTAAAACATTCAATACTTGCCTGACCTGTGGTGGCGCAGTGGATAAAGCGCTGACCTGGAAATGCTGAGGTCACTGGTTCGAAACCCTGGGCTTGCCTGGTCAAGGCACATATGGGAGTTGATGCTTCCAGCTCCTCCCCCCTTCTCTCTCACTCACTCTCTCTCTCTCTCTCTCTCTCTCCCTCTCCTCTCTCAAATGAATAAATTAAAACATTCAATACTTGACTATTTAGTCAGGGACACTGACCTCTTTCCCCTTAGATTGTCAAAAAAAGAAAAGAAAACAGCCAACACAATAGGTGTCTGGTATGAATACCCTATCTGAACCATAAATATATAGGACATATAATAGAGTTGCATTTTATTGGACATGTGATATAATAAGGTTGAGTCTGATTGGTTAACTCTTGGTACCAGAAATCCTTATATATAAATATAGGCAACTGATTTTTAAAAAGTCACTTTGGAGCAAAAAGGGTAGGTAATTCCTATTATTATTTTTGGAATCTAAAATTATACCTATTTTTTTTTGTCAGACCAGCAAAAAACATATTTTTTGGTGTGCCGCAGAATTTTAGTAATTAGTTTATATGTGCCATGAGATGAAAAAGGTTGAAAATTGCTGATCTACTAGATAGATTTATAAAATAGAATTAAGTGATTGTAAGAATGAATCTCTGGGTTCTCATATCCAGGAGCTATGGTCTTGGCTTGTAAATCTTAGGTTCCAGAATGAAATGATAAATTTTCTATGAAGAAACACAGTTTAGATTTAATTATTGAAAAATGAGGGCAGAAAGACATCAAAAGGAGACCCCCTGGCATGAGAAGCATTAAAGATAAATTTTTTCTGGAACTCTAACAGTCTTGGATTTTGACATGTTCTGTAGCTGACACCAATGAACCCTCAAGGTATGGAAACAGTACTTTCAAATCAGTCAATAAATTTCTAAGAAATATTTTTTAAAAAGCAACTTAGAGTAACTTGGGGAAAGTAAAAGTGTATAATTATTATATTAAACATATTTTAGATTTAATAAACTCCAAATAATCTAGCCTGGTAAACATTCTTTAAACTCTTCTTCAAAAAAGAATAATAACCATTGGAAGTATAATTACTAATATTTTCATGACTTCTAAGAAATCTTTTTGTGAATATTTCATTTGAAAACAATAATAACTTTTATATCAACTGATGACTTAAAAAATAGCAAATGTAAGGAAATCTACCAGTGCTTGAAAACAAGTTTTGCAAATTAAACTCCACCTTCATGACTGTACATGAATTTGTTACACAAACCCTTTCTTGTAATAGTGCAAAGTGAAGAAAACCACACAGATATTGTACAATAAGGTGAAAATTAAAAATAAAATAAAAATACACAGCAGGACAACTGCAAGCCTCTAGGGAGTATTTCTGCACATTTGAAGAAGCCCTTTTCCTATAGGATGCACATCGCAAGGCCACAGAGCACATGGCTCCTCAAGAGAAGCACGGGCTGGGTGTCAGCCCCCATGTCCTTTCCACTGGGCACCATTGTATATGGCAGGGGTCCCCAAACTACGGCCCGCGGGCCGCATGCGGCCCCCTGAGGCCATTTATCCGGCCCCCGACACACTTCCAAAGGGGCATCTCTTTCATTGGTGGTCAGTGAGAGTACTGTATGTGGCGGTCTTCAAAGCACGGTGTCGCTCATGTACAGTGATGTGGGACGCACACGTCACAGCTCCTGAAGTGCACCATATCACTTGTTAGGGCTAGCAGTGACAAATATGGAACCGGATAGTGACCATCTCATTAGCCAAAAACAGGCCCATAGTTCCCATTGAAATACTGGTCAGTTTGTTGATTTAAATTTACTTGTTCTTTATTTTAAATATTGTATTTGTTCCTGTTTTGTTTTTTTACTTTAAAATAAGATATGTGCAGTGTGCATAGGGATTTGTTCAGGGTTTTTTTATAGAACGGCCCTCCAACGGTCTGAGGGACAGTGAACTGGCCCCCTGTGTAAAAAGTTTGGGGACCCCTGGTATATGGCATAGCCTCCCCAATGTTACATGTTCGCTATGCAGAATGACACAAAAATCTGCTGCCATTTGTACACACACACATAGACACACAAATATACATAGACTATCTAAAAAGATATACAAGGAATTGGTAGCATTGGGTACTTCTAGGGAGAACTGGATGAGAATAGTCAGAAGCAGACATGTTTTCTTGACTATTTTTCTGGTGCTTTCTGAAATTGTATAATTATGTTTTGTATGCATTACTTTCTAAAAATAAAATTTTAAAGGAGTTTTCATTTTGAAATAGAGGATACAGCAAATACACAGATGAATCTTTTTTTTTTTTTTTTCAGAGACAGAGAGAGAATCAGAGAGAGAGATAGACAGACAGGAATGGAGAGATGAGAAGCATCAATCATTAGTTTTTTGTTGCAACACCTTAGTTGTTCATTGATTGCCCTCGACCGTGGGCCTTCAGCAGATCGAGTAACCCCTTGCTTGAGCCAGCGACCTTGGGTCCAAGCCGGTGAGCTTTTTGCTCAAACCAGAGCCCGCGTTCAAGCTGGGGACCTTGAGGTCTTGAACCTGGGTTCCCAGCATCCCAGTCCGACGCTCTATTCACTGCGCCACCGCCTGGTCAGGCCACAGATGAATCTTAAAAAAAAAACCCCACAGTGTACCATAGAATATAGAGAAGGGTGGCCCGACCTGTTCGGGAGGATCAGAAGTTTTCTAAGGAAAGGGATACTGGTCACCTTTGGGAGAGGAGCTGGATAGGATTTCAGTTAACAGACAGTGGGGGGCCTGAAGAGGCTTTTTAAGGGGAAAGAGAAGAGTGAGACCAAAGGCCAGAGGTTAGCAAGGGGGCTGACCCCCTGGAGAACTCCGTAGGCCTGTTTGTGGTGTAAGGGATCTCTGCAGGAAAGGGTGGTGGACGAAGCTGGAAATTGGGAGTCATAAAATAGAAAACCTTGTTTCTAGGCTGAGACATATAAAGTTTTCATAGTAGATTAAAAAATAAAAGATGTAGCTAGAGATGCCTGATCTCTAACAAGTTTATATACTACTGTTTTTGTTGGAAATAGGAAATTTAAAAACAAGTCCTTATTAGATTAACAAATGCTGGCAATATTAAATCAGTTTTTAAAGTTGTATTCTTTTAAAAAACACCTTTTGAAAAACTTTTTTGTACTCAGTAGTTACTTAAGAGTTATTAATTAAATAATTATTGAATTTTAACTACACTAGAACCTAACAAGCTTTAATCCCAACCCTGCTCAGTAAGAGAACTGCAATACAGCAATAAATAAGTCCAGGAAAGGGGGAAGAACTGTAATAATTAAAATTAAAATCAGAAAACATGATTCTTTAGCTTACAGTCAGGTTTTCTATAGTATAAGGCAAAGAAAATAGACTTTCAACTCCAGTTATGCATTTCTGTATTGTAGAAGTTTTTCTTTTCAAACTTTTAAACATATTAACTTAAAATTTTGTGTGCATAAATGCTTTTCATGAATTATTTTCAGAAAATGAACTGTGGGTATCATATACAGATTCTGGAAGAATAAAAAATGTATTTAAGTTAAAATGAGCTTAAATTGGATAGATGTGAATGAAATGCTTCATAGAAGGTATCCATAGAAACCACTTAAAATAAAGAGAAATGTTAACTCTCTTTGTAAATTGAGCTCCCAGAATCAAAATGAGAGTGAGACTTTTAGTGTAAGTATGAATAGACTCTGGCCTTATCTACATAGAACACACTAATTGACAATTATATTTTTTTGGCCCTGGTCTCAGCTGATAGTCACAATCAATTTATGGCTATATAGTTGATGGAATTCAGCTAGTAAAAGAGGTACAAAATAGTGGCCCAACTTATTGATTTAATCAAGTGTGTGACCGAAGAACTAAGGCTGTAGTGTCCCTAACTTGCAGTAATTTCTTCACCATACAAGAAATTAAACTTTATCATCACCAATTTATAGAGACTATGTAAGCAGTTTGGGAATTTTCGTATGTGAACTTCTAAAGAAAAGTTTCCATTTTCCACGTTCAATTCTAGGCCTATGCATAAACAGGCACAATGTTTGGAATTAAATGTTTGGTTCTGTTTTCTTTAATACATTTGTGTAAAGATTTTCTGGTTACTACATTTTTTTCTTAATGTTAGCTTCGCCAAGAGGAATCCCATGAAGCCAAGGGAAGTAAAACAATGGACCTTATTAGCGCGGCTGGATACAGATAGGCTGAGGCCGAAAGAGGCGTCGGCCCTGATAAGAGGGTGTTGGGGCCTTTATAAGGCTTGAAAGTTCTTGCTGATGACATGTTGCTAGGGTCCTGGTAAAACTTTGTTCCTTGGAATTCAGGTGGGTCAGCCTGTGGTTAGTCGGTTCTAGGAACACCAGAAAGGTGTTACAGCCTTTAGGTCCTCAACCATGTCCGTTCCTCTTGGGTTAGACTGTGGTTGTTGTAATATCCAAAGTCCTAATGAAAATGAGAATTAAGAGGGGTGCAATGGAGCTGCTTTCCTTCTACCTACCACTTAATTTCTTAATTTTCATTTGTCACAATTTCAAATGATGTCACTGAGTTGATCGTTTCAGAAATGCTGTTTATGGCCCTGGCCGGTTGGCTCAGCGGTAGAGCATCGGCCTGGCGTGCAGGAGTCCCGGGTTCGATTCTGGCCAGGGCACACAGGAGAGGCGCCCATTTGCTTCTCCACCCCTCCCCCTCTCCTTCCTCTCTGTCTCTCTCTTCCCCTCCCGCAGCCAAGGCTCCATTGGAGCAAAGATGGCCCGGGCGCTGGGGATGGCTCTGTGGCCTCTGCCTCAGGTGCTAGAATGGCTCTGGATGCAACAGAGCGATGCCCCAGAGGGGCAAAGCATCACCCCCTGGTGGGCATGCCGGGTGGATCCCGGTTGGGTGCATGCGGGAGTCTGTCTGACTGCTTCCCTGTTTCCAGCTTCGGAAAAATGAAGAAAGAAAGAAAAAAAAAAGAAATGCTGTTTATTATTGCTAACTGTAATAATTAATTATTGCTAACAGCGTAACTTCTCCCCTCGTCCTCTCCATTGTAGATAGTTCTATAATAAACTACTTTTTTTTTTAAGATTTTGTTTATTGATTTTAGGGACAGGACAGCGGGAAGCATCAACTTGTAGTTGCTTCTCACATGTGCCTTGACTGGGCAAGCCTGGGGTTTTGAACTGGAGACCTCAGCATTTCAGTGCAATGATTTATCCACTGCACCACCATAGGTCAGGCTATAATAAACTACTTTTGACTTTACTTCATATTCCAATTGATACACTTTAGACCTGCTCTGGGTAAGGACCTCAGACATTCTCAAACATTTTGGCAACGGGACATCCTTATACTAAAGAATTATTGAGGATCCAAAGAGCTTTCACTATGTGAATTATAGCTCAAAATATTTATATTAGAAGTTAAATTGAGACATTTAAAAATACATTTTTAAAACAACATATTCATTATATGTTAATATGAATTACTTAATTTTAATAAAAAATAACTATGTTTTCCCAAATTAAAAAAAATTAATGGAAAGAGTGGCATTGTTTAACATTTTGCAAATCTCTTTAGTGTTTTTGTCAGTGGAAACAGCTGATTCTCATATATACTTCTGTATTTTATATGTTGCAATATCTCATTTCATGTGGCCTCTGGAAACTGAGTAAAAAAGGCATGAACATCTTAGAATTATGCTGAAAGCAGTTTTGACCTGAAAGGGTATTAGGTACTCCCGGGCCTTCAACCACACGTTGAGAACGCACTGGTGCACACCATGGCAAGTATGCACAATTATTACATTCCTATAGGGCAACGTGGTTGCAGTCCTCAAAGACATTCCCCAGAGAAGAGTCTTGATTTGTTTTACTGTTCAAAGAAATTGATAACAGTGATTGTTTGGTGTCAAGGTCTCTTCCTATTTTACTTTCTCTGCAGGTCAGGAAAGACTTCATGGATGCTAGTGAATTAAGTTTTAAATTTAATAGGAAAATCATGGCATAGAGAAAATTGACCTGCTTGAGGTGGCCACAGTCGGAGATATCAACTCTGGCCTCCTTACTCTTAAACAAGAGCTCTTTCTACTACACCCTGATAAGGGCCAATGTCGAACGTTTAACATTTCAGCCCTGGGGCCTGCCCCTGAAACCAGACAAATTCGGGTAAAACTCCTGGGCCATTTGAGGCCAGCTGTGTAATCTTAGGCAGACTGCTTTGCTTCTGTCTCCTCTGTTTCTTCACTTCTGAAGTAGACACACTCCCTGTTTGATCTTAATATTTTGCCACTATTAAATGAGATAACATTTTAAATGGTTTAAAATGGCTCTTGACACTCGATAGAGCTATTTTTATTAGCTGAAGTTACTCTTAGTGAACTGCAGAGCATTTGGAGGAAAAAAAAATCTTAGCCAGGGCTTGGCTCCAGTGTGTGAACTGCATCTGTCACTTGGATTCTGACTTAATTAAAGGCTGGAAATCATTGCATGTCTCCAGAGGAGCTTAACATGCCTATGGTTGCAGGGAACGAAAGTAGAAGGTGTTAACTGGGCAACTTATGCAACCAAGGGTTAAAATAGCTTTGAAGCAAAAGCTAAACAATTCTTGTCTCTGGCCTGCGATGCAAAGCCAACTGTGTTTGCCTTTGTTAGCCCAGGAATGCTTCTGGTGAGCCTTGTTTGTTGTGGAAACTGACATGATCAAAGTGAGGAGAATTAAAATGATCCATCAGAATAATAGTCAAGGCTGTGGATGAACTCCCCAGACAGAGTCTTGAACCTGAAGGCTCCCACTGAGGGCAGACAAGCCAGCTGACAGCAGCCAGGAAGAAAAGAAAAGCATCTCTCTGGGCAGACATGTGCCGCTGGGAGATAGAGACGCTGAATGGGAAACTCTAGATGAGTGTTCAGATACAGCAAGATGCAAAGGTGAAATGCAATGCTGACCTTGTGTATGTTAGGATTCTTGCAACACCAAGGTTGTGGTTTTCAGGTGTCAGTTTTTAGAGTGGAGTTACTAAGTGAATGAAGCTGGCACTTACAGCATTAAAGGATTTGGGGGTGGGGAAACTATGCTAATTGCAATGGAGATACTGTGCCAATGGCACTGGTGTGTCCCAAGGCATATCATGCTTCTTTCCATATTAATTTCCAAATGTGAAAAAAATTCTCATTATTAAATGGAATTATGGGTCCCTAAGTAGCTGGCATGATTTTGGATTGTTTGTTCGCTTAGTCCTTTATCCCGGGATGAGGATTAGTAGAATTCTTTGATATTCTACCAAATATAAAGTGACTGGACCTCAAACTGTTGCTAAGAGCCCTGAACAGGACATCCAAGGAATTGTAAAACAAAAGGGTTGGGTAAAATTTTGAAGAAGTCCGGGCTTACTCACATATTTTATAAATGAGGGAACTGAAGCCAGGAGAGAGAAAACGACTTGCTCAGTATCAAACAGAAGTCTGCTTTCCAGGTCAATGCATGCTTGTTCTCATGCCAAAGGACCCCCAGAAAAGAGACAGTTTTTCTAGAATAATGCCACCCTAGGTAGTGTCACCTTCTGGACATCTGTAATTTGAAATACTGCAGGGATATTACTGTTTGTATTTTTTTTAAAATATTAATAGTTCTGCTTTATGTTTGATTCTGTATGTGTGTGTATCTTGGCTTATCTTTTTATCTCTGTTCTTCCCAGGGCACAGCTCACCAGTACTCTTTTAGAGAGCAGGAGATAAATACAGAATTAAGTTTTTATGAAGACTGCTAACATATCCAATACTATGCCCAATAAGAGAATTTAATAATCATAATACTTTATGTTGAGTGCTTTACAAATCACAAGGTGCTGTCAACAAGAGGACACTACTACCAATCTAGTGCCAACAGGAGTCTCCAATTAGGTATGCAGTAAAAAGTCTTTCTTTAGGTGAATTTTGCATACTAAGAAAAGAGAATCTCTGAAGGAAACTGAAAGTGACATCTGTAAGGTCAGTGGATAATGGGGGATGGTCATGTGGGGAACTCAGACCCGGAACTTTGGCTAGGACCGCCCACAACCAAGCGCGCCAAAAGAAACTTTGCAGGAACCCTTGGGAAAAAAAAGCAACCGTCTACCAGCCAGTGGGATTTCACCACGTCATGTTAGCTCCACTTCCCTAAAAGGACCCCTTTAAATATCTCCCACGCAGTTTAATCCGTGCAACTTCCCTGGCCTCCATCTTACCTCCGCACCAGGGAACCTTGCCGGGCGGGATGCGTGCTCTGTACTGAATAAAGCCTTTTTGCTATTCCACACTTGGTGGCTCTGAGACCTGTTCCTTCCTTCTCAGTGGGGAAAAATACCTTACAACATCCCCTAAGAAAAATGAGACGCTGCTTATACAGAGAAAGTGACAATGCTGGTTCCTGATTGGCCCATTTTATGCAAATGAGGAATCCAAATTTACTCAGTTTGATTGGTCCACATAGCACTGTCCTGATTGGTCAAGATTATATATCCTGATTGCTTGTTATGGAGTAGTTCTGATATGTTGGCAAAGATGAAAATTAGGATATAGCTGCTCTGCTCCAATTAGATGGGGCAGGTTTCAGCCTATTGGTTCAAATATGATTCCAAGAAATCCTTTATAAGGATTAGCTTAGCCAGTAGGAACATAATATAGGAGGCTTGGGAGCCCAGTTTATAGTTTTCACCTGAAATGCATGAGAGGCTCTTGTAAATACCTGCTAGACTGATTATAAATTTGGGTTCATTTAACTACCAGGAGTCCTTTTTGACAAGTGTACTTTTTCTTGGAGTCAACAGCACTTTTTAAATCTCTTCTTTCATTATTCTGTACACAGTCCAATGAGGGAAGCAGGGCAGTTATTCTCACCACTCATGTTATGGAAGCACAAAGTGAGACAGAGAGCCAAGCTGCTTGCCTCAGGTCACAGGCCTCAGAGCCACAGAGCAGGGTCCAGTGGGGCTTCGGTCCCTCAGGACTATCAGGTCCGGCACTCAATTATCACTGTGAGCAAAGGCCTGGACCCCTGGGTTCCCAGGGTGCTTCTCTGAGCTCTAGACTTGGTGGGAGTTTCAGGAAATCCTGCAAGAAAGCAGAGGGATGGAATAAAGGACAATCAGAGAGAAACGCTCAGGCCAGGGGGAGAGAAAGGCAGTCTGGAAGCTTTGCATTTAAAAAGGTAAGAATTAGTGAAAAGTTTGAGTCTACAGACTTCAAAGATAAAATCCCAGAAGAGGCTCATTCTTGTCCTTTTTTCAGGGTTTCTAAAACTGTTTCCTTGGGGAAATTTTTGATGTTTGTATTTTTCTTTATCTGCCTTGCTGAAGCACCCCTGCCCTGAACCATAAGGGGTTTGGTCTCAATTCGCTTCCAGCCCTGGGCCCCATTCAGCACCGAGGTTGGGGGAGAGCTTGCAAGGCCCCTGCCCAGAGGTCTGGAGACAGGAAGTGGAAAGTCGTTCAGGCATCAGAGTGTTAAGCAAAGCCCTGGGGGCTATTGGGCTGCTTCTCTCTCCTCTGCCAAGGCCTTGCCCTAAGGAATTTGCTCCCCAGGCCCTAACCCAACTCCCAGCTCTTTTCCACCCTTCTTCCAGATTTTCTCTGGTCCCAAAAAGTCACTAAAGTTGGGAACCCACAAAAGAAAGCTGGGCTCCCTGAGTTTGTGTTTATCTTTGGAAACCACTTAGGAAACAAGAAATGGGGCCCACAGATACGGACCCTTCAAGAATGACACCCGCTTCTACACCCTGACTCCAGTAGAGTTACCAAATGAGGCCAATTCATTCTCTGGAATGTAGCAGCCTGGGCAATGATGATTGATACTGACAGGGAAGCTTTCATGTAGCAATATCCCGGCCACCGACTGTGAGGCAAAGAGAAAGAACTCTCTGGAATTCACAACATTCCCCCTCCAATTAATCCCCAGCCACCCCGCTGTGTGTGAATGGGTTGTGCTGGGGATTCATAGCTTGATGTGGGGGATTTGCTGATTCCTTTGAGCCCCCTGAGGAGAGGTGATATGGAGAGCAAATAATCAGCATGCAGCGCTGAGGCGAGGTAATGAATTGGCTCAGCTGGGCCTGGCTTCACTATTTGTACACTTTTAGGCACCTCGGAAACTGGGTTTGCAGACAAGAACCTGGGCTGAGGGGCCCTCAACCCCCCACCTTTTGTGGGCCTGGATGGCTGCTGCCTCTCCCACTAGTTTAAGATCCGAGCCTCATCTCAGAAAGGAGGCAGAGGCCACTGTTAAAGGGCGAGGGTGATTAGATTCCTGATTCTAAGCCCATTTCTTGCCCATCACCTTTCCCCAAGCCTCAGTCACGTGCTCACCCCAATCAAGACTAGGGTTTTACTTGGTCTTTTCATTTGACTGAATTGCAGTTTTCAAGCTGAATTCACTGTTGTTCAGAATGCTATTTATCTTTCATTCCTAGCTCCGGGTTCACCTCTAGGAGGCCTTTCCCACTTTCCCACTGGCAAGAATACACCGCGGCTTCTCCGTCTTGTCAAAGCACTTGTGACTGTCCAACATGTGTTTTGTTTCTCTGGATGTGGGTATATCTCTGTCCACTTCAGTGCCTTCTATACAAATAATGACTAACATTTATTGAGCACTTTCCATGTGCTAAGCGCTAAGAGTTTACATGCATTATCACATTGAAGCCTCAACAGTGATCTCTGAAGTCATGCCATTATTTTACAGAGAGGACAAAGAGGCCTAGGAGTCCCTAACAGGTGTGAGGTCACAAACTGGAAGTGTTAACTAGTAAGTAGGTGGTGTTTGTTTCCAACCAGAGTCTGTGTCTCACACTCTTTGGTTCCCACACTCTTTGCCTTTGTTTAGACTCTCTTTGATTCTCCCCAGGAGTGTCTGCCCCAGAGCTTCCCGCTTTCAAACAGGCAGACCCTCAGCCTCCCTTCAACTGCAGCCAAGAGGATCTCCAAGAGACACCCAACCCTGCCAGCCCTCCCCCAATTAAACTCTTCCAAGTTGCCCCAGCCCTTAGAAGGAAGTTCAAATTCCTCAGCTTGGCACAGAAGCCTCTTTATAATCAAGCACCTGGAAAGAATTAACTAAAGATGGAGATGATAATCCTAATAACCTCTTGGAGAAGTGTGCTGGATGGGGCTGTGAAGGGAAGAGCCCCTCTTTCAGGCTCGGGAGTCTACCTGTGGGTCTGGCTCCCCGAGGGCAGTTTCCACTCCGACCTTGCCCCAGCATTCGCTGTCATAACTTACCTGCCTTCCTGAGTCTCTCTCTCTCCGCCTGGTTGGTGTCTGATGCAGATTTTACTTCGGGTTCCAATATATCGGAAGGGAATTTAGGATGAATACTTTTGGTTTTAAAGAGTTTTGTTGGCAGGAACTAAACAGAAAACCATGACAACAGCCCTAACAGTTTAATGCTCGATCTCAGCCAACAGTCATTTTCATAACTTGCACTTTGTGTGCACTGAATTCGGGTGTTCCTCAGTCAGCTGACAGGGGGCCATTCAGGCTCTGCCGCGGGCCTGCCAGCCACCTTTCAGTTTTAGCAGTAGCGTCTTTGCTTTCATGGCAGCATTCTACAGTTATTTAAGGATTTTATTATAAGGTGTTCCTAATTTATAAAAACACTTATAAAACTGAAATAGTCAACATTTCGTCAACTAGTATTTAGTGAGGTGCCGTTCTGTGGGGAGAACTGTGGTGAACACAGTAGTCAAGTTCCCTGAATTATGTGGCTTATGTCAGAAGGATTGAGAGAGATAATATACAAAGAATTATACAAGATGATGGTTAGCAGCATAAGGAAGTAAGGCAGGGTGATGTGACAGAGAAGTGGTTGTGATGGTTTTAGATTTGTTAGAGGAAGAGCTTTCTGTGATGCCGGTGGCGGAGGCCAGGCAGTCCACCCTGGATTCAGGCAGGCTGGAGAGAAACCGCGGAGCTGGAAAGCGGCGGACCATTCCTGTTTATTAGAATCTCACAACGGTGGCTGAGCAGACAGGCAGGGGAAAACCACTTCTCATGGCAGCAGGCAAATGAACAGCATAAACGGCCCCTCGCAATGGCAGGCAAGCAATCCACAATCCGCCGTTTGTGCTGAATCAAACCACTCGTAGCCTTACATAAGCTATGCACACGTGGCTCTGCCATGTGCTCGTGCACTACTCATGCGAAGTGTAAGCGAGCAAGCCTAACACAGCTGTTTTCCCAACACTTTCACAGATGGCATCTGAGCTGAGACCTCAATGAAAAGAAGGATCCATCCATGCACATAACTGAAAGTGAGTATTCCAAGGAAGTGCCAAAACCAGAAGTGAGAAGAAGCTTACTTTCTTTGAAGACAGAATAAGGAGGTTTAGAAGGGCTGAGGTATTTTGAGTGAACAAGGTAGGAGATTAGGGAGGAGATGGGAGTGAACAAATCTTTAAGGTTTGCAAACTCTTTTAATGTGACTCTGAACAAGAAATACATTTTACATTGCAGTCTGCTGCACACATACACATCTAAAAGAGATCATGAAATAATCTTTATCTTTACCAACCAAATACAATAAACTCTGATATTTTCTATTTTAGTTTATTTTAAATGTTGATCCTTATTCAGTACATTGGTTTTGTAACCTAGTAAAGGGCTTGGTTTGGAAAGTTATGTCCTAGACTGTAATAAAGGGTTTGGATTTTATTTTTAGTATAATTGGAAAGCTCTAGAAAGTTGTAAGCAGAAGGTAAGATGATATGATCTATATTTTTAAAAACTCACTTTGATGGCTGTCCGGAGAACAAATTGTATGCAGGAGGGTGAGGAGAGCAGCAGGAAGACCCATTAGTGAGCTGGTGCTCTTCATCCAGTTGAGCAATGGCGATGTCTGAGACTAAGGTGGTAGCAGGGGAGATTGAAAAAAGCGGAGGAGTAGTATAAATTTTGGAGGTGAAGACAACCTTGGGTATGAAGTGTGAAAAAGAGAGAGAAGGCAAGGATGACTTCAGTCGTTGATTGTTTTTAGAAAAGAATGATGTTGTCATTTGCTGAAATGGAAAACTGGAGGATGATCAAGTTTGTGGGAATGGGACCATTGTTTTGGATATTTCAAGTCTAGGATATCTGTACTTACTACACATCTTACTGAAAATGTTAGGTAAGGAGTTAGACATATCAGTAAGGAAGTTTTGGCAAAAGCTCAAGGTTGGTGATGAAGTTATGTGAGGCAGTGGCACATGGCTATTATTTAAATCCATATGCCTACAGGTATTTACCTAGAGAGAATGAGTGTATGTCTGAAGAAGAGCTGTAGGCTTTGGATCACATTGTGAACCAATAACATTACTAGAGTTAGCACAGAGGGAGTGTGTCCTTTTTAAAAATGATGCTTCCTCTAACAAAATGGACTATGAAAACTTATTAGAAACCCTAGCTGGTGGCTCAGTGCATTGAACATTGGCCCGGTGTATGGATGTCCTGGGTTCGATTTCTGTTCAGGGTACACACGAGAAGTGACCATCTGCTTCTCTGCCTTCAGTGGTGGGATTCAGCCAGTTAGCACCAGATTGACAGAACTGATACCTAATTTTTTGTTGAGTTTGGTGAATTGGTTATTAAAGTGGCACTTGTAATCAGGGTTCTCTCTAAGGTGGGCGCCTGGGCAGCCGCCCAAGGTGGAAATCACAAATTTACATCCCTTACTCTTTTTTTAAAAAAAATCAGCAGATTTTTAAAAATTATTTTTATTTATTTGTTCATTTTAGAGAAGAGAGACAGAGAAAGAAGTGGGGGAGGAGCAGGAATCATCAACTCGCATATGTGCCTTGACTGGGCGAGCCCAGGGTTTTGAACTGGTGACCTCAGCATTCCAGGTCAACTCTTGATCCACTGTGCCACCATAGGTCAGGCTCCCTTACTCTTTCTTAACGTTCATCTGTGTAACAGTGTATTCTGAGTGCCAGTAGTAATGTTCATTCCATCCATAGGTGAAAAAATTTGACGGAACTATGCTTGCAATATTTATTTATTTATTTCATAAAACTTATTATACCTTTGATGAAATACTACATTTTAATTCCCCTGCATTTGTTACTTCAGTAAACAAACATATAACATAAACAGGAAAAGTGCCAAATGGGGTGACAACTTGTATTGCTTTTTGTCATGTCTTTTTAAATATTTTTTCATTAATTTTTAAAAACTTTTTCTAATAGCAGAATTTAGTTTTGTGTACCTATTTTATTGTTCTTATCTAAGTATTAAATGCATGAGATATAAAACTACCTTTTGGTATATCTTTTTTAATACTTAAAATGGTCATTAGGGTAGAGAACTGGTTGTTAAATGATTTGAATCTCACCGCTGGGGAAACAGTGAATCCCAGTGACTTGCAGCCAGTGACTTGATTGGTTTGAACTTAGCCCCAGCACTCAGGATAGCTCAGTTGGTTCTAGTGTATCAGCTTCAGGTGCTAAAAATAGCTCGGTATTAGAGCATTGGTCCCAGATGGGGTTGCCAGGTAGATTCTGGTTAGGGTGCATATGGGAGTCTTCCTCACTATCTCCCCCCTTTCACCAAGAAAAAAAAACCTCATTAGATATACTAAAAGTCTCAGGAGGTCATCCACGGGACGTAAGGTGGACAATTATGTGTTAAATTACAGAAGAAGAACTATTATCTAAGAATTTATGTGAAATGCTGGTGGTACATCATCTAAAGTATAATTAGTAATTTTATAATACACACAACTTTCTGGGTATAAAACACCTCTCAATTTTTTTGCATGACCTCCTGTTGTAGTTTTACTCATACTAATTTGGTGCCAGTTTTTAGTAATTTTTATAAAAATGGGGTACTGTCTGTGTAGTATAACTATTTTCTGATCCTATTTAAAGCACTGTTCTTACTATAAATATTTCACATTTATGTTAGATATTTTAGCTCAAGGAGTTTATTCTATACTCTCTTTCAATTTAACATCCATTTTCAACTTTCTTGGTAAGGAGATTCTACCATTGGTCTCCCATCTCTCCCTCTTCCAGTCAAACAGGAGGTCAGGATGACTTAATCGTTTAAGCCATTCTAAGAAACAGATTCTTCACTCATCCTTTTCTTTCTTTCTCTCTTTCTTTATCTCTTTATCCTTTCCTTCCTTTCTTTGTTCTTTTTTTTCTGTTTTTCTTTCTCTCTTTCTCACTTTCTCAAGGGCAGTGGCTTTCAAATTTGGAATGAAATCTTAATTTAAAATTCCAATGGAAAATAATGGGCCAATAATACCTGTCCCCCCCCTTTATAGGGTCCCCAGCAGCAACTTCATGAAATCCTAGGGCTCCACAAATTATTTCTGAAGTAGGGTTCATTTCCTCTTTAAGGAGACTTCAGGTAAGATAAATCTCTAGTGTCAATGAGACAGTTATTTACTCAGAGAAAGCAAATTAGCATTATTTTCTGTGACAGAATCACTGACAGGATTTTACCCTAGAGGACCCGTTGAAGCCAGAGAGCTCACACAGATTGCCTCTTTATTTTTATTATTATTTTTTTATTCAGTGAGAGGAGGGGAAACAGAGACAGACTGCCACATGTGCCTCAACCAGAATCCACCCAGCAAGCCCTCTAGGGCATGATGCTCTACCCATCTGGGATGTTGCTCCATTGCTCAGCAACCAAGTTCTTCTTAGCACCTGAGGCAGAGGCCATGGAGCCATCCTTAGTGCTCAGGGCCAACTCACTCCGATCGAGCTGTAGCAGCAGCAGGGGAAGAGAGAGAGAAGCGAGAGGGGAAGGGGTGGAGAAGCAGATGGGTGCTTCTTTTGTGTGCCCTGACCAGAAATCAAATTTGGGATATTCAACACACCAGGCCAACGCTCTACTGCTGAGCCAACCAGCCAGGGCCACCTCAGGGGTTTTGAACCTGGGTCCTCTGTGTCCCAGTCTGATGCTGTATCCACTACGCCACTGCCTGGTCAGGCCTCAGAGGTTTGTTTTGAATTAACATGCAGAACACCTAGTACCTGGCAGTGCTTGTAATATAGTAGGCTCTTTATAAGAAAAATAGTTATGATTATACATTTGCCTACTTGTGGTGACAAAAATGAAAGGTAGGTCAGATATGGCTTCTAACCCTTTAAATGCTGATGAAAGGCCTGTCTGCTATTGAAATGGAGCATGGCATGTGTTTAAAGGCTAAATAAAATGAGTTTTATAATACATAGTTGTACTTTGCATGGCTTCTCAGAGATTCACGTCTGTTATGCACGTAAGGAAATGAAAAAACCAAAACTGTCTGGCACCTGGCCTAATAGCCTAGATTCTTTGGGGTCAATACAGTTTGTCCTCTTTGTTCTTATTTAATAGAAGTTAGGTGATCACAGCTCATTTCTATATTACCTCATCACAGGATGGCTCCCTGAGCTTGCACAGAAGATAAACATAAGTGAAACATCATATTTATGGAAATAGGAGTTTGCATAATTGACATTGAAAGTCACTCATTCATTCTTTCATTTGCTCAGTAAATATTTACTGAGCTCTGTGTACTGAGAACACACATGTACAGATACTGTATCATGACAGTGATAAGACAAACAGAACTATGATCTCTTGAGGGATCAAACAATAAATAATTAAGAAAATTACAGGTTGTGATGCTGTGATGCAGAAAGTAAGCACAGTGCTGTGATGGAGATTAACAGTATTAGTTAGAGAAGGCTTCTTGTAGGAGATGATGTTCGAGATGAGATAAAAAGCCAACCAAGTAAAGAGTCAAGAGAGAAGCTTTCCAGACAGCAAGGCTGCTGAGGTAGGAAAGAGCTGGGAAAGTTCTAAGAACTTCTAGAAAGCCAGCATGACTGGAGTATAATAAAGGAGAAAAGGGGAAAGGAAGGCAGGAACCGTATCACACAAGTCTTTGTTATCGTGATAAGGTATTTAAAGATTTTTCTAAGTGTATGGGAAGCCATCGAGGGCTTTGAAGTAGGTAAGTGACACAAACTGGTTTACATTAAAAGAATATATATTATAGAGAAGACCGATGGGAAAGGGGCTAGTGTGGGTGTAGTAGGTCAACTATGAGGTGGCATAGACGAAAACAGATAGCGGCTTATAGCAGAGAGGACTAGAGAATTTCAGGAGAGGTTTTGGAGCTGAGCCAGTAGGATTGCTGACAGGTTGTGAGTAGTAAGAGAAAGGAAAGAATCATAGTTTCTGGGTTTAGCAACTGTTCTCATTTTCAGAGAGAGAGAGAGAGAGAAGACTATGATATGATCAGTTAAAGAGCAGGTGATGAAGGAATCAAGTGTTCCTTCTTTGGAAATATTATTAAGTTTGAGATGTCAGTGGGACAGATAATTAGATACGTCAAAAATTCAGTTGGTTATAGAAGAAAGTCTAGAGCTGAGAGGAGTTTGCTAAGCTGGAGATAGAAGTTTGAGTACCCATAAAAAAAACCCCACACATGCTTGGGGAGGACATGTAAACATAGACAGTGGCCTCATTCAAGTTGGAAAAGAAGAAGAAAAGCTATCATTATTTGCAGATGATATAATATTGTATATAGAAAATCCTAAAGTCTCTGTCAAGAAACTACTGGACCTGATAAATGAATTCAGCAAGGTGGCAGGATATAAAATTAATACTCAGAAATCAGAGGCATTTTTATACACCAACAATGAACAATCAGAAAGAGAAATTAAGGAAACAATCCCCTTCACTATTACAACCAAAAAAATAAAGTACCTAGGAGTACATTTAACCAAGGAGACTAAAGACTTGTACTCGGAAAATTATAAAACATTGATAAAAGAAATCAAGGAAGATACAAACAAGTGGAAGCATATGCCATGCTCATGGTTAGGAAGAATAAACATCATTAAAATGTCTATATTACCCAAAGTAATTTATAAATTCAATGCAATACCAATTAAAATACCAGTGACATACTTTAAAGATATAGAACACATATTCCAAAAATTTATATGGAACCAAAAGAGAACACGAATAGCCTCAGCAATCTTAAAAAAGAAGAATAAAAGGGGAGGTATCACACTTCCTGATATCAAGCTATACTATAAGGCCATTGTACTCAAAACAGCCTGGTACTGGCATAAGAACAGGCATATAGATCAATGGAACAAGTACAGAGAACCCAGAAATAAACCCACAGCTCTATGGACAACTGATATTTGACAAAGGAAGTAAGGAAATACAATGGAGTAAAGACAGCCTCTTCAATAAATGGTGTTGGGAAAATTGGACAGCAACCTGCAAAAAAATGAAACTAGACCACCAACTTACACCATTCACAAAAATAAACTCAAAATGGATAAAAGACTTAAATGTAAGGCGTGAAACCATAAGCATCTTAGAAGAAAACATAGGCAGTAATCTCTCCGACATCTCTCACAGTGATATATTTGCTGATTTATCTCCACAGGCAAGGGAAATAAAAGACAGGATAAACAAATGGGACTATATCAAACTAAAAAGCTATTGCATGGCCAAAGACAATAAGAACAGAATAAAAAGACAAACTACACAATGGGAGAACATATTTGACAGTATGTTTGATAAGGGGTTAATAACCAAAATTTATAAAGAACTTGTAAATCTCAACACCAGAAAGACAAACAATCCAATCAAAAATGGGCAAAAGAAATGAATAGACACTTCTCCAAAGAGGATATACAGATGGCCAATAGGCATATGAAAAAATGCTCAACATCATTAATCATTAGAAAAATGCAAATTAAAACCACAATGAGATATTACCTCACACCAGCCAGAATGGCACTCATCAACAAAACAACACAGAATAAGTGCTGGTGAGGATGTGGAGAAAAGGGAACCCTCCTGCATTGCTGGTGGGAATGCAGACTGGTGCAGCCTCTGTGGAAAACAATATGGAGATTCCTCAAAAAATTGAAAATTGAACTGCCTTTTGACCCAGCCATCCCACTTGTAGGAATATACCCCAAGGACATCATAGAACGGTTCCAGAAAGAGAAATGCACCTCCATGTTTATGGCAGCATTGTTCACAATAGCGAAGATCTGGAAACAGCCCAAGTGTCCGTCAGAGGACGAGTGGATTAAAAAGCTTTGGTACAAATATACTATAGAATACTACTCAGCCATAAGAAATGATGACATCGGATCATTTACAATAACATGGATGGACCTTGATAACATTATACGGAGTGAAATAAGTAAATCAGAAAAAAACTAAGAACTATATGAACCAATGCATAGATGGGACATAAAAATGAGACTCAGAGACATGGACAAGAATGTGATGGTAACAGGGAGTGGGGTGGAGGGGTGGGGAAGAGGCGAGGAAGGAGAGGGAGGGAGTGGGGGGAGGGTAGGGGCACAAAGAAAATCAGATAGAAGGTGATAGAGGACGATCTGACTTTGAGTAAGGGGTATGCAGCATAATCAAAGGTCAAAATAATCTGGAGATGTTTTCTCGGAACATATGTACCCTGATTTCTCAATGTCACTGCATTAAAATTAATAAAAATAAGATTAAAAAAAAAACATAGACAGTGGCCTCAGTCCCTCAGTCAGGAATAGATATATTTTCCTCATCAATGTTATAATGGAACAATGCTGAATGATATGATGCTTCCCAAGGAAGTGCTGTATTTGAAGGCTAAGTTTATATAGGGACAGAAAGAAGAAAAAAGAGTTCAGGATCTGTCTTTGGGGACTCCAAAATTAAGGTGATCTTAGAGGAAAAGGAATTAGCATAGGAAACCAGAAAGCCATGTCCTTGAAGAAACTTTTTTATTTTATTTTATTTATTCATTTTTAGAGAAGAGAGAGAAAGGGAGAGAGAGAGACAGAGAGAGAGAAGGGGGGAGGAGCTGGGAGCATCAACTCCCATATGTGCCTTGACCAGGCAAGCCCAGGGTTTCAAACCAGCGACCTCAGCATTTCCAGGTCGATGCTTTATCCACTGCGCCACCACAGGTCAGGCAGAAAGCCATGTCCTTGAGATAGGTGAATGATGACTATAGGAAAAAAAATACGTATAAGAGAAAAGTGTTATAAGAATGAAGGAGTAGTCAATTGTGTCATAATTCATTTGTAATCCCAAACTTCTTTACATGATAGTCAACGACACCCATTGGAGCAAGGCTGATCTTGGCTAAAACTTTTATGAGGGCCAGATGGATAATTTATTTAACCTTTTTCTTAAGTCAAAATAGGAACTGTATTATTTTTTAAAAATTCAGCTTTATTGAGATATAATTAATTTTTTTAACCTCGTTGAGTGTTAGTTTCCTTGAAAATAGGGGCAACATATAGTTCATAGGCATTTGTAAATATTAAATGAGATAATTTACATAAACTAGTCACACAATTCTAGGTATATTGTGCTCTTGATAACTGGCAGCTATATTATGAAATAACATTATGTTTAGAAACCAAAGCACCTATATTTTAGTGTAGATCTTTAATAGTTATTTCCTTGGGAAAATAATAAAATAATAATTATTTGAATTTCAATTTCTTCACCAGAAAAATGGGGAAAAAATATTCCTGTCCTGCCTTCCTTCCTCTTCGGGCTGTCCAGAAGGATCGAATGGTGTAGTGACTATGAGAGGGCTCCATAAGCCATCCAGTGTTAAGGAGATACGAGAAGTTTTTATTTGTGCAGTAGAATTTCCACTTTTCTGACTTTTAAATCAGCTGAATGTCTATACTTTAGGAGTGCTCAGAATAGGCTTGATGAGGCCATTGGCAAAATGTTAAAAAATGAAGCTTTGCAGCTAGACTCAAGCTTACAGATTTAAGGGTCAGCATTCTGTTCCATTTACTTTCTTTTGGAGGAATCCACAAGAATTATGATATCAATGCAAGGAGAAGCATTTGGTATCTGAAAACAGGGGTGAACTTCCCAGGATAGCTAATTCAATATAGATGTTCAAGAGTTAGCTTCTGATGCCTTGAGAATGCCCAGCAAACACAATCCACAGGAAGAGAGATGCTTCTCTTTAAAGTTGTGACTGTGTCTCCTTGGCTCTCCTTGACTTGGGAAGAAGCAGGTAGAATGGGAAATGGGAAGCGAGAAAGAAGAACACAGGAGGGAAATAGAATAATGCATGGAGAGCAAGAAAAAATAGAAAGAACTCTTGGAATTGGGAAGAGGAAACATGATCCTCAAATTAAATGTACTGACAGGAAGGGATATTGGATTAAAGGGGATGTTGAAGGGAAGGGATGTTGAAGGGAAGGGATGCTGGACTAAAGGGATGTTGAAGGGATGGGATGCTGGAGTGCTTCTGGATCAACCACAAAATGTTTTCCCATGAAAGAACTCAAGTTAGAGAGGTAAAATGACTAAATCAGTGTTACTTATGAAGACTGATGTTTTAGCAACCACTGGTGATTTTTTATGGTGTTTACAAAATAACAGAACTTAAAATGGTGATAGATGCTGACGACTTGGGGAAGAGTGGTGACCACACAATATGGTGTACAGAGAGGTGTTGTAGAATTGTGCACCTGAGAACTGTATAATTATGTTAACCAGTGTCACTCAATAAATTCAATTTAAAAGCTTTGATATTATCTTGGCATCTCTCCCTCTGTCTGTTACATTCAAATTTATCCATAATTTCCTTTTGAACCTATTTAAAAATATATCCAGAACCTGACTACTCCTCACACCCTGCACCACTACAGTCCTAGACAAGCCGCCCTCATCTCTCCCCTGAGTTAGTAAATGGTCTCGTGTTTACCCCCTTCCTCTCTGTCAATCTCTTCACACAGCAGTTGGAATTATCTTTGCGAAAATTTAAGATGGTGTTACCTCTCTGCTCAATACATCCATTGGCTTCCCGTCTTACAGAAAAATTCAGAGTTAACTATCACCTCTGAAGCCCTGAATAAACCTGTCTCCCTTTAGCTTCCTTCATTTCACACCCTACCACTCCCATCCCTTATCCCCTCACTCCATTCCAGTCACACTACCTCTGATTATTCATTTAGTTATTTGTTTGTTTGTTCTTGACAAAAGCAGCATGTTTGTACCTCAGGGCCTTTGTACTTGGTGGTTCCCTCTGTTTGAAACATTCTTCCTTCAGATAGCCACATAGCTCCCTCCTCACTTCTTCAAGCCTACTCAGGGGTGTGCTTATCAGACCCCTTTCCCCACCAGCTTCTTAAAATTAGCACACACTTACCCAGCATCCGATTCTCTCTGTCACTTCAGTTTCCTTCTAGCATTGGCCCCATTGCACGTGCTTCCTGTTTGGTTATTTTCTGTCTCCACTATAAGCAAAGAGATTTGGCTATTTTTTTTTTTACTCTTTTATTTATACTAATTAGCATATTTTGGTCACTGAATAAATGTTTGTTGAATGAATGAATACGTGCATCAAACTTGATGCCTCAGAGCAAAGGAGCAAAGACATTAGGAAGTTCAAAAAGATGTGGGATCACTTTTAATTCTGTCATTTACTGACTGTTAGCCTTTAGGTCTATTATCAGTCTCAGTTTCTCCAGTCTATTGCATGGGGCTAATACCAGACTACATTTCTAGAAAAGTTGTGAGCATTAAAGGAGACGCTGGATTTAACTGCAACTGGGAAAGATAATTGACATTTAATGAGTACTCTTTTTTTTTAATTTTATTTATTAATTTTTAGAGAGGAGAGAGAGAGGGAGAGAGAGAAAGGGGGAGGAGCTGGAAGCATCAACTCCCATATGTGCCTTGACCAGGCAAGCCCGGGGTTTCGAACCGGTGACCTCAGCATTTCCAGGTCGATGCTTTATCCACTGCGCCACCACAGGTCAGGCTTAATGAGTACTCTTGATGAGATGGACCCTTTACATAATATTCACATACCAGTCTTGTAAGGCAAGTATCATTCTCCCCATTTAACTGGGTTCAACCTGAAGCTCAGTGAGCTGTTCCCCAAAGAATCAGTAGTCGAGTTAAGATTTTCGTTCAATGTCCTGTGGCCCTTAAATTCATGTCCTTTTCAGTATGGGCTGCCTTCAGGTATCAGTGGTTATTTCTGCAACAGCATCAGGAGTCAAATATGGATTCCAGTTTTGCATATTGAGTTGATGACATCAAACCTTGATAAAGGGACAACAATGTGAAAGAAGGAATGATAGCAGGTGAAACTTATCCTTGTGGTAAAATCTTCTAAAGGAAATTGCAGTTGACACCCTTGAAAGAGCTGTAGCCACCTTGTCAGTTCAGTTACAGCTTTCTGTCTCTGCCTGACCAGCGCTCATGACTTGTTTCAAAGGCACTCTGGAATATTGGCTGGTGACTTTTATCTCCACTCTTCACCAGATGTGAGATCTGCCATTTCCAGAGGAAATGCTCTCCACTTTATAAGCTTCCTTCATGTTCAGTAAAATGGAGGAAGGGCCAGGTTAAAGCCAAATCCTGGCTTTCTTCTTTCTTTACCCTTTCTAGCCTTTTCTAATAGATGCTGTGATCACTGCCCAAGGCTCAGTGAATTTAATTTTTAGCTGTTCTGTGTTCCAGATACATTCTCGGTGAATAATGCCTTCTCCCCTTCAGGGTTTCTGGGTCAGATGGGTTCAGGTGAGTCCATACTTGTCTCAAAGGAAAGCTGCCAATTCCAACAGAAAGCTCCATGAATGTAGCTCTCTATCTTGCTAGTCTGTTCATTTTGGTTGTACTGGTGGAGGAAAGTGCTTTTTTTTTTTTTTTTTATGTTTAAAAAGTAGTTTAAGATTTTTATTTGACCATTTGTTCAGAAGTTCTTGCCGGTATACATTTCTGGAAACATCGAAGTAAGTGATAAGAAGGTTGAAGGAAATTCTAGACATAATAAACTATAACAATTGTTAATGCTCATTGTCCAACCACAGAACAGTGTAATGATTACAAAGCACACCAAAAACCATAATACCCTCAGCAACTAAAAATCAGATTTTTTTTTTAACTTTTTTCAGAATTGTATACAAAACAATACGGAATGCTAGAGGCCTCTTGAAAAGTACTTTCTTAACACAATAACTTGCTTTAATAAGCAGGGTTCCATTTGTTTCTCAGCTTAGGTGGGAATGGCAAGTCTGATCAAGTAGACAGATTTCTTAGATCAGTTCTCACGCTTTTCATGTCCATGGTATTTTTAGTGGCACGACTTGAATAGTTGAAAAGACTCATTTTACAACAGAAACCAAGTCAGCAGTCATTACTGATCAGTCTGACCTACAAAGAAAGACTCACATTTAAATTTTTTTCAGTATTCCCTTGATCTCCAAGCAACACTGTTGCTGTTTGATAGCAATATTGACTCTCCTAACTACCCTTTCTTATATACACAGGAAACAATGTTCTCAAATGTTCCAGTAATACTTGTTTCTTTGGCACTTGCTTGATCTGTAATACAGTTTTTTCCTGGTTCACAGCAAGTTTTGCTCTGCCTCAAATATAACCCACTAAATGCAATGCTTGATAACCAAAATGTATTGGGTATATTGATAAAAAATTAGTAACATACCCACATTTGGGCAGGAATACATATGTATTCTGTGTTACACGATTTGTAAGTCATTGGTCTGAACAAATGCAGTTTAAGATTCTGACTTTCCTGTTCTCTATTATTTCTCTCTCTCTTTCTCTCTTTTTTTTTTTTTTTTTTTTTTTTTAGAGGGAGAGGGGTGGAGGATAGACAGGGACAGACAGGAAGGGAGAGAGATAAGAAGCATTAACTGTCAGTGGTAGCACCTTAGTTGTTCATTGATTGCTTTCTCATATGTGCCTTGACTGGGGGACTCCATCCGAGCCAGTGACCCCTTGCTCAAGGCAGAGCCTTGGGCTTCAAGACAGCCATTTTTTGGCTCAAGTTAGCAATCATGGGTTCATGTCTATGATCCCACGCTAAAGCCAGAAACCCTCTGCTCAAGTTAGTGAGCCTGCGCTCAAGCTGAGTAAGCCCCTGCTCAAGCCGGTGACTTTGGGGTTTCAAACCTGGGTCCTCAGCATTCCAAGTCAATGTACCACTTACTGAGCCACTGCCTGGTTAAGCTATTATTTTCCTCTTTAGATATGACTGTATTTAACTTCTGCTATTGCCAAGATAGTTTGTGCAGTTTTTATTACTCCCAAAATACCACCTTTCATTTTCTCTGAGTTAAATGAGTTCATAAAACAATAATATCAAAACGTAACTCTGGTTCTCAATAAAAAGTTCAGTTTGGAGAAATTGCACTAGTGAAAACAATATTTGATTCCCCAGACACTTTGTAATTAGGTGGTGTTGGTCTGAACTCTCATTCTTTCTCCTGCAAAACAGAGATAGTAATGCTACCTGTCTATGGTGATTAGATGAGATAAAGTCTGGAATATATATGCACAGAGCATAATGCTTAGTCAGTATCAATTTCCTCTTCTTTACAGTCTTATTTTCTTCTAGGTACCTCTATGTGTCTGCTGCCATCACTGTCTGAGGACTTGGGTCATGTCTAAAGGATGGATGAGTTAGAATTGACAGCCAACCAACAAACAATAGTTAGAGACTGACTTTCTGAAGTTATGAAAAGATGCATATTAACTCTATTCTTCATAAGAAATTTAAACATAAATATTCATAATTTATATCTCATTGGTTAAATGTTTGCTTCTTAGGACATTACTTCTTTTATACTTTTGGGTTGTGGTACCCATCAGGTCCCATGTCATCTCATCCCACAGCATCAATCAAGCAGGAGGCATGTATAAAATGCTGTTAGGCTGTACCCCATGAAATTAACCAGAATGCAACCAGACTTTGTTAATACAGTGACGGTGCTAAAACAAATGTGGCAATGACAGAAACAGGTGAAGTCAAGATAACCTGAAGTGGTCATAACATAAGTGGTATATGATACAGTCCAACCATTGCACTACTCAAGTCAACTCATGTGCTACCATACTACCATGAGAGACTGTCCTCTTTGAGTGCAGCAGGCTGTCAGCTCCAACTGAACTCAAGGCTATCATAGATATCTATTATCCCCCTTCTTCACCATCTATTCTGAGATCCCCTCACCTTCAGTTTCTGGCCTGCTGGAGTGAAATGGATCTTCATCTCTGAGGGTCAGACCCAGACTTTTCTTGTCCTTGTAAGGCTGTGATCATTTGCCAGTTCATCATTTGCTGGGCATAAAACCACCTAATAGTGAATTCCTGGATTTCTGAAACATCACTTTTTATCCCCTTTGTATCTAGCAATTCTGGTTCTTTCTCATGATAATTAGGTTCATGCCTAACAAGGCATGAACACCTTTGCCTGTTGGTTCCTGGGATAAGAAACTAAAGTGAACAGATAAGTCATTGATTGCTTCAAGTTTTGTAGGGACTTTTCAGTGTCATTGTAGAAACACTCTTACATTCTACTCTACCCATATGATCCCCAGAAACCACAATCTCTAACCTTATAAATAAAAACTAAGATTGGTAGCTACAAATTCTGTGAGTTTTAAAAATTATGGTAGAAGAGTGCAGTCTATTTTTATCCTTTGTTCTCCAGACCATGTATTCTTGCTATTTAGGACAAAGCATCCTGGTATACCTACCATTTATCAACACATACTTTTCATCTTAGAAGATAGCAACTAACCCTGAGCTGGTGCTTTCGCTGAACCTTTAACAGAACTTTCCAGTGTTCTATCAGACAGCGTCTCTTGGTGAGGGTGTACATAGGAGGAGCACTAGCTCCTGTAGTTGTACATTCATTGTAGCCCTTTGGCATAAATAGGGAACTTGCTCCATGGAAATTTTGCACGGAAGATAGATAGATAGATAGATAGATAGATGTAACATGTAACTGAATTCTTGCTACACTTGAGGTTGCCTCAAGGGTTGTAGTCATACTGATGGCTCAGATTTGGCCTCTTCTCCTGGGACACCAGCTATATGACTATAGCAGAAATTACTTAAGTTCTTTTTATTATTTTTAATTTTTATTAATTTTAATTTATTGTGTTAACATAGATTCAATAAAACTCCTGCACCCCATTACCCCCCATTACACCCCCTTTGTAACCCTCCCCCTAACTCTCTCCCTCCTTCCCTCTGGAATTTGCTGTCCTCTTTTCTGTATCTATATGTTATATATATATAATTTCACTAATCCCAGAAGTTAGTTAAGTTTTGATGAGAGGAAGTCCATTCTGTTAGACCCATCCAGTGTCTATATTCCTATCATGTGGCCATTCTGCTGATTAGCCCATTTCATCACCTTTTGGGTTGCTAGGAAAGGTACAGGCCAACATCCATAGAAAATGTCATTTTGTCTCCTTAATTGTTAACAGCCTCCTCCTCTGTGAGACACAAAGTTCTGTACACTTTGCGCTCATTCCTATAGATTTGTTTACATACTTTTTCCCCAGAACTACTTGTCCTAAATCTTCCAGCGTTATTCCTTCAGGCCCCTCATCAATTAGCCAAGTCATGCATCACTTACCAGGAGTCTGAGTACCTCAAGCTTGTCTCCCTCCATTTGAATTGGATGGCCACATGTAATAACAACTCTGCTCACTAGGAGTGTCTCCTGTCACCATTGTCCTTTAGAAATATTCTTGAGTGGAATTATAATGCCAGCTGTCCATATTCAGTCAATATCAACATATTATGCCAACCCGTCTATGAACTAAGCCCAGCAATTGGTTGTAGGGACCCCTTCTATGAGCTATCGTTTGATTTAGGAGAGGCATTGATGCAATAGTGATAGGTGACTTGGGAGTCTGAGCTACCTGTTTATGCAATTTACCTGTGCCTTCTTGAATTACTTGGACCCAATGTCCACTGTACCATTTCCATAGAATTATGGATTGTGTTGCACCTGCTTGAATTTATAACACACTGAATCAAACAATATCCAGCATATGATAGACAGCTGTGCTCACATAGTCCTTGGTGTCACGACCCTGTCCTTTTAGGGGTCTGTAGAATGCCAGATGTTGATTTTAAACAGAAAGTTGGTCTTTGCTGCAAAAGGCATGGCCTTACTCAAACTCTAGGAGACTGTGTAGCAGTTCTCCTATTGGGGTGTGCCTTGCCCTCCATCTAGCATTCTCATCTGCCACTGTTACCTTTCATTTATAGCCTGAGTGGGAGGGCAGGTAGGTCCATAGCCTCAACTTGCTGCAAATCCCTCCGTTGCTCTGGATCCCATGTGACACTGGCAGGTTCACCTGATAGGTGGGTTGGAGCAGTGTTCTTAAGTGCAGTGTGAATACTAAAGACATTTGCTTCAGAATTGCTGTCCTGGAGGAGATTTAAAAAATATGACAGGTCCAATTCTCACCTGAAGTAAGTGTTGTTAAGTTTTATTCTTTGTCCATTCCATTGGCTATAATACTTCATAATATAACATGGCAAGTTAAGGTTTGAACTGAGGTCTGTCTGATGCTAAACCCCATGCCTTTTCTACTTCTTTAAGTTGCAGAGGGTCTGGATCAAGGCAGATGCTTTCCTGTATTGTGTCCACGGGAAACATGAGCTCTCCAATCAGATTTTTGTGAAACTAAATTTTGGTTCATGCACTTTGGCTATAAATTCTCTTTGCATTTCAACCAATGAAAAAGGCATTTTATCTAAAGGCCAAGTTTGCCGTTACAACTCCCCATGTGTGACCTCTCTTTCTGGGCTACAGTGGACTCAGACAGCAGTTTTCTTTTTAAAGAAAGTTTTCATACAGCTCAGAAATATTATGCATTTCCAAAAAAAAATAGGGCTGCTAGAATTCTGTGGCTGTGGCTGACAGCACAATCCTTCTGAAGCTGCAGTTTTGCATTTCCATCTGCACTCGATGAAAGGCGAGGATCATTGTCCCCACAGAATACAGTTAAGTGGCAGCTGGAGCATGAATGGACAGGAAACACTCTCCTCCCTCTAATAACACCACTTATGGCAGACAGGCAAGGTTCTCTTCTGAATGTGGTGAAGAGACGTGAGGATAAGAGTAATTATTATATATTAGTTAAAATTCCATTTAGGGAGCATTATATTGCTGCTATTTTCAAAGAGTTTTGTTAACCCTCCAGTTGGACAGAGAGATTAATTAGTGTCAATGGAAGGATCTCCAAGATAACAAATTAAGCCTCTTTATCCAGACTTGCCTTGGTGTCCCTGAGTTGCTGCCTCCTTTGTGATAGAGACAGTGTTTGGTCTGATCTATTCTAATTGAAAATAAAGAAAGGGAACACACATTTGCTAAAGGGCATCTTATGTGCCAGGAACCATGATAGGTACTTTAAAAGAAGAACGGCACCTTTGAACTAGGATTTCCCATTGTTTCTATCCAGCCCACTAGAGAACATTGCTAAAACGAGGCATTTGTGTTCTAGGACCATGTTTGTGATGTAGATTAAATCATCTCTTTTGGATGGCCCCTCCTAGGACATTTCTGATAATTTACTTTCATTTTATTCCAACAGGCAAAAGAAAACATGAGATTAACACACACACATATGAACACACACACATTTCCATTGTTTGTGTCTTTTAAGCTCTTTTGTGAATACTAAGGACATTTACTCCACTATTGTTGGTTCAGAGGATATTTTTAAAACATGGCATGTCCAATTCCTACCTGAAATAAGTGTTAAGTGATATCCTTAATCCATTCCCATTGGCTATAATATTTCATCATCCCTCCCATCAGATACATCAACCTTGTAGCCCACATTTTTTGAGACAGGCCTTATTTCAAGCACTGCAACTCTTGTAAAGTAAGGCAAAATATTACATCTATGTCTAAATGCATTTTGACTTTTTAAATTTTTATGAGGTTTATTATGTAAATAAATTCACAAATAATAAAATAAATCTTGTGGCATGTGCCTAAATTTAGTTTTTGAAAATATATGTACCTCACCCAAATTCTTACTATTCTATATATTTCAATTGGTTTTGCTAACTGTATAACTTTAGACCGATTATGTAAACTCTCTGAGACTCTTTTTTTTAATCATAAAAAAAGATAATTAAAGTCACCTCATATGGTTTCTAAGAGGATTAAAGGAGATGATGTATAAAAGCACTCAGTGACTTTCAATTGGGATAACAGAAACTGGATTCACCCTGCTGGACGAAACAAAGAAAACCTTGCTAAGATATATGAAGCAATAAATAGGTTTTAAGACACTGGGGAAAAGGCAACAAAGACATTAAGTCCTGAGAGATGGGAAACAAATAAGGTGAGCCCTGTACCTGCCTCATCTTAGTGCCTTTAAATAATTTCCAGGCAGCAAAGCAGGGAAGCAAAGTTTCAGAGCAAAGAACATTACCAGGAACAGCGAATGTTATTTTGTAGTAGTGAAGGGGTTATTCCATCAAGAGAACCTTAACAGTCTTAAGTGGATATTGCCTAATAACTGAACTTCAAAATACATGAAGCCCAAACTGATAAAACTGCAAGGAGAAATAGAGCAATCCACAGACAGTTATTTTTTTTCCTGTCAGACAGCTCTTAGTTTTGAATGGAATAAAAAATTAGTTAATAATGTGACAAATTAGAAAACTCAAAATATTTTAGAAATAATGCTACAGAAATGAGTGAAGTAAAGCATTTACTGATGGGGAGGTTTGGATAGTGGAGCATTCAGAAAACTATGAAAGGGCGTGGATAGAGAGTACAGCTAGAACATTGACAAAATGAGGGCGACCTGTGGATAAGATGACAGGATGGGGTATTAGACAGTGTGCCACAGCACAAACAAGAAAGAGTGATGTGAGTTGCCCAGAAAAAAAATATTCCTCTCTCCCTGCCACAAGCAGTCCTCAGACTAACAATGTTGGGAGACTGGGGGCTGCCTTCCCTCAAGGTTGAACCAGATACTCATTAAAACTCCATTTTATCTGGATAAAAATCTAAAAGGGTGATGTATTGGTCAGAATAGGCTGTTGTCCAAAATTCAGTGGTTTAACACAATAAACGTTTCTTCTTCTTTCATCAGACACTCCAATAGCATTCTGTAGAAGAATTCTGCTCTGTGTGGTCATTGAGGAACACAGATTGCTTTTGTCTTGTGTCTCTGCTCTTCCCTCTACCTTCCAAATTTAATCAACTTAGCTAGTGAGTGTGAAAATAGAAGCAGGAAGGCATGAAGAAGGTTTTTATGTTTCAGGCTCAGAAGTGGCTCAGGCTACTTAGGCTCTCATTCTATTGGTAGACATTCAGACAGCTGGCCTCAGCTAACTGCAGGATGTGGTCCAGCCATGTGCCCAGAAGAAAAGCAGAGCACTGGTATTTGTAAACACCAGCAATCACTGCAACAGATGTCCCTGTCCCATCTACTTTTGATGCTCTGGGAGCCACACTGCTTTGCTGAATACTGAGCTTAACTCCCAATTTACATTTTAAGTGAATTCAGTGGTTTTTATGATAGTAAACACTCATAGAAAATATTTGAACTAAAGTCAAACATGATTCTTCTCTAACATTATCAAATGGAAATTAAACATTACACAAAGATATAAAAAGGCTTAAGGCTGTATCAAATCTCAGAATGCAAGAGGAGAGCAAAAGAATCTTAAAACTATCTAATTCAGTCTCCCAATTTACAGTTAAGTAAACTGAGATCAAGAGAGGCTAAGTTATATACCCAAATTTATGCACACCATTAGTAAGAGAGCTGGGGTCAAAGTCTAATTGGTGTGACCTTGTGCTTTAAATTACCAACAGGAATTTTACATATCAAAATAAAAAGTCTCTGTGTTATACTTTTAGAAGACATAGAATAATTAAACAGTTTAGAAATCTAGTAAGTGTTAAATCACTAAGTTGCTTGAAGGAACCCCACTTTTATTTTTGATAGACATTTTGCTGTTTTAACTGTTGAGATGACAGGAGTCTGCTGAAAGGTTTGCTGCTCATGGACTCAATGAATTGAATTGTTGTAGCTGTCAAGGTGGGTCTTCTTCCTTAGGAAACAGCAGACCAATTTTCTTGTTTTTTGTAACTACAAATCAAGTCAGAAATCAGACAATGTGCAGCCCTTTGCTTTCAGAATAGCAATATTTCTCAGTTCTGTACATAGACTTGCTTTTTGGTCAATGTTCTTTTTCCTTGTCTGATCTATCTAGTGCTGCCATTTCTCCCATCTTCTTCATCTTTTGTATACACCACAGTCTCTCACTTGGATTTGACACAGGGATTCCATATAAATAGATTTTCCAGATGAATGAGGTTTACCTGCTCTCTCAAAGTTTAATAATTTTTCAAGGAACTCTATCTAGACTGTATTATGGACTTATTTATTGCCTTAAAAAGAGTCTTGGTATCTTCCCTTTAGTACAGACTTTAGTAATTGAGAGCAGGGGGCTGCAGCCAGACAGCTTAGGTTTAAGACCTCGCTCTGATTCTCAGCAGCTGTGTGGCCTGAAGCATATTGCTTAATTTCTCTATGTCTCAGTTTTCTCATTTGGAAAATGAGAATAATGTTAGTTCATCCATCTTAAAGTAGCTGTGAAGATGAAAAGTTGATATATGTAATAGTGTCTGGTACATAATAAGTATTAAGTATATATAGTCTTAAAACAACACACCCTATAGTGTGGAGGGGGCTGAGGAAGGGAACATATTAATTAATGGAAAATACAAATACATTTTCTAACATATAACAAGTGACAGGAAGGGTAAGTATGAAGTGCTGTTAGAGTGTTAACAGAGAAACCAGATTTAGCCTGACACTGTGCAATAGAATTCTTTACATTTTAGTTTTTCCTACTGATGTACATGTTTTTTGAAAGCAAGAAGCATGTCTTAATCTTTCTGATATAACTGTCAGTAAGCACTGTATCTGGTGCATAGCAGGGGCTCGATACTACTTTGGAAAGAGAGATTAAAGGAAAGAAAGAAAATCCTGATTCTACAGGTCTCACCGTGAAAATATAAAAAGTATTCTGCAGGAGGCAGAGAGCCATGGTCTCTGTGACTCCTCCCTGCAGAGCTACAGCACCTCCTGTGTGAGGGTCATGGTCCGGGTATCTGCAGCTTAATGAGGATGTATCCATTTATGCATTGACTCATTCACATGGTTCAAAGCAGCCCCTCAGGTCTTCCTGGCGGACTGGTTTGCTTATTTTATACAAGATTCTTGGAATATTGCTGATATGTTTGATAATCAGGGAGTCTTGGTTGGGGCTGGGGCGGTGAGTCTCTACCCTGGGGAAAGGTAGTGAGCTGGGCTTGAGGGGTAGGCTGTCCTCTTCTCTCGAGAGGAGCAGTTTGAAAATAGGCTGCCTTCAGCTTTGCCTGGAATTCAGGGTGTAGAAGAAATCCCAGGAGGCAGTGTGGGAGGGCCCTGCCACAGATCACCAGTAGGAGTGAGTCACCCTCTTTATAGAGAAAAGAGAGGAGCAGGTGGCCAGGTACTTGCTCCAGATCACAGTGGCTGAACCTGCGTTTCTCAGGCCTATATGCTTCTAGTCTGCCACCCTACACCATAACAAAGGGGAAATTGAACAGTGCGAAACAGTTTTTTTTAATCTATAAATAAATAAGGAGAGAGAAAGAAGAGATTAAATTATTTGACCCTCCAGTTTAAAATTGTGTTAACCCAGATGAAAGCCTATTTCAAAAAGAAAAAGAAAAAAAGCAATCAAAATAGTGAATAATGATTGTAATATATGCAAACACCTACATGTTATTTATTATTTGCTGGGCATCAGTGTGAGAGTTTTATATGTTTAAGTTTATTTAATTTCCATAACAACCTTGTGACCTGGGTTCTATTATTTCTATTTTACAGATGAGAAAACTGAGGCACGTGAGGTTAAGCAACTTGCCCCAGGTCACACATTTAGTAGATTGAAGAGATAGAAAAAAGATTTAGATAAATATTAAAGGAAAATGAGGTCATTATTGAATAGCTACTGTGTACTAGGTGCTTTCCACCTTTGTCAGAGTGCACTTCCCTTTAGTCTGGTCCTATTCTCACTCATGGCAGGGACAGGCATTTCAACATTATGATATATCAAAACTAGAGGCAATCAGGATCAGCAAGAGAGTCTCGTTTTACTACAGGAGCTCAACTCAAAAGGAACCTGGAGTAGAGCTTGTCCCAGACCCAGCCCCCTGAGGGACAGACCATAGGCTTGGCTGATGTAATGCTGGTGGTGGAGGGAAGGCAGGTTCCCGTTGAATTCAGGCAGACAGTAGAGGAACTGTGGAGCTGGAAAGTGTAGGGCCATACCCATTTATTGGAGGCTCGTAAAGTCAGGCAAGGGAATCAACAAAAGGAAAAGAGCTAATAAACAAAGGAAAATCTGCTTTTTGCAGTAAGGGCAAGGGAGCAGGGAAAACCACACCTTACGGTGGCGGGAGAGCTATCTGGGAAAATCAACCCAAGGGTAAGCACCCATAGCCTTGGACCACATACATGTGGCGCTGTCACGCACCCACGCACCAATCAGGCAAAGTACTTGCAGCCGGTAAACCCGCGGATAAGTCTAACATAGCTGTTTTCCCCATAGCTGGGACTCAGGGCAGAGGATAGAGAGGAAAAAAAAAAAAAAGAAAGTAAGCATAATAAGAGAAGAAACACTTCCTGTGGACAGGAAGACATCCTGTTGGGAGCAAGAGCCGAATAGTTCGTACTGTCCTCTGGCGTCCTTGTGTATTTGTGACCCAGCCCCAAGGAAACTGGGCCCTTTCCGGTAATGGTCAGTATCCACATGCCCTTTTAGATGCTGCATTGCATACAGGCAATACTTCATTTGGTCCAATTGTCAAAATAGCCCTCTCAGCTAAATATTATATTTCCATTTATACAAATAGTAAGCTGAGATCTAGAAAGCTTATCCAACATCAGACAGCTTGTATAAAGCAGAGAGAGCTTGAGACCCTTGTTTGCAGTTTTGAAACTGATGTACTTTTTCCATTACCCTAGATGCTGGTTAAATATTCAGCCCAGCCAATAATTTTCCCCTTGTTAGGTGAGTTAGGGCACTAGTTATAGAAGTCTAATATTATTGGTTCCCTTTCTGCCTCTCAGCTTCTCCTCCCAAGAGCTTAGGGCCCTGATGCTGCCCAAGAGGAGGTCAGCAAAACCAGAGCCTCACTGAGAAGTCAGAGGAGGGCAAACAACTGGCTGAGCCAGAGGCCGAGTGTGACAGTGGGGAACCAGGAGTGTCCATGGACTCTCAGGGCCTCTTTTCATCACCCAGGTGCTCAGTAACAGACTATCAATAACATCTCAAAATAGCAAACAAGCATCACACGGCCCAGGCCTTGGCTTTGAGTCTCCACCCACCCAGGTGGCCAGCACAGGAAGCATTAGCACATTTTGCTTTTCTAAGAATAAAATAACCACAACGGTGTCCTTGAGTCTGTTAAACAATGTTAACTAGAGGGAGGGGTCAAGAGCGAGGTACGTGTGGTGGTTTTACAGGCAGGAGATGAGAGAAACCACACGGCTCATTTGCCCAGCACTAATGGATCTGAAGTGAGGGGCCCTGCTGCCAAGGGGACGGCTGCCCTGAAATGAGAAGAACTGAGAACAAGGGAAGTCCATTAGTGTCATGTTTGTATTTCTCCTCCCCTGAAGCTGATTCCAGGCGCACAGGGAGTAAAAAACCAACAATTTCCATCCTCAAGAGCTTTGCCTCTTAGTGTCAAATTATTCCAGGAGGGAGAAGGCAATAGTAAAACAACAACAACAAGACCCCACTGTAAACAGAGGATTTAGAACCTTATTAGAAAGCCTCTTTCTTCTGACTAGGAAATAACTTGGATGTCTTAGAAAGATGAATAGTTGATAATTGGGACAGGAGCTATTTCCCCTCACTCTCTGCACCAATAGGCTCTTGACAGGAGATGGCTTTACTTATCTGGGATTTGATTCAAGTGCCACTAACTAAAACGTCATCAAGAGTCATCAAAATTTCAATATACCTTGGTTCTGGGCCATTATTAATTTCCCCCAAACAAAATGGTTTTGATCTACAGAAATAAAAGGTAACAAATAAAATAACAAAAGTAAAATGACATCTAATAGTTATAGGCAGTTATTTTGGGCCAGGTGGTTTTGAGTGCTTTGTAAGCACTAACTCATTAACTCTTACAAGTAGTGCCAAGAGGTGGAAACTATCTACATCTTCACTTGCAATCAAGAACGCTGAGTCCCAGTGAAGTTAGTATGTCATCGTCTATTATCACTTAACAAACTACTCCAACATTATTACTATTATCTGCTGCCTTTTTGTGCATCATGAATTTGGATAGGGCCCAGCAATCAGTTTTCATCTTCCTCAAGAAGTCTAGAAGCACACAGCTGGGGTGACTTGAATGTCTGGGTGCTCGCTAGGCATCTCTCTCTGCATGGCCCCTCCACCTGGCTACCTGGAGTTTCCTTATGGCATCGTGGCCTCAAAGTAGTTGATCTTCTTCCATGAGGCCCCAGGGTGTCAAGAGCGAATGTTCCAGGAGGCCTGAGCTGAAGCTGCAAGGTTTCTTATGGTATCGCACCAGAACCCTCAGAAGGCGACTTCTACTACACTCAAGTCATTAAGGCTAGCCAAGATTCAAGAAGGGAATAGGAGGGACATCTGAAGAATTGAGAATCATTTAAAATCTGCTACAATAAGTAATCAATCAAGTCATATAGCCAGTAAGCTAGAGGAGAGCATTTTCATTCAGACATCCTTAACCACTGTGCAAAATTTAGCAATCTGGAGATTGAATTTATGTATCACTGAGACAGATCCAGTGAATGATGAATTTCCTGACATTCATTTGTAATTCAGTTGTTTGGAACACAGATCACATTTTCTTCTCAAGATGTAATGTTTCTTTCCTCTCCTCTTTCCTTAAACATTTGTTAAGCACCAGCTTTTTGCCAGGCAATGTCCTAGGTGTTAGGAATACAAAGTGAACAAACTACTGTCCCTGTTTTTAAGGGTCTCACGGGCTAAGAAAGGGGAACAAATACTTACTTAATTCCTGTTCAGTGTGATTAGCACTGCATGATAGGAACTAACATGGGAACTGAGGAATAAACTCCTAATTCTAATTTAGGGGTCTGACAGGGCTTTCCAAAGGAGATTAGATGTGACTATACCTCAGAGCATTAAGAGGAACTTGCCAGATGCTATGGACATGTGTCTCCCACCATCCAAAAGCATATGTTGAAGCCCAAACCCCAATGTGACTGTATTTGGAGATAGGGCTTTTTATCAAAGTAACTGAGGTTATATGAGGTCATAAGGTGGAGATTTGAAAGAGAGTTAGTGTTCTTTTAAGAAGAGACAACAGAGCCCTGGCTAGGTAGTTGAATAGAGCATAATCCCAATTGATATATCAAAGTTGTGGGTTTGTTCCCTGGTCAGGGCACAAACAAGAACCAATCAATGAATGCATAAATAGGTGGAACAACAAATCAATGTTTCTACCTCTTTCTCTTTCCATTCCTTTTTCTAAAATCAATCAATAAAATTTAAGGCCTGACCTGTGGTGGCGCAGTGGATGGAGCGTCGACCTGGAAATGCTGAGGTCGCCGGTTCAGAACCCTGGGCTTGCCTGGTCAAGGCACATATGGGAGTTGATGCTTCCTGCTCCTCCCCCTTCTCTCTCTCTCTCTCTCTCTCTCTCTCTCTCTCTTCTTTCTAAAATGAATAAAAAAAAAAACAAAAAAAAAGTACCCTTAAAAAAAAATTAAATTAAATTAAAAAAATAAGAGATGACAAAGAGCTAGCTCCCCTCCCTTCTTCCATCCCTTCACCCCCCGAAACCGAGGAAAGTTCACGTGAGGATTTAAGGAGATGGCAACATTCTGCAAGCCAGGAAGAGAGTCCTCACTAGAAACTGAATCAGCCAAACCTTGATCTTGGACTTCCAGAGACTGTGAGAAATAAACTTGTGATGTTTAAGCCACTCAGTCTGTGGCATTTTATAATGGCAGCCTGAGCTGATTAAAACACCAGCTAAAAAAGAAAGAAAGAGTCTTCCAAGGAGAAGCAACAGCCTATTTAAGTAAAAGGACACTTGAAAGAACATGGCGTATCCGGGAAACCACCGTAGTTCAGCAGGCCTTATGTATAAGTTATTTGTGGGGAAGAAGTGAGAAATAGAACAAAAAGATGCCAAATTTTGGGTCCTTTGTACTCCTAAAATTGCTGAATTAACCAGCCCTGTGGCTGCCTGAACCCTGGATTTTTCCTTATGTGAGATAAATTCCCATGTCCTCTGAACAACCAAGACCCAAGTTTTCTCTTCTTTGTATTCAAAAGCATTGAATAATTTAGGATGAATTTTGGCTACATGTCACAAAACTCCCAGAATAATCATGATTTAAACAATATAGAATTATAATTCTCTTTTGATTCAAGGTGGGCATACACTACATAGTGGAAAGGCCTGAGATCCCTTAATTACGTTGCTACACCATTCTTAGTAGATGACTTTGGGGATTGCATTACAAGGATCAACCATCATGTCTACATTACAACCAGAAAGACAAGAGGATACAGATCACATAGCTTCCCTTTTTATGGACATGGAGACCACATTCAATACTTATATTTTTATATCATTGGTCAGAACTTAATCACATGGGAACACATATGTGGAGGCTTGATAGGTTGTCTTCACTTAACATGGTTAAGCTTCCAGATAACAATGTGCAGGCTTATTACTAAAGAAGAGTAGTGGAGACATTGAGGAAGGTCTACCAATCTCTATGACCTAGGGACTCCCCCTAACTCATTAATGAGGTGTGGTAAGGGAAGTGGAAACGGGCTCTGAGAGGGGATCTTGTGGGTTTCTGTGAGAGTGATTCTGGTGTGATTGGACTTTTTCCATGGTTTTGTGACATGCTGTTAGTTTCCTGCTGAAACAATATGTATTCTTTCCCAATGTTCCTAAGGAGACTTCCTCGGATTTTTAAAGGATTTTCATGCAGCTATCCTTGCCTAGAAGAAAGAGACATAAAATAAAGAAAAGGATTTTGTTAGTGGGATACATGTCTTTCTATTTAATAGTACTGTATTCCCCCATGTATAAGACGCACCTTTCTTCAAAAAATCTGGGGTCTAAAAACTGGGTGCATCTGATACAGTGTTTGTAGTTTTGTGGGGTTTTTTTTACTTGCATTTTCTGCTTTTTTGTGCTTGTTTTTGCATTCATTGTTGAAGACAGTGATTTGTTATTAGACATAGATGAGGACAAGCTAATGGAAGGGAGTTTTGACAGTGATGAGGAGTTGTATGAATTTATGATGAATAAAACTTGAGTTCAATAACTTTATGTAATACATTTTTTTTTTCAAATTTTGGGCCCCCAAATTAAGGTGTGTCTTATACATGGGGAAATACAGTATTTCACAGTGCCCTTGTTGGGTAGTTCAATTGGTTAGAGCATTGTCCCCATACATACAGCAAGGTTGCAGGATTGATCCCTGGTCAGAACACATGCAAGAATTAACCAATGAATGCATAAATGAGTGGAGCAACAATCTCTCTCTCTCTCTTTCTCCTCCAACCCTTCTCTCTAAAATTAATTTAAAACATAATAGTTCACAGTCTGTAGAATACTTCTGTATCAAATAGCCCACCTGGATGGAAAAACAAATGCCGTATTAAAGAGTCCTTCTGCTTTAAAGAGGAATTCTGTTTTTGATTACTGCAACCAGTAGAATCTTGACTGCAATACTCAGGTAGAACACACCAAGTTTTTGTTATTTACAATAGATCCCAGAGAATTTTTTAACTTGGGGCTGAAAGGAGATGATTTAAAGGCTGAATCTGTACTAAGGACAGAGAAACTATACATTTATCAAAGCAATATGGTAAGATAATTTGTAAGCAACAAGAATGTACACTTATTACCCTAGCTGGTGGCTCAGTGGATAGAGCATCGGCCTGGTGTATGGACATCCTGAGTTCAATTCCCAGTCAGGGCACACAGGGGAAGCGACCATCTGCTTCTCCCCTGTTTCAACTACCTCTTCTCTCCCTCTTCCCCTCCTTCAGTCAGTGGCTTGATTGGCTTGAGTGCAGCCCTGAGCACTGAGGATAGTTCATAGGAGTGCATCAGCCTCAGGTGCTAAAAATAGCTTGGTACTTGAGCATTGGCCCTAGATAGGATTGCTGGGTGTATCTCGGTCGGGGAGCATGCAGGAGTTTACCTCACTATCTTTCCTTGCCTCACCTAAAAAACAAACAAAAACAAAACAAAAAGATAAAATTTATATTTATCAATGGGGTTCTGACAGTTACTTTCTTTTGTCCTTCTTCCTAAGGAACTAGGTGGCTTGAACAATAGAAATTAAAAGTAATGTCTGAAATCAAGTTGGTAGAGTTGGTTCCTTCTGAGGGTTGTGAGAGAGAATCTATTCCAAGACTCTCTCCTAACTTCTGGTGGTTTACTGGCAATCTTTAGCTTATAGCTGGTGTTCTCAGTGTCTTCACCTCATCTTCCTTCTATGTTGTCTGTTTCTAAGTTTCCCCTTTTTATAAAGACAACAGATTATTGGATGATAGAAGGATACCCAAATGACATTATGTTAACTTGATTACTTCTATAAAGACTTTATTTGCAAATAAGATCACATTTGGAGGTACTGGGTGATTAGCACCATATCTTTTTTGAGGGGGATACAAATCAACCCACAATAGATTGGCATGTTGAGGAGAGAGTTTCAATTTTTTTTTTTTTTTTTTTACAGAGAGAGAGAGTCAGAGGGATAGACAGGGACAGACAGACAGGAATGGAGACAGATGAGAAGCATCAATCATTAGTTTTTCGTTGCGCGTTGCAACTTCTTAGTTGTTCATTGATTGCTTTCTCATATGTTCTTTGACCACGAGCCTTCAGCAGACTGAGTAACCCCTTGCTCGAGCCAGTGACCTTGGGTCCAAGCTGGTGAGCTTTTGCTCAAACCAGATGAGCCCACGCTCAAGCTGAGCGACCTTGGGGTCTCGAACCTGGGTCCTTCCTCATCCCAGTCCAACGCTCTATCCACTGCGCCACTGCCTGGTCAAGCGAGTTTCGATTTTAATACAGTTCAAATTTGTCTTCTTCCAGGTTCCTTTACTTTTCCTCTGGTGTGCCACACTCTTTTTTCCCAAGTTACACTGTGCAGAGTTGTTAGGGCATTTCATAGTAGTTGCTTGTGTTTCTACTCAGAATTTAAATTTTATCATCAATATTGTTGAGGAGACTGGGGATTCCCCCAAGTCTGATGCAAATTGCTGGCGGCCTTCTTTACATTTTATGATGGGAGTGTTTGCAAGGGTTTTCATCTTTGCTTCTCTTCATTTTAGCTCAACACTCTGGATGCTGAATTTATATTCTGCATTTGCCTCTCCTGTCCCCATCCCCCACATATATGTTAACTTTGTTTTTTTCTCAACGTGCTACGATGAAGGGAAACTTTTAGTGAGAAAAGTTACTTTCTGACTGGAATCTAATCTCTCTAAAGCCATGGCACTTTCTGTGTAACATGATTTAAACATACCCTCAGAGTGCTCAGGAGGCAGTTTATACTTACTCGTTATTTTCTGTGCAGTACAGTGTACTCATACATTTCAACTTTCTTTTGGAAGAGGCAGTGGTGTTTACTGCCACATACAATATCCCTCAGACCATTTATAGCCCCCTAACCAGGAGAGTAGTGCTTTGCTGTCCTTTGAGCAGAAGTGGCCACTGATTGGGCAAGGATGGCCCCAAGGTAGTCCATCCTTACCTGTTTGGAGATAATCTTGTGTGTGTGTGTGTGTGTGTGTAGTTCTGTTTCATAGATGACTTGCTACATCACTTAGACTGGTTCACCTCAAGATTCCATCTAGATTACACAGTGAGTACTAACCAAACAGGTGGAGAGAAGTAGAGATACATGGAGAAAGTTTGAAGGACTTGTCTGGTCCTCAGAGACCACAAGTCCCAATAGATTCTTGTCTGTTCTCCAGACAGTATAAATCCTGAAAACAAATTCTCTCTCTTTTAAAAAAGTGGATCTTACAAAAAAAATAAAACAAACAAGCAAACGAATTCTTTCTTTTCTTTAAACTTAATTTGTTACAACAATCTCTTGAGGCTTTGAGACTTTGAGAGATGGGCCTAATATCACATAGCTAGTAAATGGTAGAGCTGGGACTTAAACCTCATTCTTCTGATACAAATGCAATATGCTTTCCACTTCAAAGTGCTACATAACTATTAGTAAAATATGCTGAAAAGCAAAGCAGAAAAATGTTATTATCTGCTAGAGGGTTATGGTGGTGCTGGGAGTGGATACCAATAACCATTTCCAGTTTTCTTCCTTTTTCTTCATTAATTTCATTAATCTTCCACATAAACCCATGGAGTAGAACCAAGAGAGACAACTTTATCTTTAGTTTTAAATGCAGAAATTTAGCATCTAGAAGTTAATTGACCTGACCAACTCCATAAAATCAGGAAATAGTAGTGCAAGTGATTAGGATTATGTCTTGTTAGTACCCAGCCCATTGGGTGGCACATATCTGACATATCTGATGTTTAATAAATCTTTTCAGGAAAGAAGAAAACAAGGGAAAGAACAAGTGGGAAGGAGGAAGGAAGATAAGGAAAGAAGGAGAGTCTCTTTTTATAACCCTAAGCTCTGGTCTATATGCAGTGAGACAGAACCCTTCAACCTAGGGTATCTCCCTAGCCATGCTCAGCAGTCCCCAAGCTTATTTCTTGCGAATACCTAAGGCCTCAATAATTCTTGCACTCAGTGAGTCATCCTCTCCTCCATCTGTTTAAATAGCAAGTCTAACCACAGCCATTGTTGCTGATTACATGCTAGAAATGATCTAACAATGTTTTATTTAATGGTCCCCAATCATTTCCATCTGGTCTGTGGGTGGCTGCACAGTCATTATTCATCAATGAAACTTTGCAAACACAACACGTATGTATGCATATAATAAAACCTCAATAATTTATACTAATTGGAGGGAAAGCCTATCTGAATTAACAAAAAGTAAGAAATGCTGTTTTATTACTTTCAAGCTTATGATGCAATTAACCACCTAATGAGCAAGCGGCCTGGTGGAAAGAGCACTGTAATGGGAGTGCAGTGAGCTGGACTTTGTAAAGGAGAGAGATGAGGTGAGCAGAGGAGAAAGTAGTAGGTTGTGCAGTATGCAACCCTAGATCATGGTGGCCGCATTTCAGGGTCTGGCCCTTAGATTTGTAGGTCCAGAAATGTGAAATTGTTGGCATTGCTAGAAATGATTCATTCAGCAAGGCTAGAAGACAGATTACAATTCACAAGTAAAAGAAGTGTGCAAAACAAAATCATGCGTGACCTAACATAAAGCTGAATGCTAACTTATTAGTTTGGTTTGCAAACTCTTTCAAGTAGACCAAATATATATGTTGACTGATTAGTACATCATCTCTCATGTAGCCAAGTACTTATGATAAACTAATTTTGATTCATCAGGTTGGATTCTGTTGCAAGTAACAGAAAATACAATTCAAAATAGGTGACATGAATGAGGGGATTTGGGGGTTTATATAATTGGAAATCCAAAGTAAAAGTGAGACCTGAAATTGGATTGATTTAGGCACTTACCATATTATCATATTCTCATTTTAGCGTTTGTTTGCTTGGGGGGGGGGTGCGTGTGTGCATGCACCCATGCCCATGCTCAAATGCCTTCTTTCTGTCTTCTCCAATGTCAGGTGCACTCTAAGGCTGCCTTTCCTCTATGATAGTAAAACGGCTGTATTGACTTTTTGTCTGCATACAACATGGCTCAGAATGGAGTGGGACTGAGAGAAAGAAGAGTGAGAAAAGGAAGATAAAGGGAGAAGAAGGGAAAAGAAAGGGGAAAAGAAAAGTGGAGTGGAGAGGAGGAAAGGAGAGGGGAGAGAAAAAGAAAGGAGAGGTTGGGAAGGCAATGCTATTGTCCTAACATATTGATATATTACTCATAGGAAGTTGCTTGGAAAGCACAGAATTAGAGGGAATTTCCTGGGCATAGATAACAGCCATTGTCACCCAGCTCATGGGATTGTCTTTCTTGGACAGAGATCAAGGAAACATGACTAACTCATGTTTTTTCATTGCCCCTTTCTAGTCCTCATGCAGGTGAGACCTCCCTTTTAATCACCATCTTCCTTTAGGAAGATTACAGCAAAATTCATTAGGTCACATCTATTTTCCCCCATGAATTGTATTCTAGTTTCACTTTTCTGAGGCTTTATCCTGATTATTTTGACTAGACTTTGAAAACACCCATGTTTATTAGGCTTTTATAGTGGTTGACTTTCTTTAATTTTATATACGCTCTGTTGGGCAGATAAAATATATTATGCTCACTTTGTTAAAGATGGCGCTGCCCACGTGAAAGCTGTCGCCCAGGTGATATTAATGTGTGTTGGGGGCAGGCAGAATCATTGTAGCCTGGGGCTTGGTTTTGGGACTAAGCCTTTCCTACCCTTTTTGATGTGGGGTGGTACAATCCAATCATGCCTCAGAGAAGTGACTTTGTATTAGAGCAGGGGTCCCCAAACTATGGCCCACGGGCCACATGCGGCCCCCTGAGGCCATTTATCCAGCCCCCACCTCACACCCGGAAGGGGCACCTCTTTCATTGGTGGTCAGTGAGAGGAGCATAGTTCCCATTGAAATACTGGTCAGTTTGTTGATTTAAATTTACTTGTTCTCTATTTTAAATATTGTATTCTTTCCCATTTTGTTTTTTTACTTTAAAATAAGATATGTGTAGTGTGCATAGGGATTTGTTCATAGTTTTTTTATAGTCCGGCCCTCCAACGGTCTAAGGGACAGTGAACTGACCCCGTGTAAAAAGTTTGGGGACCCCTGTATTAGAGACTTCCCTATTTTATATATTGGATTAAAGGTTTGGATTTCTACACTATAAAATAGGGGCAGAATAGGAGCTTGCTCTTGGTTTCTGGGATGATTAGCATGAGAGAGCAGAGGGAGAAGAGCAGAGAGCAGAAAGAGGTCATGTGGCCAGGAGAAGCAGCCAAGATGGCGGAGTGCTGAGTGAGATGCCAGTTTGTGCAGAGTTTGTATCTGGGATAAGGAAGGAGATGGGGAACTGAGGAGAATAAGGCTGGTGAGCTAGAAACCTTTGATTCTAGGAAACTCGGATAAGTCAGTAGCTTTGTGAGCACTGAATGTGAGTGGGTTTTGGAGCCCAGTGTGTGTTTTTACTTGTCCGCCGGGTGCAAGCTAGGATTAAAGAAGATGGCCCATCAGTTTTTGGCTCCATTGTTTCTTTACCGACTGTCCGAATCCAATGCGAACCTGTATGGTCCAGGCTGCTTTGATAGTGGCTCCGGCCCTGGCTTCTGGCTTTACACGCTCCAACTGCTTTTCATCTCTTAGAGAGAATACTAGTCAACAAGTTCTGGGGGACATTAAACTAAATCCATTTAGTAAATCCCTTCTGTGTGGCATCCACTAAATAAACATAAAGCAACATACATTATTTCATCTGATCCACAGAAGATATTATTCCCATTTAAAAGATTAAGGATCTGGCTCACCAGTCAACAACATCTGATAGGTGAACCCATTGCTTCTAATTCTTTGACAAGTAAAGTAGAGATATTAGTTCTAGCTCTGATATTATCTACGTGTGTGGCCTTGGTTTCTTTATCTGTAAAATGATAGGGAAGATTGAGACTGTCTAATTTTAAGATGTTATGTAGTACAATCTTACTTCTTAGTCTGTTTTTCTTTTCTTTTTTAAAAAAATTAAGTAGAGGCGAGGAAGCAGAGAGACAGACTCCCGCACGTGCTGCAACCAAGATCTACCCGGCAACTCCCTACAGGGTCATGCTCTGCCCATCTAGAGCCACTGCTCTGTTGCTCAGCAACGGATCTATTTTAGTGCCTGAGGTGAGGCCATGGAGCTATCCTCACAGCCTGGGGGCAACTTGTGTGAACCATTTGAGCCATGGCTGTGGGAGGAGAATTGAGAGAGAGAAGGAGGAGGGGAAGGGTGGAGAAACAGATGGTTACTTCTCCTGTGTGCCCTGATTGGAAATCAAGTCTAGGTCCTCCACACACTGGACCGATGCTCTACCACTGAGATAACTGGCCAGGGTCAGTTCTTTTTTTCTAATTAGGTATAATTAGCAATGTGTAATGTGTGGATAAAAATGCAAAGGGACTTGAGAGTTCTATTTCTTTTTACTGAATAAATATTGCTCTTGAAAATATCCTAAAAAGTCAAAAGATGAGCTTCAGCCCTAGTGTGGTGGAATATAGATGTCAGAATCAGGGATTGACTTACCTTAAAGATATATGCAAGATCTTCCCTTATTAAGATCAGTGTCCTCTCTTTCTTTGATGACTTTTATATCATTAATGGGTCAAGGGAGATCATTGTGGTATTTGAGTAGTCACTGAACTGAAGTACAATTAATGAACTTTTATCAGATATATGTTTGTCTAAAAAAATGGTACAAATATTCTCAACAGGAAAGAAAACAAAGCAAATTTACCCAGATGTGGTTAGATTTACACTTGTGTAGTGATAGCTGTTTTCCCCACTCTAGTACTCTCTACTTTGTCACAGATGATGCAAGGCAACGTCCATTGAGCCTTGATCTCTCCTGTGTAGTATAAGCAGAAGATATTTCAAATATATTCAGGAAAATTAAAAAATGCTACTTACATGTATGAACCAATTGGTTTAATTAAGAAAATGGTGCTTTATTTGTCTTCTTTATCAGTCTTCCTTGCTACAAAACTGATATAGTAGTTCAATGAGCACCAGACTTGGAGTCGGTCTAGGGTTAGAATCTTGGGTCTGCTACTTACTCGTTGTGTGACTTTCCATTTTAGGTATTGTTTGTTTTCCATCTCTACAAGTTTAATATGGCTCCTTTTGATGTCCTTCATGTCTTATCATGCTTATGTTTTCCTCTATCTTCTTGCAGGCAAGAACATACAATAGTCCCAACCCTGGGTGACCCCTGTGTAGTGCTGCTTTCTTTCTTTTTATTTTTTTTATTGATTTTAATTTATTGTGTTTACATAGATTCTAGTGTTCCCCTAGTGCTGCTTTCTGATGGCTCTTTTCTGCATCAATAGTTTCCCTACACACATGTGTGGATTAGTACTCAGCTAAAGATACGAGGGGCACCCTCTGCATCTTTCTGGAGATCCCTTCCCTGTGTCTCTCTTCTCCCCAGTACTCTGCCCAGAAGTTTTCACTGCTTGAGCCTCCCAGAGCTCCAGACACTGTGTCCTCCACTGGCTGGTTCCTCCATCCTCTGGTACAGGCTTGAAACTTTCTGCAGATAGTAGCTGAGACATCCTAGGAGTTACCTCTTTGATTACCTTCTTGTAGGGGTCACTGTCCTCTCAGCCTGTTGCTGAATGCCTAACACTATTGTTTCATAGACTTTGTTCAATTTCTTAGTTGTTTAGGTGGGAAGGTAAATCCAGTTCCTTTTCCTCCATCATGGCTGGAAGCAAAAATACATGTCTTCTGCTGTTTGAAACACACACAGCTCTACCGCTCAGGGAACTCCAGTCTCCACTGAGGCTACATAAGTCACATACCTCCTAATCCTTAATCCTTTCAGGTGTAAAGTGAAAATTATAGTAATATCCATTTATAGTGTGGTTGTAAGAATTAAGTGAAGTAATTCACATGATGTATTTAGTATATGACTTGGCATATAGCAGGTAGTTATAAAATTCTATCAGTGATGCCTGACCAGGCTGTGGTGCAGTGGATAGAGCATCGGACTGGAATGCGGAGGACCCAGGTTCAAAACTCTGAGGTTGCCAGTTTGAGTGCGGGTTCATCTGGTTTGAGCAAGGCTCACCAGCTTGGACCCAAGGTCACTGGCTTGAGCAAGGGGTCACTTGGTCTGCTGTAGCCCCCTGGTCAAGGCACATATGAGAAAGCAATCAATGAACAACTAAGGTGACACAATGAAGAATTGATGCTTCTCATTTCTCTCCCTTTCTGTCTGTCTGTCTCTATCTGTTCCTCTCTCTGTCTCTGTCACACACACACAAAAATTCTATCAGTGATGATAATATTGATCCTCAAAAGACTTCTGTTCATGTTGAACTCAAAACCACAAGCTTCTCTAAGCCATAAGTTTTATGTCAATAAAATAACCAGGATTTGAGTCCTGGCCAGGTAGCTCAGTTAGCATCGTCTCATTACACAAAGGTCATGGGTTCAGTCTCCAATCAGGGCACACGTTAGAATCAACCAGTGAATGCATGATGGGTATGTTGTAAGGTGCCAAAAAGCTGCAAATTAATATTAATATTCTGGGAGAAAAGGTCAGGCTTTCCTGTCCTTTGGAAAGTAGAGGAAAAAGAATATAGAAGTCTCCTGACTTACAAGGATAACTAGGGTCATTTCGTTTTAAGTTCTCTGAAAGGATTAAGGTTATCTGAAGAACTCCCTTTCTCCTTCAATAAGAGACAAAATTAACTAACCACCCTACACTGATCTTAGCTCCCCTCCCTTCCTGGAATCCTGAGATTAGTGTGTACCTTTAGGCAAAGGAGGAGAGATAGATACTAAAAGGATTTGTGAATATCTTTGATTGTATTACCTTGAAAGTTAACGTTTCTTGTAAATCCCCTAGACAAATGTTATAATCTTGTTAATGATTGTGTCATGCTATCATGCCCCCCAAACTGTATGTGGTCAAAGGGTATATAACCAGCCCCTGAAATATACTCGGCATGCACGACTTGAGCCTGCTATGCCCCGTGTCAGCCATATGCGGCCGGCATATTTAACAAATTTCCTCCTTCAATAAAACTCTTCAAAATTTGGACTGGGTGTCTCTATGTGGACTCGATGAAGTGAGGTACAAGTGCCTTTCAGAATTTGGAGTGGGGTACTTTATAACAGGTAGAACAACAAATTGATTTTTTTCTCTCTTCCTTCTTATCTCTCAAATAAATAAATCCAAAATTTTTTTTTAATGACCAGGATCTATTTCTTTTATTTTAAAATTAAATTTAATAGGATGACATTGATCAATAAGAGTACATAGGTTTCAGGTGAACATCTCTATTACATTTGAACTGTTGATTGTGCTGTGTGCCCATTACTCAAAGTCAAATCATTTTCCATCACAGTATATTTGTCCCTCTTTTCTTTCCTCACCCTATTCCCTGGTAACTATTTCACTTTTATCTATGTCCATTAGTCTCAGTTTTATGTCCCACCTATGTGTGAAATCATACAGTTCTTAACTTTTTGTGATTTACTTATTTCATTCAGTATAATGTTCTCAAAGTCCAACCATGTTGTCAAAAATGGCAGTATGTCATCATTTCTTATGGCTGAGTAGTATTCCATTGTATATATGTGCCACATCTTCTTTATCCAATTTTCTATTGAGGGACACTGGTTGTTTCCAGGGTCTATTTTTATCATGAGTTTGACCTGGAATTTATGAAGTTTCTTCTCTGCTCTTTAGAGTATTCCTTGGCAAACTATGGCCCATGGGCCAAATCTGACCCTCCCTCTGTTTTGTAAATAAAGTTTCAATGGAACATAGGCACTACCCTTTGTCTGTGTAGCATTGTTTATGGATGCTTTTGTGCTACAAGGCCAGTACTGAGGAGTCATGAAGAGATCACAGAGCCCACAAAGCCTAAAATATTTACTATCTGGCTCTTTATACAAAAAGTTTGCCAGTCGCCTTCTAGAAGTTAGGCCAGAAGAGTCCTAAAGACATTGGTGGATTTTTTGCCTCTTTAAATCCCTGTGCCTTGCTCAGGATGATTGGAGTGGGGAAAGGGGCTTCATAATTTTTTTAATTATTATTGATTTTTAGAGGGAGAGAAGGGAGAGAGAGGGACAGAGAGAGACAGAGACAGAAGAGTACAGGAAGCATCAACTCATAGTAGTTGTTTCTCCATATGTGCCTTGACTGGGTGTTGGGCAGATAAAATATATTATGCTCACTTTGTTAAAGATGGCGCTGCCCACATGGAAGCCATCGCCCAAGTGATATTAATGTGTGTTGGGGGCAGGCTGTGGGAAGGCAGGATCCTTGTAGCCTGGGGCTTGGTTTTGGGATTAAGCCTTTCCCACCCTTTTTGATGTGGGGTGGTACAATCCCATCATGCCTCAGATAGGTGACTTTGTATTAGAGACTTCCCTATTTTGTATATTGGATTAAAGTTTTGATTTCTACACTATAAAATGGGGGCAGAATGGGAGCTTGCTCTCTTGGTTCCTGGGATGATTAGCATGAGAGAGCAGAGGGAGCAGAGCAGAGAGCAGAAAGAGGCCATGTGGCCAGGAGAAGCAGCCAAGATGGCAGAGTGCTGAGTGAGATGCCAGTTTGTGTAGAGTTTGTATCTGGGATAAGGAAGGAGATGGGGAACTGAGGAGAATAAGGCTGGTGAGCTAGAAACCTTTGAGTCTAGGAAACTCAGATAAGTCAGTGGCTTTGTGAGCACTGAATGCGAGTGGGTTTTGGAGCCCAGGTGTGTTTTTACTTGCCCACCGGGTGCAAGCTAGAATTAAAGACTATGGCCCACCAGTTTGTGGCTCCGTTGTTTCTTTACCGACTGTCCGAATCCAATGCGAACCTGCATGGGCCGGGCTGCTTTGATAGTGGCCCTGGCCTTGGCTCCTGGCTCTACACTGGGCAAGCCCAGGGTTTTAAGCCAGTGACCTCAGCATTCCAAGTCAATACTTTATCCACTGTGTCACCACAGGCCAGGTAGGGGCTTCTCATATCAGGCTGTACAATGGGCTTTTCTCAGAGAGCTTGGAGTCCATGAGAGTTACCCTAGACCAAACCTTCCATGGGTCTTAACTCATCTTGACTGGCTTGCCTTTCTCCACAGCAGACCTACCACTTCTTACTCCTAGAGTCAGGAATTTCTAGAGTGCTGGGTAGTACTGAAATGTCATTGACCATTTAAAGGTCACAACAAAATCTTAAAAATGAGGTGAGTTTGCACCTTTTACTGGGGCTTATTAAGAATATTTTTATTTTATAAAAGAAAAGACATTCAATCCCTAATGATAATTTCTATATGGTGTAAATTTAGCTTTATGAAAAAGTCACAAGAGAATCTTTACTTTTCTTTTTTTACCAATTGGCCCACAGACAGATGTTGATGTTGAGGAATAGCTCCCGATCCACCTCCACTGGAGTTCCTGACACTTCAGTGCAGAGTGTGGCTCTGTGCTTCCTGTGCTTTTCAGTTTAAATCCTCCCATTGCACATCTCGTGGTACTCTCCTTTCACATCGGTAATACTCATTAGGCCAGTAACAATTGCTTAGAGTCTGTTTTACTACATTGCAAGTAATAACTTGATCGCTGTCACATGCAGAATAGCTTCCAGGTACCTTACATGTTTATTGAACTGATTAGAATTGCATTTTGGGCTGACTTATTTCTCTTATTAAATGCTGTCTAGTCAGGTGGCTGTGGTTTCACAACCTAACATACTCCTTTCTCCTCTTGCGAACTCAGGGATGGGAAGGTTTCTCCAACTGTTGCCTGACCCATCCCCTTGGTGGAGGAGAATGAATGAGGACTCCTAGGGAATCTAGCTGTAGAGATCAAAGCTGCCCACCACATCTGGGAAATTTCTTTGAAGTCTCATGTTTTAGCTCAAAAATTTGTATAAATGTTATATTCTACTCTATAGGACATCCACTTGTTTAGTGGAATTTTTTCATTATTTAACAACATAAAAAGATGCTCAATATCACTAATCATTAGAGAAATGCAAATCAGCATATTACTAAATGCAACAACCACAGTGAGACACCACTTTATACCCATTAGGATGGCTATTATTAAAAGGAAAAAAAACCCTACACTGAAATGTAAAATGGTGCAGCTGTTGTGGAAAACAACATAGTATTTACTTTAAAGAATTAAACATAGAGTGCCATATGATGCAGCAATTCCACTTTTGGGTACATACCCCAAAAAATAGAAAGCAGAGACTACAACAGACATTTGAACACCTATGGTCCCATTATTCACAATAGCCAAAAAGTGAAAACAATCCAAATATCCATTGATGGATAAATGGATAAACAACAACAAAAAATATGTATAAAGGAATGCTATTCAGCCTTAAAAAGAGAGGAAATTTAGATACATACCACAACACAGGTGGACATTGATGACATTATGCTCAGTGAAGTAAGAAAAAAAGCTAGACACAAAAGGACAAATATTGTATGATTTCACTTATATGAGCTTTCTAGGATAGTCAAATTTATAGAGACAGAAAGAAGAATGGTGGTTACTGGGGACAAGGGGAGGGGAGGTGGAATGTTATGATTTAATGGGTACAGAGTTTCAGTTCAGGATAATATGAGGGATCTGAAGGTAGATGGTTGTACAACAATGTAAACATATGCCATGTTACAGCCTGTACACATAAAAATGGTTAAAATGGTTGATATTATGTTATATTATATATTCTCTCACAATATAAAAGTAACAATGGTAATAGTTTCATTTAGAAAATTAGTAACTACAGGGGGGTATAAAGAATAAAATAATCGCTTGAATTTTTGCCACCAGAGATAAAGGCTAAGAGTTTGATATTTATTGATCTTGTCCTTTAATGCATGTGTACACATTTTTAATGACTATGGAATGATGCTGTTTTGTATTTTTATAATCAGGATGGGAATAAACACTGTTGAGCACCTCTATGTGGCCCTTTCATTCTAAAAAAAACCAAACCCAGTTAAATGAATAGGTTTTGTTTTTTTTAAAATTTTTTTATAAATAGGTTTTATATCCTTATCTTGTAGAGAAAGAAACTTAGACATTTTTCGAGGTTCATGTAAACAGCAAATACAGGATTTAAAGAAAGTCTGTGTGCTCACAATGCCCATATTTTCTCCAGGAGTCTACCCTGCCTATAGCACTGCAGGCAGAACACGTTGTTCAGAGACCTGGTTTACAACAGGTGTACAAAGGAGGAAAGTGAAGATTGGAGAAATTAAAGAGAGGTGTTCACACATTTGGACATTGCAAGTCGAAATCCCGTAATTTCAGAAGTATTTCATGAGGCATAAGATGTGATTTCTAAAAGTGGTGTGCCCTTCTGTTGTCCTGAATCACCTGTAGATCTTTACAGAGACCTCTACCATAGAGTAGACAGGCTGGAAAGATGTCAGCTAGGATGTCCCTTAGAATTTCAGTCCCTCCTCCAGGCTTGAAGTAAGTCAAAATATCTCCTTTGCACGAAAGCACTAGAGACTCCTTTTACAATCTGGTAAGGCTGCACTCCAGAGCCTTTGCTTCTGCCAGGCTGGAATGTTGTTTGTTTTGGTCCAGAGCCTCCAACAGCAAGTTCTTCTAGAGATGGAGGTGGAGATGGGGAGTGGCCAAGCAACCATGTGGCAATCCTGCCAGCTAGTGGCCACACAAAGTATGGACCTAAACCCAGGGCACTACAGTGTAAGGACTAAGTATATAGGTTGACTTGGAATAAAAGGGCATGGGCATAACCACTTTCCTTTACACATGGGGAAAGGGAGGGAGGCCTAGAGATGAAGTGATGTGTCCAAGGTGTTGATAGAGTAGGGATTGAAATCTAGTCTCTCGCCTAACCTGTGATGGTGTAGTGGATACAGCATTGACTGGGATGCTGAGGTTGCTGATTCAAAACCCTGGGCTTGCCTGGTCAAGGCCCATATGGGAGTTAATGCTTCCTGCTCTTCCCCCCTTCTCTCTCTCTTCTCTAAAATGAATAAATAAAGTCTTAAAAATATTTTTTAAAAATCTGGTCCCTCTTGAATCCCAGCTCATCTGAGACATTGAGTGAACACATTTAGCAATGATGACAAACAGGCTACCATATGCAAGATTATTTTTATTTCTCATAGTAATTCCACAGTGAAGACACTTTTTTTTGGCCTACTTTATTGATGATAAGCTGAGGCCAGAGAGATTACTTGTTCAAAGTTACACAGCTATTTGATAATATAGTTAAGATCTACCAACAAGAAGTTGGATTACCTGAGACCAAAGTATCAAACCCTCACAATATATTAGCAGATTCAAGTTATTTTATTCTCTGTCACAGTTTATTCCAAATACTAGACAGAAAATAAATGTTTTTTTGATAAATACATACATAAAAAAGCTATTGTTTTGACCATAACTTAAACTAGCATAAGTTAAAAATAAATAAGTATATAAAAGCCATTGTGGAAGAAGTAATATTGGAGATGGACCCTGAATGACTGACAAGGGCGGTCTGGTAATAAACGCCATCTAGAAAGAATGACCTGTGTGAGAAAAAGTATAGGATAGTTTGGGAAACAGTAAATAATTCATTTGGGCCAGAATCAAAGAGTAGGCTATTGGGAGCTATGAGATATGAGCTAGTTTGGGACCTATTACAAAAGGCTTAGAAGAAGAACTCATTTCTTTCCCCTAAGCAATTGGAAGTGATGGCAAGTTTTGGTGAACAAAAACATGGCATGTGTGAAGCTGTACTTTAGGAAGACTTTTCTCTGGTAGCTGCATATAAAATGGATGATAAGGAAGCAAAATCCCAAAGGAAAAGCAATGGTAAAAGAAGCAATGGGTAATATGTCATATGACAAGGAGTTCATATTTAGGGAGAGTGAGCACCAGGACATGAGGTATACTATACTGTTTGTTGAGAATTATTAAGAAAATAACAAAGTTTTAGAAATCTGCCTTTATAGACATGTTATGAAAAATTCACAAAATATCAATTGCCCATATCAAACTATTGTTTAAAAAAATTAAAGGTGGTGAGTATGGTGGTGAAAATTATGGTAAAATGAAGGGTCTCCACCCCAAGCTTCCCTTTGACACCACCCTGACTGTAATTGACCACCAATATGGGAGGTCAGTCTGTAAACTCGTTAAATTCTCCTCTCTGCAGAACTGTAATTCTTTACAGTGTTCTGGGATCTGACCAATTCTAGTTGTTGAAGGTGGTTATTGAGAATTTTAGTTTCTGCCATCTATGTGATGAATCACATTGATTGATTTGCAAATATTGTACCAGCCTTGCCTCCCCAGAATAAATTCCACTTTTTCATGACATATGATTTTTTTCATGTACTGCTGGATCCGGTTTGCTAATTTTCTAATATTTTGTTGAGGATTTTAGCATCTAAATTCATCAAGGATATTGGCCTAATAGTTTTTTTTTTCTTTGTGTTGTCTTTGCCTGGTTTTGGAATCAGAATTATGCTCACCTCATAAAAGGAGCTTGGAAGTTTTCCCTCCTCTTGAATTTTTTGAAATAGCTTGAGAAGAATAGGAGTTGGTTCTTCTTTGAATGTTCAATAGCATTCGCCTGTGAAGCCATCTGGTCTGGGGCTTTTGTTTGTTGGGAGTTTTTTGATAACTGTTTTGATCTCATTTGTTATAATCGGTCTATTTAGGTTTTCTGATTCTTTCAGATTGGTTTTTGAAAGATTATATTTTTCAAGGAATTTGTCCATTTCACCTAGGTTGTCTAATTTTTTGACATACAGTTCTTCATAGTATTTTCTTACAATCCTTTTTATTTCTGTGGTGTCCATTGTTACTTCTCCACCCTCATTTCTAATTTTATTTATTGAGTCCTTTCTCTTTTTTTTTTTTTTTTTTTGGTGAGTCTGGTTAAAGGTTCATTGATCTTGTTTACCTTTTAAAAGAACCAGCTCTTGGTTTTATTGATCCTCTGTATTATTTTTTTAGTCTCTATGTCATTTATTTCTGCTCTGATCTTTATTATTTCCTTCCTTCTACTTCCTCTGGGCTTTACTTGCTGTTCTTTTTCTAGTTCTTTTAGTTGCAGGATTAAGTTGTTTATTTGAGCTTTTTCTAACTTCTTAAGGTATGCCTGTAATGCTATGAATAGTTTCGGCCACCTAATAGCTAAAAAAATTATTACATTTTGGAATTTTAATTTGTTGATAGTTTTTAAATCAAATACTGGATTTTCACTCGTGATCATTCTAACTGAGTAGATCTAGAGTGTGACCTAGACATCTCTATTAAAAAAAACAATTTCTCACCACTGGCATTGACAAAAGACAAAAAAAAAAAAAGAATTAATAAGTTTTAGAAACATCTACAATTAGGAGTTGAGAAAAATAAATCAATCCAGCAAATAAAAGAAAGAAAGTAAGGCCAGCAAGGTAGAAGGACTGCCAGGAGCATACATTACCACCAAATTCAAGTAGCAGGATTTTATTTTTTTTCTTATTTGTGTAGAAATAAGGTTTATTTAAGTATGTTTGTGACTACATAATGGAGAATCAAGGGAGAAGGCTTGTATTTTGGGCAAATATTTTTTTTCTTCTTTTTGATGACTTTATTGGGGTGACATTGTTTAACAAAGTTATACAGGTTTCAGGTACACAATCCTACAACTTATCATCTGTACACTGTGCTGTGTGTTCACCACCCCAAGTCAAATTATAGTCCATCATCATTTACCCCCCGTACACCACCCCTCCCCCACCCCATCCTGGCAGTCACCACACTGTTGTCTGTGTCTGTGAGAGCTAGGAGCACACACTGCCACTAAACCCAAGGTAGCAGAGTTTTAAATCCAAAGGTTCAGCTATCAATATGTATTGCTGGAAATAAAGCAAAGAGAATAAGACCTGAAGAAATGCCATTGCATTTGGCAGTAAGGAATTACTGGTAGTCTTAAAAAGAATAAAAAAGATTCCATGGGCAAATGTGCTTGGAAAATATTTGATTACATTAACAGTGTACATAATTTGGCTACTTTGAACTTATAATTTGAAGATATGCATAGCATTATGGAAATAAATCTTAATAGTTAACTTTTTAAGAAACCAGTGTTCTATATAATAGAATTTTGAAAATGTTATACAGCCTGACCTGTGGTGGCGCAGTGGATAAAGTGTCAACCTGGAAATGCTGAGGTTTCCAGTTAGAAATCCTGGGCCTGCCTAGTCAAGACACATATGGGAGTTGATGCTTCCTGCTCCTCCCCCCTTCTCTCTCTCTCTATCTCTCTGTCCTCTCTAAAATGAATAAATAAAAATTAAAAAAAAAGAAAATGTTATACAAAGACTTTGACTTTGCTTGATTTTTTAATTTTTGTGACAGAGAAGATCTGAATATACTCATAGGAAGAAAGATAAATATTCAGAACAAAAGGAGTATGAAGATGCAGAGAAAAAGCAATATATTATTTTTATAAATATTCAAGATAAAGTAGGGAGAAAATACTCTTTGTTCAAACTAGAAGAGAATATAAATTTTCCTTTAAATAACAAGCTATTTTTTGAAAAGATAAAATATATGGAAATATGCTTAATAAAAGTTTTCCAAAACCTGTGTGGTGAGAGATATAAAACTACTGTTCAAAGACACATAAGTGAATTTAAATGAATGGTGTCTTAGTATGCTAAGGGTGCCATAACAAAATACCAGACACTATGTGACTTAAACAACAGAATTAATTTTCTCACAGTTTAGGAGCCTGAAAGTCCAAGATCAAGGTGCCAGTAGAGTTGGAGTCACTGAGTCTTCTCTCCTTGCTTTGCAGATGGCTATCTTCTTGTGCTGTCACCTGGCTTTTCCTTGTGTTGGAGTATCCTAGTGTTTCTGCCTTTTCTTACAAAGACACCATACCTATTGGATTAAGGTTCTACTCTTATGACCTCATTTAACCTTAACTACCTCTTTAAAGGTACAATCTCCAAATACAGTTAGTTACCTGGAGGAGGTGATTAGTGCTTCAAATATAAATTTGAGGGGTATACAATTCAGTCCATATCAAATGAGAATATGTTCTTTGTTTTTGGTAAGGAAGCTTCAACTTTATTGATGTGATTCCAACAAAAATTCTAATAAACTTCTAATGGAATTAAACAATTGGTCCTAAAGGTCATATAAAAAAATAAACACAATAGCTAGGAAAACAATAAAAACAGAAATCTTTGAGTGGAGCCTCCTAGACATTAAAAACACAACATTGCTTCTATAATTAAAACAGCAAGGAACTGACACATGGATAGACAGATTAATGGAAAAGAATAAAAACCCAGAAATAGACCAAACTATCTGTAAAAATCTAATGCATGATATGATAAAGGTAGCATCTCAAAACTGGGACAAAGATAGGCTTTTTAATAACTAGCTATAATTGGGACAATTAGATTGCTTTGGGAAAAAAAGCAATTAGAGCCATTTCTCTCAACCATACACAAGAATAAATCCCAAATTGATAAGAGCTTTAATATAAAACTAAGCAAAAGATATGTAAAAATAGAATACAATAAGATTGAACTTTTTCTGTAACCTGTATTTTAAGAAAACTCTCCTATCTATGACTAAAAGTCCAGTTCAATAAAAAAATTTGATAAAATTAGCTTTAAAAAGTTTTAAAAAATTGTATGAAAAAAATTCACTATGACAAAAGCCAGAAGCCAAATTGAGATAAGGTATTTTCAATATATCAGAGATTAAAAGCTAATATCCCTAATTAATAAAGAGCATTCTAAAATCAAAGAAAAAAGCTCCCCAAAAATTCCTATAGAAAAAATGGGCAAAAGACATGCAATGATAATTCACAAAAATATATAAAATTGTCCTTAAACTTATGAAGAATGTTTAATGTCAGTTATAACAAGAGAAATGCAAATTAAAACCTCACTGAGATGCTGCTCACCCACCATATTGGCCAAAATTCCAATGGTTTGCAGTTAAGACCATGGGGAAACAGGCTTTCTCATACATTGTTTGTGGGAATAAAAAATTATACAAGTCATAAGTGAGAAATCTTGTAATATTTCATAAAACTACACATTTAAGTTACTCATTTCAGCACTAGTTGTAATTTCAAAATATTGAAAATTACCTAAGTGTTCAAGCTTTGGAGTTAGTTTCATAAACTCTTATACATATAGGCAATGGTGTACTAAGTAGCTATAACAAAGAATGAAGAACAGATATGGAATGATTTCCAAGAGACATTATTAAACAAAAACAATGAAGTGTAGGAAAACATTTAGAGCATGCTACTTTTCATGTAAGACAGAAGGGAAACCATGCCCATACCTTTTTTAGAAGAAATAGAAAGAATGAACCAGAAGACAATCAAGTTAGTTATCTACCAGGGGTGTGGGAAGTAGGGACCAACGGGTTTAAAAGGAAGGACTATAGGAGGTCATGACACTCTGTTGAGTATATATCTTTGTGTAGTTTTTATTTTTGAAAACATTTAAGACTCCAAAATTTTAAAAAATAAAAATAGTCATTAAGCAAGAGGAGGGTTAAACCTGAAAGCAAATGGAAATAAATTAATCTAATTGTATTTGAGGTGAATGCTATAATCTTCTAAAAGGGAAATAAGAGAAAAAAAAATGGAAAAGAAAGGAAAGGTAAAGGAGAAAGAGAAATAGGGAATTCAAGTTATCTAATAAACACCATACACCCCAAGTTGGGGGCAGGATACGAAGTGTATGGGTCTGTGTTTTGGAGTGGTGGGGGGTGAGAACTGGAAATAAACCCTGAACTCTTTTCAGTAGTTTTGTTTATGGTAGTAGTATTGGTGAAGAAATTCTGGAACTATTTTAGATATGTTATCAGACTGAGCAGATGAATAAATATGATGTTTCTGGGATCCAGGATTCTCTCTGTGGACAAACAAATATGGAATATAAAAAAGTAAGAAAAAACTTTGTAGGTATGATTTGGAATTAGAGTAGATACTTAATTTCTAAACAAATATATGTGTGCATCTTTATATGTCTATATGATATATATATGCATATTTGTATGTATGTATATGCATCGATTTCCTAGCTCTGCCTGAAAGAGCCAAGAAGCAAAGGCCTCCTCTCCCTGACGGTAGGAGTGAGCACACATACACCCAGTTCTTGATACCTAATACCACTCCGCACTAAAATGAAAGTAGGACTAATTAGGCTGATTTCAGAACAGGGTAGGTAGAAGATGGACCTGAAGTACCTTGTTATATTAGGTAGTAAGAAAATACTCAGAAAAAAAATGTCATAAAGACACAAGAGTTAGCTTTGAAAGGTTCCCATTGGTCAAATCTGGGACAATTTAAGCAACAAAGTAAATAAGTACAGGAATAAATCCTAACCCATTGAAAATCATACTCGGTCACCAGTCCATACTGACGATACTGATGATGCTTTTGCTAAGCAGTAAAGTGTTAAAGACTGACTGTTTTGTTTTGTGTTGTTTTAGCAAGAGAGAGAGAGAGAGAGAGAGAGACAGACAGAGAGAGAGAGAGACAGACAGATAGATGGACAGACAGACAGACAGGAAGGGAGAGATGGGAAACATCAACTTGTTGCAGCACTTTAATTATTCACTGATTATTTTCTCATATGTGCCTTGACGGGGTGGGGGAACACTTCCAGATGAGCCAGTGACCTTGGGCTCAAGCCAGTGATCTTGGGCTTCAAGCCAGCAACTTTTGTGCTCAAGCCGGGTACCATGGGGTCATGTCTATGATCAAGCCAGCGACCCTGCACTCAAGCTGGATGAGCCCGCGCTTAAGCTGGTGACTTTGAGGTTTTGAACCTGGGTCCTCAGTGTCCCAGGCCAACTCTCTATCCACTGCGCCACTACCTGGTCAGACAAAGACCAACTGTTCTGAAGTTTTAAAAAATCATAAATTTTTTAGCCATCATAATGAAGATTAGATTAGGCAAGCATCATCAGTAGCTGCCAATTTAGAGGAAAAATTCACGGAGGAGCCAGATATTTGCATAGTCTTTTAATGACTTCTCACAGATAGCTTGAATTGCAAAGAGGAATAAAAAACAATAAATACACAGAGGAGAAATCAGATAACACCTTGACCAGGTGATCAAAATTAATATCTCCAATGAGGGTCATACAGAAGTTATGGGGCTCAAAGTGTGATGCTCTTAGAAGGATATAACATCATCTATGCATTTGCTGTCTGAAAATAAATTTAATCATAAGACAATCATAAAATGACAAACTTTCTGTTTAAAAAAAGGAGAGGTGAGACTGTATTCTTCAAAAATATTAATCTCACAAAAATATTCCAGACTAAGGGAGGCTGAAGAGACATGACAACTAAATGCAATATCTGAACCTAGACTGAATTCTGTATTGGTGGGGGAAATGCTATAAAGATAGTAGTAGTTCACCTGATAATATTGAACATGGACAGTAGTTTATATAATTGATTGAGAAATTATCCCTGTTCTTAAGTAATAATACACACTGAAATATTTAGGTGTAAAGGACCAGGCTGTACAGCCATATATAACAGGGTAAACAGGTCATTCATTTGTACTATTTTTTATTTTTGTGAGTTTTGGAAATTTTGAAATTATTTCTAAATAGAAATGTAATATTACTAAGCAAGTAAGACAGTGAATGCAAATCATTATGACAGACAAGTCCTATAAAACATTTGCCTGATTTACTAAGTATACAAATAGAAAACAAGCTTGTGTTCTGTAATAGTTAAGACAGCTTAAATGTCTTCTCCTTTTATTCCACCTTTTTCTAATGCCACAGGAAAAGTTAAATATTTCAAAATGAATCAACTTGAAAAAACAATGAAAACATTCTTATTCTTAAAAACAAACATCTCTGCTTATTCTATCAGTTATAATGTGGCATTTATTTAGCAAAAGTAAACAAGATTAATTCAGAAGTAAATAACAAAGGTAATTTCTTAGATGACCAGCAAGTCTTACGGAATCTATTTTCAACTAAGAAATACCTAAGAAACCCACAACAGGCTGTCTTCTTAAATGGAAAGTGATAATTAATGTTTAGTGTAAAAAAAGAATCCTCCATCATTATATCTTTGGCAAGATATCTTTTGCCCTTTCAGTTATGCATTGTTTATTTTGCACATTGTTCATGGGATCAGACACCTTTTTTGAGCTTCTCACTTGTCTCTGAGGCCTTTGGCAATTTGTTCCAGCCCCAGGCACAGAGCAAACAGCTGTGCATGAACTGAGACCAGTTCCACAGAGCAACTCACATCATTGTACCTTCTACCCTTTCTGCATAGTCTTACTTTCTGTTCTTCGACAATGACATGAAACTCCAAAGACATGCATAGTGTTCACACATGTACAACTCTGACAGATGAAGGGAATTGCTACCCTGCTGGGTGAAACTTGGACAATGGAAGATTGAGCCAGGCTAGATGAACTATATTCTTCTAAGAAGGAGCCTTTTATATGGCTTTTCGGTAGAAAGTACTATAAGAACTAGGAATCAGTTGAATTTAATAGTAAGAGGTGACTTGCTCAGTAATGCATCTTCTTGGATTGGCTCTCACTTTTCCCCTGCCTTCTTCTTTTTTTCCCTTCTTCTTGCTCCCTGGGATTTCTTCTATAATAAAGTGGTAGCACATAAGCCTAGCTTTAGGCTCTGCTTTCTGGGAAATCCAGGTTAATACAGTTATTAGTTACCCAATGAATATTGAAAAGTATGGGAAAATTAAGTGCTTGGTTTGTATTTTTATTTTGAGGTTTAGCCCCCTCTAGTGGAAATTAATTTTCACTTTCAATCAAACCAAGATTGTCCCCAAAGTGTTTTTTTGGCACAACTCCTGCTCTTGTCCATTCTAGGTGCCAGGGTCTTTACCTATCTCTTTCTGTTGATACCTGGAATAGTACTTATAAAATGGAAAAAGTAAGACTTACTGAACCCTTATCACATGCTGTGAATTAAACATAAATAGAAAAAAATTAATTTCTGAATATTTACAAGACATTTGATAGACCTTTCAGATAATCTTCACCAAAAAATAGATTCTCTTGGAATTATCTTATGTTGTTTTTGTCCTGTGTGATCTGTGTTTTTGTATCGAGCCAGTTGTTACTAAAAGCCCATAGTCCTGACCTCTGCCAGTGCTCAGAGCTAATGTTAAGTACCCCTTCTTTACGAAACTTTGATTTTCTTAAATGTCCACCACATTCTGCTTCTTGTTAATCTCAGAAATTATGTTCACCTGTAAGAGTTATGCTTTGTTTTCAATACCGTATGTCCACTTATTTTGTGGCAATGAAACATGATTTTGTTTTGGAATAAGTATCTCTTCTCCATTTTCAGCCATGAACTTCTCTTTGAGATTACTTAAGCCCCAGGCTCCGGATTCAATTAGCATATTTCATAGCCCTAGAAACAGGGTTGGTTCAGAGTTGGGCATGTGCCCAAATCAAGACCATAAAGGCTAAAGAGCTTTGATTTTGAATTTTTTGTTCAACAAAATATTTCCTGTTATACTGAACTAGTATTGTGATGGTGTGAGCCTGAAGCTACCATGCAAAGTCTGAAAATGTAGCCAGTCCAGAGTAAGGAGAACTGAGAGATGCATCCTGGTAATACCATCTGATTCTTAAATGAGTCTACCAGTGAAGCCGGTCCCTGTTATAGGTTTTACAATTATGTGAGCCAATATCCTCTCTTCTTTGTTTAAACTAGATTAATTGGGCTTTTTAGTTACTTAAAACTAAAAAATTGCTAATTGGTAAACTATTTAATTCTGAAGTCATACCCTTGTCCTCCAACCTGATTCTCTTTTGGTATTTATCATTCTAGCAAATGCCATTATCAGTCACAGAGTTGTGCTAGCTAGAAACTGGGAAGTCATTTTGACAACGTTCTCTTTCTCAAGCCCCATCCTTAACCAACCAGTGAGTTTTGGATATCTTTCCATTTAAATATTTATTGGATTTATTACTCTTTGGCTAAGAAAGACCCATCTTGACTTGGGCTACTAAAACAAACCAAAAACAAAACAAAATTTCTAAATATTTCCAAGCATCATGCCATACATCCTTTAATCTCTTCTCCATTCTTCATCAAGAGTGAATTTTTTTCAAGTACGAACCTGAATATATCATCCTCCTCCCCTATTCAAATCCTCTGATTAAAACCCTATTGTTACTGTTAGGATAATGAAAACTCATATGAGAAGATCTGGCTTTCATCTACCTTTTCAGTCTAATCTTATACACCTACCCCCACCATTCAGGGCTACTGTACATATTGATTCTTCTGCCCAGATGTTTTTTCCTCCCCTTCTCAGATCTTAATTTTGAGCCATTTCCTCAAACAAATCTTCTCTGGCCCCTTTCATTAAGTTCAATAAGATTATTATAGCCTCTCATATCATTTTGTTGTTTATTTGAGGTCTGTCTTAAATTAGGGGTAATTCTTCTCTCTTGACCATGTTTTTATTCTTTTAATAAGATTAAGATGCTAAGACAGAAACCAGTCAAAAAACTCATACGTATTTTTGTCAACTATTAAAAGCTGTGCCTAAACAATACTTAAATATTCCCTGTACTGTCATTTGTCTGAAGGTGGTCCTGATCCCATCCCAGAACGGATATTGATAGGACAGACATGTGATTGAATGGCAAGAGGGCACAGTGAGGTGGAGGAGGTGAATTGTAAAAGGGTTGATGTAGAGCAGATGGACCAGGGGTCCTAGTTTTTTTTTTAATATTTTTCTGAAGCTGGAAATGGGGAGGCAGTCAGACAGACTCCCACATGCGCCCGACCGGGATCCACCGGCACGCCCACCAGGGGGCGTCGCTCTGTCGCTACCAGAGCCACTCTAGCGCCTGGGGCAGAGGCCAAGGAGCCATCCCCAGCGCCCGGCCATCTTTGCTCCAATGGAGCTTTGGCTGCGGGAGGGGAAGAGAGAGACAGAGAGGAAGGAGAGGGGGAGGGGTGGAGAAGCAGATGGGTGCCTCTCCTGTGTGCCCTGGCCAGGAATCGAACCCGGGACTTCTGCATGCCAGGCCGATGCTCTACCACTGAGCCAACTGGCCAGGGCCCAGGTGTCCTAGTTTTATATATGTATATAACTTGATGGATGGAAAGAAATTGACCTTATTAACCCTGACTTGAAGTAAAATATTTGTAATTTCTCTCTAATGTCTAAGTATGAAGACTACACCATCATCCCAGAATAGACTTAATAGATCTTGTGGCAGCTAATGGAATGTGCTGCTCATATGTCCCTTGAAGTGAGCATATGCTGCAAAGAGAATACTTAGCTGAGAGCCTCCAGTTGGGATTCATTGATGTGTCCATGACAAGGAGGCTACATGCTCCCTGGACTGCTCTAAGCCAATAATTGACCATGGCAGGTATATTAAAGCTGAGCCATGCTAGCCCAACATAGAACTCTTCCAATGGACAGACTTTGCTCCTGGGTGCTCCACTGGCCTGCTCAAGACTTTCTGAGATCTGCACTGAAGTCTGGGGGGTTCTGTCTACCCACTCATCCTTCTTTCCTCTCCCCTTTCACAAGTGTCAGATGAGCAGCATGGTCTGAAGGCTTTCCTCATTCACTCCTGCTCCTTTTTCTTTATTCTTCATAGTTGTTATACCCAAATTAATCATTTGCATATTTAATTCTATCATGTGTGTACTTCTTAGAGGATCTGAAATGATACACACACTCAGTAAGGAGCTGCCTGTGGATGAAAGGGGTGTGAAATGTTTTATTCTCCTCCTTTTGTCATATCTGAAAGGAAGGGAGTAGAAGAAGTGCTGGAGGAGCAGATCTTTTCTTGACCATCTGGATGTCAGTGATGGCTAACGGGCTGTTACTTCTGAGTTGATCATCACCACTGATTACATTCATTCCCAATGTCCTGATGAGGGAGCCCAGTAGATCTGCGTGGTGATGGACTTGTCTCTGAGCAGCTGCCTAAGCATCTGTGATTTCCGTGGAGTATTTGGCTGCAACTCTGGTGAACATGGTTCATTTAGTAAAAGCCTTTCTTTCCATTCCTATTCATCTTGTGATGTCCCTGTCTTCCTGATCTTGAGATCAGTGGGTGTGATTTTGATCCACTTGCTCATGCCTTTCAGGAAACAGTATATGTGAAGGGAGTAGTATTGAGATCTGAGCTTTGTTTTCTTCTGCGTGACTTTGCCAATACCCACCTCTTTCTCCCAAAATTCCTTTCCCCAAGTTCTGATAGCAAGACCTCAGTGAGGCTCATCAGACAAGCATTAGGCAAGCAAAATGAATTTCTTCTTCATGAAGTCCCATTATAATACAGCTATTGGTCTCATGGAGCACCCCCACCCCCCACCCCAGGCCAGGAATGAGGGAGTAGGATTTCGCGCAACAAACTCTAACATCCAGGAACTTGAGTCAGACCCAAAAAGAACTTTTCTTATTCTTTTTTTTTTTTAAATTCAGTGAGAAAAGGGGAGGCAGAGAGTCAGACACCTGCATCCACCCCAACCGGGATACACCCAGCAAGCTCACTAGGGGGTGATGCTCTGACCATCTGAAGCATTGTTCTGTAGCTCAGCAATCAAGCTTTTCTTAGCACCTAAAGTGGAGGCCATGGAGCCATCCTCAGCACCCAGGGCCAACTTACTTCAACTGAGCCATGGCTGTAGGAGGAGAAGAGAGAGAGAAAAAGAAGCAAGAGAGGGAGGGTGGAAAAGCAGATGGGTGCTTTTCCTGTATGCCCTGACCAGGAATTGAACCTGGGACATCCACACACCAGGCTGACACTCTACCACTGAACCAACCAGCTAGGACCTAAAAATTTTCCTCTTCTTTAAGTCCCTTTTATTTTTATCTTTCTTGTCCTTGCAAGGCACTAGGGGTTGAGAAGACTGCTGTTCTGGTTTGCTTAGACTTTCCTTTTGGTTTCACATGATAAGTTCTTCTTTGAGCTTAATCTCTTAATATAAGGCATTTGAAGTAGGTATGGAAAGAGCCAGAATATAAAAGTAAAATTTATATCTTAAATGGTTGTCAGAGGTTAAATGTATGTCTTGCAAATCACTTATGCTACCACCCTTGGTGAGTAATGAGGATTAAATAAGATTATACCTGTAGAGTGTTTATAATAGCACCTTGGCAAAGTAAACAATCACTAATATTAGCTATTATTTTTTATTAATAAAAAATTTAACTAAAAATAGAAAAAAATTTATTATGTAAAAATACTATGATATAATTCATATTCCTTCTTGATTTTTCACAATGGAAATGTCAATTTTTAAGGCACATAATTTTGTAAAATGACAAAAGAAAGTATTACATTATATTTGTAACTTTAAAAATTATAAAATTCTGATTTTCTGGGAAGCTGTTGTTCATTTGTAGCTAGGGGTATAATAAAATAATGTATATAACATTTTATAATAGTAGAGACAGAATTCAAAAAAGTAGTAAACTTTCTTTAATTTCTTCAATTAGACAGCATCTGTCTAATGCTATGCTTCTTTTTGGAACTTCTCCTAAGGCTGTTCATTGGAAGTATCTCTAGCTTACCAGTAAACTTTTACTTTACCGGCAGACTCACTGGGTAAAAACAAAGTTTTTGCCCCATGTAGTGCCGTCTGAAAGCGTCATTTTCACTCTGTTACCATTTGCATCCCCATGTGTACATTATTTAGAATTCTGTTGCCTTAGCCCAGGGGTCCCCAAACTATGGCCTGCGGGCCACATGCGGCCCCTGAGGCCATTTATCTGGCCCCCACCGCACTTCCGGAAGGGGCACCTCTTTCATAGGTGGTCAGTGAGAGGAGCATAGTTCCCATTGAAATACTGGTCAGTTTGTTGATTTAAATTTACTTGTTTGTTATTTTAAATATTGTATTTCTTCCCGTTTTGTTTTTTTACTTTAAAATAAGATATATGCAATGTGCATAGGGATTTGTTCATAGTTTTTTTTTGTAGTCCGGCCCTCCAATGGTCTGAGGGACGGTGAACTGGCCTGGCCCCCTGTGTAAAAAGTCTGGGGACCCCTGCCTTAGTCCCTTGGCCATCTCATCCCACCATGGGCATATTGTTTGAATTGAGCTACTGTGGCTCCCTGGGTTGCATTTAACTATGCTCAAGTTCATTTTCCCTCAATTATTATAACAGTGTGAGTTTAAAAATGAGTGATCATAAAATATCATTTTAGAACAGTTCTATTTCTTGAATGCTGCCAGTATTTGTACTTCTAGATAAATAATCTTTCGCAGCAGGGATTAGCAAACTACAGCCTACCTCCTGCCATTGTAAATAGTTTCATTGGAGCATAGCCATTCTGATTCATTTATGCACAATATATGGCTGCCTTTGCCTTGCAGTGGCAGAGTTGAGTGGTTTTGATACTAACCATATGGCCCTCAAGTCTAAAATATTTCCTATCTGGAAGGTAGTCTTGCTAAAATAACTCACTTTTTAAAACTTTCTTGTCCCACTTTCTTCCTGGCTATAAAAACCTTTCACTTTGTACAACTCCTCAGAGAGCCCTTCTATTTGCTAGATGGGATGCTGCCCAAGTCAAAAGTCACTTAATAAAGCCAACCAGACCTTCAGAAAACCCCACAAAAAATATTTTCTATCTGGTCCTTTACTGATAAAAACCCACGTGTACTTCTGTTTTTCAGTGTGATAGTTTCAGCACAAGAACGTCCACAACCAGAACACACAGGTGGGCTTCTCAGACTTCCTCTCAGAGACAGATCTCTGGGCACTTCTGAAAAGAAGAAAGAGGGAATATATTATATTTATTTTCTAGATTATTCTAATTGGGTTCTATGGGTAGGGAGGTGGAGCAACAATAAATGCCACTGCTGGTAAATCTACCACCCCCTGTCCCTAGGACCCATTACAAGTTTATTTTTAGATATGTGGCCCTTAGGACCCAGTTTCCTTCTTTTTTTGGATTATACTAATGTGAAACAATCAATTTTTCTGGAAAGGAAGAGAAGAATAATCAGATTTTCCCTTTCATCTATTTTTTCTTCTTCCTCAGTTAGGCAGCCTTTCTTCTCAGCTTTGGGATTCAGCAATTACCCATGCTCTTTTAATATTAATAATCTGGGTAGCAGGGGGAAGCTTTTGAAGTCTACCTGTGTTTTGCAGTTGCTACCGCTCATATTTGTTATAGTTTCTTCACCAATGGATTGAGTAGGGCAGACTTTCTCACTATCTCTTTCATGTGTCTGATCTTCTACTTAATAGTTTCCCTTTGTCTCTTTCAGAAGTGTTTTGTAAATTTTAAAAAACGTCACCTGACTTGTGGTGGCACAGTGGATAAAATGTCGACCTGGAATGCTGAAGTTGCTGGTTTGAAACCCTGGGCTTGCCTGGTCAAGGCACATGTCAGAGTTGATGCTTCCTGCTCCTTCTCTCTTCTCTCTGTCTCTCTCTCTAAAGTGAATAAATAATATGTTTTTAAAATCTCTATTTTCCAGTTCACTAACTTTCTCTATTGTTGAATCTAATCTGTTGCATTTTAATTTTGATTTTTTTTTTATTTTATGAATTATTTGGTTATGTTTTACATCTAGGTGGCTAATTCTAAGGCTATTGTGTCTTTTTAGTATTTTCAATACCTTATTTTGGAAACATACAAGACATCCTTATTTAGTATTTTGGGTCTGATTATTCCAATATCTATTCTTTATTGTTTTATTCTGCTATTTGTTCTATCTGCAAGCTTTTATTTACTGTGTGTATTTCCTTCTGAGTTTCATCATTTTTGATTGTGAACTTACACCTTAGAATATTATCTCTGAGAATTTTCTTTGATTCTGTGAGTAAAATTAATTTCTCTAGAATGATTTGATTTTTCTTCCAGGTTTCTGGGAGTACTCAAATTATCCTTGAGTTTTTAAGTACATGGGCAGTAGCTTTTGCCTCTCAAATCATGAAAATGCAGATTTGTATAAGGACTTCTTGTTGGCAACATTTATTTTTCTTTTCCATATTTTTTTCCATTTCACACAAAGTTAAAGATGAAAGTGTCTCTATGTATAAAGTTTGATAGAGTTTGTTTTTATATTACCTGTTAAGGGTACTGCCCTTTGTTGGTCCTGATTTTGTTGAAGAGGTCTTTGAACCAACCTTCTATTCTGATTAGACTCCTATTCATTGTCAGTAGACCCTTAAAATTGAGATTTCAGGCCACCAGGAATGACTAGGTGCTTCTAAGGAAAGGAGTGGCTCTGGCACTAATTAAAATTTTTGTGGCTTGTTGAACTCTTCTGAAAAATTCTGTTCCTTCCTTCCAAGTTAGTTATATATCCAAAATATTGTTACATTAAGAAAATAAATTTTAAGCATTTTCTGATGTGCTGTCTGAGAGGGATTTCACTTCATATTTATACAACCATATTGTTAGAAATTCTTTTTATGTATTCTCGTGTGTTTATTTCTCTCACCCTTCTTCCTCTACAACATCTCTGAATTTTTCCTTCAGTCCTCATGTTTGCTAATTCATTCTCTTTCAAGTCCTGTACAACTTACACTCAGACTATTGCAAGAACCTCTTATATGGATCCCACATTCCAACTTCTTACATCACTTGCATGTGATAGCTGGAATCTACTTGACAAACAAAATACAAAACAGTTACCAACAGCATTTTGTTTCAGCATCTTGGGAAAGAGCTCAGAAAAAATCATCAGCAATCTAAAAGAAGGAGATTATGATGTTGGATAAAACACTTAAATCAATGTGTGTGTGTGTGTGCATATATGACAATCAGATAAGAACTATTGCAAAGCAGGCCCAAGAAGCTATCTCTAGAGATGAAAGAAAGGAGAGATTAAAACTGACTGGATAGAGGAGGGAACAATCTAAATGGCTTTACAGAAAAAAGGTGGTCCCTCAGTCAAGTCCTGATACAGGTATAGTTGTTGTACAGGTTAAAAAAAAAAAAGGATAAGAGAAGGTATTATGGGAGCACAAAGAGTAGGTGCAAAGACACCATTGCTTATGGTTTATTTGGAGAAAAGAAAGTTGAGTAGGTATAGAATAGAGGACAGTCCAATAGTAGAAGATGTATTTTCAATTTGGATTTTTGTTCTGCAGAAATGTATAAAAAGAATAACACCTCTCCAGTTCTTTTCTATATTTTATCATAGTTCACCAATCCAACAGGTTGACAGAGAAGTAGCCTTATGTTCTACACATTTGAAGTTGCTTAATTAGTCACTTACCCCACCCATATCTGCAGTTTAAATTTCCCTACTGCATCTTTCCAAGTGGGTTTTGAATTTCTTCTTGAATGCCTTTAGTAATAGATAGCATGAGGCAGTTAAGTCCAGGTTCAGGAGTCAAATTGCCTGGGCTCAAATTTTAGCTCACTAGTATAGTAGACCATGACCAGACCTGCTGCTCTAAAGACTCAAATGGGCACACTGGCCATGCAAGAATCAAAATATGAAAACAATTAGATTAGGTAACAGTGGCTCAACCAGAAATTATAAACTTGGAACTTCCATATTAGGACCTAAATGATGTGATTCCTTCCCAGCCTAAGAAAAAATAAAGGCCAAATACAGTTCAGCAAATACTTCTAAAATGGAGGAACTGCGCACCACATGACCTGCTGAAACTATCCTACTTTTGGCATGCTTCCTCAAAAAAAATAAAAAAGGTTGGCACTAGAGAGGCTTATCTCTTTCCCACGATAGTAAAACAACAGGAAAATCAACCTTAGCTCACTCAGGGTAATCATGCTTGTTTGTTAATCTGAACTCAGACCAGTCTTTGCATAGTTTATCACTTACATACTTTGATTTGCTCATCTGTAAAATGGGACTTATTTGAGGATTAGATGAGATAATGATTGGAAAGTGCCTGGTTCATAGAGAGTATAAACTAAGGTTGGTATTATCATTAAGTCACTATTTTACATGGTTACTTACCCATTCCATCTGTAACTATTCTTTCTTATCCAGAGTCAGACAGTCATACCTATAAACTCTGCATCTAGGTTTTTGTTTAAAAGTTTTATAGAATAAACCAAACTTTTCCTTCACAGCTATTCTATTTTTATGTTGTGTCGTTCAGTTGTCTATCCAAAGTCTGCTCCCTCAATCTTCCACATGTTAGTTCATGGTCCTTTATCTTTGCATTTGATTAGACCATTTTAGAGAGAGAGAGGAAGGGAGAGAATGAGAAACATTGATTTATTGTTCTACTTATTTATGCATTCATTGGTTAATTCTTGTATGTGCCCTGACCGGGGATAGAACCTGCAACTGTGGCATTCTGGGACAATGCTCTAACCAACTGAGCTACAGGCCAGGGCTCAGCTCCTCTCTCTTTTTGACATTCCCAAATTATTTTTTTTATATCTCTGTTACACCATATTGCTTCTCTTCGTTTATTGCCATAGTCTTTTTAATTAGTCTCCTGTCCCTGTCCTTATACTTATTTAATTAATCTCATTGCACTAGCCAAAGTAATCTAATAAAATTAAAATTTGGTCCAATCTGTTACTCCTATGTTTAAACCCTCAAATGGCTTTCCATCTCAGAGTAAAGTTCTCTTAAGATGAGCTATAAGGCTCTATATAATTTAAACTTATATATCTCTTATTTCATCTACTGCTCTCCTCTTTACTTACCTTGTACACACTGACTCCCTTCATTCTGACATTTGTACTATGGTGTTCATTTCAGAGTCCAAATGCATAATTTTTACATTATTTACATGCAAATATTTTTTGCCTGGATGTGGCTTTTCAATATCACCTTAAATTCAGGTGCTCTCATGTGGCTAATGACTACTCAAATTTATGTAATATTTACATTTGATTAACATGTTAATTATGTTTCATTCATAGAAGCCATTAGTAAAAATGTTGAACAGGTCAGATTGGAAAACAAAAACCTTTTGCTTCACCACTAGAGACCTTTAGATAAAACCACTAAGACTACTTCTCCATCTGCAGATACATGTTCTCTCTTCATCTTACATTTCTCAAACTTGTTCCTTAACAACACATCAAAACTCAGAAAGCATACTGACCTGTGGTGGCGCAGTGGATAAAAGCGTCGACCTGGAAATGCTGAGGTCGCCGGTTCGAAACCCTGGGCTTGCTGGTCAAGGCACATATGGGAGTTGATGCTTCCAGCTCCTCGCCCCTGTCTGTCTCTCTCCCTCTCTCTCTCTTTCCCTCTCTCTCCTCTCTAAAATGAATAAATAAAATAAAAATTAAAAAAAAAACTCAGAAAGCATAAATAAATTACTTCAGGACACACGGCTAGTAAGCAGCAGATATGGATCCAGAATGCTAGTCCAAAATCTTTCCCAATATTGCATAACTTTAACATTTTTGTAGTTTCTATAGTACTAAGCACAGTGTCTTACAAGTTCTCAGCAAGCTCATGTTTATTGTTGGTTAGTGAGCCTTGCCTTGATCATCCTGAAAAGTAAATGCTTTATTTAGATTTGTAGTTTTCAACCCAGGTGATTTTTCCGACAGGGGACATTTGTCAATGTCTGAAGACATTTTTGATAGTTACAAATGTGGGAAATGCTTCTAGTAGTTAGTGGGTAGAGGCCATGGGTACTTCTAAACATCTTACAATACACAGCACAGCTTTTTTACAGCAAAGAATCATTTCGTCCAAAATGTGCTGAGATTGAGAAAACCTGATTTGGGACTTAGCTTTATTGATTTATGGGCAGTTCAGGGAAGGTCTAAAAATGCATCAAAAGCAAGCTGATTGTTTTTATTTTTCTCTGTTTTTCTTGTTAATGGACCCAGCTTTTAAGTAAAACAAAAGAGCACTTGAGCTGAGAAAAAAAATCAGACATACAAATGAACGCTTACAGCCCATCCTCTTTTCGTATCCAAGGTCCTTGTACTGACAGGTGATAGCGAGCACCAGCCACCCTCCTCAGCTGAGATAAAGTTGTACTCATTACATATTCATGCTTGAAATGTCAATCTGCACTGAAGAAATTCAGGGCATATCATTAATTAAAGCAATGAATTCCCCAGAAACAACACTAATTAAATCTCAAAATCAAAACAGCATAAAAAAGCAGACCTCATTTTTTCCATCCTATCTGAGCAACTGAGAAAAATCATACAGCTTCATCAGGCCAAGTAGGGTATGGTGAGATTTATCAGAAAGGCAGACCAGCCACCTTAATTTATGCTTTCTTCTTGTTTCTTTTTTTAAATTTTTTATTTTAAGTGAGAGGAGAGGAGATAGAAAGACAGACTCCCACATGCGCCCTGACCAGGATCTACCCAGCAACCCCTGTCTGGGGCTAATACTCTGCCCATCTGGGACCATGCTCACTACTGAGCTATTTTTAGTGCCTGAGGCAGAGGGTCCACAGAGTCATTCTCAGTGCCCAGGGCCAATGTCCTTGCGCCATAGGTGCAGGAAGGGAAGAGAGAGAGAGAAAGGGGAGTGGGAGGGAGAGAGGAGGAGAAGCAGATGATCTCTTCTCTTGTGTGCCTTGAACCCAGGACTTCCATACTCTGGGTTGACACTCTATCACTCTGCCAACCGGCCAGGGCCTCCTCTTGTTTCTTGCTGCTAATTTCAAAAATAAGCCATAGGCAGAGTTGTCAATAAGCAAATAGCTGGTTGATAACAGTTGTGCCATCATTCATATGGTATGTGTTTGATCTTCTGTAAAGAAGTGGTGAAATTCTAGAGCAGCAGGAGGATTAGAGTTTAAGTAGTTAGAGATCTGCTCTCTTAACCTAGATAATCTCAACCCTACCCATATTTGATACTTGAACAACCTCCTAGTTTAACTCCCATGTATTTGCTGATACTCTCTGCAACCAAAATAATCTTTCTAAAATGCAGCTCCCTGAGTTAGCCTAACTAAATGACTTATGGTTCCTCGAATTCATTAGGTTTCATGTCCTTACCATGTTGTTTCCCTAACATGTTTATTTTCCTTACAGATTAGCTGAAAAGGTTAGCTGTATTGACGAGAAGGGCAGCCATACCTTTCTTAAAATATAGACTATGTTACTTGCCTTCATAACATCTGTAAGAAAAAATGGTAAACTTTTTAAATAATCTAAACTTGTTTGTGAAATAATTTACCATCCATAATATTAAAAGACTTTTTTTTTTTACTTTTATCAATTATGCCATTTAAAGGGACTTTGTTAGTCCTGAACACTTTGGCATTGGACTGGGATGAAGTTTACTATTTCTCCATTTACCTCATCCCTAAAATGTCAAAAATTTTATTTTTTTAGTCTTCTCAATGCATCTCAAGTCATATTTAATTCATTTCCTTTACCCTGAAAATTAAATATATACATATTCAGAATATGTATTTACCCACACTTATTTGTGGGTATACCATTTGGTACCTCTCTTTGTCTTCTTATTAATTGGGATAACTCCATTAACATTTTAACCTATTTAGTCTAATCCTTCAGGAGGTGCTGCATTCAGAAAAGTACAGTCCTTTTGAATCGTTTTACCTGCCTCTCTTGAAGGACATAGATGGGAGTGGAGTCTATCTCATAGTAACTCATAAAATCTCTGCCTAATTTCTATAGTGCCAGTAACTTTCCTCTAATCAGTGCCATTCATTTCTTTACTCTCTCTGAAACTCCTCCCCCAACTCTTCTTGCTCCTTGACTCTTCCTCCCTACCCACTTGCTCTGCCAGTTTGCAGAGCTCTCTACTCTTGTCCAGATGATAACCCATGCAGCTGGTGCACTATCTATATTTCCCAAACTCTGGGGACTCTGTTACATGAGCTCAAAGTATTAATCTGGCAATATCATGAGAACAGGAGGAGAGGGGACGAAGTGGACAAAACCAGGTCACTTAATACTTTAGTAGTTTAGTCTCGTCCCAATTACAGCATTTTGTAGGGTAAGGGCTATGCTTCCACTTGTAGTTATTATGCTTTTGGTGATGTGAAGAATCTTAGAGACCAGATAGCTCACTTTTCTAATATATGGATGAGGAAAAAACAAATGCTCAAATAGGGGTGACATGCCCATGATCACACCACTGGTCAATGCCATACTGAGCCAGACCTTCTGACTTGGAGGTCAGGATAGCTCCTGGTATTCTATGCTGTTTAAACTCCTCACTTAGTGCTAAGTGAAGTGCTTTTTGCAAGATATGTAGTAGGTAAATGTGGGAGCAAACAAAAAAGATATGATTCAATTATTAAAGTTACAGTAGGACCTTCCTCTCCAACACACCAATGATAGGGTATCAATATAGTAGACAATCAAATATATATATATATATATATATATATATATATATATATATATATATATTAATATATATACACGATGACTGCTGCACCACATCTAACCTATTTCCTAGATTGTCTTTAGCATCCTTCCCCCCACCCAGGAATGTAAGAGAACTACTGAAGCCGGACTCTCCTGCACCCTGAGGAGAACCACTGAGGCCGGATGCTCCCATACCCCTGAGGAGTTGACTGACCCCAAGAAGCAATAAAGATTGCAGTTAGATCAGAATGCCATGGTGAAGAAATTATGATCTCAGGAACCAGCTGTCCTGCTTGATGACTCATACAATGCTGGGAATCAGCTATCCTACTTTATGACTAACTGCATGTCCCCCATTGTACTAACCTCATCTGAAAATGTGTATAATCAGCCCTTGCAACTGAGATTATAGGCAGAGTTTGGGCTAGGATATGCTGCCTGTCTTCTCAAATTGCTGCCAATCTTGATTAAAAATGCCTGTTACCCTCTCAGAATCAATCTCTGCTTATTGGCTATTGCAGCATGGGTGACCCGAACCCCAGACTAGCTGTAGTCCAGTAACACCATGACAGAGGAGTCAAATGGAGCAGCAAAATCAGGTCGGTCTGCCAGTCTGCTTGGACTGTTTTAGTTAAAATGATTCATTATGGATTTCTTGGGGGGGGGGGTGTCTACTATTCTATTTTAATGATATAATGAACCTTTAAAATGAAGGTAAATACATCCCTCCCCACCCCAAATAGTCCTTTTAGTTTTTATTGGGTGTGTTTTAATAGTAATAAAAATAGTAACAACAATACTAATAGCTACCATTACTGATTGCATACTATTGCTCAGAGAAATAAGTTAATTTAACTTGCTGTCACTCCATAAATAACAGACTCAAGGCTTAAACCCGAGCCATCTGTTCTCCAAGAGGCTTTTCTTTTACTCCCTGCCACAAAAGGCAGAAGATTCTTCACTGTTTCATTCAAGGAGTTTTTGTTCCTATGTACTGGGACAGGTGATAGGAATGCAAAGTTGAACAAAACATTTTCCTGCTTTAGAGGAGACCGTACTCCAGTGGGGAAAACAGACAAACAAATCAACAATTGTGGTGCAGCATAGGAAAGAGCTTTCCTAGCAGTGAAGATGTGATGCTCGGGTGCCAGGGCAGGCAGTGAAACCAGAGGGAGTGAGGATGGTCAGGCAACGCTGGCAGAGCCGGAGAGCCTTTGGACTGAATATTTAAGGAGGAATAGGTGTGAATTAGGGAACTGTCTGTGAAGACATGGAACATAATTAACTCAAGGAGTGGTGAGTAATTCAGTTAGACTGGAAGGAGGAGGTCGTGTGGGGCTTAGCACAGAGAACTAGAGAGGCAGTCTGGGACCCATCCTGCACCTCTGTTTGAACCATGTTGAGTGACTGGGAATTGATCCTGAGTATGATAAGCAGCCACAGCCAAATTCTTATCAGAGAAATAAAGGAGTCAGAGATGGTTTAAGGAGTATCCTTGTAATTGGGTGTGGTTGAGGATGATAGAAAGTCAGGATGAGGTGTGGCGTAGGGATGGGAGACTGTGGACTGGGTCCGGGGAGGAGACAACTGCTGTAATCCAGGTTATAAGAGAGGAGAGCAGATCGGAGGCCCCTGGGAGAAAATGTGAAAAGAAGGAAATGAGATTCCAAGACTTGAAGCAGGTTCTTTTGACTGGATGGGGACTAAACAGGTGCCCAAAGTTGTTTGTTCCATTGGCTTTTGACTCTGTCCCTGGCTCAAGGAGACTTTATTGCCCTTTGCTCAAAATGCTGTCTATTGAAAAAGAAGAAAAAACAAACAAGTGTGAAATGAACCACAAAAAACTATGGACAAAAAAACCCCAGAATCAACCAAAAGACCTGAAGAAGGTCAATCCTTTTCTTTTCACTTTGCTCCTCTGCTCTTTCTCCAGTCTTTCCCTTGGCCTTCTCAGTTACTCCACTGCCTCCATGACTTTAACATGCAGGGCACCACGGCTAAAGGTCTCAGGAGGGCAAGGAACTGAACATTGAACAGCGCTGAAACTACAGCACTATTTGACTAGAGTATGGGCATTGCTGAGCTGGGGCCTTTGGAAAAGAACAGCTTTTAGGCTCAAATGCACTGCGTTGGGGGAGGGGTAGATTCAGGAGAGCTCAGCTTTGCTTCCATAATGTGCCTTGAAAAAGCGTAAGTACTGCTTGAGAATGGTATCTATGTTTCCCCACTGAAATGTGGCTATTAGTTTGAATCCAGTCCCGTGAAGTTGCTGGTTGCTAATGACCTTTTGTTTAGAAAACATCTAAAATAAGGTTCTCAAATTATGCAATCCCTGTTGCCAAAAAGCTTTCTGTGGCCTTTTGAGCAAAATGAAGAAAAATGACACATAAATCCACATTCATTTTCCAATGTGAATCGCCATTTTATTAAAAGTGGAGTCTACAACAAGGCAATCATAATTTAAATAAATGAATCCCCAAGTAATGCTTGATATTGCCAATTATTTTTTCATATAATATAAAATCTCTGGGTTCATAACTAACATTCTCTCCCTATTCAGGAAAAACCATGCTCAGCAATGTGTTATTCATGACTTAATTATTCTATAGATGCTTCATTCATATGCATGCAGATATATCTGGCAGCATTGCATTTTAATGAAGATGCTGAAAGGCAGCAGGCTATAATTTCTAACAGAATTCTGTCAAGATGAACAATAGCAGCTCCTGGAGAGGACTAGGAAATAGCATAGCCTAGAAGGAAAATTAAAAATCCATTTAAATATTTTAATTATAATCTTCATTAGTGAAATTTTGAAATTCTTTGGAACACCCAGAGCTTCTATAGTTTAGGAGCTATTTTTGTTGGAGGAGAATAATTTTGAGGAAGAGAAAGATTTTCAAGATTCCATGGACTGAGATTCAATCTCTCCCTAGGGAAAACAGGGCTGGGTTTCTGCCCCATCCCTTGTACCTCTTCGGCCTGACTTCTTTTTATTGAAGTAGTGAGGTCAAAATAACCAATTAGGTTAACCTCACAAGGGGGGGAGGGATTTTAGGATTTCTTTTGTGTTGAATACACATATATGAGGCATAGAATTTTAGCAAGCTGGATGCACCTCAAATTTCCACCCTTTGACCCTCCATAAAGCTCAGTTTGACTAGAAACAATCAAGACCTGTTTTAACTATAACAAGTTTTGTTATGGTTTTTTTTTCTTTCTCATCTTCCTGGAAAAGAAAAAATGTCACAAAAAATAATAGAATTTTCAGAAGCACAGGAAATAGCTAAGTAAATTGTAAAACAAGTCATAATTCTGCTTGTTATAGAATAAAAGCAAAATAGAAACCCATCACTACCATGTTGGGGTATTTTAAGAGAATGTTGAAAATAGAAGTGACAGGGCATTGGAGGCATTTTGGAAGGTGTGGCATTTTCTGGAAGAATGATGGGTGAGAGGAGCAGCTGTCTATGCAATACCTTGGGTTTCCTCCTACTTCATTGAAATTGCTCTTGTTCTGGTCACCAGTGTCCTTTGTGCTGTCACATCCAGCACACACCTTGCTGTCTTCCTCTAACTACACATCTCAGTAGAATTCAACACAAATGACAACTGTTGGGCAAATAAGTTTGTAAAATCTGTATTTTCTGGTTTTGCTCACTTTTATTGTTGAAATTGGCTACTGCTCACGTGATGATGCTCCCATGTGACACGGCTAATTATTTTTCTGCTTGGGAAGGGGCTTGGTTATGCTAATATATGCTGGAGGAGGGATTGTCCTGCCGAAAAGTTTTAAAAGGAGGAGCTAGGAGGCCATTTTGGAGGAGACCACATTGTTGCAGGGAGTAGAGGCCACGTGGTTGCAGGAGAGGCAGCAAGATGGTGGAGATCTGAAGGGGACCGGAGGTGAGGGGCTTTGTGAGCTCTGCTGAACTGGTGAGGGCCTTTGATTGTAGGAAAACTCGGAAAAGATTCTCCTGGTTGTGGTACCAGAGAATGTGTGAATGGGTTTTGGTGCCCGTATGTTTATTTTTACTCACTTGCAGAGTGCGAGGCTAGAAATAAAGAAAACGGTCCACCATTTCTTGGCTCTGCAGTTTCATTACAATTTATCTGAATTCAATGGGAACCTGCATGTGTCTGGCAGCTCTGGCAGCTGTGGCGGCTGCGACCGCCGCAACCCATGGCCTTACAGCAACGCCCTTTCTTCAGACGTGCTTTTCTTGTGACTCTTGAGATGCCATGCACTCCTGCTGTTTAGCTTTCTTGTCTTTTCTGGTCTTGCTTTTTCATTTGTTAATGTTGACCTTTAATAAATAGAATTAAAAATATTTTATGTACTTGAATTTTTAATCTTTTCCTGTATTTTACATCTTTGATTAAGAAATTCCTTACAATAGGTTGAAGAAGTTGTTCTAAAATTTCTTATAAACATTTAAAAGTTTCCATTTGCTTTTCATATTTTAAGATAGAGAGCCAACCATTTTTTCTCCTATATGTGTGACCAGTTGTCCTAGAATTATTTATTAAATAGATTCTCTTTTCACCAATGGTCTGCAAAGCCAGCTCTATTGTATATCAAAAATTTATGTTCATATAGATCTGTTTGTTTCCTATTGCTGTGAATTACCACAAATCTGTGGTTTAGAACAACACCTGTTCATTTATACCTGGTAGGTCAGAAATCCAGGAAGGCACACCTGGGTTGCCTGGAAATTTTGGAGAATAATCTATTTTCAAGCTCATCAGGAAGTTAGAAGAATTCAGTTTCCTGAAGCTATAGAATTGAGGTACCTGGCTATGAGCCTGGGGTCACTCTCTGCAACTCAGGGCCACCTGTTTTCCATGTGGTCCTCTCCACATTCAAAGCCAGCAACAACAGGTCAAATTCTCTCATGTTTCTAATCTATGAGTTCTTCTTCCACCAGCCAGAGAAAATTCTCTGCTTTTAAAGGGCTTATTTGCTTAGATGTGCTTTACCCAGATAATCTCCATATTTCCATATAATGCAACATAATTGTGAGAAGGATATTTTATCACATTCCACCTCAATCAAAGGGGCAGATGTCATATAAGGGCAATAATCACTGGGAGTAATTTTTAGAATTTTGCCTATCACCTTCTGTTTGTGGGATCTCTAACCATTGGCTTGTCCCTGTGCCAGTAACTACACTGTCTAATCAAGTTCTATCAAAAATCCCACTGACATTTTAACTGGAATTACATTGGATTGATATAGTTTTGTTTTTTTGATAGTGAATCTTTTTATTTAAAAATGTGATATAGTTCATTTATAATTTTGTTCATAAATCTTGCCTACATTTGTCATTTTTTATATTTCATAATGAAACATTACAGTGATTTCTGTCCCAAAGCAAACATTTTGACTTAAGGTGGGACTTCTGGAATGGTTGAGTAAGGAGTTGCACAAATTCTCTCCCCACCAAAACCAACTATAAAACAAGAGAAAACTGTCAAAAACAACCATTTCAGGATTTCAGAAATTGACCAAAGGCATCTATCTAACTGACAAGATTTATTCAAGAAAAACTAAGCATCAGTTAGACTCCCACTATAATCAAAGTGGGAGTCTGTGGCATTTTATTCTAGGGTTTCTGCCATTCCTGAGCCATCTTTGCAGTTCAGTAATTTTACTGGGGCATGGCAGGCTATGAGCCCTGTAAGCCTCCTTACTAGAGAAGTCTAATTTGCTTTGGAGTGGAGCACAGGATACCTTAGGGCATTGTCAAAAATGATGACAAGGAAATCTAGGAATAATAGAAAATAATTTAAGAAGGCCAATATTCCCATTAGCCCGAGATCTCAAAACTACTTGGGCAAGCAACAGACTGACAGACCAGCCAGGAAATTGAAAGGGAAATCCAGATACTGAGATAGTGATAGTTGGCTTTTGTATGTGTTCACTCAGTCCTAGTGATTTAAAAGAAAGTGTACATGTTTGAGAATGTATATATGCACAGAAGAAAATCAGATAGCTCTCTAGTTGTCTACATTTCCCTGATGAATGTGAAGCCTTGAGTAGCAGAAAGAATAAGATAGAACAGACTTGTAAACTGCTTGCACTTTGATTTTATTCCTTAAAAATACATAGCTCCATTGGCAAAGGGGAGAGGTCCGACTGGTTCAAGATGTTTATGCACAACATCTAATCAATCATTGGCTGACCAATAGGCTATGCTGACCTCTAGGGAGTCAGGTTTAAAAACAAAACATAGATACGTTTTTACAAAACCCTGAGCAGCGACATCACTGACTGCACAGATTCTACAGAGTTAATTCAGTCATGTCATTAAAGAAACAAAAAAATCAGCAAAACAACTACCCCTGGAGTTGACAAGAATCCCGAGTTGTTAAAATATATTATTAACAATTTCTAATTTTAAAAATTATATGCAAAATGTATACCCCAAGAAAATTTGACCACACATAAGTATATTGATTATTTTGAGGTAAAGGCACTTAAAATCAGCAGGTGCAAGAAAGGCATTTGATTCATCCTTTCCTTTCTGAAAACTCCCTATGCTAGGAGGAAAGGAACATCCTTATTGCCAGAAATAGGAGTCAAGACCAAGAAAATTCTGTACTAACAGACCTTGATTAAAAAAACAAAAACAAAAAAACTGTTATTTTTTGGGGGGGTGACAGAGACAGAAAGGGATAGACAGACAGGAAGGAGAGAGATGAGAAGCATCAATTAATTGTGGCTCTTTAGTCTTTTTAGTTGTTCATTGATTGTTTTCTCACATATGCTCAGACGAGGGGCCTGCAGCAGAACGAGTGACACCCTACTCAAGCTAGCGACTCTGAGCTCAAGCGGATGAGCCCGTGCTCAAGCCGGTGATCTCAGGGTTTCAAACCTGGGACCTCTGTGTCCTGGTCGGCACTCTATCCACTGCACCACAAACTGGTCAGGCAAAAATGAATGAATGAATGAATAAATAAATAAATAAATAAATAAATCCACAAAAAAATCCTCTAATCTTTCTTTAGTCTCTTCATTTATTTTAATTACATTTCCACAATTGTTACTTTTGTTCAACCCAATATATAAGCATTTAGATTTTGTCATTTCTTTAAGTCTTCATTTTCTTATGAAGGCTCCCATGTCATGTAAAGCTTTCTTCATTAGTGTCTTTTTTTCTCTTTTGAAATTAAATTTAACAAGGTGACATTGATCAATAAGAGTACATAGGTTTCAGTTGAACATCTCTATAGCATATGAACTGTTGACTGCATTGTGTGCTCATCCTCCAAAGTCAAATCATTTTCCATTACTGTATATTTGTTTCTCTTTTTCCCCTCCCTCATGCCCCCCTCTCCCTGGTAACCACTTAAATTGCATTTATGTCCATGAGTCTCAATTTTATATCCAACCTACATGTAAAATCATATAGTTCTTAGTTTTTTATGATTTATTTATTTTACTTGGTATAATATTCCCAAGGTCCATCCATGTTGTCATAAATGGCACTACGTCATCATTTCTTATGGATTAGTAGTATTCCACTCTATGGAAGATGTACAACATCTTCTCTATCCAATCCTCTATCAGGGGACACTTTTTTTTTATTTTTTAGCAAGAGAGAAAGATAGATGAACAGATAGGGACAGACAGACAAGAAGGGAGAGAGATGAGAAGCATCAGTTCTTCATTGCAGCACCTTAGTTATTCATTGATTGCTTTCTCACATGTGCCTTGTGTGGGGGTGACCCTTTGCTTAAACCAATGACCTTGGGCTCAAGCCAGTGACCTTGGGGTCATGTCTATGATATTAAGCTCCAGCCAGTGACCTTGGGGTCATGTCTATGATTTTAAGCTTCAGCCAGCAAGCTCATGCTCAAGCTGGTGAGCCCACAGTCAAGCTGGATGAGCTTGTGCTCAAGCCAGTGACCTTAAGGTTTTGAACCTGCATCCTCCATGTCCCAGACTGATGCTCTATCCACTATGTCACCCCCTGGTTAAGCTATCAGGGTACATTTTGGTTGTTTCTATGTCTTGTTTTGTTTACTGAATGTTTGGGTCCACTCTTTTCTGGCTTGTAGAATTTCTGCTTGAGAAGTCTGTTGATAACCTGATGGGCTTTCCTTTATACATTAACTTCTTTTTTATCCTACCTCCCTTGAGGATTCTTTATTTGTGATTGATTTTTGACATTTTTATTACAATGTGCTTGGAGAAGGTCTGTTTGGGTTGAGATAACTAGACATCTGTTTGCTTTTTGAATTTGAGGATCTAACTCTTCCCATAGGCTCGGGATTTCTTATCAATTATTTGTTTGACGAGGCTCTCCATTCCCTTCTCCCTCTCTTCTTTTTCTTTAATATCCATTATTCTTATACAAATATTAATTGACTTACCACCTATTCAACTTACGACCATCTGACTTTTTTACCATAACCGCTAGCCACGACTGCTCTGCATCAGGCAGTGCAAGCATTGCCCAGCTGGGTGTATGACAGTGCAGACCAACTTCTGGAAGCACTACCATCTCCGCGTGCACCATTTCAACTGTTATCCCAGACTCGGTACAGCAATTTGTGTTTTGTGTCTTGGACATTTTTCATCAAACCCCTCCCAAGATGTCTAGCAAGAGGAAATTGTCTTTGCAAATATTAAACCAGTTGTACTGGTAATGTAGTGTTTAGTTAAACCTGATGAATGTAAAAATAAGAAACAAAATGGTGTAGAGATGATACAAGTGGCATAAAATTATGATATATAACAATAATAAAAGAAAAATATGATAAAATATGACATAAGTTTTTATAATGTCAATTTACAGTACTGTACATATAGCCTACTCAACTTACAACCAAATCATGTTACGACCAGTCTGTCGGAATCAATCATGGTCGTAAGTCGAGCACTAGCTGTATTGCTTTTTCTGATGGAGTCATAATTCTTGTAGCACTCTTTCATTTTTTAAAATTCTTGAGTCTCTCTTTTTTCCCTCTGTATCATCTCTAGTTGCCTGTTTTCAATATCACTGATTCTCTCCTCTTTCTGGCCTGTTCTATTAGCTAAACTTGCTAGCTTATTTTTCAATTCATGTATTGAGTTTTTCATTTCTATTTTTAAAGTTTCAATCTCCTTGGTGAGGTATTTGTTTTGTTTTCTGAGCTCATTAAGTTGCCTGTCAGTGTTTTTTTTGCATATCATTAGGTATTTTCAGAACTTCAATTTTGAATTCTCTATTGTTTAACTCCAAGGTTTCCATGTGATTGAGATAATTTTCTGTAGATCTTTTATTTTTTTTCTGAACTGTGTCTCTTTCTTAGTTACAGTATTCCTTTTTTCTTTTTTTGATGGCTTGAAGGCATTTGAGAGTAGTATTGTTAAGAAATCAAGCAAAAAACAACAAAATAAAGATAAAAATAAATTTAAAATGAAATAAAATTAAAATTAAAGAGAAAAACCACAAAAAAAAAATGAAAACAAAAAAACCCCTAGCAATCAAAAGCAAATAAAAGAACAACAAAAACCTAAAGAAAAAAATTAGAAAAAAAATTTGGGAGGTTTTTCTATCTTTTTTCAAGTAGGTGGTGCTGGATTACAACTTTTAGCTCTGTAAAATCCCATGCTGAATTCTGCTGAGAAGCTGCTGGCTCAAAGGTGGAGATGAGCCTGCAGTTGCAATGATGGGTGGGACTTGTGAGAGCTTCATGACTTTAGCAATGGTGATCTCAGGCCTCGGGGTGTTCCTCTCTGCATCCCAACAGATTAGGGGACCAGTTACAGAGCACCTCTGTTCTTCAACTTTCGGGTATGTCCCTGTCACTCTCTGTACCTGTGAGGGGAGCGAGGCCATATCTCAGAAACTGAGGAACAGCACTTTGCATTTTTGTGTCTCTTTGAATGCAGGCTGCAGGCACACCATGGGAGCATTGGAGGTGACCCCCATACTCTGCCACTTTGGTTCAGTGTCACACCAAATTCCCTCCAATCTCTCTGTTCTTCTGGCAGAAGGAAACCCAATCATTCATAGCTTTCTTGATCTCTGGAGCCCTGACAGATGAAAGCCCAGGCAGTCCCAGCCTCTCTCATCTCTCCCCAACCGTGGGTGCTTCTTACCTTCTGCTCCTGTTTTTTACCCTTCTCACCTTTAGTTGGTTGGGTGTGTGGATCTTTCAGGCAAGCCTGTGACCCCAGCTGGTGTTCCTTCACTGAGTTATAGCTGTTCAATTTGTTGAAATTTGAAGAGGGGGGATCAAGGGTATTTCTCACACTGCCTTTACTTTGACATCATCGAGTAAGATGATCAAGTAAGTTGTCTTCTTAATATGTCTTATGTCAATTTACTTCTCAGTCTCATTCAGGGACTTTAAAAAGTATAGATAAGGTTTTTGCCTCTCCTACAAAAGCAATCAATAAAAAATATTTCTGAGGGGTTCTGCTATTGGACATAGCAGAGTAAGACTTCAAAGCAATTACTATAAACTTGTTTAAATAAAGGAAATGATATCTAAAGAAATAAAAGAAAGATAATAGCAACCATTCATATACAGAACATTGGTAAAGAGATAAATATTATTTAAAAAATCAAATAGAAATTATTAAGCTTAAAAGTAGAATAATTGAAGTGAAAGATTCACCAGAGAGGCTCAAAGCAGATTTCAGCAGGTGAAATTGAAGATAGATAAAAAATGATAAGAAATTACAAAAAGAAAAAAGGAAAATGAACAGTCTCACACACTTGAAGGACATCATGAAATAATCCAACATAAGTGTCACAGAATTAGAAGAGAGAAAGGGGAGAGAAAAATATTTAAGAAATTATGCCCCAAAATAAGTAAAATATATATAGTAAAAGGCATCTGTGTTTTTCTGCTTGGCCTACCATAACAAAATACCATAAACTGAGTTTCTTAAATAACAAACACTTATCATTCAATATTGTAGAATGAGAAGTACAAAATCAAGTTGCTGGCAGATTCAGTTTCCAGTGAGGACCCTGTTTCTGGTTTACAGATGGTAGCCTTCTTGCTGTGTCCACACATGGAACAGAGAAAGAGAGCTCTGGTCTCTCTTCCTCTTCTTATGAGGACACAAATCCCATTATGCAGGCCCCATCCACATGGCCTCATCTAAGCTTAAGTACCACACAAAGACCCCATCTCCAAATACCATCACAGCAAAAGACAGGGCTTCAACATATGCACTTTGGGAGAACACAAACACTCAGTCCATGATAGCATCCTAAAAATAAATTTAAATAGTGTACTAGAAAATCTATAATACAGTAAAAGCAGTAAAGGGTGAACAAAAAACAAAATATACATGAAATATAAAAGTAAACAGATCCAAATAAAATTTTAACAAATAAATTAAAAGTAAAAGCATGAGAAAAACTTACATTAGAATGGCCAAAATCAGAAAAACTAACAATAGCAGTTCCTGGTAAAGATGGCACATGAACTTGCTTTTATTGCTAGTGCAAATGTAAAATGATACAAATACTTTGGAAGACAGTTTGGCAGTTTCTCACAAAACTGAACACTTTTATGATGGATTCAGCAGTTGTGCTTCTAGGTATTAACTGATTTGCAGATGTATGTCCACATAAAACCTGTGCATGAATATTTATAGTAACTTCATTTATAAGCCAAAATCTGGAAGCAATCAAAATGTCCTTTGGTAGACAAATATATAAACTGTGGCACATCCACAGAATGGAATGTTATTCAGTGATAAAAAATACAAAGCCATAAAAAAGCATCATAAATTTAAAATTCCTTTTGCTAAGTGAAATAAGCCAGTTTTAAAAGGTTAATACTCTATGATTCTACTTATATGACAGTCTGGAAATGGCAAAACTACAGAGGCAGTGAAAAGATCAGTGATTTTCAGCATTTGGCAGGAGGTGGTGATAGGTGGGAAAAGGTTCAATAGGCGAAGTACAGGATTTTTTAAGAATGTGGGAAGGATTCTGGATGATAATGTAATTGTGGATATGTGACACTACAGTTGTCCAAACTTTTAGAGCAAAACGAGTGAACTTTAATTATGCAAATAAAAAGTTATGTGGAAGGTTGGGGAAGTCCCAGGCCTAAATTCAGTAAATGATAAAATGGTCTATTTGTAATAGAAATGTATAAAACAACTTCATTGAGAGGGTTTGGGGTAAGAGATACTGAACTAAGTAATTTTGGAAATGAGTGGAGTCTCATTATGACCAAAAAAACTAGTGACAGAAGAAACTGTGCATAGCACTGTTACTAGTTGATGAAGTACTTTCCCACGGGTGCATAGTTTAACAGTTCTGATACTGCTATCTGGAATTAAACAATTAAGTAAATTGATGTCACATGATGGCAGTCAGATATCAGCTGATGTCTTGCTATTGCAGTAAAACTTCACAATTAAGCAAAAAGAGGGGGCTAAAATATTCGAGTGGAAACGGGTTACAGTTTGGGACATTAGTACTAGCTCACGTTTAACTTACTATCAATGCAGATGTTTATATCTAGAAACATGTAGTTGCACAGGTTAGCAGAGCTGGACTAGAAGCAGTAACACTTTAGCCTCAATGAGCACACTTAGCATCCAGACCTTAGCTTCTAATACCATTCTCCAATAAAAGGAACCAGGGCTCCATGGAGAAATAGTTAATTCTAGGACTGGGACAGGAAATATGCAAGATGAGCACAGAACATCTTACTATGCCAGAAAGCAAGGAAGTGCTCAAAAACAAACAAACACCCATGACGTTGGAGCTATGTCTAAGGGACACCAGGAGCCAAATAAAAGGGCTCTCAATAATCAAAGCAGGACCTAACTGAGCAACAAAATGAGCAAAAGTGCCATTGGTTCAAGCTCAAATTATAAGTATTCATAAGTTCATACTGATATAAATATTGAATAAATAGTAAACAGGGGAGAAGAGACAAAGCATTCACATAGAATTTGAAATAATTTATGTAGATTCTCTGCTTACAAAAAGGTAGAACCTGACTCCCTACTCCTTAGCACTGATCTATATATACTGACATCATATACAGTATGGAAAGAAGGGGAAAAAGAGTAACTTCATACTGGAGAAACCTGACAAACATCCCCTCAGTCAGCTGATCTAGGTCAACATCAACAGTGATAAGTCATGCTGGCAGTATGTATTCTTGATGAGATAAAAATGACACTTTACTTTTGTGGTTTTCCTCCTCAAAGCACATCACCCCAGTCTAATCATAAGAAAAATATTTATCAAATCCAAGTAGAGGGACATTACACAAAGTACTCGATCTGTATTTATCAAGTAATGTCAAAATCATTAAAAACAAGACAAATCAGAGAAACTACCCTGGTCAAGAGAAGCTTAAGTAGACATGACAAGTAAATGAAATGTGGTATCCTGGATGGACTACTGCACCAGGAAAAGGACATTAGAGAAAAACTGAGAACATTTCATTATAAAAGAGACTTTCATTAGTAATAATGTATCAATATTTTAACTAATTTCAACAAATGTACCATATTAAAGTTATAAGTTAAAAATAAAAGAAATATACTGTTTAAAGTGTTCCGTTTTTTTTTACTCTCTAAGAAAATTAATTATTAATAAATGTACTTGGTAAAACATGTCCTAGTTAGTGATTTAAAAAAATAAATATCTCCAGTAACCAAATAGCTGAATATAAATATTTCATAAGAATGGCAAGCAACTACTTTCAGAAAAAAGTGGAGAGAATATTCAACTTAAATAAACAAAATAAGTTTATTTTCTGAGTCCCCATTTAGATAATTTGTTCTTCAAGGACAGGATTATTCCTTTCAGAGAATAAATTTAGATATATAATAACCCCTCAATTAATTGTTTTATTGATTTTAAAGATTTATTGAATGCTTGATTAAAGAACAAATGCTACAGTTTATTGGAGCTAACTCAGTGTAACCCAAGACGAGGTGTAGTTTCAGATGCCCTCTGAAAGGAAACGTTACAAGTAATATTACTGTTTAAAATATTTACCCTCATGACTACATAGGAAAAGTGCTCTCCTCCTGCTCAATTGATGTTCACTCTCCATGACTTGCTTTGGCCTCAGCTGGGCAAAATGTACCTCTCATACTCCTGACCTTGTATTTAGCTATGTGATTTGTTGTGGCCAATGGGAGTTAACAGATGTGATATAAGCAGAGGCTTAATGTGTGCTTAAGAAGTTAAACTTGCCATTTTGTGCTTCAGCTGTTGCCATGAGAATTTCTTCTGCTGTTGAGACCCAGCTATTGCTCCTTTAGCTGGGATCTAGAAGAAATACTCACGGGAGAGCCAGCCAGCTGATCCCAGCCTAGATTAGTCAATCCCTCCATCAACCAATTAGGAGAAGTAAATGCTTAATGTTGTCTGCTTCTGAGATATGGTGATTGTTGTTCATCAAGCAATCACAGATACAGGAAGCATCTTTATTTTATTATAATTTATCATCTGAATATAAATTTATTTTACAGTGCCTTAACCTAAGTACTTCCATACATTCAATGCCTGGTGTTCTACAAGGCAATGAATAAAACACTCTCAACCAGATATGAGTAATGATTTGTGTTATCAGTAATGGAATATTCGACTACAGATGTCCAGCCATGTAAGCAGGTTTTCGGAGGCCTCACTTTGGTAGTCAATCAAGCAGAAAATCTAATGGATGGGTGAGATTAGGAACAAGTTGTTTCACTTTTTTTTTTTTTTTAAAAAGACCCTCAACACCTAGTTCACAGAGTAGTCCTAAGAATTAAAATGATGTAAGTCACAAAAATGCTTATTATGGTGCCTGGCATAAACTAAGAATTTATTAAATATTAGTCACTATTGCTGTTACTTGTTTCTGCTTTTATTACTGCTGTAGCAACTATTATTGTAAAGAAGACAAGAGGGGCTGATATTGAGAGAAAAAGGGTGTATCTGGAAGTCATGATGAGGTTGACGAAATGATAGAATGTCAATGACAGAATGAGAGACTTGAAAGGAAGTTTGCAGTGAGTGAAGTGTCTCAATTTAAGCTTTAAGAGAGGGAATTGTTTCAAGTAATGACAGGACCATAGCAATCTAGGATAGACGTGGGAGTACGGGTGATGAGAAATGAGGGATAGAAAAGGGAGATTTGAGATGAGGGTCATTAGCACTAGGGAGGTTAAAGAATCAGAGGTTGGAGAATCAGGTAAGTTATCCATGTGACTATGTAGCTATCCCAGCATGACAGCGTGACTTGGATTAGAAGAGACCATTGTAAATAAGTGCTAACAACTTTAATAAGAAAGGAAATACCTGAACTTTGTTAGTAGGGTTCCCATGCCTGAGAGCGTCTCTGGATCTCATGGTTTCAGCAGAGCTATTACGTGCACTACTTATATCCGTGGCAGATTCTCCTTACCCTCTAACTTCAGGATGTGACTCTATTGAGCCAGTTACCACATACCTGCTTGGATAGGTTTGAACTGGCTGTTTGGAATACATCTGATATACAGTGCCCATTCTTTCAGTTCAGGCAAACTGCTTGGGTTCCAGAAAAAAAGACCCCTTAGAACTACCTGACAGAACATCATGAGATCTGTTCTCCTAATTTAGAATGCAGAGACTTGTTTGGTGACTCACACATTTGAAAAGACCAAATTAAATAGTGGTGATCTCAACCATGATTCACTGATGAAAACTGGAAAGTGATTCATCTTTATATGTTTGTCCTTGAGAGTCACAAGGCTTAGAGTTCTTTTTTTCTGAACACACTGCACTCATGAAAAGTCAATGGGCCCTCCTGTGGTGGTATTTTAGTAATTACACAAAGTCATTCACTACATTTTCTTACAAGGCCATTTTCTTTAGTCCACTTTATTCCTATTTATGATCTGTAAGATGCTCTTGCGCTGTAATGACTCATGGCTAATAAATCAGGGCAGACAATGATGCATTCAGGCCAAAGGTGGGGGGTACATTTAGTAAACTTGTGGTGTAGATCCACAACTCTGTAATCTGTAGGGACCATTGTATCATTCTTAGTATCTATTTGTTACCAAGGAATAACCTTTTTTTTCTAGAAGAATAACTAGGCTTAAATTAATGTATAAGATCCTAAGAGAAAATACTAATAAAAAATACTAAAAAAGTGCAGATGACTTATACTATAACAATTAACCCAGAGATTAATGACTCTTGTGTACCAGTAATAGTATTGTCCAGAATCAAAATGAATACCCAAAAGATCCATCTGAAAAAGAAATACCATATAATTTGACCACAATAAGTATTTATTTGTGTACTTACTCTGTGCCCAATCTCTTACTAACTTCCCAGGACTAAGTGGAAACTCCTCCTGTGAGTTTCCTTAGCACTTTGTACTAATGTTCACTGTAGCTCTTATAAACGATCAATTTCAATGCCGTCTGATATATCTGTGACCTCCTCCCTGGTCTATAATGCTTATAGCTAACATTTTACTGAACTTATCTTGTGCCAGGCACTGAGTCTAAGCACTTAAAATGTTTTAACTCATTTAATATTTATAGAAACCTTATTCTTATATAGAAAGAAACTGAAGCACAGAAATAATAAATATTGCCTAAGGTCACAGAGCATGAGGTGAGTGACCCAGGGTCTAAAGCAGGGGTCCCCAAACTTTTTACACAGGGGGCCAGTTCACTGTCCCTCAGACCGTTGGAGGGCCAGACTATAAAAAAAACTATGAACAAATTCCTATGCACACTGCACATATCTTATTTTAAAGTAAAAAAACAAAACGGGAACAAATACAATATTTAAAATAAAGAACAAGTAAATTTAAATCAACAAACTGACCAATATTTCAATGGGAACTATGCTCCTCTCACTGACCACCAATGAAAGAGGTGCCCTTCCAGAAGTGCAGCGGGGGCCGGATAAATGGCCTCAGGGGGCCGCATGTGGCCCGCAGGCTGTAGTTTGGGGACCCCTGGTCTAAAGGAAGATAGAATTGCTCAAATCCGTGTTGTTCATTCCTCTCCTGTGTGCCCCTCTGTAAGTCTCTCTCTTGCTCACTGTTGCATCCTTAGTACTGGGTGTCATATCTGGACACTCAGCTTTTCTGCTTGTCTCTCTCTGGTCTTTTTTTGATACAGCTAATAGAGCAATGTTTTAAAACCATTAGATCAAGTTGCCAAAACCCCCAGTCACTATCTCACTTAGAATAAAATCCAAACTCCGATGAGGGCCTACATAATCTGGCTACTGGCAACATAATAGCCTCATCTTTACCATTTCCTGCCTTGTTCAGGCCCCTCCACCTACATCATATTTTCTCCTGCCCGTATCTCTTCTCAAACATCATCTTCTCAAAGATGTCTTTTCTGACCACCCTATCTATTACAGACTTCCCATCAATGGTGAGATTTAGCTGGTTCATACCAGTTTGGCACAACTGATATCTAATTTTTTGTGGAGTTTGGCAAACCGGTTGTTAAAATGGCACTTATAATCAATGTTCTTTCTAAGGTGGGCACCTGGACATCTGCCCAATGTGCAAATCACAAATTTACATTCCTTACTCTTTTTTAATGTTCATCAGCACAACAGCGTATTCTAAGTGCCTACAGTAATGTTCATTACGAGGACACCAACCAAAAAGCAATATGGAAATATCTTTTTTTTTTTTTTTTTTTTTACATACACAGAGAGAGAGTCAGAGAGAGGGACAGACATACAGGAACGAAGAGAAATGAGAAGCATCAATCATCAGTTTTTCATTGCGACACCTTAGTTGTTCACTGATTGCTTTCTCATATGTGCCTTGACCGTGGGCCTTCAGCAGACCGAGTGACCCCTTGCTCAAGCCAGTGACCTTGGGTCCAAGCTGGTGAGCTTTGCTCAAACCAGATGAGCCGGCACTCAAGCTGGCGACCTCAGGGTCTCAAACCTGGGTCATCCGCATCTCAGTCCGATGCTCTATCCACTGCGCCACCGCCTGGTCAGGTGGAAATATCTTAAATAATTGTTTTATAGTTTTTTGTTAGTTAGGTATTATTTAATATTTTTTATTAATACTTTAAAACACTTATAATCTAGTTTTGGTAACCTCTTTTATTGTTCTTATTTAAGTATTAAATGCATGAAATAATAAACTCCCTTTTGGTACATCATTTTTTTTTCTTTTTCTTTTTAGAAGTAACATTTTTATTATTATTATTAAATTTAATGCAGTGACATTGATAAATCAGGGTACATATGTTGAGAGAAAACATCTCCAGATTATTTTGACATTTGACTGTGCTGTATACCCCTCCCCCAAAGTCAAATTGTCTTCTGTCACATTCTATCTGGCCTTCTCCGTGCCCCTCCCCTCCCCCACCCCCTCTCTCCTTCCTCGCCCCATCCCCCATCCCCTCACCCCCCCACCCCTGTTGCCATCACATTCTTGTTCATGTCTCTGAGTCTCATTTTTATGTCCCATCTATGTATGGATTCATATAGTTCTTAGTTTTTTCTGATATACTTATTTCACTCCATATAATGTTATCAAGATCCATCCATGTTATTGTAAATGATCCGATGTCATCATTTCTTTTTTTTCTTTTTTTTTTTTGTATTTTTCTGAAGCTGGAAACGGGGAGAGACAGTCAGACAGACTCCCGCATGCGCCCGACCGGGATCCACCCGGCATGCCCACCAGGGGAGATGCTCTGCCCACCAGGGGGCGATGCTCTGCCCCTCCGGGCGTCGCTCTGCCGCGACCAGAGCCACTCTAGCACCTGGGGCAGAGGCCAAGGAGCCATCCCCAGCGCCCGGGGCCATCTTTGCTCCAATGGAGCCTTGGCTGCAGGAGGGGAAGAGAGAGACAGAGAGGAAGGGGGGGTGGAGAAGCAAATGGGCGCTTCTCCTATGTGCCCTGGCTGGGAATCGAATCCGGGTCCCCCGCACGCCAGGCCGACGCTCTACTGCTGAGCCAACCGGCTAGTGCTCATCATTTCTTATGGCTGAATAGTATTCCATAGTATATATGTACCAAAGCTTTTTAATCCACTCGTCCTCTGACGGACACTTGGGCTGTGATCTTCGCTATTGTGAACAATGCTGCCACAAACATGGGGGTGCATTTCTCCTTTTGGAGCCGTTCTATGGTGTTCTTGGGGTGTATTCCTAAAAGTGGGATAGCTGGGTCAAAAGGCAGTTCGATTTTTAGTTTTTTGAGGAATCTCCATACTGTTTTCCACAGGGGCTGCACCAGTCTGCATTTCCACCAGCAGTGCAGGAGGGTTCCCTTTTCTCCACATCCTCGCCAGCACTTATTCTGTGTTCGTTGATGAGCGCCATTCTGGCTGGTGTGAGGTGATATTTCATTGTGGTTTTAATTTGCATTTCTCTAATGATTAGTGATGTTGAGCATTTTTTCATATGCCTATTGGCCATCTGTATGTCCTCTTTGGAGAAGTGTCTATTCATTTCTTTTTCCCATTTTTTGATTGGATTTTTTGTCTTCCTGGTGTTGAGATTTAAAAGTTCTTTATAAATTTTGGTTATTAACCCCTTATCAGACGTATTGTCAAATATGTTTTCCCATTGTGTAGTTTGTCTTTTTATTCTGTTCTTATTGTCTTTAGCTGTGCAAAAGCTTTTTAGTTTGATATAGTCCCATTTGTTTATCCTGTCTTTTATTTCACTTCCCTGTGGAGATAAATCAGCAAATATATTGCTGCGAGAGATGTCGGAGAGCTTACTGCCTATGTTTTCTTCTAAGATGCTTATGGTTTCATGGCCTACATTTAAGTCTTTTATCCATTTTGAGTTTATTTTTGTGAGTGGTATAAGCTGGTGATCTAGTTTCATTTTCTTGCAGGTAGCTGTCCAATTTTGCCAACACCATTTGGTAAAGAGGCTGTCTTTACTCCAATGTATTTCCTTACCTCCTTTGTCAAATATCAGTTGTCCATAGAACTGTGGGTTTATTTCTGGGTTCTCCGTTCTGTTCCATTGATCTATGTGCCTGTTCTTATGCCAGTACCAGGCTGTTTTGAATACAATGGCCTTGTAGTATAACTTGATATCAGGAAGTGTGATACCTCCCACTTTATTCTTCTTTTTTAAGATTGCTGAGGCTATTTGTGTTCTTTTTTGGTTTCATATAAATTTTTGGAATATGTGATCTATATCTTTGAAGTATGTCATTGGTATTTTAATTGGTATTGCATTGAATTTATAGGTTGCTTTGGGTAATATAAACATTATAATGATGTTTATTCTTCCTAACCATGAGCACGGTATATGCTTCTACTTGTTTGTATCTTCCTTGATTTCTTTTATCAATGCTTTGTAATTTTCTGAGTACAAGTCTTTAGTCTCCTTGGTTAAGTTTACTCCTAGGTACTTTATTTTTTTGGTTGTAATAGTGAAGGGGATTGTTTCCTTAATTTCTCTTTCTGACTGTTCATTGTTGGCATATAAAAATGCCTCTGATTTCTGAGTATTGATTTTATATCCTGCCACTTTGCTGAATTCATTTATCAGGTCCAGTAGTTTTTTGACTGAGACTTTAGGGTTTTCTATATACAATATCATATCATCTGCAAATAATGATAGTTTTACTTCTTCTTTTCCAACTTGAATGCCCTTTATTTCTTCTTCTTGTTTGATTGCGGTGGCTAGGACTTCCAGGACTATGTTAAACAAGAGTGGTGAAAGGGGGCACCCCTGCCTTGTTCCTGATCTTAAGGGTATTGCTTTTAATTTTTGCCCATCGAGTATGATGTTAGCTGTGGGGTTTTCATAGATGGATTTTATCATGTTGAGGTATGTTCCCTGTATTCCCACTTTGCTGAGAGTTTTGATCACGAATGGGTGCTGGATTTTATCAAATGCTTTTTCTGCATCTGTTGAAATTATCCTATGGTTTTTCTCCTTCTTTTTGTTTATGTGATGAATAACATTGATTGATTTATGAATATTGTACCAGCCTTGCCTCCCCAGAATAAATTCCACATGATCATGGTGTATGAGTTTTTTTCCATATATTGTTGGATCTGGTTTGCTAATATTTTGTTGAGGATTTTAGCATCTATATTCATCAGAGAAATTGGCCTATAATTTTCTTTCTTTGTGTTGTCTTTGCCTGGTTTTGGAATCAGAATTATACTCGCCTCATAAAAGGAGTTTGGAAGTCTTCCTTCCTTTTGAATTTTTTGAAATAGTTTGAGAAGGATAGGCATTAGTTCTTCTTTGAATATTTGGTAGAATTCAGTTGTGAAGCCATCAAGCCCCAGACTTTTCTTAGTTGGGAGTTTTTTGATAACTGTTTCGATCTCATTTGTTGTAATTGGTCTGTTTAGGTTTTCTGATTCTTCCAGATTGATTTTTGGAAGATTGTATGTTTCAAGGAATTTTTCCATTTCATCTAAGTTGTCTAGTTTTTTGGCATACAGTTCTTCATAGTATTTTCTTACAATATTTTGTATTTCTGTTGTGTCAGTTGTTATTTCCCCACTTTCATTTCTAATTTTATTTATTTGAGTGCTCTCTCTCTTTTCCTTGGTGAGTCTAGTTAGAGGTTCATCAATCTTGTTTACCTTTTCAAAGAACCAGCTCCTAGTTTCATTGATCCTCTGTATTGTTTCTTTAGCTTCTATGTCATTTATTTCTGCTCTGATCTTTATTATTTCCTTCCTTCTACTGCATTTGGGCTTTACTTGCTGTTCTTTTTCTAGTTCTTTTAGATGCAGGGTTAAGTTGTTTATTTGAGCTTTTTCTAGCTTCTTAAAGTGTGCCTGTAGTGCTATGAACTTCCCTCTCAGTACTGCTTTTGCTGTGTCCCATAAATTTTGAGTTGTTGTATGCTCATTGTCATTCGTTTCTAGGAATTTTTTTATTTCTTCTTTGATCTCATTCTTAATCCATTCATTATTTAACAACCTGCTATTTAGTTTCCATGTGTTTGAGAATTTTTGAGCTTTTCTGTTGTGGTTCATTTCTAGTTTCATGCCGTTGTGATTGGAGAAAGTGCTTGATATGATTTCAATCTTCTTATATTTGTTGAGACCACTTGTGTGCCCTAACATGTGGTCTATCCTAGAGAATGTACCATGAGCACTTGAAAAGAATGTATATTCTGCTGCTTTAGGGTGAAAGGTATTGAAGATATCTATTAAATCGAGTTGATCTAGTGTGTCCAATAAGTCTGCTGTTTCTTTGTTAATTTTCGTTCTTGAGGATCTATCTAGTGATGTTAGTGGGGTATTGAAATCCCCTACTATTATAGTATTGCTGTTGATCTCACCCTTTAAATCCATCAAAGTCTGCTTTATATATTTAGGTGCTCCTACATTAGGTGCATAGATATTTATAATAGTTATATCTTCCTGTTGGATTACTCCCTTTATCATTATGTAGTGGCCTTCTTTATCTCTTACTATATCCTTTGTTTTAAAGTCCAATTTGTCTGATATAAGTATTGCTACCCCAGCTTTTTTTTCATTCCCATTTGCATGAGATATTTTTTTTCATCCTTTTACCTTCAAGCTATGTGTATCTTTTGTTCTAAGGTGTGTCTCTTGTAAACAGCATATGTACGGGTCCTGTTTTCTTATCCACGCAGCTACCCTATGTCTTTTGATTGGATCATTTAATCCATTTACATTTAAGGTTATTATTGATATGTAGTTGTTTATTGCCATTTTATTCTTTAAAGCTGTATTCCTTTTTTCCTATATCTTTTTCCCACTTTGATCTGTTTACAACAGGCCCCTTAACATTTCCTGCAGCATTGGTTTGGTTGTAATGAATTCCTTGAGTTGATTTTTGTCTGGGAAACTTTTTATTTCTCCTTTGATTTTAAATGATAGCCTTGCGGGATAAAGTAGTCTTGGTTGTAGGTTCTTGTTCTGCATTACTTTGAATATTTCTTGCCATTCCCTTCTGGCCTCAAGTGTTTCTGTTGAGAAGTCGGATGTCATCTTTATGGAGGCTCCTTTGTAGGTGATAGCTTTTTTTTCTCTTGTAGCTTTTAATATTTTCTCTTTATCGCTTAGCCTTGGTACTTTAATTATGATGTGTCTTGGTGTAAGTTTCTTTGGGTTTCTCTTTAATGGAGTCCTCTGTTCTTCTTGAACTTGTGAGTTTCTCCTGTATTAATTTAGGGAAGTTTTCAGCTATGATATGATTGAACAAAGTCTCTATCCCTTGTTCTTTTTCTTCTTCTTCAGGAACCCCTATGATGCGGATGTTATTTCTCTTCATGTTGTCACAGAGCTCTCTAAGAGTTTCCTCAGACTTTTTGAATCTCTTTTCTTTTTTCTTCTCTGCCTTCATGCCTTCATTTCAGTTGTCCTCCAACTTGATGATTCGATCCTCAGCTCTATCTATCCTGTTTTTAATTCCTTCCATTATGGTCTTTATTTCTGATATTGTATTTGTCATCTCTGACTGATTGTTTTTATACTTGCTCTTTATTTAGGTGTTCATAATGACCATCCATTGTTGTTCTAAGATCCCTAAGCATCCTTACAATCATTATTTTGAATTCCGCATCTGGAAGTTTGATTATTTCCATATCACTCGGTTCATCTCCTGAAGGTGTCTCTTGTGGTTTCATTTGGATTGCACTTTTTGTCTTCTCATTATGTCTGTGTTTGGGTGTTTTGATTATAGAGCTGGTTGAGTCTAGGCTTGGTGTTGTCTGCTTCTAGTTTTTAGTTGTGTTATTTCTAGGTCTTCTTGGGTTGGTATCAGCTATTATTTGTAATCCACTTTTGGATTTGGGCAGCTTTGAAGTCTTGATTTTTTTGTTTTCTTAACAGGTGATAGTCTTGTTTACTGATCTCAGCAGGGGGCTTCCTTGAAACTGTATCCAGGAATGCAATGGGTGTAACCTGAGACTCTGAAGGCCTCTTCCACCAACTAATCTCTCTGGGGGCAGGGTGTTTTCTCAGCTTCAGTAGGGGGAGGTGTATTTCAGATCTCCATGGAGACCTGAGTTACTGCCCCTCCTCCCCACTTCTTGTTTTCAGCTGTGTCTTGTTGCGCTGATTGGAGCTGGAGAGATGTCTGGAGATCTCTGATCCAGAAGCAATTCAGTCCCTCCCCCAGCTATGGCTGCCTCCAGCACAAATCAGTCAGCTTTTTTTTTTAGGTCGTCTCCTGCATTCCTTAGCCCCTCACAGTCTGTCCCTCTCTCTTTCCTTTCCACTTGGGAGATAAGCTGGTCCTTTCAACACACCTCACTCCCTGGTTTCCAGGCAAGCGGCTGTGAGCAGTAGTTTCTGCCCTTTTCCCTGGAGTGAGATCCCCTCCGGGCTCCCAACCTCACCCCCCCTCCGTTCCTGTAAGCAGGGGAGATTCAGGCGCTCCCTACCAGGTTTGTTGTGGCTTCTTCTTTGCTCCTTGGTTTTTGAGAGCTGTTCTTGTAGTCCAGAGTTGGTTTTTCATGCTGATTTTTCCTAAATTGATTTGTATTCCAGTTTGGTGGTGGGAGCTGGGCGTCTGTGCATCCACCTCCTCCGCTGCCATCTTCTGTCATTTTCCATCATTTTTTATACTTAAAATGACCATTAGGACAGAGAACAGATGTTAAATTATTTGAATCCCACCACTGCTTCCCATCCCCCAGTCACTGACCCACCTTAGCCCACTTCATAACACTAAGTCATCTGAAATTTTGCACAACAATGCCACCTTCATGATGACAAGCAATTTAGTCTTTTATCTTGAACACTGAAAACAAGTGCCTGGTTCCTAGTAGGCACTCAATAAGTATTTGTTGAATAAATGCCTGGATAGTAATACAAACAAAGCTTTTAATAATGAGTGAATAAATGCATGCAATCTTATAGATGAAACACATATCATTTTAATACAATGTGTAAAAGTTTATGAGTGCATAGAAGAGGAACTCCTAAGTGTTTCTGGAGAGAATGATGCTGAACTTAATCCTGATAAAATAGGAGTTTCTTAGGCTAAAAAGAGGTGGAAAGGGCCTTCTGATCAAAAGTAACAAGATATGCAAAGATTTGCAGGTAAGAAACAAAATATTATGCATAAGGCCTTACAAGTAGTTGGAGTATTCTGGAGCCATAAAGCTTAAGGAATAAAGAAATATTAATGATCCAGGAAATACAAGGAAGAGCAACTTCATCTCTCTTCAACATTGAAATAAAACAGTAAAAAACACCACAATCAACCAAATCAAATTATCTGGTAATTATAAATTAATGGTATGTATTAATATATAATGTATAGCTTAATTAAAACTGTTAATATATTCATGGAATTTAAAAAGTTATTATTAATTCTCATTCGTTTTTATTTCTTTTTTTTCTTAAACCTAGATACTCAGAGTTACTCACAGCATCCAGACAATGAAAGAAAAGGATATCCTGAGACACAAGGGCAATCATCACAAGCTGTTAGTTCATGAACAACTCAGGTTACTCCCAGATGATGAAGATTTTCTGGAGCTGTCCATGTCCTTAGCGGGCCATGACTTACTCTATGGCCCTGTCAAGAATGCAGGCATTCTCACAGATGAGATGTGGGACTGTCATTCTAATTCTTATTTCACTGAAAAAAAAGGAGCAATGTTTTCATTTCTTATTTGCTATTGATTTCTCCTGCTAGAATATAAGATTTCTTGAGGGCAAGGACTTGACACAACTTGTTAATCACTATATCCTGAGCACCTAGAACTAAATGAATATTTGTTGAATAAACATATAAATATCCAAGTGGAGATGTGTTACCAGCATTTGCATTCATGTGTCCAGAGATAGTTCATTGGACTAGAGAGTAAATAAAAATTGTTTGTGTGGAGATGGTCCCCAAAATTTCTGGTGGCGTTGTGGATTAATTTTATATGTGGACTTTGAAATTACCCATAAAACAGACAGAAATTAAACAAAAAGAAGACCAGTACTAAATGTCACAGAGCTCAGTGAATGAAGGAGAGTAGCTAGGATGTCTGTAGATGATAGCAGTAATATGAGACAGGGGTGAGTGATTTAGCCTGAGTATAGGAAAGTAATGATGTACAAAAGGATGTAGAAGGATCCTTCTTCTCCCTACCTTTATGCACTACCTGGACCATGTTGTATATAGAGTTTGAGAACATAATCAACTTTGAGAAAGCTTAGGGAAAAACAAATTCCCATGGGGAATCAAAATTTCTGTTATGACCGGAGAGGTAAAAAATCATTCTAGAACTAGGTTGAGGATATAAAAAGGATTATTGCAATGAAATTAAGAGTTCTGTAGAGCACTGAGAAATAAGACACCTATGTAAAGAAGAATCAGGTGAGAAAGGAGTATAGGGTAGTAGGGAAAGGATAGAATATAAGGCAGTGGTTCTCAAAATGTGTGCCAGGGCGCACTGGTGTGCCCTAGAAGATTTCCAGGTGTGCCCTATGGTATTCCAGAGAAATATGTGCCTGTTGGGGACCAAAAAACCAACAGGGTTTTTGGAGTTTAGATTTTGGGGGGACAGAGGTGTGGGGAATTGGCTGTAAGCTGACAGTCTGCCCAACCCCCCACCTCACTTGCCTGATTAGGTTGCAAAAGGCTGTTAAGCTGTGGTGCTGGATTGTTTACCCCCATGTTCCCCAGAAAGACTGGAGGCAAGTTTCTTCTATCCTTTGTTTGGTGTAAAGTTAAGATGATATGTATGGTGGGGGTTTTCTGCACTCAACACAATTAAGAGTAAAAAGAGAGGAATTCTTCCATGTATTGATGAGGAAATGAGAGTTTGCCTTTCAAATATATGCCCAAACATTAAAGAAATCACTAGGACACATCAGCCTCATGTTTCTCATAAACACAAGAATGAAAAAACTTAACACATTTGCACCAGAACCTGCCAAATTTACTAAATCTTACTAAGAATGTATCTATATATATATATATAAAAAGAACTTTTTTGTCATTTTTATTTTTTAACCCCTTTTTTACAAATTTTAAAAAGCATAACTCAAAAAAATATAACATAAAAATATTTTTTAATGTCAGAATAAATTTAATTTTGTCATATTTATTTCATTTAATTACCATAAAAGCACACTTGGACTTTATATTTTTTCTTTAATATTTGACTTAATTATTATAACATATTTATCAGAAATTTGTATATAATGCGCCTACAATTATTTGTAGGATTTTAAATGCGCCCCGACTTCAAAAAGTTTAAGAACAACTGATATAAGGTAACTGTGGGTTATAGATAGAACCTTGCATTTGACCAATTACCAAAGATAGCAGAGATGAGGGCACAGTTATATTAATTGTTCTGAAAGAGAGACCATACTTAATCTGTGACTATCTCCCAGTGTCATTTAATTCTATAGGTATTTATTGAGGATTTGCCAGCTATCTTCAGGTTATTGTGAATACATAGGAGAGGAAAATGGTTCTGGCCCCTCTTCTGGTGGTAATATGTTCTAGTGGAATAAACTGATTTAAACATAAGTATTTATGTAATTGTTAACATAGTAGATCCAATGAAGGAGATATGTAGAATGTAATAAGAATTTATAAGGAAACCACCTTAATCTAGAGATTCAAGGAAACTTATTCCTAAAAGATGAGTACAATAGTCCCCCGTTATCCGTGGTTTTAGTTTCTCACAGTCAACCATGATCTGAGAATATTAAATGGGAAATTTCAGAAATAAACAATTATTAGATTTTAAATTGAATACTGTTCTGAACAGCATGATGAAATCTTGCGCCATCCTGCACCATTCTGCCCTGGGCATAAATCATCCCTTTGTCTCATGTATTGTCACTGTATGTGCTTCCTGCCCACCAGTCACTTAGCAGCTATGCAGCTATCAGTCAGACTGACCGTTGTGGTATCACAGCGCTTGTGTTCAAATAATCTTTATGCTACTTAATCATGTCCTTGAAGTACAAGGTAGTGATACTGGCAACTTAGACATGTCTAAGAGAAGCCATAAAGTGCTTCTTTTAAGTGAAAAGGTGAAAGTTCTCTACTTAAGGAATAGAAAAAAAATGATATGCCAAAGTTACTTTCCATAGAACTTTCTTTCCCCCCACACTTATATATACAGTACAGGAGAGATACCGAGGGGGAAGAAAAGTAACTCTCTGAGATGGCTTGGAGTTCAGACTTAATTACCATCTTTAAATTTTTTTTTAATTTTATTTATTGATTTCAGCAAGGGAGGAAGAGAGAGAGACAAGAACATCAAGCTGTTCCTATATGTGCCCTGATCAGGGATCAAGCCAGTGACCTCTGTGCTTGGGGATGACACTCTAACTAAACTAACTATGCAGCCAAGGCCTTAATTACCATCTTAACAGGGGAAGAAGAGGGTAGATATAGGCTTCTTAGGTAAGAGCACATAACTTTTAGGAAAGATGAATGAATCCTTAGAAGAATAGCTAGGATATGTGATAGTTTGAGATAAACTTTGTCTGGGTGTGGTGTAGACTTCTAGTTTCCTCTCCTTTAGTGAGAGGCTTTAGGACACTTAGTTCCTCTTGGACAATTTGCCTTTAGGCAGATAAGAGAAGTTCAGAGACAGTCTTTCCCTACATGTACTGTTTTTTTTCCAAGTATTTATAGATCAAAATAATGCATATTCTTCTGCCCTTCATTAGTTAATCAAAAGCAATCCCTCTGCTTTCCGATATAATATCCTTGCAGAGATTGGTATCACCAAGGAAATGTCTTTGCCTTTGGTGTTATGTTCATACTCTATTAAGATGGTGTTCTGTGAACCAACCCTACTTTTATTGTTCCTGCTGGGCTTGGAAAGATGTATACAAACAACTGAGCCATTGTGATTTCAGGTTCTGTGAACACAGTATCACTCTGAGGGGAATAATACTCAGACCCACGGACCTGACCCCAAGGCCAGGGCTGGGAAAACAGGGTTATATGTGGTTGAATGTTTATTTCACTCATCCTCTATCAGTTAGCTTTTGTTGTGTAGTAAGCCATCCCAAAACTGAATGGCTTAAAAGTAATATTATTTTGCTCACATTTTTTGAAAGTTGGCAGCTTGGTCTGAGTAGTCTCATTCACATATTTGCTGAGCTAGCTATCATACAAAGCCTCACTTATTGGCAGTTGATAGTCAACAGGCGTGATGGATGTTAATGGGTCACCAGCTAGTCCAGGCTTGTTCACATGTGGTAATAAGGTTCATAAAAGCAGCAAGAGAGAGCAAACCCTAAAACACAAGCAATTTCGGACCTTTACTGACATCATGTTTATTAAAATTCTATTGGCCACAGTAAGTCACATGACAGAGTCTAAATTTAGAAGGTGGAGAAATAGACTACACCTTAATGAGAGGGCTGCACAGGGTTCTTGCAAAAGGGTGTCAATATTGGGATATGGAGAATTTCTTGCTAATTTCACCACATATCTATCACATAACCAACAAATACTCTTTTTTGCTTTTTTAAGTGTCTAGTGTAAGAGCATGCTGGACTTAAAGCCTGAGAGGTGACCAGCAGGAACAGATTCAAGCTGCTTGAAGAATCACTATTAGCCCAGAAGTTTTTCTTCAACAGCAGTTAATTCCTGAGCCAACATTCCAATGTTTTGAGGGAGGAGGAAAGGTTAACATAGAGGGTGACAAGATAGCAGCATTCTTAGATAAACACACGTTTCTTGTTTTAAGATTGCATTTATTCTATATTCTCACACAGAAGCTGGAAAGATATGTGGAATCTGGTGTATGTTAGTAGCAAATAATGCAACAGTGAAAGATAGGTCACTAAACCTGATTATGGTGAAGAAACATACTTCAAGTTCAAGATATTGCAAGTAAGAATCACTTTGCAACTGTGTACCTTATTGATAGTGAAGGAGCAATTTTGCTACTACAGATAATAATATAAATGAATTAATAGTTACTTGATACCTTTATTAATTCATATAAATGATAACTATATTGGACAACACTGATCAACTTCACCCTTGGCAGGAAGTTTTTAATCTTTAGTCTCTGGAACATTGATAATATTTTCTGTCAGATGCTAATTCCTAGCTATGAAACCAATTAAAGGAATTAATTTCTCTAACTCTGAGGACTTTTATTCTTCAAGAATATCACTGACCTCATGTGTGCTAAGTAATGACAATGTAACTTTTTGCCTACTGGGATTTTCGCAATCAAGTTAATTCAGTTCAACAAATATTTTCTGAGTGCCTGATTTGGTGTAGGCATTATGCTGGGGATTAGAGATATAATGGTGAATGTGATAGGCATGTCTGGAGCCTATATTTTGGCAGGGAAGACGTAGATTAAGTAATCAAATATAAATATATTAAGTGTTTCAGAAAAATCAGCTATGGGACTTAGTCTAATAACCAGAGATGCCCTTCTTAAAGAAGTGATACTTGTGCTAAAACGTGAAGGATGGATAGAAATTAGCTAGATAAAGCTGAAGGACAAGGTGCAGGGAGGGGGTGGGGATGAGCTTCACGGGCAGATGGAAAAGTAGGTGAGCAGACCTGTAGGTGCAAGACAGCATGTATGTTTGACGAACTGGGAGAAGTCCTATGTAGCTGCATCAGAGCATCCAAGGGAAAATGATGGACAGTGAGACTTCTGACAGCCACCTGATTGTTAAAAAATCAGTGAGATTGATAGTAAAGTTGCTTTTTTTCTGAGATTGTCACATACATAGAAAGTGTAAACCTCAAAAATTATGAAAAGTCTCTGGCTGTGCTTTGTATATCCTCTAGGGAAAGAAAAGTGTTCAAAATCTGTTTTTCATGAATTTGCATCATTATACAGATAGCTGCCTAGTTTCCTAAAAAAAAAATATGGATTGTTTCCAGTATATTGGCATTATGAACAATGCTTCAATATATATAGTACTTGCAGAAATATTTTTGTAGAATAGATTCCTAGAAGTAGAAGTACTGAGTTAAGGTGTAAATGCATTTCAAATTTTTTAGAAAACAGTGCTTCACAAAAGAGGATATTCAAATGACCAGTATACATATGAAATGATGCTTAATATTATTTATATGAAAAATGCAAATTAAAGCTACAAAGAGATACCATTATATCCCCATGAGAATGGCTAAAATTCTAAAGACTGGCAATAACATATGCTGGGAAAGAAATGTTCAACTGGAACTGTCCTACATTGCTCATGGGAGTGTAAATTGATACAGCACTTTGAAAAACTGTTTGGAAATATCTATTAAAGCTAACAATATTCTATGACCTAGTAATCCCAAGAGCAATGAGTATATATGCCCACCAAAAGACATGCGGAAAAAATGTTCACTATAGTTTTATTCCTTATAGCCCTAAACTAGAAATAATGTAAATGTTTATCAACAGGATATTAACAGGGAATTTGAACTACTGATTCACTCTCATTTATGTTGATGAATCTTACAGACATGTTATTGAAAGTAACCAGACCTAAAAAATACTAACTATATGATTTCTTTTACATAAAATTAAAGAATAGGCAAAACTAATCTGTAACAACAAGAGTTACTATATCTTAACCTTGGTGCTGGTTAAATGACATTTTACTTGTATAAAAAATTTATTAAATTGCATAATTAATATTAGTGTACTTTACATGCTTTAGGGTATATCTATGTCATATTTCCATGAAAAATAAAACAAATCAAAAAGAAAAATAAAATCTTTTACTAGCGGATAGTGCAAAATTGTCTTTGAAAACATTGTACAAAGAAATGAGCACCTTTCTAAAGAAGAGTGGCAACTTTTTTCTTTCTTTACCAACACTGGACATTATTAATTTTTTTATTTTCTTAACTTTTAAGTAAAATAAAAACCCCATTGGTAACCCTGACTGGATAACTCGGTTGGCTAGAGCATCATGCTGAAGCACAGAGGCTGTCAGTTCAATCCCCAGTCAGGGCACCTCTTGTCATCTCTGTCTGTCTGTCTCTCTCTCCTTTCCGCTCTCTCTAAAATCAATAAAATAAACACTAAAAATAATTTTAGCCTGACCAGGTGGTGGCGCAGTGGATAAAGCATCGGATTGGGATGCGGAAGGACCCAGGTTCGAGACCCTGAGGTCGCCAGCTTGAGCGCGGGCTCATCTGGCTTGAGCAAAAAAGCTCACCAGCTTGGACCCAAGGTCTCTGGCTCCAGCAAGGGGTTGCTCGGTCTGCTGAAGGCCTGTGGTCAAGGCATATATGAGAAAGCAATCAATGAACAACTAAGAAGTCACAACGCACAACAAGAAACTAATGATTGATGCTTCTCATCTCTCTCTCCATTCCTGTCTGTCCCTGTCTATCTCTGCCTATGTAAAAAAAAAAAAAGAAAAAGAAAAAATTATAAAAAAATAATAATAATTAAAAAAACATTAGTATATAATTATGATTTTAAAATTATTATTGATACTGACAACATTTTATGTTTATTAGATATCTCCATTTTTTTTTTTTTTTAAATTTTTCTGAAGCTGGAAAGGGGGAGGCAGTCAGACAGACTCCCGCATGCGCCCAACCGGGATCCACCCGGCACACTCACCAGGGGGCAATGCTCTGCCCATCCCGGGCGTCGCTCTGTTGCGACTAGAGCCACTCTAGCGCCTGGGGCAGAGGCCATGGAGCCATCCCCAGCGCCCGGGCCATCCTTTGCTCCAATGGAGCCTTGGCTGCGGGAGGGGAAGAGAGAGACAGAGAGGAAAGAGAGGGGGAAAGGTGGAGAAGCAGATGGGCACCTCTCCTGTGTGCCCTGGCTGGGAATCGAACCCGGGACTTCTGCACACCAGGCCGACGCTCTACCACTGAGCCAACCAGCCAGGGCACATCTCCATTTTTTTAATCCCATGTATATATTTATACATTTGTCCATCCATTAGTTCATTTTGGTTGTTCTTCATTGATTCACAGGAGCTTTTGTATACTTGAGATAGTAACTGCTGGTTCATTATATTCTATATTTTCTATCATGTTTCTATTTGTTGTTTTTAAGGCGGTTATAGTGTTTTTCTCTTATGGAAGTGCCCTACCTCAAAAGCCTGTGGAATATAATGGCACTTCATATAGGCCAGAAGAGCTAAATGAACTGGCCTCTCATGATTTTGAGTCTCATCTAGATGGTAAGTTGGTAAGAGAAAAAAAGTAAATTTGTTTCTAAATGAATTGCTTGGGTAAATGATTATCTCCACTAAAAATTATGATGCAATGATGCCAAGTATTTAGATGAATTATAAAATAAGGAAACAGAAGTTAAAAGTTAGTGATAGAAAATAATTATCTTTTTTACAAAGACATGTTATAAACACATTTTTGTTCTTGATTAATCAAATAGACTAATTTGAGTTATAAGTCTCATGCATTTTCAAGTTCATTACAACTTCATGGAATTTGATGATTCCTGTGGAAATGTGATTTTTGTCTCTAAACTTTGTTAGTATACTTTACATACTCAGGCAAAAGAAAATCTTAGAAGAGTTTGAGAATCTGTGACTGAGAAACCCCATAATCTTATGGAAATAGAGAAATAATTAATGGCAAGAAAAATATCTATGAATTATAGAAGCTCCGAAAGGACTGTCAAGTAAGTATGAGTGGATTTGAAACAGAAAAACTATTGTGGTCAAAGAACAGCCTCTGGAATTCAGTGATCCTGATTTTGTTTTTGTTTATTTTTAATTTTTAAATTTAATTTAGAAAATTAACTTTAACAGGGTGACAGTGATCAATAAGAGTACATAGGTTTCAGGTGAATATTTTTATAGCATTTGAACTCTTGATTAGCTTGTATATCCAATCACACGAAGTCAAATCAGTTTCCGTCACTGTATATCTGCCCCTCTTTACGCCCTTCCTTCCACCCCTCCCCATCACCCCCACCACATCCCCTACTGCCTGGTAACCACTTCACTTTTATCTATGTCCATGAGTCTCAGTTTCATATCCCACTTATGTGTGAAATCATACAGTTTTTAACTTTTTCTGATTTACTTATTTCACTCAGTATAATGTTCTTAAGGTCCATCCATATTGTCATAAATGTCACTATGTCAAAAAATTTTTTTGACAGAGAGAGAGTCAGAGAGAGGGACAGATAGGGACAGACAGGAAGGGAGAGAGATGAGAAGCATCAATTCTTCATTGCAGCACCTTCACATATGTGCCTTGACCAGGGGGCTACAGTGGAGTGAGTGACCGCTTGCTTAAGCCAAAAATATTGAGCTCAAGCCAGCAACCTTGGGGTCATGTCTATGATCCCACACTCAAGCCAACGACCCTGTACTCAAGCTGGTGAGCCTGTCCTCAAGCAGGATCAGCCCTTACTCAAGCTGGGGACCTCGGAGTTTTGAACCTGGGTCCTCCATATTCCAGTTTGACACTCTATCCACTGCACCACCACCTGATCAGGCATGTCATCATTTCTTATGGCTGAGTAGTATTCCATTGTATATATAAATATGTACTACATCTTCTTTTGCCAGTCCTCTATCAAGGGACACTTTGTTGTTTCCATGTCTTGGCCACTGTGAATAATGCTGCAATGAACATGGGCATGCATGTGTTTTTATGTACCAATGTTTTTGAGTTTTGGGGGTAGATACCCAGTAGAGGGATTGCTGGGTCATATGGTAGTTCTATTCTTAATTTTTTGAGGAACCATCATACTTTCTTCCATAATGGTTGCACCAATTTGCATTCCCACCAGCAGTGAATGGGGATTCTTTTTTCTCCACAGCCTTTCCAACACTTGTGATTACCTGTCTTGTTGATAATAGTCAATTTAACAGGTGTGAGGTGGCATCTCATTGTAGTTTTGATTTGCATTTCTCGAATAGCTAGTAAAGATAAACCTCTTTTCATATATCTGTTGGCGATTTGTATGTCCTCTTAGGAGAAGTGTCTGTTCAGGTCCTCTCCCCATTTTTAATTGGATTTTTTGATTGTTTGTTGCTGAGCTTTGTGAGTTCTTTTTATATTTTGGATATTAATCCCTTATTGGAGCTGTTGTTTGCAAATATCATCTCCTATTTAGTTGGCTGTGTATTTGTTGTCAGTTTCTTTTTCTGTGGAGAAGCTTTTTAGTTTGATATTGTCCCATTCATTTATTTTTGCCTTTACTTCCATTGTTTTTGGGGTCAAATTCATAAATTGTTCTCTACAATCAAGGTCCATGAGCTTAGTACCTATGTTTACTTCTATGTAATTTATTGTTTTAGATCTTATATTTAGGTCTTTGCAGCAATCCTAATTTTGAATCCCTTATAACTATGTGACCTTTAGTAAATTATTTACTCTCTATGTCTGTTTCTTTATCTATAAAATGAGGACAATAATAACATCCATTTCATATGGTTATTATAAGAATTTAATCAAATTTGTGTAAATGGTCTGGTGTATAATAAAATAATCATAGCTATTATTGTTGGTGGTTTATGTAGGTGCTAAAACTGTTAGCAGACAAAGAATTGTTATTATTTGATAAAGCAAGAAAGCAAAAGGACAGGTCATTAGCTTAATGCTTTACCAAGATTTGAATCTTTTGGACTAACACATTTGTTAAAAGAACAAAATGAAGAAATGTCTGGATACAATCAGTTTTTAAGCTACTCATTCATTCACTAATTTATTCAGTAAATAATTTTTGAGTACTGACTATAGAGAATGATGTGAATTTTTGTTCTGTTCACAGTGGCTAAGAGGGTTCTGTTTCTATATCCAAATCTTCAGCAGCTCAAAGTACAATTTAGACTAGAGTGAGTGCTAGGCTAGTTGCTTTAAAATAATTTGCCTATGCCAGGCAAATTAATTTTTTCCAGGGGAGGGCTCATTGTTTAATGCATGAGTTAAAATTTTTCATGGCAATTAAGAAGCAAATTACACTGTATCATGTATCATTACAGATATTTAATGGCTATCCACTGGGTATGTTTAAATGTGGTGGCACCTCATGAATTTTGAGTTTCTAGCGAGGTGTGAGAACAACTGGTTTAACAGATCCAATGTTATTAAATGTTTCATTGGTTTTATTATTTTGGAGTAACACCAGAGCCTGTTGGATAAAGAATTAAAAGGTCTCCCTAATCCAGTGTTCTAGAAAATAACTGAAACAGATGTCATTAAAATAATCTACACGCAAACTTTTAGTTTATTATGTGAATTTCCCTGACTAAACTGAGATGGTAACAAAATACAATATATTGAGCTCCTACTGTGTCTCAAGACCTGTTTTAGATATATGACTTTACATAATAATTAGAATAATTCTATGGAATAGATACCGTAATCACTCTTGTTTTATAGAATAGTTAAGAAACTTGGCAGGTCAGTGCTAGTAAGTGGTGATGTTGGACTATAAACTTGGACAACCTGTCCTCAGAGACTGTGTCCTTAACCAGCATGATGTATTTTTAGTAGTAGAATAATTAGCAGTAGAATTAATAGAGTGTTAGCAGTAGCTTAATACTGAGGAGCAGCGGGGCTGGTGGTGGAGAGTGAAGACTGTGGAGCTAGACTGCCTTGGTTCAGATCCTAGCTAAACTTCTAACAATAAGTGAGACCTTAGGCAAGTCACATAATCTCTTTGGGTCTCAGCTTTCTCATTTGTGAAATAGGTAAGGAGAAAGGATTAGATGACATAACGTACTCAGAATTGAGCCTGGCACATGATAAGTGCTTAATAAGTGTTAGCTGTTAATATTTACATTATTCCTATTTGTTCTGTATGCTTGAAAAAATCAGGGAAGATATGTATGAGGAATCCCTCTTTACTCATCTTTAAAATCCTATCATATTATCCTTTCTGAGTTTTGCATCCTTCTTCTCCTTCTCGTCTTAGGATGTGTTTTGTAGGAAAATATGATTTGCTCATTCCCAGAAATTTATGCCTCACTTGTCTAAATATATTATAAATTTCTTCAGAGTATGGTCAGCAACATATTGCAAATATTCTGCTTGGTAGATGATGAGACAAGCCAGTCTGGAATAACAAGGATATAGAAATTAGACATGTAACCTGGGGGTCAGTCAGACCCAACTTGGAGAAATAAGAAGGGAATTTTCTCAGAGCAAGCTGGCCATCCACAGGGACACTTCAGAATATCAGAGACAAATCTCCAGCACTGAGAGTGGCTTTGGAGCTGTGCTTTGATCCTTGAGAAGAAAGAGTGGGGGTGGAGAGAAGATAACAGGTGAAAGCAAATAATATGCTTGTTGAGACTGGGTTGCCTTGCTTATAAAAAAAAAAAAAAAAAAATTCAGTTCCTCGGTCACACTAGCCACGTTTAAAGTGTGCAATAGACAAATGTGAATAGTAATTAAAGCATTGGACAATACAGTATAGAACATTTCCATCATGACAAAAGTTCTACTGGTCCAGACAGTACTTGGACTACACTGGTTGCTCAAAAAACATAAGGTGACCGAAAGAGTTGACTAAGCAAAAAATACTTGCCTTGCCTACCTCACAGTTTTTCGAGAATCAAAAGCTCTTTTCAGACGGTGAATGATTTGTATACGTTGAAGAGTTTTCACTTTCATGGTGGCTTTCAAGCAAATACGTCAGTGGAGGACCTTTTATTCTAAAGATGTACAATGAATTTTTACCTTTGGTCATGTTGTAGGAATTTGTGTGTCCTGTGGCCACCGTTTCTGAAATGAAAAGACCTTTTCTCTTGACTGTAGGAAACAGGGTGAACTCTACTTAACTCTAGGGCCCTGTTTGTTCTTCTTTCTCTTCCCAACAGGCCTCCTCAACCTTTCGATTCTCTGTTGCAAACCCCTCTGGGACATTTTGTGAAGTGAGCTTGTGTTGGGAAAACAATGTGAGCAGTGTGTGTGTGTTGGGTGGTTGTGAGTAGAGGTGGCAGTTAAGAGATTTATAATCCATGCAATGGTTTCCCAAGCAACCTGGGTGAAAAACAAAAAGCTGCTTTCAACAACAGGAGTAAAAGTCATTTTTTTTTTTTTTTTGGTATTTGCCTTTAATTTGTATATATTTTTTATTACCTTTATTGCCAAATTGACCTATTAATTATTCTCAAAACTAACAATCATATTATTTAAATTGGTGCCTTCCATTTGAATCCTTCTCCTCAGTTTACCAAAAATGTTTATATGTGTCATCTCATATGTCTTACAACATTCTTGGTGGGCTCACTTCCAATTACATCACTCATAAGCAGGAAAATAGGGCTGGGACACAGGGCTTCTGACTCTGAATTCCTTACAGTCTGCTGCCTAATCTGCTTTGAAGGGAGATAAAATTATCAGTAAGTAATAGCAGATATATATGTTAAGCTGAGCCTATTTCCATTTCCTCTAATAGCCCTTTGCAACTAGGCTGTGAGAATTTATAAGAACTTTAATATCATAATCTGTGGCCCAATATTTGGATTTTTGCAGTTTTAATTGTAAACAGACAAAGAATTGTTATTATCTGATAAAGCAAGAAAGCAAAGGGACTGGCCATTAGTTTAATGCTTTATCAAGATTTGTATCTTTTGGAGTGACTAACACATTTGCTTGGATTTGAACCTTGGACTTGGAAACTACCCGTGGAATGAACAGTCTCTGTTGTTTGATTTCTGTTGATAAGTAACCCAAAGCTTTTGTTCAATAAGCCTGGACTGAAACTAGGACTTTGACAAATGCCTAATTGTGTGTTACCCATTGTTCTTACTGCAGCCCTACTTGCTGACCACTGGTCAGCTGACCATTGCTGAGTTTTCTAGCTACTCTATTAACCAGGAAATGAATGAGGTAAACCTGTGTTCTTCTTTCCCATAGCGCCCATCTCATTGATCATCACGTCTTCTTTTGCCTTTAAGAACCTTGCTCTATCTTTCTACTTTGGGACTTGTCTTTGGTTCATACTGAAGGCTACGTTCCTGATTTACAAATTTTTTTATTTTTGTTTGGAATTTTTGTTAATAGTTTTGGTTTTGCATTTCTTTTGTCTTTTATTAATTTAGATGTAGAGAAGAATGGTAGAAACAGATGAACTTTGAAGTCAGATAGGTTTGAGTTCCAATTTCTTCTCTACTATTTACTATAAATAAAATGAGTACATTTGGGCAAGTTACTTACATTTTCTGAACTTTGCTTTAGTTATTAAAAAACAAATAAAGAATCAAATGAACAAATCAGAAATAATATCTCCCTTGCCAGTATACTGTGACAACTATTATAATTACATTCTGAAACCTAGTAAGCTCTTTACAAATACAGTAGTCATTTCCCCCTTAGAACGAAAAAGTGAAGGTAGATAATGTTTAGGCAGTTCATGTGCTCTCAAAGGCCTTACAGAGTGAACATTAAGGTAAAACTCCATTGAAATTAATTGTTAGGTTTAGGTCCAGAACCCCCTTTAAAACTCAAATTCTCCTCACCCAACTTCCCACTAGGGCTCAAAACAGAACATTTGCATCCTCCACTGTGAGGTTGTAATTTGCTTGTTATTCTCCCTCTTAATGGCTTCCTGGCCTTCACTTTGAAATGCAGCAAAAAGTTTACCTTTGCAGAAGTGTCAGGGAAAGCTTACATTGGGGTGGGGCCTGACAATTAAGGGAGTTTAAATCATAAGAGTTGTTTGTAAAAGCCTAGCGACAGGCTCAGAGAGCTGTTTTCTGATAGATCAACCGCCATCCCGAGGGCTTGCTTGAAGCCCCAGCTTGGGACCTTTGAACCAACCCACGCTTTCTTTTACAACTGATGAGGACACTAGACATTAGAGCAGGGAGATAAACAATGGAGTGGAGCTGTGGTGCCACTCCAATCCACAAACAAAGAAATAATGCCTTGTACCTATAGAGGCAGCAACATCAGCCACTTTTTCCAAGACCCATGACTAACCTATATAAACGCTGCTCCACGCCTCCCCAGGGCTGACACAGCTTCGTTGGTCTCGGCCAACCTGCACCCAGGCTTTTAAAATAAATTTTCCTTTTGGAACATAGTAGCCTTGTGTTTGATTCAGCTCTCCCCGGTGCCCACCCATAAACCTGGGAAGGGGGTTAGCCTGTCAGCTATCTCATTTAGGATAAGGCAGTCCAGCTGGAGTCCCCCCAGGTCTGACTTAGCTAGGGGTTAATATTGACCTACCAGTTCTCAAGGGAGATTGACAAATAGGTTTTCTCCCCTCCCCAGTGGACCAGCCCATCAGTTTCAACCTTTCATTAATAAGTATTTATTAAGCATTTATTATGTGTCCCAAGCTGTGCCTTGCAAGGCTCCTTAAAATGCAGCTCCTTCGCAGCTTGCCACATAAGTCATAGTAATAGGTGTATGATATTTTGAATATTTAAGATCTTTCTCTACTCTCTTTGATTCTCTTTCATTTCTTCTCTTATGCCCCATCTCAGTTACTTTTATTTGCCTTATAATTATTTTAAGAGTCTGAAATTTATGTATTTTATTTAAAACGGAGTATGCAGGATTTTTGTTGTTGTGTTGTTCTCTTTGTTGTTCTTCTATGACCTACAGAAGGCACAATGCAGATTACACAGTCTTGTTCATAAGTAAAGACTCTTCGTGTACTTTAAAAACTGTTGGCAGCAGTAGAAACAGAAGTAGAAGGGTACATGAAACTAAGTGGTGATTTTGATTTTGTTTTTTTAAAACCAGACATTTGGAATAGTGAAATAATGATGATTAACACACTAGGCATCTCTTAAAAGGAGCCACTTTGTCATTTGGAACATCCCAGAAACATCCGGATTCTCTTTCTCTTGATCACAGCTGTACAATGTCAAGATGTAGCAAATCTCTCAGAGCTCTGTTACCTTGAACTTCTAAAATTCTGTCAGAAAAAGGCTTTCTTAATTTTCTATTTTAAAGTTCAGCAAAATAAGTGTTCCTGGTAGTCTTTGACTTGGCATAAATAAAGTCCTATAGCATTCACTCTTCGAACAAATACTATATTTACCGAGTGGTTTCAGTGCACACAGCATTGTGACTGGAGTGGGAGATAAACAGGGAGCCAGACAGACATTTCAATTCCTGCTTGAAGCTTTAATTTTCTTTGAGAGGGTATTATAGAAAAAATATTTCTGATGGATTTGTTATCAGAAGCAGAACTCCTATTTATATTCCATGTCTCTTTTTATTAGCTCCAGCACAAAATAGTGTTACTTGGTGTCTGTATGAGTTAGATATGTTCTTAACTATAGTAAAAATAATCATGATGGTACTGTTATATTAAAGCTTTAACTTTTTCCCTTTGCATAATGTTCTTCATGTTTCTATGGAGGACAGGACCACAGCATTTAGTACTGGATAGACCTAGAGTCAAACCCTCGCCTTATCACTGGGAATTTACTTAGCCTTTCTGAGCTTCAATTTCCCTTGCTGAAATAAAAATAGTAATATTAACCTCTTTAGCTTGCTGGGAGGATTAAACATGCAAAACTATGTAAATCCGTTAGACTGGTAGATACAAAGAGCTCAGAAATGGTGGCTATTTCAAATTTTATTATTGTTATGGTTATTTATGGCATTGTCATTAAAATTAATCCTACCCTACAGACATGGCCGCTAGGTGACCTCCTTTCTACAATCCTCTACAGGTGCAGGCTTTTCTTTCTTATCATCTTCTCTAACTCATAGCCTTATTTACTATGTTCTTTAATTTGTTTTTGTTGTTGATGATGATGATTTCTGTTTCATTCAATAAATATATTGATTTGCTCTTCTCTACTTATTTTGCTTTTGGCCAGCGATGGGCCATGATGATTTCTTAGAAGAGAAGACCTTAAAGTATAATTTCTTTTTTGAATTCTATTCTCCTTGCAGGCAGCAGATCTTGCCAGCTGGCCGAGAGCCTGGCTCCCCTGGTGACCGCAGTGACCTGTGCAGCTGTACCCATGATAACGGTGATTGTTAGCAGTTGTTTTGGCAGTGAAAGGTATGTCATGGTAATGGATGTGCAATATTGAATACTGGGTCACATGAGATGAATTTTATTGTTTTCCCAAGCCCTAAAGAGTACTGAAGCAATTCCAAAGGGCCTCTAGATTCCATAAACAATCTAAGAAATAAGAGAGAAATATTCATTTCAACTTCTCCCCTGATAACAGGCTATGTGCCTACACTCAGAACTACTTGCAATCAAAGGTAAATGTAGATACATTTTTAATAAATTATTATCAGGGAAGCCATGGTAATGTCGAAGAAAAAAAGGAATATTGAAAATCCTGGATTCTGATTTTAGTATTGGCTCTGTAAGTAAATAGATAAACTTGAAGGAAGTCATTACATGTTTCCATTTAGTCAACTGAAATGTCAGGTATAGCATGGTTAAACTTGTAAACTCTGAAGTCAGACTGTCTTGGTACAAATCCTGTTTTTGCTTTTTAACAACTATTGGGCAAATTTATTAACCTCCCTTTTTCTCAGTTTCCTTATTTATAAATGAAGTAGTGAGCCACTGTGCCACCTCACCCACAGGTGTTGTCAAGTACCAAAAGCTACAGAATTAATATTAATATTTTGGGAGGTGTTTTATTATGTGTGTCTCTGTGGGCAGGTAGAATCCTTGTAGCCTGGTGCTTGGTTTTGGGATTAAGCCTTTCCTACCTATTTTGATGTGGGGTGGTACAATCCAATCATGCCTCAGAGAAGTGACTTTGTATTAGAGACTTCCCTATTTTGTATATTGGATTAAGAGTTTGGATTTCTACACTATAAAATGGGGACAGAGCAGGAGCTTGCCCTCTTGGTTCCTGAGGTTAACATGAGAGAGCAGAGAGAGTAGAGCCAGCAGTGGAAGGAGGCCACGTGGAGGAGACCAGGAAACAGCCAAGATGGCGGAGTGCTGAGTGAGATGCCAGTTTGTGCAGAGTTTGTATCTGGGATAAGGAAGGAAATGGAGAACTGAGGAGAATAAGGCTGGTGAGCTAGAAACCTTTGATTCTAAGAAACTCGGATAAGTCAGTAGCTTTGTGAGCACTGAATGTGAGTGGGTTTTGGAGCCCAGTGTGTGTTTTTACTTGCCCGCTGGGTGCAAGCTAGGATTAAAGATGACAGCCCATCAGTTTTTGGCTCCATTGTTTCTTTACCGACTGTCTGAATCCAATTCGAACCTGCATGGGCCAGGAGGCTGCTGTGATAATGGCCCTCACCCTGACTACTGGCTTTATAGGAGGCTTGAAGAACATTTTATTACTTTGGGTTAAGGTGTGCAGAGAAATTGTGAGAAATAGTCTCTGTACTGTGTGATTGGCATGACCAGGATAGCCCTTGGCATTGTATTGTAAATGCAAGGGGTGAATGGCTAGTCAGGTACAGGGAGAGAAAAGCCAAAATAAACCTTTTCTTATAACAATGAACCATTTGCGGGCATTTGTCCCCACAGAAACTACCTCTCCTATGTAAATGCATGTGGTTAATACGTGTGACTCTGGACAGAGAGATGGTGGATGAACACTAGAAAATATAGGAATGCCTTTTAATATGTAAAGAGTCATCTTTATACCATTGTGTTGATTTGTAAATTTTGTTTTCTCCAAAAGGATGTATGGCTTGCAAATTGAACATGGTCCTATTATGTTAAAGGACATATGACTATAACCAATAGTGGTAAAGGGCTCCTAATTACAATTTTTGCTTCTGTACTTCCCACTTACAAAACTATAAAAACTAAGTAGAACAAAGGGCCGGCACGCGCTCTCCCTCAGACCACTGTCGGAGTTGCTGCTGCTTGGCCAAGCTAGACAATAAAGCTTTGATGTGTAATCGATGGACTTTGTTCATGTCTTCAGTGTTTCGGGTCCCTCTGGATTAGGATTAATAAGTAGTACCTACTTCATTTAATTATTAGGATTTAGTCATTAGGATTAAATGAGTTACTGCACAGAAAATACTTAGAAGAGTGCTTAGTCCATAGAAAGTTAGAGAGCGAGTGAGAGGATTCTGAGGTCAGGCTGCCATTAGGTAGGGATCAAGAGAGTGTCCAGCCTGAGATTAAGAGCATCCTTTGCAACCAACATCAACAAGGCTCACGAGATTGCCAGTATCTCCAACTAAGACTGCCTTTCTGCAGGACTCCTCATCTCAATCAGTAGGGACCAGGTAGGAGGCCCGAATAATTCCTGCTTCTGGCAAGATATCATCCTACCTCCATCTCCTAAACACTGACACCTCTCAACCACTTTGTGCTTCTGGTGCATCAGCAATACTATCTTGATGCCCTTCATCACTGTTCACATATGCCCAGGCCTCTCTCATATACCAGCCTTTAGTACTTTTAAGACATAAATATTGCCTTTTCTGTCCTCATCTCTTCCACCCCCATCTAGTGACACCAAAGATTTCTGTATGAATTAGCAATAATATCTTCATTATATTCTATCTCAGCTGTGAACTTTCTATTCTGCTTTTTTCTGTAACAAAAACCTGGTCCTACTCTGATAATACTGCATCTGTATAGCTTTTTCAAGTAAAAAATGCTTTCCCCTCCAAAACCCTCATACCTCATGAGGCCTGGCCTTTCTGGTCATTCTTTCTTTTTCCTCCACAAAAAGCAGCAGCTTGATGGTTAGCTCCTTTGATTACAGTGTCATTCTGAAACACCAATGTTGAGGGGTCAATCCCTGATCAGGGCACATATGGGAAGAGACCAATGAATGCACAACTAAGTGAAACAACAAATGAATGTTTCTCTCTCTCTCAAATTAAAATAAAAAAAAAAAAGGAAAATTAGGAGTCTTTATCAAAATGATACTATTTCTATGAACCTTCAAGCACATTTAATTCCTGGATTAAATATAAATGCACTGGGTCTCTTCTTACCCACTTCAAGGATGCCATTTTTTTTTAGTCCTAAAGAAGGGGTACAACTTGAAGCTCATATCAGAGTGCTATCCTTTACTGCTCACAGTTATTGGAAGAGGAGGCCAAACAGTGACTGAGTTCCAGAATTCGCCTAGTACAGAAGTTGTTGCCCCTCATGACTAAATGTCTAATGAGAATGATCAAGTAGTGGTCAAAATAACCAGTCACTTCCATGCTTGCCACATGGCCCAAAGAAAAATTCAGGAAATTCTGACTCAGATAAAGCAGTGCCAACAACAAGAAGCTCTGCAAAGTAGACTACCTCAGTTTTGTAACGAACCAGCACCACTGGTAATTTTGCAGGTCTAGAGTGGAAATAGTGGAGGATTAGAAAATAAACACAGAAAGAAAAAGGATGGGATACAGAGGACTCATTAGCAAGCTGATGGTTTGCAAGAGCCAGCCTAGACCCCCAAAACACTTTATTTATAATGCAGAGAACAAAGTCATTTACAAAACAAAAAGAACTCAGATACAAAGTAACATTTCTGAAGCAAACCAAGAATTCTCCCTAGTGCAGAAAACCCCCCACCATGCATAACATTTTAACTTCACAAAACAAAGGGTAAAAGGAAAACTGCCTCCATTCTCTTCCAGGGACATGGGGGATGGGACCAGTAGAAACCATCTGCAGGATAGCTTGCATGGAGGTGTGGGGAAGGGTGTGTAAATTGCCTTTACCAATTTAATCAATCAGAGGCTGTGGGGAAGAGCTTAGCCTTTGGTTTAAGCCTTAAACTGCAAGGATCTTTGTCAGCTTACAGCAGGGATTGGGAACCTTTATGGCTGAGAGAGCCATGAACACCACATATTTTAAAATGTAGTTGTGAGAGCCATACAATGACCCGTGTATGTTAGGCATTATCCAATAAAAATTTGGTGTTGTCCTGGAGGACAGCTGTGATTGGCTCCAGCTACCCGCAACCATAAACATGAGTGGTAGGAAATGAATGGATTGTAATACATGAGAATGTTTTATATATATATATATTTTTTGTGTGTGTGTGTGTATTTTTCTGAAGCTGGAAATGGGGAGAGACAGTCAGACAGACTCCCGCATGTGCCCGACCAGGATCCACCCGGCACGCCCACCAGGGGCGATGCTCTGCCCACCAGGGGGCGATGTTCTGCCCCTCCGGGGTGTCGCTCTGCCGTGACCAGAGACACTCTAGCGCCTGGGGCAGAGGCCAAGGAGCCATCCCCAGCGCCCGGGCCATCTTTGCTCCAATGGAGCCTTGGCTGCAGGAGGGGAAGAGAGAGACAGAGAGGAAGGAGGGGGGGGGGGTGGAGAAGCAAATGGGTGCTTCTCCTATGTGCCCTGGCCGGGAATCGAACCTGGGTCCCCCGCATGCCAGGCCGACGCTCTACCGCTGAGCCAACCGGTCAGGGCCGAGAATGTTTTATATTTTTAACGTTATTATTTTTTTATTAAAGATTTGTCTGCGAGCCAGATGCAGCCATCAAAAGAGCCACATCTGGCTAGTGAGCCATAGGTTTCAACCCCTAGCTTACAGTCTCCCACACAGTTTCCAATATTTGTTTTTCTGTTTTTGTTTTAGTATAGATATGAGCTGCATGTGTTAAGCCAAATTCGAAGGGACCCAAAACATGAAAGACAGGAACAAGGTCCATCGTTTACACATCAAAGCTTTATTGTCTAGCTTGGCCAAGCACCGGCAGCTCCAACAGAAATCTGAGGGGGAGTGCGCCAGCCCTTTGTTCTACCTAGTTTTTATAGTTTTGTAAGTGGGAAGTACAGAAGCAAAAATTGCAATTAGGAGCCCCTTACCACTATTGGTTATAGTCATATGTCCTTTAACATGATAGGACCACGTTCAGTTTGCAAGCCATACATCCTTTTGGGGAAAACAAAGTTTATAAGCCAACACAATGGTAGAAAGATGTCTTTTTACATATTAAAAGGCATTCCTTTATTATCTAGTGTTCATCTGCTATCTCTCTGTCCAGAGTCACACGTGTTAACCACACGCATTCACACAGGAGAGGTAGTTTCTGTGGGGACAAATGCCCACAAAATGGCTCATTGCTATGAGAAAAGGTTTATTTTGGTTTTTCTCTCCCTGTACCTGGCTAGCCATTCACCCTTTTCCCCACAGGCATGGTGGAATGTCTGGGGATCCATGTTTTTCTCCCCTCTGCATTTTGCAACACAATGCCAAGGGCCATCCTGACTATGCCAATCACACAGTACAGAGACTATTCTCACAATTTCTCAGCACATCTTAACTCAAATCAACAAAATGTTTCTCAAGCCTCCCAAAATATTAATATTAATTCTGTAGCTTTTGGTACTTTACAACACCTGCAGGTGAAGTGGCTCAGTGGCTCCTCACATGTACACCTGCTGGTTTAAATTTTGTCATGTTTCATTTCTATCCTTTTAATGCGGCAAATCATCTTTTACTTTCAGTGAAGCATTGGTAATGGAGTATCTGGTAATAGCTAAGATATAATTCCACAACTGAATATGTAGTCACCACATATAAATCATTCCTCATGTGTAATGTGCCCCAAATGCAGCTTCATTTTCCAGATACCTTGATGCAGAATAAAGTTTTTTATCATTAAAAATAAAAACAAAAACAAAAAACCTACACATGATTTCATAACACATACCTTGTCTTCTTCACTGTCTCCTATATTTTTATCTATTCTTTTTTTGTGTGTTAATTCCTTCTCATATCTCTGACATGTTGGAATGTCCCAGAACTCAGTCATTGAGACTATTTATTCCTCTTTTTCCATCCCTTCCCTAGGTGTTTTTTGTTGTTGTTGTTGTATTTTTTTATTTTATGGCTTTAAATACTATTATGTGATGATGACCCCTAAATGTGTATCTGCAGCTTTGGCCTCTCCTCAACTCCAAAAACTTATAACCAGCAGTTTAGATATATCACGTGAATTTCTATAGACATCTCAAACTTAATATGCCCCAAACTGTTCCTAATGTTTTTCACTAAAACCAGCTCCCCGTGCTGACTTTTCCATTAGGAATAATTTTATCCTTCCAGGTGCTTAGGACAGGATTTTAGTGTTATCTTTGATTCTTCACTCCCTATTGGCTCTGTCTTCACAATACATCCAGAATTCCACTAATTTCTATCACCTTTATCACCACTTCTTTAGTCCAACCTTCTACTCCCTCTCTCTTGGATTTCTGCAGTAGCTTCTTAACAGCCTAATAGCCCCCAGCTTCTGCTTCTTATTTCTGGCTTTGTTTCCCTGCAGTCCTGTCTCCCAAGAGATGCTGTTAAAGTGTAAACCAGATCACCTTACACCTCTATTTACAAGTCTGCATGGCCTGTTAGTTGCATGATTTCACCAACCTCCTCTCAATTTCCAATACCTCTCTGCCTTTAACATCATAGTCCCCCAAGACCACTCAGATATGGCTACAATTTCACCCTAGGAAGAACTTCCTTAGCCATCCTATCTAGAATTTCAGTCTCCTCCCAGTATTTCATATACTTCTTTTACCTTACTCCTCTCCCTCCCTCAACTCTAATCATTCTTGAACATACATATTTTAACTTACATTGTTCATGATCTGCTTAATCCACTAAAAGGTAAGCTATGTAAGGCCAGGGACATTTGTCTATTTTGTTTCACCACTGTGCTTGAAACAGAGCCTGGCTTACAGTAGATAATCAGTACACAATGAGAATATTATTATTTAATTTTAAGTTCATATAGAACTAATGACCACCATGCTCTACCATTCTATATAGAATTTTCAAAACGAGAAGAAACTATAAAGATCACATGGTCCAATCCCTCTGATTTTGATGATGCTGGAGTGCAGAGAGGTGAAGAGACTTGCTCATAGTCCTGTGGATAGCAATAGAGTCTTGTCAGAGCTCTAAGATTGCTTAAAACTTCATGCAAAATTTAGTTATTTATACCATAATCTTAATTTACTAATATTTTTCTTAAGTGCTAAGTCTGTTAGTTGCAAGTGAAGCTCCCTAAAGTTGAGAAAAAAGTGTTCCCACTGGATATGTCTTATGTGTCACCAAACACATTTCTAGTTTGTGAGATTATAGTTCTACCATTTAATTTCTTTTTATCAGTGTTAACAAAAGAAATCCATAGGGTTTAAATAAGAGTACAAAATTTAATTATTATTTTTTCCTACGGATTAAAATGTACATTTGTAGTAATAAACATAAAAAACTTTTATAGCTAAATTATCAAAAACACAACCCCTGTCTATTCCATTTCTTATTGTGCCCAGCAACAAAAAAATAAACAGTGAAGCTTAGCCCATGGAAGAGCTGCATAAAAATTTTAATTTCAAAATTTTTGCATCAGAAAGAAAATTCTAAGGCCATGGTTTCTTCACAATCAAACAAGAAAGAGATATACAATCAAATAAAGTAGCTAAAGTTTTATCTTTATTTCCAAGTATTTTCTGTTTCAATATATACTTTTCTATCCATAAAAATTTTTTTAATTATAAAAAAGTATGTAGTTTCAACCCACTGCTTAAAGTCAGATATACTGATATCAATTCAATAAAGCAAATTATACTTTTAAAGCTATTTTCTTAAGTGTTACAACATCACCTTAAATTTTCTGGTTTTATTTCATGACTTCATGATACAACAATTCTAATGAAGGATTCCAGTAAGTAGCTACATTTCTACCTGGAAACAAATAGGCTATCCTTCCTTCACTGTATAGTGTTTTGTTTCATAACTTTGTTTTGGGATCATGGAAAGATAGACAAAGTCTTGACCAGGCATACCATTTAACTCTTAAGATGATAAAATTTTAATATCTTATTGATTCTTTATTATTGGGCTGTTTTAGACATTTCCTTTACATATTTTGAATATATCTGTTATCTAAGGCTAATATAAAAATATTAACAAGGCCCTGGCCAATTGGCTCAGCAGTAGAGCATCGGCCTGGTGTGTGAAAGTCCTGGGTTCGATTCCTGGCCAGGGCACACAGGAGAAGTGCCCATCTGCTTCTCCACCCTTCCTCCTCTCTTTTCTCTCTAGCACTCTCTTCCCCTCCTGCAGCCAAGGCTACATTGGAGCAAGGTGGCCTGGGCACTGAGGTTGGCTCCCTAGCCTCAGCCTCAGGTACTGGAATGGCTCTGATTACAATGGGGCAACGCCTCAGAGGGGCCGAGCATCGCCCCCTGGAGGGTATATTGGGTAGATCCTGGTCGGGGACATGCAGGAGTCTGCCTGTCTGCCTCCTCTTGGCTTCTCACTTTGGAAAAAAAATATATATATAAAAAAAATTTACAAGCACCAACTTTCTTGGAACAAAGCAAAATTTTTCTGCTGCTCCTCTTGGTACAGAAGTTGTTTATAATTATTTTAAAAAGTAGGTTTTGTCTCAGTAATGACCGGCTTTCTCACAGGTAGATCAGTAAATTAGTACACACACTGTTTCAGAAATAATGGGTTTCTCTTCCTGGGGGTTGAAAAAGAGATTAGATAATCCCTACCCTAAAATGTGATAAAGAAAACATACTTTAGATAAAAGCTGGCCCAGATGACTTAAGTCCTTTTTATTTTAAGATTCTGTGATTCTAAAAGGATGCAAGCATTTTGTATTTTCTATTCTATGAAACATATGGTGGGAAATAGATAAAATTATACTAAAAAATTTATTTTTATTTATTTTTTATTTTTTAGTGAGAGGAGAAGAGGCAGAGACAGACCCCCACATGCCCTCTAACCAGGATCCACCCAGCAAGCCCACTAGGGAGTGATGTTCTGCCCATCTGGAGCTGTGGCTCCGCTGCAACCAAAGCCATTTTTTTGGGGGGCCTGAGGTGGAGGCCATGAAGCCATCTCAGCGCCTGTGGCTAACTCGCTCCAATTGAGCCTTGGCTGCAGGAGGGGAAGAGGAGGAGGAGGAGGAGAGAAGCGAGAGGGGGAAGAGTGGAGAAGCAGATGGGTGTTTCTCCTGTGTGCCCTGACCAGGAATCAAACCCAGGACATCCATATGCTAGGCCAATGTTTTACCACTGAGCCAGCCGGACAGGGCCATATACATACATTTTTTATTTTATTATATGTATATTTTATTAAATTTTTAAATTATTGTGTTAACATAGATTCAGGTGTCCCACTCAATATAACACCCTCCACCCCAACAATGTGCCCTTTATTCCCCCTCCCCCTCCCTCCTTCCCTCTCTCCATTCCCTCTGGGACTTGCTATCCTGGTATCTGTATCTTTGTGTTATGTATATATAATTTGTTTAACCCCTTCACTTTCTCTAATCCTGTCGCCTCATTCCATTTCCCCCTAACAGCTGTCCCTCTGCTCCCTGTGACTCTGCCTCTGCCTCTATTCTATTCTTCAGTTCACTGTGTTCATTAGATTCCACATACAGCTAGTGCTCGACTTACGACCACCACTGGTTCCGACAGACTGGTTGTAACATGATTTGGTCGTAAGTTGAGTAGGCTATATGTACAGTACTGTGAAATGATGTTATAAAAAATTTTAAGTCATATTTTATCATAATTTTTTTCTCTGATGACTGGAGATGTTGAACATTTTTTCATATGCCTATTGGCCATCTGTATGTCCTCATTGGAGAAGTGTCTATTCAGTTCTTTTGCCCATTTTTTAATTGGATTGTTTACCTTCTCAGTGTAGAGTTTTAGTAGTTCTTTATAAATTTTGGTTATTAACTCTTTACCAGAAGTATCAGCAAATGTGTTCTCCTATTGAGTGGGTTGTTTATTTATTTTGTTAATGGTGTCTTTTTCTGTGCAAAAGCTTTTTAGTTTGATATAGTCCCATTTGTTTATTTTGTCCTTTATTTTACTTGCTTGTGGAGATATATTGGCAAAACTATTGCTACGAGTGATATCAGAGAGTTTACTGCTATGTTTTCTTCCAAGTTTTTTATTGTTTTGCCATCTTGAGTTTGTTTATATGAATGGTGTAAATTTTTTTCCTTTTTTTAAAGATTTTATTTTTATTTTTTTATTTTAGAGAGGAGAGAGAGAAAGAGAGAGAGAGAGAGAGAGAGAAAGAGAGAAGGTGGGGAGAAGCAGGAAGCATTAACTACCATATGTGCCTGATCAGGTAAGCCCAGGGTTTCAAATCAGTGACCTCAGTGTTCCAGGTCGACTTTTTATCCACTGCGCCACCACAGGTCAGGCTTTTAATGGTGTAAAATTGTAGTCTAGTTTCATTTTTTGAATGTACCTGTCCAATTCTCCCAACATCATTTATTAGACTGTCTTTACTCCACTGAACACTCTTGCCTTCTTTGTAAAAATATCAATTGACCATAAAGGTATGGGTTTATTTCTAGGTTCTCTATTCTGTTCCATTGACCTGTGTGCCTGTTCTTCTGCCAGTACCAAGCTGTTTTGATTACAATGACCTTGTAATATAACTTGATATCAGAAAGTGTGATAGTTCCCACTTTATTCTTTATTTTCAAGATTCCTGAGGCTATTTTGGTTCTTTTTTTGTTCCATATACAGTGATACCTCAGTTTTTGTCAATAATCTGTCTGAAAACAATTGGAAAAATCCAAAACCGATGAAAACCGAGGCAATTATTTCCATATGAATCAATGTAAATCCAATTAATTCTTTCTAGACACTCCAATATGCATAAACAACACATTTTATAGAAAATAAATGTAATGTTTAATACTAAAAACAATAAGAAACTAATATAAAATGAAGGTAAAGACTAATGTAAAGAATAAGTGAACATTTAACATGGTATTTACCTTTCTGAAGACTCTTCTTGGCGTATGGAAGACGGCGAGGAGGGGAGAGAGAGGTGCAGATATCATTGTTTGGAAGGGGAATCCCCTCCATAAGGACTTTAGGTATCAAAGCACTATCTGGGGCCACTTCCCTTCTTGGTCTTTTAGCAATAAGACCAGCTTCAGAGTCAGTGGACCAATGTCACACAAGAAAGCTGCCCAAAGAAGTATGTTTCTGCTGCCTCTTTAAAATTTTCCTAAAAGGGGGCAAGGCATTAAGTATCATTAAACAAGTTGCAGACACAGCTTTGTCTGGGTGATTTTTCTCCACATGGAGATGTCCTTAATCTCTGAAGAGGGCACATTCTCCCCTGTCTCTTCCTCCTCATCTGAAGCAATTTCTTCATCTGCTATCTGTTGCAGTTCTAGGTGAAGGTCTTGCAGCTCTTCAGTGGTGAGTTCTTCACTGTGGCCATCCATCAACTCTTCCACATCCTCACCACTCACCTCCAGACCCATGGACTTCCCCAAATCAACAACTGACTGCACCACATCTGTAGGATCATCAGGGGAAGGTTCAAACCCTTCAAAATCTCTCATGCACACATCCTGACCATATTTTTTCCAGGCAGAGCTCATCATCCTGGATGTCACTCCCTGCCAAGCCTTATCTATGAGGCTAATGCAGTTGAGAATGTTGATATGCTTTTTCTAGAACTCTCTTAAGGACAATTCTATATCTGATGTCACCTCAAAGCACCTTTGAAACATTGCTTTTGTGTACAGTTTCTTGAAATTTGAAATGACATTCTGGTCCACGGGCTGGATGATGGTGTGGTATTAGAGGGCAAGAACTTCACTGTGATAAAACTGAACGCCTCCAACAATGTGTCTTCCAAACCTGGAGGATGTGCAGAAGCACAGTCCATTACCAGGAGGCACTAAAGGGCAACTGATTATCCTGGAAGTATTTCTTCACACTCAGGCCAAACACTTCATTCACCCACCAATGAAAATTGACCTCATGACCCATGTTTTCTTGTTTGCTCTCCACATCACACACAATTTACTTTTAATCACATTGTTTCTGCTGAACATTCTAGGTGTTTCTGAATGGTACACCAGTAAGGGATTCACTTTACAATCACCACTAGCATTACCACACAACAAAAGAGTTAGCCTATCTTTCATAGGCTATGTCCTGGCAGTGCCTTTTCCTCCTGTGTAATAAACGTCCCCTTTGGCATTTCCTTCCAAAAAAGGCCAGTTTCATCACAGTTGAAGACTTGTTGGGGGATGAGTCCTACAGTCTCTTTATAATCTTTTAATTTGGACACAAATATTTTGGCCCCAGACTTGTTCGAACTTGCACCTTTGCCGTGCCTAGTAACACTGTGTATGCCAGTGTGCCTCTTGAAATTTTCAAACCAGCCTTTGCTGGCCTTAAAATCACTAAGTACACTAGCACTCACCCCAGGCATTTTCTTAATGAGATCGGCATACAACAGTCTGGCCTTTTCACATATGATGGCCTCCGAAACAGAATCACCATCTAACTCTTTTTGATTGATCTAAATTAATAATAACTGTTCGACATCTTCAATTGTTTGTGATCTCTGTTTCATTAGCACATTCACGCCTTTTGCTACATTAACCTCCTTTACTGCTTCCTTTTTCACCACAATGGAACATATCATGGATGGTAACTTCCCATACATGTGGCCGATTTCAGCAATCTTGAAGCCACTCTCATATTTTTCAATGATTTTCTTCTTCAACTTGATCGTGATCCTGGCCTTCTTTGAAGGGCTGCTGGCTCTGGAAACTTTCTTTGGTCCCATGATGAAGCTTAAAAGGAAAAGGTTAACTTATTAGCAAAGGAAACACTTAACAAGGACAATGAGATTTGAGCACATGTGATTTTATCTTACGTGCGTTATGTACATTTTGAAACTGAGAAACGCAAAATAAACACATTACATGGAACTGTATACACATTAATTCCTTACATATAATTGTAGTATTAGCAGTTGCAATCAATAAAAAAAATAAAAAAAACACTGGAAAGCAATGGAATTGTTTGGCTAGATGTGCAAGGTGATGCTCACACAACAAGAAACAATGCCACCCTGAGCAGGAGAATGCTTGGGTCGCCCTTTGTTTTCACAAAATTAGCAGCGAGTTCATGTGGGCACGCCCTCAAAATCTGAGGCAACTGACGAGGAAAACCAAGAAAAATTTTTTGTGGAAAAAATCGATGAAAACCAAAACCAACGATAACTGAAATCAACAAAAACCAAAATATTACTGTATATTTTTGGAATATTTATTCTAGATCTGTAAAGTATGACATTGATATTTTTGTTGCAGTGACAATGAACTACCTGGAGACCAGATGCTCCAAGGGGCCAAGGGAAGGCAATGGCCCAGTCCGCAGACCGAAGAACCGAGCCCCCGTCCCCAGCCTTACTCAGATATTTATTAGCCAGTACAAATAAGTCAAGGACGCAGACAGGGGAAGTTTTCAGGGGGTGAATTAAAGTGCAAGGAACATGTTGACTACTTATTTCTGTTCTGAGAGCCTAAACAATTCTGTTATTGAATCTTATCCTGCTGTTTTGCTGTTTCCAGCATGAGATCAGAGAGACCCTGGACTCATTTGCTCAGAGCTTTTGCCCTAGGGTGCCTCTGCTTCTAATCGTCATCCTAACGCTGTGTGTTTTCAGAGCATATTTCTACATATTTTAATAGGAATTGCATTGAACCTATAGATTGCTTTTTGTTCAATTTACGCAAGCCATTGTGCTAGTGCTAACCATAGAAAGTGGAACTTGCCTCAGCTGGATCCAATGTCCGATGAGCCCTCCCATTGGTCAAGCTGCCAGCACAGGTTGTTAGGTCCTGAACCAATGTTTTCCACAGCTGGCCACTAAATGTGCCAGCCCTGGGCCTCCCTAGAGGGAACCCAGCACAGACCAATGGGAGACACTTCCTGTGACTGGGCCTCAGTAACCTCCTTGGAGTTACAAGCAATCCAGAATGTGTGGCTGTTTCTGCTGGGCCCAGGTGCTCATGAAAATACTAAGCCACACACTTAGACTGGCTTTTGCCCACACTGGACCTGGGTGGATGTCAGTAAAAGGCCAAGGTTCCTTTGTCTGCTGGCTGCTTATTGGGCTTGGCATCTGAAACAAAATCTCTGATGGAGTCTAGAGCCTGCAGTAATTCAGGGATTAAGAAGGGTGGTGGGTGTGGCACCTGCCCCTTGGCTCCAGTTTTCAGTCTGTCCAGACTTTTTCCACAGACCCCAGTAGGATGTAGTCCCCAGGAGTCCAGTGGGTATGGACTCTGAGACCCAGAGACGTGGTCTTCTCACAGTCCATATGGTTTCTATTGTCTCCCATGAGACAGAAGCACCAGTCATAGTCTCAAGAGAATGCAGGGGAAAGCTCCGGCCTCAACGCCGGACAACTGAGTCGCGGATGCCTGCCTGCTTCCTGGCTTCTTAGAAGGGCCCACTCTGCATAGGGGGGGTCAGAAGAGATTCCTGAGGGTGAGGCAGTTGCTTTTCTCCAGGCTGATGCAGCATGGAGGGGACTGCTCCACCCAAGAAAGATGCAGTATTAGAGAATGACTCAGCACAGGGGTTTTGGTGGCCTTCCCCTATGGTGTCTGTCCCTGGGCCACCAATTTCATACTCTCCTCATGCAACTCTAGTCCTTTCAGCTCTCCCTCTGCCAGAGCACTGGGTAAGTGGCTATAAATAAAATTTTCTGCATGAGCCCTTTCAGACAGAGCCTGCATCTCCCAGAGTTCTCGTGTCTTTCTCGCAGACAAAAGCCAGGCTCTTTTCACCACCAAATGCTGTGTGCTTGTCTCTTCTAGGCTCTGGGGCTCTAGGCTGGGGCTCCTGGCCTGAGGCCTGGGCCCCTATCCTCTCAGAGTGAACCTCCCTGCAGTAAGAGTCCTTCCAGACCCACTACCACTGCTCACTCCTGAGAGCGGGACAGCCTTTTTTGTGTCTCTGCCCTTTCTACCAGTCTCAATGCGGCTTCTTCTGTGATGCTTGGTTATAGACTCCTCTTCACTTTGTCCAAAGTTGGTGGGGTTTTTTGCATTTTTCCGAAGCTGGAAACCCACATGCCCACCAGGGGGCGATGCTCTGCTCCTCTGGGGCATCACTCTGTTGCATCCAGAGCCATCCTAGCGCCTGAGGCAGAGGCCACAGAGCCATCCTCAGTGCCCAGGCCATCTTTGCTCCAATGGAGCCTCGGCTGCGGGAGGGGAAGAGAGAGACAGAGAGGAAGGAGAGGGGGAGGGGTGGAGAAGCAGATGAGCGCCTCTCCTGTGTGCCCTGGCCAGGAATGGAACCCAGGACTCCTGCACGCCAGGCTGACGCTCTACCACTGAGCCAACCGGCCAGGGCCCAAAGTTGATTTTTCAAGATGATTGTTCTTAAATTTAGTTGTAATCCAATTTGGTTCTGGGAGGTGGCAGTTGGAACATCCGTTTACTCTGTCACCATCTTGGCATACCTCTACATACAATTTTTAAATGAATAAGCTTTGTGAAAGCTAGCCTTCACATTCCAAAGGTGTCTCTTTACTTTTTTGATGATATTCTCTGTAGCACACGTTTTAAAATTTTTGTGAAGTCCAATTTTCAATTTTTTTCTTTTATTATTTATGCTTTTGGTATCACATCTAAAATCATCACTTAAACCAAGGTTAGACAGATTTACCCTTATGGTTTCTTCTAGGTGTTTTGAACTTTAGCAATTGCATTTAGTTCTGTGATCAATTTTGAGTTAATTTTTTTCGAATCATGTGAGGTAATGGTCCTGAATCATTCTTTGACATGTGGCTATCTAGTTTCCCCAGTACCATTTGTTAAAAAGACTATTTGTTCCCCATTGAATTATCTTAGTAACCTTGTTGAAAATCATTTGACCGAATGGGAGAATTAATTTTTAGACTGTTTATTTGATTCTTATAGTTGTCCTTATGCTGGTACCACACTGTTTTGATTACTGTAGCTTTGTAGTGAATTTTCAAATGGGAATGTGTGAGTTCTTCAATTTTGTTCATCCTTTTCAAAATTATTTTGGCTATTCTTGCTCTCTTATTTTCATATGACTTATAGGATAAGCTTGTCAATTTCTGACTGAAAGCAGCCAGGATTTGGGTGTAGATCACATTAAATCCATAGGTCAGTTTGGGTTGTATTGCCATCTTAACACTATTAAGCCTTCCAGTTCAAAAACTTAGGATGTTTTTCCACTTCTTTAAGAATTATTTCTCTCAACTCTCAACTGTGTTTTGTAATTTCAGTGTACAAATCTTGAAAGTTCTTTTATTAAGTTTATTTTAACTATTATATTCTCTTTGATACTAGTAAAGATAGAATTGCTTTCTTAATTTGATTTTCAGATTGTTCATTGCTAGTGTGTAGAATTATAACTAACTTTTATATGGATCTTTTATCCTGTAACTTTACTAAAGTTATTAGTTCTAGTGTTCTTTTTTAGTGAATTTCTTTTAATTTTGTTCATATAAATCATGTCATCTGTAAATATATTGTTATATTTTCCTTTTCAATTGTGTTCATTTTTCTTTCTTTTCCTTTTCTAACTTCAGTGACTAGAACCTCCAGTGCAATGTTGAACAGGAGTGGGGAGAACAGACAGCTTTCTTTTGTCCCTGCCTTGGGGAGAAAAATTCAGTCTTTCATCACAAAGTATAAAGTGAACTGTGAGTTTTTCATATATATTCTTTATCAGGATGCATAAATTCCCTTCTATTTGTAATACTTTTTCTCCCTTTTTAAAAAATTATGAATGGTTGTTGAATGTTTTTAAATGCTTTGTCTGCATCTACTAAGATGATCATGTGGTTTTGTCCTTTACTATATTAATATGATTTATTATATTGATTGATTTTTTGGATGTTAATTAAGCCAACCTTGAATTCTGAGAAGAAATCCTAGTTGGTCAGTGTGTAGAATCAGCTTTATGTATTGTTGTATTTGGTTTGTTGGTATTTTGTTGAGAATTTTTTTGTATAAATTCATATGATATTAGTCTGTAGTTTTCTTCTAAAATCTTTGGTATTGTTATTAGGGTAATACTGATCTCATGGCGATACAAGGTAATATCAGAATAAGTTGGAAAGTATTTTTTCCATGTTTAATTTTTGGAAAAGTTAGCAAAAAAATGGTATTAGTTCTTTAAAAATTTTTTTTTAATTTTTATATATTTATTCATTTTAGAGGAGACAGAGAAAGAGAGAGAAAGAGAATGAGAGAGAAAGATAGAGGGGGGGAGGAGCAGGAAGCATCAACTCCCATATGTACCTTGATTGGGCAAGCCCGGGGTTTTGAACCGGTGACCTCAGCGTTCCAGGTCGAAGCTTGTTCCACTGCACCACCACAGGTCAGGCCAATATTAGTTCTTTAAATGTCGAATACAACTTACTAGTAAAGCTATTTGGGACTGGATATTTCTTATGGGAATTTTTTCGAGTTACAATTTTTTTTTTTTTTTTTTTCAGAGAGAGGGATAGACAGGGACAGACAGACAGGAATGGAGAGAGATGAGAAGCATCAATCATTAGTTTTTTGTTGCACGTTGCAACACCTTAGTTGTTCATTGATAGCTTTCTCATATGTGCCTTGACCGCGGGTCTTCAGCAGACCAAGTAACCCCTCGCTGGAGCCAGTGACCTTGGGTTCAAGCTGGTGGGCTTTTGCTCAAACCAGATGAGCCCGTGCTCAAGCTGGCAACCTTGGGGTCTCAAACCTGGGTCCTTCCGCATCCCAGTCCGATGCTCTATCCACTGCGCCACCACCTGGTCAGGCTACTAATTAAATCTCTTTATTTCTTATTGGTATATTCAGATTTTTTATTTTTTTCAGTTTTTATTTTTAGTGTCTTTCTAGGAATCTGACTAGTTCACCTAGGTTATTTAATTTGTTGGTATAAACTTGTTTCTCGGATTTCTTTTGTGTTTCTGATGGATTGGTCTTACCACTAAAAAATATCTTTCTTTGTCATTAGTAATAATTTTTTTCTTTAAGTCTGTGTGGTCTGATCTTAGTATAGCTATTCCAGTTCTTTTTTGGTTTCTTTTTGCATAATATATATATATATATCTTTTACTATCCTTTTGTTTTTTACCTATTTGTGCCTTTATATTTAAAGTGTGTTGCTTTATTTGCTGTGCAAAAGCATTTTAGTTTGATGTAGTTCCATTTGTTTATTTTTTTCTTTCTCTTGCCCAAGGAAATATATCAGCAAAAATATTGTTGTGAGAGATGTCTGAGATTTTACTGTCTATGTTGTTTTCTAAAATTTTTATGGTTTTTGTGACTTACATTTAAGTCTTTTTCCATTTTGAGTTTATTTTTTTTATGGGGACAGAGAGAGAGTCAGAGAGAGGGATAGATAGGGACAAACAGACAGGAACAGAGAGAGAAGAGAAGCATCAGTCATCAGTTTTTTGTTGCGACACCTTAGTTATTCATTGATTGCTTTCTCATGTATGCCTTGACCGCGGGCCTTCAGCAGACCAAGTAACCCCTTGCTCGAGCCAGCGATCTTGGGTCCAAGCTGGTGAGCATTGCTCAAACCAGATGAGCCCGTGCTCAAGCTGGTGACCTTGAGGTCTTGAACCTGGGTCCTTCCGCATCCCAGTCCAACGCTCTATCCACTGCACCATCGCCTGGTCAAGCTTGAGTTTATTTTTATGTATAGTGTGATTTGGTAGTCTAGCTTTATTTATTTTTGCACGTACTTGTCCAATATTCCCAATACCATTTATTGAAAAGACTCTTTACCATATGTTCTTGCCTCCTTTGTCAAATATTAATTGACCATAAAAATGTGGGCTTATTCTTAGGTTTTCTGTTATGTTTCATTAAACTGTCTATTCTTATGCCAGTACCAAGCTGTTTTGAATAAAATGGACTTGTAGAATAGTTTGATACCAGGTACTGTCATACCTCCAAGTTTGTTCTATTTCAAGAAGAAACCATCGACAAGATAAAGAGGAAACTCACTGAATGAGAGAATATATTTGCCAATGAAATATCTAATAAAGGGTTAATTTCCAAAATATATAAGGAATTTATATAACTCAACATCAGAAAGACAAACAACCCAATTAAAAAATGGACAAAGGACATGAATAGATACTTCTCCAAAAAGGACATACAGATAGCCAATAGACATATTTAAAAATGCTTAATGTCACTAAGTCATCAGAGAGATACAAATTAAAATACAGTGAGATATCATCTCATACCTGCCAGAATGACTTCCATCAACAAATCAACAAACAACAAGTGCTGACAAAGATATAGCAAAAAGGGAACCCTTGTACAATGTTGGTGGGAATGCAGAATGATGCAGCCACTATGGAAAACAGTATGGAGTTTCCTCAAAACATTAAAAATAAAACTGCCTTTTGACCCAGTGATCCAACTTCTGAGACTATATTCTAAGAATACTGAAACACGAATTTAAAAAATATACATACACCCCTATGTTCATTGCAGTATTATTTACAGTAGCTGAGATCTGGAAACAGTCTAAGTACCTTTCAATAGATGAGTGGATAAAAGAGTTGTGGTATATTTACACTATTCAGTCATTAAAATGGAATACTACACAGCTGTAAAAAAGAAGAAAAATCTTACTTTCTATGACAGCATGATTAGACTTGGAAATTTTTAAGCTAAGTTAAATAAACCAGTCAGAGAAAGACAAATACCATATGATTTCACTTATATATGGAATCTGATGAACAAATTAAACTGATGAACAATATAGAAACAGAAACTTGGATACATAGACCAGACTGAAAGATCTAAAAGGGGAGGGGATGGAAGGCTTGATGATAGAAAATAAAGGAATTAAACAAATAAATAAACAAACTATATATATATATATTTTATATTTTATAAATTATAAATTATAAAATATAAAATAAATTATAACATATGACTTATATTTTTATATATATATATAAAATATATATATATAAAACACAAAGACACAGACAACAGTGTGGTCATAGCCAGAGGGAAAGGGGGATGGAAGGGTAAATGAAAGTGGGCAAAGGATGGGGAATGGGTATAAAAGAGACTTTGCTTGTGGTGATGAGCATATGATGCGGTATACAGATGGTGTTTTACTGAGTTTCACACCTGGACACCTATACCTCAATAAATTCAATTTAAAAAAATAAAAAAATAAAATCACGTGCATTGCGTCTTTCTAGAAGCAACAAAATACCACTAGATAATTTTTAAAAAACCTGACAATTTCTGCCTTATGATTGTAATATTTAATCCATTTATATATAATATAATTACTGGTGAGATATTAGTGTTGTATTCTATTTTGGTATTTGTTTTTTATATATCTTTTGTCTTTTTTCCCTTTCTTCTTCCATATTGTGTTATTTTTGTGTTAAATATTTTCTAGTTTACTATTTAAATTCCTTTGTTATTTCTTTTACTATATATTTTGAGTCATTTACTTAGTTGTTGCCTGGGTGAGTAAAATTAACATCTCAATTTAAAAGCATTAGATGTTTATTATTATTCTAATGCATTTTTGGAACATATATCTCACGATATGCTCAAATACAAAAGGATTCTGTTCTTGTATAAGATTGAGAATTGTTTTATACTATTTCCCTTGTAAGATATCATAAAACACTTTAAATATTAATGACTATAGCAAATCATGTAACAAAGAAAGCTGTCAAATTCCTTGAAACCCTAAATTAAAAATATTAGCTATCATTTGTTGAGTAGCTACTATGTGCCAGGCACTATGTTGGGTGCTTCATATCTCCTTAAACGATTCAAAGTCAGGTTCATTACTAGTTCCTGTTTTACCACTGAAAGAATAACTCATGACCAGCCATGTTTAAGAAGAATCTTTATGTCCCTTCTCTATTCCACATCAGCTTAGCCATCTCATCTAAGCTTTTACATACAGTACTTACTCAACTCTTAATTGTAATTGCTTCAGCTATAATGTATATATATTCTTTGCTTTTTTGATTAGTTGATCATTAATAATTCCATTACAAATTTACTATTTTTTACAATTCCCTAACAGTTAACAATGTTTCTTTTTTTAGTTAAGAGATCTTTTGATCCTGAATTCTTATTTCTATGCCCAATACAAAGGTTGCTCTCAAAAGTAGATAAGAAATACCCTTTTGCTAATTTTCTGAAAGATGAAAATATGTCTATGGGTGAATCCATATTAAAGGAACTTGAGAAATAATGAGTTTTGAGATTTTTCTTGCTAGTTTGTTAAACATATTTTATCTTTCATCTAGTATAATATTATGAATATATTAGAATAAGAAACATCTATTGTATAAACAAACAAAAAATATTAGATATGATTCCTTCATCTGACTTTTTCTTTTTCTTAATTAAGTAAAGCTCTTTCATGTAACTTTAATGTAAGAATTGATGCAATATTATTTTCTCTCAAGATAAATTTATTAAGTTATTTAAATTACAAACCTTTAGATTAGGTCCTATATATTTAGAGCTTTACCTACCAAGTCTTGCACAGAGGTTCTCAACTTTCTTGGTGTCTCAGTAAATTTTTAATGGCACTCCAAAAGAAATACCTAACACTTCTGTTCATCACAGAGTTAAATCCAAATGACATAATACGTATCTTTGTTCTAACAACCTAGCGCCTTTGGAGATTGCAGAACTTCTCAAACTTTGAAATCAGATTGGACAAGCCATTATTATTTTATGTTCCACATTAATTTTTGCATGGTAATTTCATTTTTACAGCAACTGCTGAAAACTTAGCCTTTTATGATATCATCAAAAGGAATAGAGTGTTCTAATGCTGAAACTGTGAACTACCTCAAAGTAGTAGTTTCCAGTGTCTCACAGGTGCAGATAGTATTTGGAGTCTGATCCCCATTCTTAGGTTAACTTGGCCAAGTTATTTAAATTTATTGAACTTCCTTTTTCTCACCTACAAAGTACAGTCATCAAATCTACATTCAGAATATTAAAAGGGCTAATTAGAACAACGCCTTGCAAAATAAATACTTGGTACATGGTCAGTTTTATCAAAAAACATTTTGGCCCACTAAAATTACTGAGTAGTCGAAGATTTTATTTGCACCCAGACTTGATTGACAAAGTAGTATGAGAGTGATTATATTTGAAATAAAGTTTTAAATTAGTCAGAATATTTTAAAAGTTATCAGAAATAAAAATTTAAGTGGGGGAAACTATTAGGTTTAGATTTCAGTTTAAGTTTCAAGTTACTCTTAGGAAAAGTAACTTGACCTCCCTTTCCTCATCTTCAAAATAGTGAAAACAGTATCATGGTAAGTGTAGTATTAAGTGTAATTTCCACTTTTCTATAAAAGTAGAAGGTACTATATAAATGTGAGTTTTCTTTCTTGCTGTGTTCAGAAATTATTTTCTAATTGAGACAGAATTTTATGAGATTTGGTATTCCTTAGAAGGCCCCTTAGGGCAGTGGTCCCCAACCCCTGGCCCGTGGACCGGTACCGGTCCGCAGAGAAAGAATAAATAGCTTACATTATTTCTGTTTTATTTATATATAAGTCTGAACGATGTTTTATTTTTAACAGATTCCCTCTGTTACATCCATCTAAGACTCACTCTTGACGCTTGTTCATAAGTTCGACAATTATATTTAAAAACACCACAGTTTTTACGCCGGTCGCATAATTTTATTTTGTGCATTTATCCGTCCCACCCTAAAGGCCGGTCTGTGAAAATATTTTCTGACATTAAACCGGTCCGTGGCCCAAAAAAGGTTGGGGACCACTGCCTTAGGGGATATTTTCTCTATAATCCTAATCATTGATCCTATCAGATTTACAGAAGAAAGCACTGCATTTTATTCTCCAGCCAGACTGTGGAACAATGGAATGCTGCCTCAGAATTCCCGAATGGCAGGCTGCCTTTGTGGTCTTCTGTTCTTTTCTGGTTTAGAATCTAATGCAGGGACTCTGTCTAGATTGTTTGCCATGAGGCAATTATCAGTTGTTAATTACCTTTTGATATTGTCAAAGTTTTTATTATCATTCCCTCTTGGCTGTGACAAATACAAGGTGCCCAAAATGGAAAATAAAAGGACTTATTTTAAAAATAAATTTTTATTTTTAGGTTTGTTTTAATTCAATTGAATTTTCTCCTTGATATAGATTTATGTTTTTAGATGGCACATAGTTCTCTAGTTCCCCAAAATGGGTAGCTCTGGATCTTAGAAAACAGGTTTCTTAATTTTTTAATATAAATGTCCAAGTTACTCAAATCTCCCTTATATTACGTTTTTAAAGCTCACATTTCATCCTTGGACTTAAAAAGCGGCTCCTAAGCCTTCTTTGTATAATCTTAGCAATGGTTATAAAGGGAATGGCAATCTTGGTGAAATGGCATTGGTAGAATGTTATTTTAATCAGATCTGCCTCTCTCTCTGCTCAGAATGGGATCCTACAGCAGGAGACGAGGTGGGCATACCAAATTACAGGACTTGCTTATGGAGAAAAAATGGAAAGAAGGCAAGGAGTAATTGGCAAGTGTAGAAAGTATAATAGAAGTTTTAGAAATTCTGTTAAATTTGGACTATTTGATAAGTGTAAAACAGTAATTGTTTACTAATTTATTTTATGCATTTTTAAAATAAGTATATACATAACTTTTTTTGTGTGGAATTATGTTCATGTTCCATGTCCAGAGATAAAAAAAAAATGGACTAATGTTTATCTACATTCACATATCCCATGTTAGTGTGGGGCATTTATTCCTTTTCTGTGAGATTTCTAGTTCTATTTAGCAATTACTCCTAGAGAAATAGTGATTAAATTAAAAATCCATAGGGGAGGGGTGGGGGTGATGTAAAAGGCAAATACCAAAATTTTAATAGTAGTTGAGCTTAGTTGAGTTCTGTATGATTTTACATTATAATTTCCACTTTTCTGTAATAATACATTTTCTTTGAAAAGTAAATGAATATCTATAATTTTAAAAACGAATTTGCATTTGATTTAAATAAAGAAATCAAGGCCCTGGTCAGTTGGCTCAGCAGTAGAGCATTGCCTGGTATGTGGAAGTCCTAAGTTCAATTACTGGTCAGGGCACACAGGAGAAGCACCCACCTGCTTCTCCACCCTTCCCCTTCTCCTTCCTCTCTGTCTCTCTCTTCCCCTCCCACAGCCAAGTCTCCATTGGAGCAAAGTTGGCCCAGGCTCTGAGGATGGCTCCATGGCCTCTGTCTCGGGTGCTAGAATGGCTCCAGCTACAAAGAAGCAATGCCCCAGATGGGGCAGAGCATCACCCCCTGGTGGGCATGCCTGATGGGTCCTGGTCAGATGCATGTGGAGTCTGTCTGACTGCCTCCCTGCTTCTAACTTGGGGAAAAAAAATAAAGAAATCAAATTGATACATCAAGTACCTGGGGTGGTCTGTTCCTTTAAGCTATTTTTACTCAAACACAATGCTGATCACTTAAAATACAATGATACAGTATATAATATTTTTGAGTATAAAATAGAACCTTGACTAAAGTATAGAATAACAATTTTTGTCAATCTCCACTTTTCAATATGTAGCACAGAAGACAATAAGTTAAAAACAAAAGTGCTTAGAATGTGTTATATATATCTGAATGTTAATGATTTAATGTTTTCTCTCTCTTCAGTCGAGTGGTTGTATAGTACTCAAATATATTTAAGCAGAAGAAACAATAGAGAATAAAACTCTCTAACATTACCCCATACTCCGATTTTAAGTAGAAATTATATTTGTATTTTATGTTCTGTTTCTCAAAAATTACAATCACTAATATATATAATTGTTTTGATGTTATATAAGCTTTCAATAATCTCTGATGTTATTTGATGGAGCACACTCAGTTGATTAGAAATAAGTCTCCTCATTGTAAAATCAGAAAGAGTAATAATTGCTTATATTAAATGAAAATGTTAAAGTTCACAAAACTTGAGAATCTTTGTGCAGATACTATATGCATATAATTACAATGATTCCTCTTAGATGATTGTCCCTGGTTTGAAAAAGAGAGTTTTGTTTGACATGTGCTAATTAAGCTTTTTTTGCATGATACTCCCTTGACTCAGCAAAGCTTCAATCAAGGGTAGAGGACTTTAGCTTTTAAATATTAAAAAAATATTGAATCAAGTAAGTACCTAAAATATACTTTTATAATAAGAATAAAATACAGTTAAATAAATTCACATTCATTTTCTATTTGATTTCTAACTATATAAAGGATTTTTTAGTTATGGTCTGTCTCACAGAGAGTTTGATTTTCTAAATATATACTTTATTTCAAAAGGAATTTCTTGCTCAACTCAGTGCTTTCTGTAAAACATTGCAAAATAGTGTGCATTTGCAAGTTAAAACCATATAATGTAGCAGGCTAAAACTGAACAGAATGTGATTGCAGACCTGACTATGCTTTTTCTTGGTTTTGTCATCAGAACCATATCTTGCTTGAATGCACTCAGGATTTTTTGAACAGTCCATGAAAAGTGACAGGGATGTTAATTTCCACTTCAGCCCTGGCAACTTCACTCAAGTCCTTGGCATTCAGAATCAGGAGGTAAGCAGGCTTTTGTCCTGCTCCAGGGCTCACCACCACACTCAGAATCACACCTGTTAATCAGAAGTAAATAAGGCAACGTTGAATTTTTAAAAAATGCCCAGGGACATAGATTAAAAGTCACTGAAATGATATAGAAAGTATTACATTGACAAAAAACCAAAACAAAACATATGACTTGATATGTTGCTTTGACTCTTCCACCACTTCACTGGGTGACCACTCTGAAAGGGTCTTTTAAACTCTTCTTGTTGTGTATACTATAAACTCTAGGAAGGGGGTGACCATATCGCTCTTGCCCTCTGTTTGAAGCCTGGTAGCTTATTATAATACTTAGAACATTGAAGGTGTTCATTAATTGAATGAATTGATTTGTGTTCTTATTTGTAACATAAGATACACCATCTGCTCTACCTACTTCAAAAAGAGGCTTGGGATAAATGAAAAATGGGTACTGTAAGACTTTGACAATAGTAACGTATGTTATTCCTATAATTTCCAAGACCTATCTGGAAGCTTACTTCCTTCAAACAAAATGAGAACAAACTTTTTGCAGTTTTAGTTGGATGAGGTGTATGTGTAAAATCAGTTGTGAAATGGCTCTACAATTCCTTATTTTATTCATTTCGCTGTGGTTTTCCATATTTTAAGTCCAGCTAACCAATAGTTAACTAAGACTGATGCTTTGTAATTAAGTTGCTGTTTTACAGGCTATATCTCTGCATCGCTTTCTAGCCCCAGCCTACTAAAAGAAATAAACAAAACTAGAGTCACAAAGCCACAGTCATTCTCTTTGATCTGTTAAAATATTCAATTTCCTTCCTTAGAACTGTATTCTTTTTTCATAAATGCATCTGGGTCAAGAAAGGCAAAGCCCTGAATTCACACTGCTCTTTCTCCCTCCTTTCCCCTGTCATCTAGAGCAGTCATTGGTGGTCCATCGTGACACCAGGTGGTGCTTTAGCATTTTATTTGCACTAATAATGAAGGAGACCTGGCTACAAAATGAAACTCATTTTCAAATAAGCTTACATTCAGTAGTACTAAGCATCATTTCTGAACATTAGAGAACAATTACTGTGACTCCCCTCTTAGCGAACTAATAACATGAACTCCAGTAAAAAAAAGAATGTTTGGTTACATCTAATGCTTTCATTACCATCATCTTCCTCCAAGGCATCCGGGTGAGAAACAAAGATGGGTTCTGAAGGATATGAATCAGGCTCTTGCCATACCCAAGTTTCTTTAGTTTTGACGTTCAGTTTACAGAGCTGTTTGTTAAGAAAGAAAAATCAATCAGTTGGTCAATATGCTTCACTTAACGAGCATATGACTTCAAGTACTGTTCTAATAGCAATGAGAGGGATTAATTACCCTGTCTGGAACAAAGTGGTTCAAGCCGAGTCCATATGCGTAAGTATAAGGTTTCCCACCGTACTTTTGGTAATTGATTTGAGGAAACTCAAATGCTACAAAATAGAGCACATGCTTAGGAAAACCCAGTGAAATCTCTTTGAGTGGAACATTTTGTTCCCCCTCACATGAGGTTTTCTCTGTATCATCTCACCTTGGCGAGGCCCTGAAAAGAGAACCTCAGGTTCCAGCCAGATGGTCTCATCACTGCACAGAATTGCTGTAGCAGTTGTGTTGGGGAGTGTGACTAAATTCTTGCCTGTATCAGCCTAAGAAAGGATAACAGAAACCTCAGTGAGCAGGAAAGAAAAATCAAGTAGCTATAGATGCACAGTCTTGCCAAGTTTTGTCTCCTGAGTTTTTTGTTTTGTTTTACAGGGACAGAAAGAGAGAAAGTCAGAGAGAAGGGTAGATAGGGACAGACAGACAGAAACGGAGGGAGATGAGAAGCATCAATCATCAGTTTTTCTTTGCGACACCTTGTTGTTCATTGATTGCTTTCTCATATGTGCCTTGACTGCAGGCCTTCAGCAGATCGAGTAACCCCTCACTCAAGCCAGTGACCTTGAGTCCAAACTGGTGAGCTTTGCTCAAACCAGATGAACCTGCGCTCAAGCTGGTGACCTCGGGGTCTCAAACCTGGGTCCTCTGCATCCCAGTTCGACACTCTATACACTGCACCACCTGAGTGGTGTCAGGCTGTCTCCTGAGTTTTTTATTTCTTACATTAAAATGTAGGGAGGAGCAGTACAGAAAACTCTAGAAGGGGCAGGTCAGGAACATGGCTGTCAAAGCTGTATGGGTCTATGTCAGTGGGAAAGTCATATAACTTCTTAGGTCTTCCATTTTCAACTGTAAAAGGAGACTGTTCTCAAAGAAAAAGGCCTCTGGAAAAATAAGAAAGTATATTTCTGCAGAACAACAAAGGTTTCAACCCCCCAGGGATCCATTTATAATGTTCATCTCCTTTATAGATAGGGAATATTTTGATTTTGCTTGAAAAATATTTTACAGTCTTTTGTTAAAAAGAATAAAATAGAAAAACTACTGGACCAGATGTTTTCTGTGATCTCTTGTTACCACCTCCCACCAATACAAGTGATTTTTCAGATTACTTATGGAAGACATTGATACCATCAGCCCTTTCCGAGAACATACGCATTCAATGATACCTGTATCAAGCATTTGAGTACATGTATTGTGCTAGGCTCTATTCAAGACATTTGGGATATTTCAGAGAGTGAAGTCCCTGTCCTCATGAAGCTTACATTCCAGTTTCAGAACATACACAATAAATATAATTAATAGAAAAAGTGTATCATATATCATAAATAAGGGGAGAAAAAAATAGAGAAGAGTATGGAGGATCAGAAGTGTGATGGGTAGGTGAGTTGTAATTTTAATAGGTGGTCAGGGTGGGTCTCATTGAAAAGGTGACATTTGAGACAAAGTTTGTAAGAGATGAGGAAGTTAGCAGTGTTCTGGCTGTTCTGTTAGACTTGGGAGAAGAGGGGATACAGGAATGGACTCAGAGAAACCAGCATGTTGTACAGTAGTCAGGTCAAAAGAAAACAATGGTTAGAACTAGGCTGGTAACACTAGAATCAGTGAGAAGTGAAGGGGAGAATCTAGGGGTGATTTTGATATATAAGCCATGGCATGAAATTAATAGAGGAGTCAAGTATGACCCCAAGGCGTTTGGCCTAAACAATTAAATGTTGTCACAAAAAGATGAAGGCTATTGAAGGTGGGGTGAGTTGAAGGTGGGATGAGTTTTTTGGTGGGGAAAAGGAGAAATTTAGGTTTTTGTCTTATTAAGTTTGTGATGTCTGTTGGATATCCAAATGGAAACATGGAGTTGACAGTAACATATGTGAACCTTGTGTTGAAAGGAAAGTTGAAAACGTAAATGTGAGCTGTTTTAAACCATGAGTCTTTACAAAGGGAGTGAATATACAGATAAAAAATAGAGCAAAAGGCTGAGTTTTGGTGCTCTCCCACATTAAGAGGTCTACAAGAAGAGAAATAAGGAAGTAGCTGCTGGGGGCAAGAGGAGTCAAGAGAAAGACTTTGTAAGAGGATAGAACAATAGTATGATATGAGTGATCCAATGTAAAGGGGAGGAGAGTGGTAGTATAAGAAAGAGGGAGGACTGCTAGAGTGAAGTCCTGGAGTGGGTGAGGGAGGGTAGGAACAACTAGTTCTGGATAAGATGATGGATAATTCAGTGTGAGTACAGATGCTGGTGGGTGGGTAGATGTGGTAGCAGAAGTCTACGTTCTTTTCCAATTTCTTTCATTTGTTTCAGTAGAATAAGAAGCAGAGCCATCAGCTGAGTTTGAATGTGGAGGTGGGAGGTGTTAAAAGTTTGAAGAGAGGAGGGTGTGAAATATTTAACTAGGCAAATGGGAGAGTAAATGAGGTTGGGAAATGTAGAGGCAGGATTTGTGGTCATGTATTTTTAAAATGGACCAATTAACATGACTGTGTGTTTTCAACACTTAATTTGAGCTTCGGAGGTATAAGCATGGAGTGGGTAGAGAATATAATTTAATTAGGCTTGTGGTTTTGAAAAATGAGTTTGATAAAATAAGACAGAGGCACAGGAAATAAAGATCTATATACAAGGGGTTGAATTATTGATCATGGAAATTTAATTAAGTAAGGAGGGAAGGATAAGTCTTCAAGAGAGTGTGGGATTATAATAATTTAGGAGATTGAAGGTTCTTGGTGAAGAGGTGGTAGTAAGATGTTTCATGCATGAATTTAAGATTATTGATGGAGTACATAGAAGTCTTAGGCAATGCCAATGTCAAAGCCATGACTATAGGGAATGAATGGCTGAGACAGAATGGAAGATAGGATCAATGGAAGAGGTCAAGGAACTGAAACACCAGGTTGTTAGAAGAATCAACTCTGATGCATATCTGGAAGTCACAGAAAGTCAGGAGTGGACTGGGAAGTGTGACATTGAGCCAGAAGGGAGAGAGACTGGTGGTTAGTAGATGACAACAATAATAAGTGTATATATGTATACATGTACATACGCCTTGGCTACATAATGAATTAGAATGAAATTTAAAATTGGGGGATTTTAAGGATGAATGAAAGGAAAAATGGTCTGAAAACAGCAAAGTAGAACAAAGAGGAAACCTACCCCAATTCCAGACCTAGGGACACAGAGAGAGTCAGAGAGAGGGATAGACAGGAACAGACAGACAGGAACAGAGAGAGATGAGAAGCATCAATCATCAGTTTTTCATTGCGACACCTTAGTTGTTCATTGATTGCTTTCTCATTTGCGCCTTGACTGTGGGCCTTCAGCAGACCAAGTAAACCCTTGCTCGAGCCAGCGACCTTGGGTCCAAGCTGGTGAGCTTTTTGCTCAAGCCAGATGAGCCCGCACTCAAGCTGGCGACCTCGGGGTCTCGAACCTGGGTCCTCTGCATCCCAGTCTGACGCTCTATCCACTGCGCCACCACCTGGTCAGGCTATATTAGGTTTTTAATGTAAGAAATCTATAACATTATCTTTGCTTTCCTCAAAAAGCTAGCTCTTCCTTTGATTCTTATCCTACCTTAAAACAAAACAAAATAAAAAAGGAGATGCATTCATTTTTTGATCTAGCAATCTCATTTCTCAGAATCTATCCTGTTTATATATCTGTACACGTATGAAATCACACCCACAGATATTCCTAATGGCATTATCTGTCTAGCCAAAGACTGCAAACAACTTTGTTGCTAAACAGTGAGGGATGCTCACAACAATACAACTACAGTTGGAAAGGGCAAGATCTTCATGTATAGTGGTAAATAAAAAGTAAGAAACAGAGCAGTGGGTATAAAAATATAAAAAGTTGCTTTTTGTGGAAGAGAATGGGAATAATTCTGTGTGTGTGTTCTGTGTGTGTATACACACACACATTTGTTTTTTTTTATTTGCATAAGCAAACAGAGTAAAAGGAACATTAAAAGTTACTTATAGACATGAAGAGGAATGGAATGAAATGGGTGCAGACAGAGATTGGAATGCGACTTCTCAGTTTATAGCTTTTTATATCATTTTGATTGACCATTTTAATGCACCATTCAAAATTAATAAAGATATATTTTAAAGCTATCACCATTATCTTAATCGGTAAATTGGAAGCGTTAGTCATCTTAGACTCTTCCCTCTCATTTTGTCCTTCCCTCAATCTGTTTGTTGTCTCTCCTTCCCCTAATTTATTGTTTCCCTTGCTGCCAAACTTTTAAAAAGGTGGTCTACAGTGACTGCTCCCCCTTTCTCACCAATTGCTCTTCTTTAGTGCCATGAAAACTGATTTCTGCCTCTCTCATTCTATTCCCGTGGAGATCAGATCGCCAAATCTGGTGTTTTCTTCTGAGTCTTTATCCTTTTCACCTTGTCTATAGCAGTGGGTACCCAGGAAACCCTCACTTGCACTATCCTAGGTGGCATCACCCTCTCTTAGATGTAACTATGGCTCTTTGGTGATTTTCCTTCTTTCTTCTTCTGGCTTCTCCTTTTCTCCCACTTTCTGTACCTGGGTGTTTCCAAACTTCTGTGTTTGGCCATATTTTCTTTTGTGTCAGTGTTTTATAGCTATCAATTTTCTCATTTTTTAAATTAAAAAATTGTATGTTTAGAAAACTTTCTCTAAAGTTTTTTCCTGTTAGCAGTCTCACCTATCTCATATTTGATAATTTCAATATCAACAACTATCAGTTCTTTTCTTCCAATTTGAACTTGTCTCACAAGCACCTACATTTACATATAAAAGCCTTTATGAAGATGTTGCTGATGTTGATTTTATTGTTACTGCTGATGATAATAAATATTTAATTAACACTTAACATTCTGCCAAGACTATATTCACTAATTGACATATATTACCATATTTATTGATCACAACAACCCTATAGGGCTGATATAGATAAAGAAAATTAAATTTAAAAAGATTTAAAGTTCTGCCCCAAAGTGCACAGTAAGTAGTGGACATGGCCAAGCCAGGGTCTGTTTGACTTAAGCACTTTTTCTCATTATCTCACCTTCCTCATATTTCTACAATTTATATTCATCTCCCTACCTGCTCTGCCTGTTACATTCCCTATTTCCAAAGGTGTCACTGTTCTAGAAAGGTAGACTTAAAGGATCTCTATGGTCTTTTGCATGTCTAAGATTTAATTTATTCTGCAATTCAATCAAATGCCAGATTGTTTTCATTTTACCTTTAAGGGCTCTCATTTTTGCTTGTGTTTCTCTGTGCCTATCATTTCATTTTTCTTTCACCTGAGTAACTTTGTCTCCTAACCCAGGTCTCTAGTCTTCTGAACTTCCACTATTACTTACATACAACACAGCTTTATTTTAGGAAATCAAAATATTAAAGCTGCAAATGACCTTAGTTATTATTTCTAACAATTTAGTAAGGTTTCAGAATAGGCAACTGAACTTTAGAATGATCAAGTGACTTGCTCAGGGAAGGCAGTAGTAGAGACAGTCATGAAAGTTAGTACATTGATACCCAGTCTACCAGTTCTGAATGTGATTTTCTTCTGTTTAAAAACTTTCACTGTCTCCCTATCACCTGCCAAACAAACTGCTTGTCCTTAAAGGCTTTGAAGATTATCAACCTACTTTTGTAGCCTTTATGCCCCATTTATTCCACTACTTTTGCTAACCAGTTAGATCATAATTAGTTCCCTCAGCTTTTCCTACTTCTGTCTTTCCTCAACCTATTCCTCCTGTCCTCAGTTGGTCTGCTTCAATCTCATCTCTTCTGCCAAAATACTGCCAATGACTATGATGCATGAATCTCTCCAAACAACTAAATAACCAAAGCAATTACCCCTCCCTCACCATAACACAGACATGCGTTATGATTACTGAATCATTTTTGTTTCCCTACTAAACAATGTAATGAGTTCCAGGAGAATAAGAAGCATATCCTATTGATGTTCCAACTGAAGCAGTGGGCACAATACAGTGTTATAGTGGTAACTTAATAACTATTGGAAGAAAGAGAAGGTGGTGTCCAGGGTGACACTTTTCATCATCACTGAAGTTCACCGTTCTATAATTAGGTGGGTTTTCTTCAGGCAATGATGATTCTTAGAAAAATCCTTTTTCTTCACTTTGTAATGTGGAGAGAGTTATATGTGGAAGACGAGATAAGGGGAAGTAAGAGTGCCTATTAAAGTATTTAGACCGATCTCTCACCATGATTCTCTTCTGAGCTCCAGATTTGTATATACCAGCTGCCTAGTGAACATTTATGCTGGGATGGCCACTGGGTACCTTAAACTTAACATGTATAAAATAACTCTTACTCTTTTTCCTTTAAATCAGCTCCTTCTACTCCAGTGTTTCCAATTCAGCTAATTATACCACCGTTCACTCAACTGCTCAAGGCAGAAATCTGGAAGTTGTCTTCAGCCCCTTCCTCTTTCGCTAACCTCTCACATGCAATGAGTCACCAACTTCTGATGACTTTACTTCCAAAATATTTCTGAACATTGTACCTTCCTCTATCTCTCCATTACCATTTTCTTTCATTTAGACATTTACTCTCTTTTATTTGCCCTGTTGCATTAGTCTTATAATAGAGCTTTTAGCATGTAGACTTTCCACCTTCCAAATCTTCCTCCACAGTACTACTAGAGTGACCTTTCTAAAATATAGATTTGAATATGTCGTACCCCCCACACTGCAAATACTTCAGTGACTCCCTATTATTTATGTAATACCCAAAGGCTGTAACGCTCCATATAATATCACTCCAACCTACTTTCTAGTCTCTTTGCTTAATGCCCATCTCCCCTATGCTCTGAATGAACCTAGCAACTCCTTTACCTTTCTATATGAAGTTTTGTTTTTTTAACTCTTTCCTGCCTCTGTAGAAGCTCCTTCACCTAACTGTAATGTTCCTCACCAATATCCTACCTCTTTAGCATTCTTTGTAGAGCTTATAAACTTGCTCAAGAGGATTTGGGTTTTGTTCTAAATTAGGTTTATTTCCCACTACATCTGATCTAAATAAGCCTTGATACAATGTTTTATAAATTCCTTATAGTTGCCTCAACTACTTTTGTATATAGACCTCATATATACATAAATGAGAATGTATATTTATGTATTGGTTGTGGAAATTATATTTTTTCTTAACTTTGGCATTACTATTACACTGAAGATTCTCTATGTTATTCTAATAGTCCAAAAAGATAATCTCTGATGAAATAAAAGAAAATTTAGAGATAAAGAAATGACAGTTGAAGGCTACTAATGATTTTTATCTTCTCATAAAGTTTTCAGAAGATTTGTAGAAAACCAAAATAATGGGCTGATTTCCCTACAAGAACCCTTTTTGATGCTTCATCTCTCTAGAATTTCAAAGCATTGAAATTAGATTATGTATATTATCGACAAAGAATCCTGGGAATCAGCAGTCTGTACTATTTACTGAGCAAGTGTATTCTAAAAGGATTTTGTAAATGAAAGAGCTACAGACTTCAGTCATAAACCTGATTCTCACTCTGGCCCTGCTTGCAGCTGGCTTCGGCTAAGTCCTATCACTTTTCTGAGCTTCGGTTTGCTAATTTGTAAAATGGAGTTGAATTAGTTTATTTTTAAAGTTCTTTCCAGCTCTGAAATTGTAGGACTGTAGGTATGAACATAAAACAGGAGAACAAATTCCAGGAGAGAGGAAACATTTCAGTTATATCTGAAGTCTATGTAGAGGATGTTTACCTTATCAATATTTAAAGGAAGTACGTATCTCCTAACTTCAGGCTGGGGAGCCTTTCTGGCGTTTTTCTTCACCTCTTCCCAGTTCTCACGTAAATTGGCTAAATATAAGTAATTATAAACAAATTCAAATCTGCAAAGATAAGAAGTCAAACATGAACACACACAATTACAAATGATTTTTGAGAGATGATTCAGCATACTTAAAAGCACAAATGCCTGCTTGTTCTTTATTCCCCACCCCAGAAACTGCTACTGACCCAGATATATTAAAGCCATTTTCCTCCTGCCCATGCTGGGTCAAAAAAAAGAAACCTGCCTCATGGATATATTTAAATAACAGCAGCCTTGGATACATTCTGTTCTGCTCCTCAATTACCACTCTGTCTGTGTCTTTGGGTGCTACTGTCTTTAGTGATCTGGCAAATCTGAAGAAAGTGAACCTCTTTTTCCTAAACCCAGAGTGGATGGAGTTCAAGGCCCCCCCAGGGAATCTTGTCAAGCTTAAAGTAACAGAATCTTATGTTTTCAGGTCCAGTTCATAGACCTGATCTGTTTTTAGACATCCTGCTCAGTTTTTAATTATTAACCATGGCTTTGATGTTCTGTTTGTGGGTGTTTGCGATTACCTAACCTCTCTACAGCTCTTTCAGTGATATCTTGCAACTTAAACATACTTCCTGCATTTTAGAATATAATTCAGGTTAAATATTGAAAGCAGCATCTCTCAAAAAGGAACATAATTTCTAGTAGCAATGAAAGATGTAACAATTATCCACTGTCCTTTCTTACCCTTTCCAACAACAGAGATCCACAATCAGAAATTCATTGTCTTCATAGGTATTGATGTGATGAAATAGGTTAAAAGAAGAGGTCCTGTATTTGTTATTGAGATACTTTCTTCTTTTTTTGTCAGCAATATGGAGCCACACCTTGAAAATGAGAAAAATATTTTGATGCATTGAAAAAAAAAAGAGTGTGCATTATGAAACACACCTTTTTCAGGATCACAAACCTGACAAATGAATGTATCACTTACCCCCATAGTTTCATTGGACTCAAAACAATCCATGTAATTGGCTCCCCAAAGACTCCATGAGGAAAGGAACTTGAACAGGTTAATTTTGACTGGTGTCTCCACAAAAACAATGTAGTTGGGAGTCAAACCAAAACTGTTCAGAAACACAAATGGACTTGTGAATGAGACAGGCATATTCTCAAACCACAGAGAAATATATACTCATGAAATATACTTGCTTACACGAATCAACAGTGCCTACATGAAATTAATTATGTTTAAATTTAGGTTTCTGCAAGAGAAGTTGATCAGGATTAGTATCAAAGGTAGGCAAAGCATATCTTTAGAATTATTTTTTCCTGAAGATTCATAGCAGGCTTTCAAAGTTACCTATGGACATAAGATGGCTTGAATCGGTCACTGCATGGGAACTGCACAACGACCTCTGACTTGCTTATTGGATCTTCCTTGTCTGAAATAAAATGATTTTAAAAGCCTTTGGAACAGGCTCTTATTTTATTATTTTTTTTATACACAAACACTTAGAACAGCTTATGCAAGCAAAGAAGTACATTTTCAGATCTTCATTTTTCAGAGCTTATGTTCATTTTCTTAGTCATGTGAAGCTGCAATCCCAGGAAAATCCAAATAGCAGCAGATTTAGGAAGGTGCACTCCAATAGCATTGTGGCAGGCAGAGTCAGTGGAGTAACGTCTCACTGCTGGAGGTGGGTTCTAAGTCAAGCAAAACTTCAGTATGCTCACAATGCCTTTTACAATGCCTACAGAGGATAGTATATTTGGGTTTATGTCACTAGCCCCGCACAGTAATTCTTATGCACATTAAAGTTCATTTACTACTCAGTAGTCTTCAAAACCTTATTGTGTATTAAAATCAAACAAAGAACTTATTTTTCTTTTTAAATTGATTTTTAGAGGAGAAAGAGAGAGAAAGAGAGGGAGATAGTGAAAGAGGTGCGAGAAGCAGGAAGCATCAACTCGTATTAGTTGCTTCCTGTATGTGCCTTGACCTGGTAAGCTCAGGGTCTTGAACCAGCGACCTCAGTGTGCCAGGTCAACGCTTTATCCATTGCTCCACCACAGGTCAGGTAAAGAGCTTCTTAAAATACTAATTGAGGGCTCACTCCCAGGATTACTTATTCAGTTCCCCGATGATGCTGCTGGTAGGACTATACTTTGAGAAATATATTAAGTAATACTAAACAAAAATCCATATATATTTAGATAATTCTGTCATCAAGATGGTTATCAAATGTTTGGCAATGAATGGAAGATGAATGGAGACTTCTAAAGAGTACTCCATCCTGTTTTAATACTCTTTAGTTACAGTATTAATTTGAGGTAATAGATTTGTTTTCAGTTCTGTGAATGAAACATAAACAAAATAACAGTACGTCTCATATGTGTGTGTATGCTATTGTGCATATGCATATGTTTGAATAAAAATTTAATTTTGCCTGACCCATGAATAAGTGCTCAATAAATGCTTGCTACATTTGATTCTATTTCTTATATGACCAAGTTCACATATAAGACGTGTGGACACTACGTCTTTGAAACTTTGTGAAATAGAAATTGGCCACATGCTATTTTCAAACTGTTATTTCCTGCTATTGTGCCTTTGGCCATTAATAATGTAAGATTGAGGGCAATTGTCCTGAAATCTGAGGGTAATTTAACTGTGCGTATAGAATTATCTGATAACGTAGTCTGGCATCTTGTATTTCCTATAACTATCATATAATATAATTACTAGTTTTAGGAAGAGTCAAATTGGTAAACTGACCTGCTTGTAGTGGAGGGATCTTTACAATATTGTAAGCAATTGAAAAATTTTTTCCAAAGCAATTTCCAATGTTGTAAACAGTTCCATCATTTTCAATGTGAGGGTGAGCCGTGGCTCCATTGACTGAGACATAGTTGCAAAGATCAACCTGTGAAGGGGAGCAAATATCATCCATGTTAAGAGAAAGATTATGTTGCACCATTGGTCCCTAGTTTTGACCTTACCATTACTGCTTGCATCCTCACCTAAATGCCTTTTCTCTTTCTATCTCTCTGGGTCCTACCCTCTTGGAGAGCTCTCAGTGGAGAGCTCTCCTCTGACCGCCATACTGACCCCATGTGCCTCTGAAATCTTAGAATTCTTCTTGACTGTGCTCTTTCATTGATGTGTATCATACACTGTTCTAGTTAGATCATTTCCTTTTGCACATGCAGGTTGTCCTCCAACAACGGTAAATTTGAATCCTGGAACTTCTTATATTCTTCTTCATTGTATTAGCTAAATTGTATGAAATAGCTGATATTTAAATTTTTTCATTTTATAAAAATAGTAATTTTGTATGGCATAACCTAAATATCAAATCCAGGGTCTTGCACAGACTATGAAATTAAAATTTAAAGGAACCCCAAGATTCATCTATTATAGAAAGTTTTAATAGATTTCAGGGGAACCATGAACTTCCTGGTTTTTGAATTTAGTAAAAATTTGAATTTAGTACAAATAAATGTTTTTGAAGAGAGAATTTAGTGCTTTAATTCAATTTGGAATCTCATAAAAAATTCAAAACCAAAAATCTAACACAAAACTGTTGGTGTACAGAAGGAGAGCATGAGGTCCCAGAGAGGTCAAGTGACTTGTTCAAGGAGACAGATCCACATGTTGGCAAAGTCAGCACTAGAATTTCTACCAGGGACCTGTTTGGTAAAGATTTATTGAATAAATAATTGATGGAGTGTATATTTGTCTAACCAATTTTTTTTCGATTTGATTAGGAGAATACCTATTAAAGCATAGGGAATTTTTAGCATCTTTACTAATGATATCTGAGATATTCATTCATTCATTCATCATGTACTCTTTGAACTTATATTCCAAGTACTGTGCTAGGGTTTAGAAAAACAAGAATGGTCCATGCTTTTGAGAACTTCATTTTAGACTTCTGCTGTTCAATATTGTAGTCACACATAGCAATTTAAATACAAATTAATTATAAGTAGATAAAACTTCAAATTCAGTTCCCCAGTCATATTAGCTACATTTCAAATGCACAATTGCACTTGGAAAATGCAGACAGAGAACACTGCCATCATTATAGGAAGTTCTATTTGTAAGCAATGTGGTAGACCAATAAGCTGGTCTTGTAGTTCTGGGAGTGTAAAACGGTATCTGTAGAGAAAGGTCATCTAACCTAGACTGTGAGAGTAGGCAGGGCTTCTCAGAGATGATGACTCCAACTAATGCTTGAAAGATGAATAAAAGTTATTCAGGTGGAGAAGGTGACAGTGTGTTCCAGAGAGAGGGAGCCCTAATGTACAGGCCCAGAGTTGTGCAAGAGCATGTGTTGTTTGGGGACTATCTTGGTGACCATGAAGGGCATGCAAGGAGAAGTGGAAATAAGAATGGACCAGCCACAAAGGCTCTTGTTTGTACTTTATCTTGGAAGCTATGTGTGTCTTAGAGGGAGTAATGCACTCATACTTGCGTTTTGGAAATATTGCTTCTACTGATATAGGGAATTAGTATTTAAGAAATCAGTCAGGAAGCAAAGGTACCGATTAGGAGACTATTTCAGTAACAGTAAAGATAAAAATCTCTACTTTTAAAAATTATAATTTTACGTAAAGTCAGAATACAACACTGTTTTCACAATGGAGCCTGACCACTAATAAAGTTTATTCTGGAATCATATCATGAATTTATATTTCCAATTAAATTACCATGGCAGTTGTAATGCAAACTCACTATCAGAGTCCCTTTCAGTTCTTCTTTAAATGATCTGCACACATACTCATATGTGGTTACAAATATACATAATAAAAGAAGAAAGAAAGAAAAAAAGAAATGAAGAAAGACATATTGAGAGTATGTTAAGCCTTAGTAATCTGTTGAGAGTTGTAAATCAGCTGTGACATTAAGACCCAGCATTGAAACAATTTTTTCTTTCTATTCTTACTATGTTAAATTTCTGGTCTTGAATTCCATGTAACTGGTCTCCTGTTCCCTTAGATCTTTGCCCTCCCATATGTAGTAGTTTACATGTGGCAGGTTAAATATCCTAAAGCATAGCTCTGCTTATGTCATTTTACTGAGCAAAACACTTTTGGCAGCTTCCCATTGGCTAAAAAAAACATTTAAAATTTTTGTCCATTATTCAAACTTTTAATTTCATGTACCCTATGTCCTACTATTTCCCTTGACATTGCATGCTCTAGATCAGTGATTTTCAATCTTTTTAATCTCATGGAACACATAAAACTAATTACTAAAATTCTGTGGCACACCAACAAATATACTTTTTGCTGATCTGATAAAAAATTTAGATATAATTTTGATTCATTCACACCAGGCGACTCTTGTTGTGTTGGCTGTTTTTTTATTTAACAATCTAAAGCAGTGGTTCTCAACATTTCTAATGCCGTGACCCTGCAATACAGTTCCTCATGTTGCGGTGACCCCAAACCAAAAAATAATTTTGGTGACTACTTCATAACTGTAATATATGCATTATGTATTTTCCGATGGCTTTGGGCGACCCCTGTGTTTTGGTGACCCCTGTGTTTTGGTCGTTCGACCCCCGCCGGGGTCGCAACCCACAGGTTGAGAACCGCTGATCTAAAGGGAAAGAGGTCAGTGCTTCCTAACTAAACAGTCACGTACAACATGGTTTTCAGCACACTGGTTGAAAATTGCTGGTCTAGATCACTAGTTCTCAAATGGGAGTGGTATTGCAGCTTAGGGGGGGAATTAGAAATATTGGGGGAACATTTTAGGTTTACACATTGATTGAGGACATGACTGGTATTTAATGGATGGGACCAGGGCTGCCAAACCAGTGTAATATGTGGGACAGTGATCAATTATCTCTTGCCCAATGCTACTAGCTTCTCTACTGAGAAATACTGCCGATCTAGCCAAAGAAAGTATTCTTTAGTTTCCATGAACATATCTCCTATTTTCTTTTCTCTATATCTTAATGTCACTCCCTTTACCTGAAATACCCTTTCTTCAAAGTTATTGAAGTTGTTCCTCTCCTTTAACTTCTAACTCAAATAAAAGCCTTTTTAATCTTCCTTGATCTGTGCCACTTTGCATCCCCCAACTGCAACCAAAACTAATCTCTTCTCTGGGCTTTCATGGAGGGTTTCCTCTCTTCTAAAGGACTCTTCACATTATGTGTCCCATTAGAGTTAAGTTGTATATTTGTTTGATTTCTCCATTGAGTTGTTAAGCTTTCTGAAGACAGGAACAACACCTTCAAAGTTACATCTTAATGAATATTGGTTGAAAATGTTAATCTATTTTACTGAATTTGGATTGAGATTAAGTTCTCAGCAAAATTTGTTACTTTCTAATAATGCTAATATTTTTCTCTATGCTATCTCATTTAAAATATAGCTCTATTTCTAATAAGAAGTATCTATAAGGGACAAATTGGTGCAGCCTATTCATGCCTTGAATCATGAACAGCAGTGTTTTCAATGTTAATAGCTTTAAATTTTTTGGAACATCTGACATGTGCCAGGACCATGCTAGCCTATAAAATCCAAGGGCAGAGACTGTGTTGTCTTATACATTGATGTATCTCTAGCACCCAGCATAATTTCTGGTACATGGCAGAACTCAAAAAAGTATTCGTGTCGCTAATGAATGAATATGTTAGGCCCTTTTTAAGGGTTTCCTTCCATCCATATCATAAGTGTTTAAAATTTCATAGATGAAGAAACAAAGTTTGCCCTATGGCATATAGCTAGTAGTTGAGGACAAAGCTAAAATTTCAAAATCTGGCTCTCATGTTCTTTCAACCAAATTGCACAGCTGATTTAAAAGTTGGAATCCTAAATTCTTGAGCAATGTCATCTGCATATGTATCCTACCTGCTTAATTGTCTCCAAGGTCTCAGGATTAATCTTTGTAATGAAGTTGGTCTCTGTGCAGGCATAATAATCTTCCCCCACTGGGTAGATATTAACAAGGGCATTGTCAGTAATCTCTACTCCCCGAAAGTAAGAAAAAAACCTACAGAAGGAAACAGTTTTTTAGTCCAATAATGGTCAAACCATGAGAGAAAAAATGCTATTGTGAAATGTCTTTTAAAACATGCAGTTGGGTTTCAGTAACCTGGAAAATATATTCTTGCAGGGGTCTGGGAAAGCACAGGTGCCAAATTCTGTAATGACAATCCTTTTCTCAGTCATTGCCCGGACGTAAGCATCAGTGCGGATGAACCTGAAGGACATTAAGACATGGGAAAGAATGATAGACAAGAGCAATCAGTGCAGTTCATGTGGAGCTTAGAATGGCCTGGGTGTCCTTACTGAGTCAGAATCATAAATCAACAACATAAAGAATGAAGAGTATTGTCAAGTCACTTTCTCCTGGTGACTGATGGAGAAAGAAACAATGGGCTATGAGCTTAAATTTATGTCTTATAAATCTCACAATGACAGATAAGGAACTTCAGACTCAGAGAAGTTAAGTGATTGGCATTTGTGGCCAAGCTGGGTTACAACTCAAGTTGGCCAGAGATGGGAATTATGCATTTCCCATATTGCACCGTGCAGGTCCCATGGTAGCTGACATATGTCCTATGACTTTCTGTAGCCCATAACCCATCAGCCTACCTAGTGGGAAATATAGGACATGATATGCTAAATTCTATTCCTTTCCATCTCTCTCATATTCCTCTTGTGTTGTTCTTCAATTTTAAATATTATTTTGCTAATTTAAAGGTAAGTATTTTTTAATATAGTCTCTTGAACAGGCAGACCTCCTGAACCATACCCCAGACTAGATGGTATATGTTGCCTGGGATTTCTCATGTACAGAGCCAATTAAAGTCTAATCTTACCCTTCCTCTAGTCTAATCTATATAATAAGTGTTTAAAATTTCATAGATGAAGAAACAAAATCATAAAGAGGAAAAAAAATACCCAGTCTTCAGAAGGCATATGAAAGCCTTGTCTGACCTTCAAAACATACTTCTATTAGCTAAATTTTTTCTTGGTCTCATCAGCTTCTCTTTTATTACAGTCCAAGTTATCCTGACTACTTTAAGTCTCCATTTTCTCTTTCATTTGATATCTCTTTAGAGTGCCTAACGTCTGTGGTGATCAAGAAAGCCATTAATGGGGTCTGACCTGTGGTGGCACAGTGGATAAAGTGTCAACCTAGAATGCTGAGGTCGTGGGTTCAAAACCCTGGGCTTGCCTGGTTAAGGCATGTATGGGAGTTGATGCTTTCTTCTCCTTCTCCCCTTCTCTCTCTCTCTCTTTCTCTCCACTCTCTAAATAGAATAATAATAATAATAAGTCTCTAATGGGGCAGAATATTAAAGCATAAGACAAACTATTTATTGTGGTAGTTATAGGTGCTTTCTGAGTGATGGCTTAGGACTTCAAGCCTGTTAGCAGCAATCTCTTATTTTTATAAAACTTCTCATTCTTGTATCATTAGCACATATTTGGTCTTTACCTCCTTGGTGGCACCCCATCTCCTTCCTTGTGACCTTTTTAATTATAAAAATTGGGAAGAAGTCAAGAGAGCCAATGGTCTAATAATAACAATAACTATAATAATATTATTATTACTGAATACAGTTGCTTAGGTACTGTGCTCTTATCTACTCCTTTAATGAACCCTAAAGTAGATTCTATTACTTCCCATGTCAGAGACAACAAAAACAAGAACTAGATATTAACATCTTGCCATAGGTATCTGGTAGATATAGAATTTGAAGCCAGGTATGTTAGACCCCAAAGGCCTAGTTCTTAGTTTCTCCTTTATTGTATAACACAATTCCCAGATGTCCATGCCGATACAATGGCCCAAGTGGCTTCTGAGAGAAAGTGAGTTTATAAGTCCCCTCTTGGGTTCTGGAGGTTGAAAAGCCCATGGGAAGAGGAGCTGATCTAAGCCCCACCCTTAGTAGGGGGAGTGGAGTCTAGTGTTCTTTTACCTTCTATGGTATGTGACATGTCCTTCTTTAAAGTCGAACTTGTGCAGGAGGGCTTGCCCATCAAACAGGTGATAAAATGGCTCAGATCCAACTTCAAAGAGTCCTGGTCCACATCGAAGGAGACTGCCCGTGAGCCAGAGGGGGATCCTGCCTGTGATGAATAAGAGATACAGAACGTTGCTTCTCTTTCCTGCCCTTGACTGGGTTGTCCCTGGTGAGGCACAGGGACTACATTAGGAGCCTGAATGGCAGCCTTTTCTTTCAAAGCAGGCAGTGACTTTCCTTCATGGCTCTTATGCTGGGCAGCACTTAGGAAATGCCTGCTGATCATCTCTCTCTCTCTCTCTCTCTCTCTCTCTCTCTCTCTCTCTCCCTCCCTCTCTCTCTTTAAGTGAAAGGCAGGGAGATAGCAAGACAGATTCCTGCATGCACTCTGACCGGGATCCACCTGGCAACTCCCTTCTGGGGCCAACGCTCAAATCAACCAAGCTATCTTCAGTGCCTGAGGCTGATGCTTGGACCAACCAAGCCACGTGATAGGGGAAGAAAGAAAGAAGGGAGAGAGGGAGGGGAAACAATGTGACAATGTCTCATAGCAGGAATATGGGGTTGGAAGGAGACAGGGAAAAACATCTTGAGGAGAATGGGATTCTCTACTTAACAGATTTCCCCAGATACCAATAGATTTGCCTTTTTCTAACCTCTCACTTTTAAGAAGAATTTCAAATTTCTTGATATAATTAAGTAGGGGTAAGAAGGATGGATTAAGAGTAGAGGTCAAGACACTAAAAATGATGGTCTATAGAAAAAAGATCAGTTAAATGCAACAAGAAGAATATTGGCCTTTTAAAATCTAGAGCTATGTTCCCTTGAGGGTATGTGTTGCTGCCCAGGTGAAAGTCAACCTGTTGTAACAGAAACTGCACACACAGGGCTGGCTGTTAGGGGCCTGGATTCCGCCTGAAGATTCACCATGTGCCATCTCTAGGCCTCAGTGTCCTCATCTGCAAAATGAGGGGTACACAGGAAAGACCTTGCGGTGTTTCAGTTTCAGCCATGACGTTTGTGCCCTTTTATCCTTTGAAAAGTGCAGGATTTGGCAGTGTTTGCTTAATCTTACCAATTATTTTTTCTTTCTTTAAACAAATGGATTATTTTCTATGGCTCAATTTCAGCAATCCACTTCATACAGATCTATATTTCTGATAAAATATTTAAGAAGGCACGACTTAACTGAAAGGCACAACATTCATTTACTTGCTAGAATGTAAATTGTTAACATCAGAATTTAGTTAAGAACACTTAGCTTATCCCTTCTATTTTACAGAATAGGAAACTGGGAGAAAAAAGACTTGCCCAGGCTTTGGACATGGCTCTAACACCATGTCCAAGCAAGTGTGCTATGTGGGTTATATGATGTCTTTGCATAATGATAACAATAGTACTACTACCTACTGATCACTCTGTTTTGGATACTGGGTGAATCTTTCTATATACATTATCTTGTTTCATCTTTACAACATCCCCATGAGGCAAAATTTGGGTTTTGGTAGGTGAAGAAATTGAGCCTCAGAAAGTTTAAGTAACTTGTAGGATTCATAGGCACTAAAATTATAAAGCTGTCATTATCACCAGCATTGGCCCGAATCCCGAACCAAGATTCTTCCAGTATAGTGGACATAAAACCTACCACCCCATAATATAATATTTCTACATGCTTGTCACTAGGCCCTTATCTATCCAGACACAGACATACAGATATTTATAGGGCCTTTCTTATGTGCCAGGCACTGAGCTAGGCACTGGCAGTTTAAAGATGACAAAGGTGTAGTCCTAGTCCTCAAGAAATTCCTGTTAGGTAGCATTTCCAATGTTAGAGAAATAAAGAAAAGGTAAATGAGAGGAAATGGGTTCTGGGTATAGAAATCTTGAACCTCCAGATTCCCTTTAATAACCAATAGGGACCCACTACAGAGAGGGGCCAGTGAAAGAGAGGAAGAAGACAGATCTCGAAGAAAAAGAGGATGGCTTCAAGATCAGTGAAACCAACCTGTAACGTGAGCTGTGAGCGGCGAGGAGAGTTCCTCCACAGTTTCGAACAGTTTCTTGTAACCACCAGCAGGATGCTCGACTCTGAAATGCAGAACAATGAGGAAGAAGCCCCTGTTAATACTCAAAGAAGTCCGTGAAGGCAGAGGCAGAGGCAAAGTTCCAGGACAAAAGGTGTTCTCCGGCTCAAAGCCAATTCAGGCTGTTAGTCCAGCTTCCGCTCAGGGAGCACGTGGCACTTGGGGGACAGAAACATAATCAGGTTTGCAAGAAGGGCCCAGGTCAGTGTTCCTTCTTTAACGTTAGGGAAAATGACCTCCATTTTAATGTCCTAGTGGACTTAGTCCTGCTCTCTGCAGTTTTCCATTTTTCTTAAGATAAATCAACTAAACCTGCTGTTAACATCTCTTGGGTCCTTCCCACAGAATTGCTATCTCGTCCACATGCTCACCTTACCATGTCTTGTGTCTCTTACCTCACAGTCTTATCTCTCCCTCCTGGGAGTTTACAGAAGACAGGATTTTGGGTTAGATCTTGTCCTTCATTCTTCACCCATGTTATACCAACATCACTTAGGTCTTTGCCAATCTCCAAGACCTACAGTACTCTTTAAATATAGTTTAATATTTTTTCTTATTTCCTGCTTCCTCACTTTGGCTCTATTTTAGAGTAGGGCTTTTAACCAGACTTCCTAATTATGATAGTTATCTTTTACTAAGCACTTACTATGTGCCATATACCTTAAAAACAACTTTGTATGTTATTAGGTCATTTAAATCTCACAACAACACAGCAGGGTAAGTACTATTGTTATACTCATTTTATATATGGAGAAAACTTAGGCTTTAACATGTTAAGTAATTTGCCCCAAATCACATAGCTGGGAAGTGTTTGAATGAGCAGTGGAGCCCAGACCTGCCTTGTTGAATTCCTCAGCTCACAGCTGCTCCCAAGGGCCATTCTAAGTCACACAGATCCCACTATAATTTAGACTTGCATTTTAGATATTTACTTCAATATATAAATAGGAAGAAACTCCCTCATTAAGACCCAAGACCTTCCCTAAACAGACCAGTGGTCCTCTTTGGGAGCTCTTGAAATAGCTCATTTACCATCAACCCACTACAACACTGGAAAGAAATCTCCCAGAGACACTTACTGGATGGACATCTTCTCTCAGCGGAGGATTGAGAGTTGTGGTACCAACCACGGAGTGAGGAAGCAAGTCCTGAGCCAAGGCCCTTTATATGCCTTCTAAATCCTCCTACAAGGAGTGATGGCTTTGAGAACCCTTTCCCACCCCCTTGGCTGAGGAAAGGGGAACAGAAGTGGCTTTCAGCACTCAGATCCTCCTAATGCTTCAGCACTCTTTGGACTTGCCATTCCCATAACTTTATTTATTTTTTATTTTTTTGGCTCTTTTCCAGTGACCTCAATCCTTCCCGAAGAGAACGAAAAATGGATTAGAAAGAAAGGCGCTGTATGGGAGTGGCTAGCAAGGGGCCTGAGCTGACCCAGGTCCCCCCAGGAACCTGGCACTGTGCTCTGGTGCCCAGCCCCTCTACCACCTCTTTGCTCTCACCTTCTCCCTCATTCACTTGTTCCTTCACTTATTTTAAAAAGATATAAGTTACCCATTGTCAATGGACCAGAGAAGGGCACAGTCCCTCTTTTCACAGATCTTGTAGCTCTGCAGGGGTAATAGAAAACTAATCAACACTCCAATAAAATTTTGTAAGTTCTATGATTGGAGAAATGGGAAGGGTTATGGAAGCACACTGTAGTCTAACCCTCTCTTGTCACCTTACTGACCCCATTCAGTGCCCCAGTTCTAACCGGGTTGAAGACTACAGCTATGTTTTCTAGGTTTGCTGAGGATAAAACCCTTTTCACATCCTTGCTGTCACTAATGCGCACCTGCTCTCCACCTCACCTTTCTGTCCATTTGTCTGTGTTCTGCGCTCAGAAAGTATATGGCACTGTTTCACTTATATTTCCATACTCTTTACTAGACCTAAATTGTTTGCCAGCACAGACATGGTCTTGCCCAAAGTAGTCCCAGAAACAAACAAAAAAGATATATACTATATCAGCTGACAACTTTAACACTTTTTTTTTTTAGAAACTCATTAAACATTTTAAAATTAATAAGTGGTTCTGGCTCCTCACTCTGGGGTTCTTCAACAGAACTGTATAATTCATCTGAGCACTCCTCAAGATAGAAGATGGAACTTATCTTCCCAGCCTGTCTTGCAGTGAGGGTGCAAACCTGTGATCTAAGCCCCACCAACCTGAGGCAGGTGCTGTGGTCCTAGTGGTAGCAAACCCATGCCCAGCATCAGTGGCATCTCTGTTCACCCAAGGCAATTGTTTCTGCACTGTTTCCATTTTTACAGTGGAGCCTCCTGGAACATTATCACTGACCTGGTCCTTTCCAAACCCAATTCTTCAGTCATCTCAGAGATTCTGGTAGCTACCTAATGCTGCTTTGATTGACTAAAGGTGTTTCATTGTTTGCAACTAAAAGCTCTGTCTCTATAGAATGATGGTAATAGAGAAGACTGTAGTATTGCAGAAGAAGAACATCTTATATTGGTATATGAAGGCTCCCAAAGGATTTTTGAGGGAGTATCTTAACTGTGTTAGAAAGGATATGTAAAGGTTGGCCTGTTAATGGGCAGGGAGAAGAGTTTTCAGGCACAGCTTACAGAATTTACAAGTCTGGAAGTAAATGTGATTTGGAAAAATGGCAAGAGATGAAGCTACTTAGAGAAAATCATAGGCCAGATTTTGCAGTCTTGTAAACCAGGTAAAGAAATTGAGATGCATATGATGAGATCAAAGGGAACCCCTGAAATGTTTAATCCAGGAGAGCAATATGATCTGATTTGCATTTTATGAAGAGCACTTTGATTAAATTTTAGATAATATGTTGGAATGGGTGACTTGGGAAAGAAAAATTAGAGAGGGACCAAAAAACTGAAGGTAGCTGTTTTGAGGGGTCATGTCAGGGATGGACATAGAATGGCCAGATTCAAGAGATGTTTCAGAGAAGGACTGATCAAGCCTTGTGGTTGGTGAATGGATTGGGGAAGTAAAAGGCAAAAAAAGATGACCACTAGGTTTTTTGCTTGAAAGATAGTACAGTTCATTGAGGTAGCTCACACTGACTGAGCGTGTGTGTTTGTGTGTGTGTGTGTGTGTGTGTGTGTGTGTGTGTGTGAGAGAGAGAGAGAGAGAGAGAGGGAGGGAGAGAGAGAGAGGGAGGGAGAGAGAGAGAGAGAGATGTTTCAGTGATGTAGAGAGAATGAATTCTGACTGTATATTTATGAAACAAAGAAATCACTGAGGGCTGTAATGGCATAAAGACTTCAAAGGGAAGTGGAATGAGTTGGGATCTGAAGGACTGGAAGGAGCAGACACAGAAGCTGGAGAGAGAGCAGACTAGGTAGTTTCGGAGGCTCATGTTAGAGTGACTTTTTATTTTTTATCTCCTGTACCATTTCTGTTGAATTTTATTTTTGCAGAAGAGTTTCTTTAACTGGAGTAGAACTATGGGCCATGTTGTAATATGGGTACCCTGGCCAAGGAGAAATCAAAGCAGCTTTTCCTCACTTGCACCTCTCATTGCAAGGGGCCAAGGGAAAAGGCCTTGTGGCAGCCAGGTGCCAGGAAATCTACACTCGCAGTGTGATGGGGCATTGACAAACTGCATTTCATATTGAAAATTATTTCCTGGGAGGTGAAAAACGTTCCTACTGGAGCCCAACACTACACCTAATGCCTCTCTTGGGTTTCCCTGGGCTGCCTTTGGTATTCTGGAGCTATACCCACATTTACAAACAGGATCTAATTTTAGTGATTTTTATAGTTTTAGTAGCCTTTATTTTACTTTTTTTTAAATTGATTTTAATTTATTGTGTTTACATAGATTCTACTGTTGCCCTGAATGCATCCCCTCTCCCCCCTATTCCCCTCAACATCTCCCTTGCCCCCCTCCCCACAGTGCCTTCCACCCTCCCCTTCAGGTTTATCCCATCCTATCATCCCCTTTCCCTCTGGTCCCTTTGATCTCTCCTCTGTCTCAATTCCGTTCCTCAGTTCACATTGTTCATTGGATTCCTCAAATGAGTGAGGTCATATGATATTTTTTCTTTTTCTGCCTGGCTTATTTCACTTAACATAATAGTTTCCATGTCCATCCATGTTGTCACAAAAGGTGACATGGTATTCCATTGTATATATGTACCATTGCTTTCTAATCCACTCATCCACTGACAGACACTTGGGCTGTTTCCAGATCTTTGCTATTGTGAACAATGCTGCCATAAACATGGGGGTGCATTTCTTCTTTTCAAACAGTGCTATGGTGTTCTTGGGGTATATTCCAAAAAGCGGGATAGCTGGGTCAAAAGGCAGTTCCATTTTTAATTTTTTGAGGAATCTCCATACTGTTTTCCACAGAGGCTGCACCAGTCTGCATTTCCACCAGCAGTGCAGGAGGTTCCCTTTTCTCCACATCCTTGCCAACACTTATTCTGTGTTGTTTTGTTGATATGCCCCATTCTCACTGGTATGAGGTGATATCTCATTGTGGTTTTAATTTGCATTTCTCTAATCATTAGTGATGTTCAGCATTTTTTTCATATGCCTATTGGCCAACTGTATCTCCTCTTGGGAGAAGTGTCTATTCATTTCTTTTGCCCATTTTTTGATTGGATTGTTTATCTTCCTAGTGTTGAATTTTACAAGTTCTTTATAAATTTTAGTTATTAACCCCTTATCAGATGTATTGTCAAATATGTTCTCCCATTGTGTAGTTTGTCTTTTTATTCTGTTCTTATTGTCTTTAACTGTGCAAAAGCTTTTTAGTTTGATATAGTCCCATTTGTTTATCCTGTCTTTTATTTCACTTGTCCATGGAGATATATCAGCAAATATATTGCTGCAAGAAATGTCAGAGAGCTTACTGCCTATGTTTTCTTCTAAGATGCTTATGGTTTCATGGCTTACATTTAAGTCTTTTATCCATCTTGAGTTTATTTTTGTGAATGGTGTAAGTTGGTGGTCTTGTTTCATTTTTTTTTTTTTGAAGGTAGCTGCTCAATTTTCCCAACACCATTTGTTGAAGAGGCTGTCTTTACTCCATTGTATGCTCTTATCTCCTCTGTCAAATATCAGTTGTTCATAAAGGTATGGGTTTATTTCTGGGTTCTCTGTTCTGTTCCATTGATCTGCCTGTTCTTATGCCAGTACCAGGCTGTTTTGAGTACAATGGCCTAGTAGTATAACTTGATATCAAGAAGTGTGATACCTCCCACTTTATTCTTCCTTTTCAAGATTGCTGAGGCTATTCGTGGTCTCTTTTGGTTCCATATAAATTTTTGGAATATGTGTTCTATATCTTTGAAGTAAGTCATTGGTATTTTAATCGGTATTGCATTGAATTTATAAATTGCTTTGGGTAATATAAACATTTTAATGATGTTTATTCTTCCTAACCATGAGCATGGTATATGCTTCCATTTGTTTGTATCTTCCTTGATTTCTTTTATCAATGTTTTATAATTTTCCAAGTACAATTCTTTAATCTTCTTGATTAAATTTACTCCTAGGTACTTTATTTTTTTTTGGTTGCAGTAGTGAAAGATATTGTTTCCTTAACTTCTCTTTCTGACAGTTCATTGTTGGTGCATAAAAATGTCTCTGATTTCTGAGTATTAATTTTATATCCTGCCACCTTGCTGAATTCATTTATCAGGTCCAGTAGTTTTTTGACTGAGACTTTAGGGTTTTCTATATACAATATTATATCATCTGCAAATAATGATAGTTTTACTTCTTCTTTCCCAATTTGGATGCCTTTTATTTTGTCTTCTTGTCTAATAGCTATGACCAAGACTTCCAGGACTATGTTGAATAAGAATGGTGAAAAGGGGCACCCCTGATTTGTTCCTGATCTTAAGGGGATTGCTTTTAATTTTTACCCATTGAGTATGATGTTGGCTGTGGGTTTGTCATAGATGGCCTTTATCATGTTGAGGTATGTTCCCTGTACTCCAACTTTGCTGAGAGTTTTGATTATGAATGGATGATGGATTTTATCAAATGCTTTTTCTGCATCTATTGAAATTATAATGTGGTTATAATTTTGTTTATGTGATGAATCACATTGATTGATTTGCGAATATTGTACCAGCTTTGCCTTCCCAGAATAAATCCCACTTGATCATGGTGTATGATTTTTTTAATATATTGCTTGATCCGGTTGGCTAATCCAGTTGGTTGTTGAGAATTTTAGCATCTAGATTCATCGGGGATATTGGTCTATAATTTTCTTTTTTTCTGTTGTTTTTGCCTGGTTTTGGAATCAGAATTATGCTCGCCTCATAAAAAGAGCCTGGAAGTCTTCCTTCCCCTTGAATTTTTTGAAATAGCTTGAAAAGGATAGGAGTTCATTCTTTGAATATGTGATAGATTTTACTTGTGAAGCCATCAGGCCTTGGCTTTTGTTTGTTGGGAGTTTTTTGATAACTGTTTAGATCTCATTTGTTGTAATCGGTCTGTTTAGGTTTTCTGATTCTTCTAGACTGATTTTTAAAAGATTATATGTTTCAAGAAATTTGTCCATTTCATCTAGGTTGTCTAATTTTTTGGCATACAGTTCTTTATAGTATTTTCTTACAATCTTTTGTATTTCTTTTGTGTCAGTTATTTCTCCAGTCTCATTTCTAATTTTATTTATTTGAGGAGTCCTCTCTCTTTTTTTCTTGGTGAGTCTGGTTAAAGGTTCATCAATCTTGTTTACCTTTTCAAAGAACCAGTTCCTTGTTTCGTTGGTCCACAGTATTGTTTCTTTAGCCTCTATGTCATTTATTTCCACTCTGATCTTCATTATTTTCTTCCTTCTACTAGCTCTGGACTTTACTTGCTGTTCTTTTTCTAGTTCTTTTAGATGCAGGGTTAAGTTTTTATTTGAGTTTTTTCTAGCTTCTTGAGGTATGCCTGTAATACTATGAACTTCCCTCTTAGTACTGCTTTTGCTGTGTCCCATAAATTTTGAGTTGTTGTATGCTCATTATCATTTGTCTCTAGAAATTTTTTTTATTTCTTCTTTGATCTCATTGTTAACTCATTTGTTATTTAATAACATGCTGTTTAGTTTCCAAGTGTTTGAGTATTTTTGAGTTTTTCTGTTGTGGTTGATTTCTAGTTTCATTGTGATCAGAGAAAATGCTTGATATGATTTCAATATTCTTAAACTTGTTGAGAACGCTTTTGTGCCCTAACATGTGGTCTATCCTAGAGAATTTATCATGAGCACTTGAAAAGAATGTATATTCTGCCACTTTAAGGTGAAAGGTTCTGAAGATATCTACTAAATTGAGTTGATCTAGTGTGTGCTTTACGCCTGCTATTTTTTGTTAATTTTCTTTTTTGAGGATCTATCTAGTGGGGTATTGAAATCTCCTACTATAATAGTATTGCTATTGATTTCACCCTGTATATCCATCAAAGTGTGCTTTATATATTTAGGTGCTCCTATATTAGGTCATAATGGTTATATCTTCCTGTTGAATTACTCCCTTTATCATTATGTAGTGACCTTCTTTATCTCTTACTATAGCCTTTGTTTTAAAGTCCATTTTGTCTGATATAAGTATTGCTAGGCCAGTTTTTTTTTCATTTTCATTTGCATGAAATATTTTTTCCATCCTTTTACCTTCAGTCTATGAGCATCTTTTGTTTTAAGGTGTGTCTCTTGTAGACAGCATATGTAAGGGTCCTGTTTTCTTATCCACGCAGCTACTCTATGTCTTTTTTTTTTTTTTTGTATTTTTCTGAAGCTGGAAATGGGGAGAGACAGACAGACTCCCGCATGTGCCCGACCGGGATCCACCCGGCACGCCCACCAGGGGCAACGCTCTGCCCACCAGGGGGCGATGCTCTGCCCCTCCGGGGCATCGCTCTGCCAAGACCAGAGCCACTCCAGTGCCTGGGGCAGAGGCCAAGGAGCCATCCCCAGCGCCCAGGCCATCTTTGCTCCAATGGAGCCTTGGCTGCGAGAGGGGAAGAGAGAGACAGAGAGGAAGGAGGGGGGGTGGAGAAGCAAATGGGTGCCTCTCCTATGTGCCCTGGCCAGGAATCAAACCCGGGTTCCATGCATGCCAGGCCGACACTCTACCGCTGAGCCAACCGGCCAGGGCCTTACCCTATGTCTTTTGATCGGATCATTTACTTTATTTACATTTAAGGTTATTATTGATATGTAGTTGTTTATTGCCATTTTATTCTTTAAAGCTATATTCCTCTTTTGCTATATTCTTTTCCCCCTTTGATCTGTTTACAACAGGTCCCTTAACATTTCTTGTAGCATTGGTTTGGTTGTAATGAATTTCTTAAGTTTTTGTTGTTGTTTTTTTGTCTGGAAAACTTTTTATTTCTCCTTCAATTTTAAACGATAGCCTTGCTGGAAAAAGTAGTCTTGGTTGTAGGCTCTTGTTTGCATTACTTTGAATATTTCTTGCCATTTCCTTCTGGCCTCAAGTGTTTCTGTTGAGAAATCAGATGTCATCCTTATGGAGCTCTTTTGTTGGTAATAGCCTTTTTTTCTCTAGCAGCTTTTAATATTTTCTCTTTATCACTTAGCTTTGATATTTTAATTATGATGTGTCTTGGTGTAGATTTCTTTGGGTTTCTCTTTAATGGAATCTTCTGTACTTCTTGAACTTGTGTGAATTTTTTCTGAATCAATTTAAGGAAGTTTTCAGCTATGATATGTTTGAACAAAGTCTCTATTCCTTGTTCTTTCTTTTTTTCTTCAGGAACCCCTATGATGCAGATGTTATTCCTCTTCATGTTTTCACAGAGCTCTCTTAGAGTTTCCTCAGTCTTTTTGAGTCTCTTTTCTTTTTGCTGCTCTGTTTCTGTGCCTTCATTTATCTTGTCCTCTAACTCGCTGATTCAATCCTCAGCTTCATCCATCCTGCTTTTAATTCCTTCCATTGTGGTCTTCATTTCTGATATTGTATTTGTCATTTCTGACCGATTCTTTTTTATTATTTCAATGTTGTTTTTTATACTTGCTATCTCTTTATTTAGTTGTTTGTTATGATCATCTATTGTTGTTCTATGATCTTTGAGCATCCTAACAATCATTACTTTAAACTCTGCATCCAGTAATTTGGTTATATCTGACTCATTCAAGTCCTTTTCTGGGGATTTCTTTTTATTCAATTGGGTTGCATTTCTCTGCCTTCTCATTTTATTTGTGTATAAGAGGGGTGTGGCCACTGTAGTCCAATGGATATGGCCTCTGTGTTCCCTAGGTGTGGTCTGTCTGCAGGCCCAACATTCCCTCTGCCACTGCCTCTGGTGTTTGGTGTGGGCGTTGCCGGCACTGGCTCGCTGTGGCTGTTGCTGCAGTTTCCTTCTCTCCTCCACAGAAGGGGCTATGTTCACATGCCCAGGTCTACAAGCCTCGGCCTTCACCCCACCACCACAGGTGGGGCTGCACGCCACATCTGGGGCCGCAAGCCTTGGTATTGCAGGCAGGGGTGAGCACTTTTGCTCAGTCGTGGGTTTCTGTCTATTTCCAGGCTTTTGCCTGCCCCCATGGGTGTAGCTGCGCTCCTTTGTCAGCCACAAGCCCAGGGTTCTACGGGCCAGGTGGGGCTGTGCGCCTGCGCTCAGCTGCTGTTCTCCATCTGTTCCCAGGCTTTTGCCCTGCCCCTGTGGGCGGAGTTGCACTTGAGTGTAGGGGACAAGCCCCGGCTCTACAGGCTGGGTAGGGCTGCATGCCCACACTCAGCCATGAGTCTCTGCAGATCCCAGGCTTTTGCCTTTCCCCTTTCCCCTGCAGGTGGCATTGCAGGCAGGCTGCAGTTGGCCGGACCACTTTTGTGCACCCCTTCTGCCCTCGCCAGGTGAGACTGAGCTCACACTGTGCCTCAGTCATGGCTGGCCCAGCTCCCACCCCCACTGACAGGACCGCGCTTCTGCGTCCCTCCGTGCCCACCCTTCATCAAGCCCTCAGTAGTGTGGTTGGGGCATACACCATAGACCCTAGCACTCAATACTGTATTCCTTAAGGCTCCCTCCTTCTAATGGACTGTGCTCTAGGTGCTGCAGAAGAGCTTGTTTGGCTGTTGTCCTGCTTCCCTTTGCTGGTTCCAGGGGAAATATTCAATTCAGATTTGGGGGGGTGACTCAGCCCGGGGGTTAGGGTGGCTGTCCCTCAAAGTGTTTCTCCCTATGCCTCCTAGATTACTCTTTCTTCCTGCCACTCTGGTCCTCTCATCTCTCCCCATCCCCCAGAGACCCGGGTTTGTGGTTGTGAAAGAGGTTTTTTGTGCTGTCCCTTTAAGAAGAATCCTGGGTCTGAGAAATCTGTCTCTTTCTCACAAACAGTATCCTGACTTGTTTCATAGCTAAATAGTGTCCATACACTTATTTTGGGCCCTGGGGCTGTAAGCTGGGGCTTTGTTCCTGGAGCCCAGGGCCCTCCCCTCTGCTAAACTCACTTCCCGCCACACAAGTCTCTCTGGGCTACCGTTTGCTCCTGGGAGCTGGGCAGACCTCTCCTCATTTCTGCTTTTCCTACCAGTCTCAGTGTGGCTTCTTCAGTGTTCCTTGGTTAAAGAGTCCTCTCAGTTTAGTCCAAAATTGGTTTTTTCCAGATGATGGTTCTTAAAATTAAGTTGTAATCCACTTTGGTTCTGGGAGGTGGAAGTTGGTACATCTGCCTACTCCATTACCATCTTGCCATCCTAGTAGCCTTTATTTTTCAACCTATTTCAATCCTAGAGGTCAACTGCTTGAGGGCTATTTGTTTTAAAAATACAATTCAAGACAATTCATCCCTGAAAGGTGTTTAGAGTTGTGAATGGTGAGTTGTCAGGTTAGCATACTTGATTCAAGTCAGATGGAAATTAATCACTGTGCATTAAACCTTACTGAACCCAGAGTTCTTCAGGTATAAAACAGAGAAATTAGGCAAAAGCATTCTTTTTTTTTTTTTAGTAGCCAACAGTTCTCTATAAAAATAAAAAGCAACAGTTACCTATGCCCATTCTCAATGAGTTTGATTTCATGTCTAATCTTGCAGCTACTACCTCTTACATAGGGGAAACCCATTTCTCCACTGTCCAGTTGGTATGAAATGAGAGCAAAGCTGGTCTATATTTTTTCCAAAGCAACATTTTACCCCCTAGATCCAAAGGCCCCAAATGTAGACTTCTGTCTCAGGTCTAATGTAACCTCCCATTGTTTCAGTGTGATGCACTGGACCTCCAATGTATCTTTACTTTCTTTTTTTTATCCTCTCTTCTTATGACCCCCTTAAAATCTTTTGGTAATTTTGTAAAAGCAGATCTTCATGTTTAGTTTCAGTGTTTACCAAAGAAACTTTCATTTTGATATAATTTGGTATGTTTACCAAAATAATATTCCATGAATTAAAATAGTAAAATATGTTTCTTCAAGCCAAGATTTTTAAATAGGAACTGATTTCACATTTCTTTGAAGATACTATTTTTGAGAGTATAACCCAAGCCACTTTTTCATCCTGATATTAGGCAGACCATGCAAGGCTTAGAGGTCACAGTGAGGAGTTTGGATTGTATTCTGAGAGCAATGAGAAGATATTAAAGGGTTTTAAGCTGAGGAATGACTGACGTAATCTGGTTTCTATTTTTGGGGGAAAATTACTCTCCTTGACATTTGAAAAATGGATTATAAAATGTCTAGAGTGGAAGCAGAGAAAGCAGTAGCTCAGGGGAGGTAATGAGGTTTTTTAAACTAGAATGGAGCAATGCAGATAGGAAAAAAGTAAATGGATTTAAGATCTGTTTTGTAGGTAGAAGTATAGGACTTGTGTGATATAATTAATATGTCTGGCATATAAGAAAATGGGGTAATAGTGTGTATAATTTATGTATTGCTAATATGGTAGCATAAAAATTAAACACCAGACTTCAGTGCTATAAAAGAAGAAGAGTCTGGGGTGGCTAGTGGATCTAATGGTTTTGGTTGGGCTTTACTTCATAGCTGGACTGTGCCTGGCTGTCGGCTGGTGTAGGACTCTGATAGGATGAGGTGTAATTTGTGTTTATTACACAGGTCTCCTGTCCAAGAGGGTAATCTGGGAACACTCTCCTGGCAATGGCAGAGATGAAAGAGTAAGTAGAAACACAGAAGCAGTTTGAGGCCCGGGCTTAAAACTGACACGTTGCTATTACCAAACAATTCATAAGGCCAGTCCATACTTCAAGGGGTGTGAAAATGGCCTCTGACTTTTTTAGTCTTTAGTGAAAACTACAGTGTCCCATAGCAAATGTCATAAATACATAAAGGATGAAGAATTGGGGGCATTTTTACAGTGTGGTGTATAGGAGAACCAAATAGGGTTTGTAAGGTTTTGCTTGAGCAACTGAAAGAATGTCATATTATTCTTTAAGATGAGAAGAGAAATGGCTTAGTAGAAATGGGTATATCAAGAGTTCCCCATTAAATCTGAGATGCTTTAAGATTTTTATCTGTTTCATGAGATGTACTTGTCCATTCTTCTTCCCTCCTATAGCACCTCTGATGCTCCTTACCCTGAAAGCATGTGCTCAGTGGAGGTCAGATTCAGACCAAAGCCATTTGGTTCCAGAGCCTGCATTCTTATAAATATTACTTCCATCCACATGTGGAAGTCTGGTAAATGTAATTTTCTTTACTACATACTCAAGGATGTTTTAGTGCTCCTTGTAGACGTATGTTCCTGGAAACTTTCCAGTTGACTTCCCTCTATTTTGTGCCTCAATTATTCCCCAACCACAGTGTCAGTCCAACCTCTTCAAGGCAAGTCAGACCATGTCCCTCCTATTCTTTGGACTTTTCAAGAGGTATGAATTACTTCATGGATAAAGTCCAGGTACTTTGGCACACCTATAAGATGCCTACTTCTCTGTATCATTACCTGCCGCTCTTCCTTTTCATTTGAACTCCAGCACCCCCAAGTCATTCACTGCTTCTTATTGATTTCATAACATTTCTTTCCTTAGAGTCCAGATCCTTCTCTTGAAACTTGCTTCCTTCTCTTGTTCATCTGGTAAATGCCCAGTTTTCTCACAACCCTGATAGAGCATTGCCTTTCTGTGATGCTTCAGAAAGGATGTTCTTCTTTGCACTGGTTTTTGGAAACTTACATAATGCCTGTTTTTGTCTGTATCACACTATGTTGTTTGATTGGTTAGCATGCCTGTCTTTACTTATTGCTTATTGTAGAGAGATAGAGTTAAATCACTCTAGCACAATTGCATTTGGCTAAATCATTCAATACTTGTCAAGATGGAAACTGGCAGTCTCTCCAGAAGCTCCCCCAAGGTGAAAACCAACAGGCTAGCAAAAGCTTTGCACTCACTTCTGCTGCAGTCCAATAAATTACATGTGAGATAACACATCCAGCCCCTCTCTCTCCCCTATCCTCCACCAGAACTTAGTTTGCCCTGGCATCATTAAAAAGTATCATGGGGAGGTAGATGGTGCAAGTGCTACAGTGGATAGAGGGTGGTCTGGGAGTGCTGAGGTTGGAGGTTGCCAGTTCAATCCTGAGGTCACCAGCTCCATCCTGACGGTGCTGGTTCCACCTTAAGATTGCCTGCTCAGTCCCCAGTCAGGGTACATATGAGAAACCATCAATGGGTGCACAACTAAGTGGAACAATAAGTTGATGCTTCCCTTTCTCTATCTCCCCCTACCTTTCTCTCTCTCTTTCTGTTTCTCTCTCTCTCTCTCTCTCTCTCTCTCTCTCTCTATATATATATATATATATATATATATATATATATCCCCTTGACCATGCATACTGTTTCTCTTTTCTCCTCCAGTGGAACATCAGTGTTATCTTGCTGGCCCTACCACTCATTCAGGGAAACCCCCTTGACTTACACATACCAGTGTGAGTAATAAACATTTAAATTATTTGTGGTCTCTGGCTTGAGTGTGATGTATTTTGACTCTGATACCTTAAAAAGCTAGAAACTGACAGCAGCCTTTCTGTAACACTTATGCAACATTATGTTCAGGTTTCAGTATGATAACTCAATAAAACTTGTTTGTTCAACCAAGTTAGTAGAGGCCACTAGAAAAACTGCATTAATTAACTGAGTACAAGAATAATCCTAGGACTGTACTTATAAATGGGTGCTTAAGGATTTGGGTTTATTTTTTTCTAAAGAATTTGAAAAATTTTACTTAAAATCTTAATTACATTCTTATTTTAATTAATCAGCTTTGAGTCAAAAACAAAACAAACCAAAAAACAAACAAACAAACAAAAGAGGATTCCGGGCTAGCCCTATAGGATTAATGATGTCTCAGCTATTGGGGGCCTCAGTGCACTTTTAAGTTCTCAGGTTCTGCCAGTTGGTGCAATTGCAAAGAGAAATAGGCAGCTGAAGTTTTTTAGAACAGGTTTTTGACCCCTTCTCTGGGCCAGAGAACTGCTTTATTAGACAAAAGAATCTCAAATGTGAATGAGGAATGACTTATCCTCTTAACTACAGGCACATGGACATCAGGAAAAATGTTATTCTAATAGCATAAGGAATCTTGCTTGTGCTGATCCAGTTTACAGAATTATTAGATTATTTGTGGGTCATTCTCAGATAATAGAACAGGTTTCGTAATAGGAGAAAGTTAATAATAATTGAATATCCACACTTACCTCTATTCTTCTACTTATCAGAGTGTATTATCTGTTTTGTTATTTTTAAAACTTTTATTTATTGATTTTAGAGAGAGAGGAAGGGGGGAGAGAGAAAGACAGGAATAACTCTCTGTTTCTGTGTGTGCCTTGACAGGAAATTGAACCAGCAAACTGCATAGGGATGATACTCTAACCAGCTATCTGGTCAGGGCTTATTTGTTTCTTGAAGGCAGTGCCCCTGTTTGTCATTATAACATAGAGTCCAGCACCTATTAAATAGTTATTAAGTATTTTAGGCTATTGTAAATAGTATTGCTTTTTAAAATTTGAATGTCTGCTTACTGGATACTAGTGTGTATAAATAAATTTCATATTTTTACATTGATCTTTTATCCTGAAATCTTTCTAACACATTTATTAGTTTTAGTAGCTTTTTTATAGATTCCGTCATATCTTCTACAGAGAAGATCATATTATCTATGAATAAAAAGATTGCTTCTGTCTTTACAATCTGAACACCTTTTCTTTTATTTTCTTGCTTACTGCACTAGCCAGATCCTCAATGCAATATTGAATAAAAGAAAGAACATTCTTGTTCCTGATCTCAGTAGAAAGTAATGAGTTTTTCACCATTAAGCATAATGTTAGGTGATATTTTTAAATAAATTTTATTATCAGATTAAAGAAAACATCTACTTTTTGAGGCTTTTTAATTGAGAATGGATACTAGATCATATCAAATGGTTTTCTGTATCCATTAGGATAGTCATATGGATATTGCTAAGAGTTTGTTCATATAGTGAATTATATTGACTGATTTAGAATATTAAACCAACTTTGTATTTATGGGATAACTAGAAACATATAATATTATCATTTCATCAAATTTTAGATTCCATTTGATAAAATTTTTAAGAATTTTTGCATCTATGTTCATGTAGGGTATTGGGCTATAGGATATTTTTTCTTGCACTACTTTTGTATGGTTTTGATATCAATGTAATAATGGCTTACAGTTGGAAATTGTTATCAACTCAACTTTTCTGTATAACTTTGTGTAGAATTAACTATATATTATGTCTTCCTTAAATGCTTGTTAGAGGTAATCAGTCAAGCCGTTAGGGACTGAAACTTTATTTTTTGAAAGGGCTTTAACTACAAATTCTATATTTTTAAAATAAATATACAACTCTAGGTTATCTATTTTATCTTTGAGATTTGTTAGTTTCTGTCTTATCTATTTTTTTTTTTTACAGAGACAGAGAGACAGTCAGAGAGAAGGATAGACAGGGACAGATAGACAAGAACGGAGAGATGAGAAGCATCAATCATTAGTTTTTCGTTGCGCATTGCGACACCTTAGTTGTTCATTGATTGCTTTCTCATATGTGCCTTGACTGTGGGCCCTCAGCAGACCGAGTAACCCCTTGCTCAAGCCAGCGACCTTGATCTAAGCTGGTGAGTTTTTGCTCAAGCCAGATGAGCCCGTGCTCAAGCTGGCAACCTCAGAGTCTCGAACCTGGGTCCTCTGCATCCCAGTATGACGCTCTATCCACTGCGCCACCGCCTGGTCAGGCTGTCTTATCTATTTTACTTAGTGAATATACTGGTATAAATGTGTTCGTAATAATTCCATATTATTTTTTAAATATCTGTAGAATCTGTAGTTATGTTGTCTCTCAATCTTGGTATGGGCAATTGTACCTTTTTTCTTTTTTTTACCAATAACTCTGGCCAGAAGTTTGTAAATTCTATTAATTTTCTCAAAGAACCATCTTTTTATTTTCAACCTACTTGTGTTTCTATTTCTAATTTTTGTAGGCAGCATATAGTTTGGTTATTATTTCTTTTAAATAAAATTTGAGAACATGTGCTTTTAAATTGAGATATGTAGACCACTTACATTTAATGTAAATAAATTTAAATTTATCAACTTATCATCTTTATTTGTTTTCTTTTAATTTCTTCTGGTGTTTTTTTTTGTTGTTGTTCCCCTTTCCTGTTTTCTGCCATCTTTGGATTAATCAAATTTTTGGTTGTTATTAATCCTATTTGATATATTTTTTCAAATCAGGCTTTGTAGTTCTTACCTCTAAAATTTTTATTTGGGTCTTTTTAATATTTCCCATATCTCTACTTAACTTTTTGAATGTTTAATGCACCTTTCTGCTAATAACATATGTGTTGGTTCTGGATTGGTGTCAATTGGTCTTAGTTATGGCTTATATTTTTCTTCTGCTTTGCATGCTTGGTAATTTTTGATTAGATACCAGAAATTTAAAATTTCATCTCATTGGGTGCAAGATTAATTGTATTCTTTTAAACATACATATTTTTAAATTTAATATTGAATTTATTGTGATGATATGAGTTGACAAAATTATGCAGGTTTCAGGTACACAATTCTATAATACATCTTCCATACACTGTATTGTGTGTTTTACTACCTGAAGTCAAGTCTCTGTCCATCACCATTTAATCCTCCTATACTCTCCTCCACCTCCCCCTACTCCTTTAAATATTCTTGAGCTTTGTTCTGGAACTCAGTGTTATCAGAAACAGTTTGATCATTTGGTGTTTTGCTTTTAAGATTTATTAGATCAAATTAAAGCAGTGCTCAGTGTATTATACAATAGTATTATATAATAGTAATAATGTATTAACAGTATTACTGTATTAACAGTTAACATAGTATTACTATTAGAGAACTGAGTCAAGATTCTTCTGTGTAGTCTATGGAATTCTTCATGAATCATGAGGTTTTCTACCATTTGAATGTTTTGGATGGTGGGAACAGGTACTAGTCTCAGCTCTGTGTGGGTGCCAGCACTGTTACCCCTAATCCCTGTCAGTGGTTCTCTTGGCCATGAGTAATTTGCTAACACAGAAGAACTGATAAGTATTTCAGCTGAATACTCAAGGGAACATGCTCCTCACATTCTCAGCTCTATGTCTTCAACTCAAGGAATTTTTCGGGCTCTATCTAGGTTCATTTCCTGGGCATCACAGCTTAGAAATTTCACATCATTAAGCTGGTGCAATCAGATGGCTTACCTTCTTTAGTGGTCCTTGTTCTTCCTTGGCTGATATCCCATATCTTGTTTTATTTTTTTATTATTTCAGGCAAGATGGTAAATTTGGTACTTAGTGGTTAATTTTGGTGGGAGCTGAATTTCACCAACTGACATTTGTTTTGAAATAAATCTCAAAGAACTTCCTGAGCTTCATATAAAACAGCCTGGAGAACTTGTGCTGTGCATCTTTGGAGTTGGAAAAATGAGATTACAGAATTTTATGATTGGAGGCATTAGGTGTGATATGTGGTTGGATAATGTGAGAGGCAGGAAACTTAAAAAAAAACTACTGTTAAGACTTATGCAAAATAAGTAGTGTCATATACTATATATATGGCAGTAAAAAAAAAAAGAAGGACAATATCTTCTTTTTTTTTTTTTTGCATTTTTCTGAGGCTGGAAACAGGGAGAGACAGTCAGACAGACTCCCGCATGCGCCCGACCGGGATCCACCTGGCACGCCCACCATGGGGGGACGCTCTGCCCACCAGGGGGCGATGCTCTGCCCATCCTGGGCGTCGCCATGTTGCGACCAGAGGTGACCAGAGCCACTCTAGCGCCTGAGGCAGAGGCCACAGAGCCATCCCCAGCGCCCGGGCCATCTTTGCTCCAATGGAGCCTTGGCTGCGGGAGGGGAAGAGAGAGACAGAGAGGAAGGCGCGGCGGAGGGCGCTTCTCCTGTGTGCCCTGGCCAGGAATCAAACCCGGGTCCTCCGCACGCTAGGCCGACACTCTACCGCTGAGCCAACCGGCCAGGGCCAATATCTTCTTCTTCATTGTAGTACTCTAACCTTCTGGGAACTACCAGTGTTATGTGGAAGAAACCTACTCAAGACACAATCTTATGTCAAGAGGAAGAGGGGGAGGCCTGCCAAGGGAAGCAAAGAAGACCTGAATTTTCTTTTTCTTCAGTTTTCATTGATCAGAAGCAGAACAAAGGTAGCAGGATTACAGGGAAGGGAGATCCAGGTGATAAAGGGAAAGAATAATTAATGGCCATTTTGCTGATATGGAGAAAGGGCTAATTTGGTCAGTACATTCTTTTTCTTTTGCTAATTAACAAGCACAAAGGAAGGGGCAATCTAGAACCTCTAGGCTAATGTTCAAAAGCCCGTTCACATGCATTCCTTTGTGTCTACACAAAGGTCACTCACTCACACAACTTCTTGGTGTTTACATCCAAGAGACATTCACTCATAGCTCTTAGCTAAAGTTTGAGGGTTCAAGGTTAAATGTGTTATTCCCTACACTTCATCAAACTTCATTCCAATAATATAACTGGCAACTTATTTGTCTCTTTCTCTAACAAGTCTGTGAGCTTCTTTTCATCAAAAGTAGAGTGTCTGTTATTTAGTCTTTTATCCCCACTGTCTAGCATTGTAGAGCACATAGAAGGTATTTGTGAGTGAATAAATAAATAGATGTGTGAATGAGTGATACATATTTTTTAATTTGTATTAGGGTTGACTGTCAAAGGAGTTATTTTTTATAAACTTTTTTTTTTTTGGTGACTTTTAGATCACTGCCTTAACACCTATCTACCAAAATGGCCAACATATTTACTCACAAGACTAACTGAAGGTGGTGCGTAATAATAGCAATAGGTTAAGTACTCACTATATGTTTTCTAAAGTGTAAGTACTAATCTTCTTATTGGAAACTTTAAGTATTTTGCCTTCAAATAAAAAAAAATAGGCAGTAGTACTTTCTAAATTCCAAGGACTCAGAAGTTAATTATGTGTCCACTTGAGCATTACTTAACAATATGGGAAAGATAGCTCTGTGATCTCCCAATGTAAGGGGAAAAAAAGTAGTAGTTAACTGTGGTCTGTGTCCATGGAAGCAGAATCCTTGTATATGTCTCTAGTATCTAGAAAAATACCTAGAAATGAATGAATAAATAGATGAATGAACAACTCATCCTTTTCACAGTTAATTCACAATTAGCAATGACTCTGAGAGAATAGCTGAAAAACATAAATCCATTTACCAAGATAATATCTACGTTTGATGAGAATACTATTTTTATGGTTTATGAAGAGAATTTCCATTTTCTAAAGGGTTTCTTCTAAAGCTGCCTATTCAATAAAGTAGATATTTCATAACCAAATAGACTAGCGCCACTGCACAAATGGGCAAGCGGATTGTTTTTAAGAATATCTGTAGAATATAATGCTTTAACTTAGGCCAAGCTATCCAAGCCATGATTCAATACCATGAATTCCAATCAAATTTATAAAATGAGATGTCAAAGAAAAACCTCTGTCATAGTTAAATTGCTTTTCAGAAGGTCCTTCTACGTAATCAGCAGAATAGGACAAGGGCACAAAGTGGAACAGAAGAAGAAAAGCCTCCCACAAAAGAAAATCTGGTATGGTCATGCATAAGTTATAGGGATTTAGTGATATTTTATAATTAAACATTTGGCTACACATTTGATAAGACATAAAATATAATTATGAAAAGGTGACATATCAGAAAAGAAACCATTAAAGATGCCTAAATCGGACTTGCACTATTACTTACTTCCAGATGGCTTATCTTGTATATGGGGAAGGGGGGAGCTGAGGAGGTAAAAAAGCAGATCATTAAATTCTAATAGCTTTCCTCAAAAGCTTCGTCAATTAGTTTGAAACTGCTGATAATGGCACAAAATGTGCATTAGAGTTGTGAGATTTCCCATGAAGCTGTTACAATGTCTTTCTTGGCATCAATCATAAATGCAGAAATTCACAGTCAGATTTGCTTGTGAATTTTTTCCCACTGTAAATTTCTCATAAATTTTCTTTAGCTAAGTGAAACATCTGTCCCAGTTGTGTGCAATAGAAACAACTATCCAGATAATTTTGGTCTTTTTTCTTTATAAATTTTTATTAATTTTAATAGGGTGACATCAATAAATTAGGGTACACATGTTCAAAGAAAACATCTCCAGGTTATCTTGTCATTCAATTATGTTGCATACCCATCACCCAAAGTCAATTTGTCCTCCGTCACCTTCTATCTGGTTTTCTTTGTGCCCCTCCCCCCCCTTCCCTTCTTCCTCCCTCTCCTCCTCCCCCCCATAACCACCACACTCATGTCCATGTCTCTTAGTCTTGTTTTTATGTCCCACCTACGTATGGAATAATGCAATTCCTGGTTTTTTCTGATTTACTTATTTCACTCTGTATAATGTTATCAAGATCCAACCATTTTGTTGTAAATGATCCGATGTCATCATTTCTTATGGCTGAGTAATATTCCATAGTGTATATGTACCACATCTTCTTTATCCAGTCTTCTACTGAAGGGCTTTTTGGTTGTTTCCATGTCTTGGCCACTGTGAACAATGCTGCAATGAACATGGGGCTACATGTGTCTTTACGTATCAATGTCTCTGAGTTTTGGGGGTATATACCCAGTAGAGGGATTGCTAGGTCATAAGGTAGTTCTATTTATAGTTTTTTGAGGAACCACCATACTTTCTTCCATAATGGTTGTACTTCTTTACATTCCCACCAACAGTGAATGAGGGTTCCTTTTTTTCCACAGCCTCTCCAATACTTGCTATTACCTGTCTTGTTGATAATAGCTAATCTAACAGGTGTGAGGTGGTATCTCATTGTGATTTTGATTTGCATTTCTCTAATAGCTAATGAAGATGAGCATCTTTTCATATATCTGCTGGCCATTTGTATTTCTTCCTGGGAGAAGTGTCTGTTCATGTCCTCTTCCCATATTTTTATTGGATTGTTTGTTTGTTGTTGAGTTTTATGAGTTCTTTGTATATTTTGGATATTAGGCCCTTATCTGAGCTGTTGTTTGAAAATATCATTTCCCATTTAGTTGGCTGTCTGTTTATTTTGTTATCAGTTTCTCTTGCTGAGCAAAAACTTTTTAGTCTGATGTAGTCCCATTCATTTATCTTTGCCTTCACTTCCCTTGCCTTTAGAGTTCCTCTCTTTCAAGGCTTTAAATATTGGGGTCCACTCTCTTCTAGCTTGTAGAGTTTCTACTGAGAAATCCAATGATAATCTAATAGACCTTCCTTTATATGTTGTATTCTTCTTTTCCCTAGCTGTCTTGAGAATTTTTTCTTTGTTGTTGTTTTGTGCCAATTTCATTATAATGTACCTTGGTGTAGGTGTTCTGGGGTTAAGAGAACTCGGTGATTTGTTTGCTTCTTGAATTTGAGGCTTTATTTCTTTCCACGGGCTTGGGAAGTTCTCATCTGTTATTTGTTTGAATATGTTCTCCATTCTATTTTTTCTCTCTTCTCCTTCTAATATGCCTATTATTCTTATGTTAGTCTTTTTGATGGAGTCAGACAATTTCTTTAGGGCTTTCTCATTTTTTTAAATTTTTGAGTCTCTTTCATCTTCTCTCTGTTATGCCTCAAGTTGCTTGTCTTCTATGTCACTAATCCTACCTTCTCTCTGGCCTGTTCTATTAGCTAAGCTTGTTACCTCATTTTTCAGTTCATGAGTTGAGTTTTTCATCTGTTTGATTTGTTTTTATAGTTTCAATTTCCTTGGTAATATATTCTTTGTGTTTGTTGAGTTGTTTTTTGAGCTTCCTAAATTGCCTTTCTTGCTTTTTTGTATATCTCTGAGTATTTTAAGGATTTCTATTTAAAATTCCCTGTCATTTAGCTCCAAGGTTTCCAATATATTAAATTTTTTCTTCATAGATTTTTCCTCATCTATCTGTGCTACATCTTTTGTATCCATGATATTCGATTTCCTTTTCCCTAATGGCATATGAGTGTGGTTTTGTTGATAGTACTAATGAGAATTAATAAAGAATAAAAAGTAAAAAAAGAAAAAAATGAAAAAAATCAAATTTATTATTTCTTTTTTTTTTTGCCTTTCCCCTCTTTCTTGAGAAAATATTGTAATAAACTGTGAATTATATTGTGCTAAATGGAACAAAAACTACCTATAACAGGGCCTGAGTTGGGGAGAAGTGATAAAGGGGCAAAAAAGGAGGTAGGGACCCACAAAATGCAAAAAGGAAAAAAATTGGGTCAAGAATAAAATGATTTGTTTGTAAGTGATGGTTGACTAAGAGATATAATGAAAGGGATAAGAGGGAAACAGGCAAAAGAAAAAAATACTATTTTATTAAGTGGAGCAAAAACTAGATAGAATGAAGAGCCAGGGTTGGGGGGAATGCTAATGAGTTAAAAAGCAAAGTAAAAAGCACCCAAAATGCCACAAAGAAAAAATTTGAGTCCCAAATAAAATAATTTATTCATGAGTGAGGATTGAATGAGAGGAAAAGTAAAGGAGAAAAGAAAAACTAATAGAGAGGGAGAAAAAAGAAAAAGGGAAAAAAGAAAAGAAGAAAAAAGAAAGAGAGAGTTAAGGGTTTTGGAGTGTAACCCTCATAGAGAGAAAGGAAGAAGAAAAGAAAGAAAATGGGAAATGTAACACTTATGGGTAATGTAGATCAAGAAGAGTAAAGAATAAGATGGGCAGAGAATAAAAGGACCAAGGTGGAAGAAAAAAAATAATAAAGACAAGAAGATGAAACAAACAAAAAGAAGGAAAAAATTATAAAGTCTGTGGATTTTTCTTGATTTTGAGAGGTTATCTTCTTCCTTTTTCTTTCCTCTCCCTCTTCCTGGTCTGTGGCTCTGTACCCCAGGCTCTGCCCCTGTGACATACTTAGGTAGAGATTTGCAGTTGATGAGTCTCTATGGTGATGTCATATATTAGGCTTCAATCTCGTTGGTAGTCAGGGCTTGTTAGCATTTGCTAACAAGAAAGTCCATTTTCCCAGAGCCTCTCTCCTAGTCTTTCCTTCCTGAATTAGCAGCCTGATGATCCAGCTATGAGGTTGCCACTACCTCTGCCTTCGTCTTCAGTGTGTGGGACTTCCATGTGCTCTGAGGATAGATTTTTCTGTCACTGGTTGAAGAACTTGTTGAAATTTTGGGGAGAGCTGTCAGGAGCACTTCTCATGGCACCATTTCTCTGATGTCACTCTGGTCTTAAAATTATTTTAATCTCTAATCTTCATACTTTAATTTTTTACTTTAAATAATTTTTTTGATTTTTCAATTATAGTTGACATGCAATATTATATTAGTTTCAGGTGTATAATCCAGTGATTACACATTATATAACTTAGTAAGTGACCACCTCAATAAATCTAGTACCCGTCTGATACCATACATACTTATTACAATATTATTGACTATATTCCCTATGCTTTACTATCCTTATACTTTACTATGTGATTTGGACTTCTTGATCCCTTCTTTTTTTTCACTCAACCCCTCAAGCCCCTCCCATCCGGAAACCATCAAATTGTTCTATGAGTCTATTTTTGTTCTGCTCATTCATTTATTTTCTAGATTCCACATATAAGTGAAATCATCTGGCATTTTTCTTTCCATGTCTGACTTCTTTTATTTAGCACAATATTCTCTATCTAGATCCATCCATGTTGTTGCAGATGGTAAGATTTTGTTCTTTTTCATGGCTGAGTCATATTCCATTGTATACATTTACCACTTCTTTATCCATTCATCTATTGATGAACACTCAGGTTGCTTCCATATCTTGGCTATTGTAAATAATGCTACATTGAACATGTAAATGTATGTCTTTTGAACATAGTATTTTGAGTTTTCTTAGATAAAAACCCAGAGGTGGAATTGCTGGGTCCCCCCCGTTTTTTTGTATTTTTCCAAAGTTAGAAGCTGGGAAGCAGTCAGACAGACTCTTGCATGCACCTCAACCGGGATCCACCTGCAAGCCCACTAGGGGGTAATGCTCTACCCATCTGGGGTGTTGCACCATTGCTCAGCAAATGAGCTTTTTATAGCACCTGAGGTGGAGGTCATGGAGTAATCCTCAGTGCCCCAGGCCAACTCACGCCAATTAAGCCATGGCTTCAAGAGGGGAAGAGAGAGAGAGAGCCAAAGGGGGAGAGGAGAAGCAGTAGATAAGCACTTCTCCTGTGTGTCCTGACTGGGAATCAAACCTGGGATATCCACATGCTTGGCTGATGCTCTACCACTGAGCCAAACAGCCAGGGCAGTTGTAGGACTTTCATTCAGCTAGATCTCAGGGGGTATTGATTGAGGGATGTTTTGTAGCTTAGTTGTAATTTTGATGTGGTTGTGGGAAGGTCTGAGTATTGCATTTGTGAGGTCGGTTGGCAATGGGGAAGGTCACGTGAGGAACCAGGTCTGGGAACTTTGACTAAAACCGCCCACACCTATGCTCACCAAAAAAAACTTCCCAGGAGCACTTTGAAAAAGAACAACTGTGTGTCAGCCAATGAAATTTCACCACATCATATTAACCCAACCACCCTACCGATGCTATAAATTACCCCCGGGCAGGGGAGGCTGTGTGACTTCTCTGGCCTGTCTCGTGGACCAGACAACTTTGTCCAGGATGTGCTCTGAATAAAGCTTTTGTTATTCCACACTTGGTAAATACTCCCATCTTTCTTCCTCAGCAGGGAAATACCTTACATTTGTTGCTGAAACCTGGGAGGAGCTTGAAGCCCACCGGAGCCTCTCCTCTCCCCTTCCCTCTCGAGGAAGAACCAGGATCTTCGACTTCACTTCCCACCCACTTCAGCACATGGTGCGGTAAGTCCCCTGACTTTGGCCTCTCCTTAGTTCTTTCCGCTGAGACTCTCTGTCCGTAATTGCAGCTGCATCAGGGACCTCTGATCTGTTCTCAATTCGTGTGTGCCCATGGAGATGTCCCGGACACACCCACTCTACCTAACCATCCAGTGGCCAGAGATGGAGTTGCGGGATGCCAATTCACATCTCTGATCACTCCAAGGCTGAGGGTGGCCATGGGGGCAAAGGAATCTAAACCTGACTCAAAAACACCCTGGGGTGCCTTATCCAGAATCTCTCAAACATTGATCCCTCCCTAAAGAAGAAGAAACATTGATCTTCCTCTCCAATGTGGCTTGGACACAATACCCACTGGATAACTAGACCAGGTGGCCTCCTGAAGGGACTTTCAATTTTAACACCTTACTAGTTTATGGAACTACTGCCACAAAACTGGGAAATGGTCAGAGATCCCTTACATTCAGAGCTTCTGACATTTGCACTCCCGTCCTAATCTCTGTGCTACCTGCTCTATGGTGCAGGTCCTTTTGGCCAGAGAAACCTCAACTAAACCCTCCGCTCCAGATCTTTCCTCCTTTGCCAACTCCCCTGAGGAACTCTCTTCCCCTCCTGCATGACTCCCTCCGTCCTATTGGGTTCCACCCCTCCCTTCGCCAGATCCTGTTTTTCATTCACCTGCAAATACCTGTCCCTTTTTCTCCTCCCCAGTCAGTGCTCACACCAGGACTCGTTCTGAGCCACAAGAAGGAGACAACCTTATATGCCCTCTCTGCAAGGTGGCTGGAAAGGAAGGAGTTATTAGGGTTCATCTTCCTTTCTCCCTCTCTGATTTGTCTACAATCAAAAGCCTTTAGGCTCCTACTCTTCTAATCCTACCACCTATACCAAGGAATTCTAATATGAACTCTGGCATATGACCTCACTTGGCATGATCTCTATGTTATTATGTCTTCTACCCTTACCCCTGATGAACGTCACCAGATCCAGAAGGCAGCATGAGTTCATGCAGATAAGGTCCAACTCTCAAACCCTCAAATGCCAACGGGTCCAGAGGCAGTCCCTGACACAAACCCCAACTAGGGGTCCAGATGGGACCAGACGGGACAAACAGGTAGGAGACGACAAGACCAACTGATTGAATGTCTTATAGCTGGCATGCAGAACACAGCACAAAAAGTAGTTAACTATGACAAATTAAGGGAAATTATTCAAGGACCTGAGGAAAATCTGGCCCTCTCCTTAAATCGCCTCACTGACGCTATGGTCCTCTATACCCGTCTAGACCCTGCCTCCGATGCCGGGGCCACTGTATTAGCTACTCACTTTATTTCCCAATCAGCCCCAGACATTCAGAAGAAACTTAAAAAGGCAGAAGAGGGCCCCCAAACACCTATCTGAGACCTGATGAACATGGCATTTAAAGTTTTTAATGGTCAGGAGGAAAAGGCTGAGGCTGTTCACCAGGCCCGCATGCAGCAAAAGGTGACACTGTAAACCCAGGCTCTTGTGGCAGCCCTGAGGCTGGCAGAGCAACAGGGGCAAGCCATAGAAGGTGCCCAACCCAAGTCTGGGCCGTAAAGAGGAACCCCACCAGGAGCTTGCTTTAAATGTGACAAAGAGGGTCACTGGGCTCTGCAGTGCCCCTGCCCGAGGCCGCCCACTAAGCCCTGGCTAACTGCAAGCAGCCCGGTCACTGGCAGAGCAATTGCCCCTTTTGGGCAACAGGCTCTTCCTCAGCGCCTCTATGTGGAGGACAAGCTACCCAAATGGGAAGCCAAGCCAGCCAGGCGGGCCTAACACTAGAACTTCTTGGCCTCATGGATGACTGACGCAGCCTAGACTCGAAGACTCCCATCACCCTCACCGAGCCCAGGGTAATGCTGCAGATAGCAGGTAAGTCCATCTCATCTCTTGTGGACATGGGGCTACCTTCTCTGTTTTACCATCATACTCTGGTAAACTCAGTTATAGGAGTTGTTGGGACCCCTTCTTTTCCCCTTTGCACACCACCCTTGACATGTAGTTTTGATGAATTCCTCTTTCTGCATTCATTCTTAGTTATGCCTTCATGCCCTGTACCCCTTCTGGGTTGAGACATTCTACAAAGTCTTTGAGCCACTATCCAGCTGATAGCATCTTTCCACTTACTTCTACCACTCCTTACCGAGGGCTCTCCCACTACTACAGATCACCCTAACCTGGTTGCACCCCCTATTCCACCAGACATTGTCAACCCTCAAGTCTAGGACACTTCTACCCCTGTAGTAGCTGCCCACCACCCACCCGTTCACATCCTCTTGAAGAATCCCTCCCAATTCCCATCTAGATCCCAATTCTCTATTTCAGCAAGTCACCGCCAGGGCCTTAAACCAATAATTACCCGCCTCCTGAACCAAGGCTTAGTCATCCCCACGGACTCTCCCTGCAATACCCCCGTCCTTCCTGTTCAAAAACCTTCAGGGGTTTATTGCCTTGTACAAGACTTACACCTAATCAACGAGGTGGTAGCTCCCCTCCATCCAGTAGTCCCTAATCCCTACACATACTGTCACACATTCCATCAGACACCACTCACTTCACAGTCCTAGATCTCACGGATGCCTTCTTTACCATTCCTCTACACCCTGACTCTTATTTCCTTTTTGCCTTTACTTGGATGGACCCGGACACTAATGCAGCCCAACAGCTTACATGGACTGTTCTACCCCAGGGGTTCAGAGACAGCCACACCTGTTTGGGCAGGCGCTAGCTCAGGATCTAGCTGCAGGAGACTAGTGCTCTCTTAAAATATGTAGATAACCTACTCCTCTGCAGCCCCTCCCTGCCTGCCTCAAGGAAACACACTGCCACCCTTCTTAACTTCCTCACCATGAAGGGATATCATGTCTCCTCTACTAAGGCTCAATTTCATTCTCAGTCTGTAGTCTATCTGGGCATCGCCTTAACCCCCACCTCCCGAGGTCTCACTCTAGATCGAACTCAGACCCTCCGCAGTCTCCAATTACCTACCAGCACAGATCAGATTCTTTCTTTCCTGGGTCTGATGGGCTTCTTTAGACACTGGATTTCCAATTTTGCTCTTTTGGCTAAACCCCTCTATGAGGCTGCAAAAGAGACTCCCACGGGACCTACCTCTCACATCCCCCAACACTATTAAAAGAGCTTTCTTTACCTTTTGAGATGCCATCATCTCCCCTCCCCCTCTCACTTTACCTGATCCCAGATGCCCCTTCCTCCTTTTTACTGATGAAAAACATGGCAATGCTGTTGGCATGTTAACTCAACCTGTGGGGCCCACATACCGCCCCGTGGCATACCTCTGTAAACAACTGGACACCACCATCAAAGGCTGGCAGCCCTGCCTCTGGGCACTGGGGGCGGCAACTGAACTCACCAAGGAGGCTACTAAACTCACCCTTTCCCAACCCATCACTGTCTTCTCCTCCCACAGGCTCACCGACCTCCTTTCGCACAAATCTCTTTCTCTGTTAAGTCCTTCTCACCTACAACAATTTCACCTCCTGTTCATCAAAAACCCTTCGGTCACTCTTTTGTCATCTCCCCGACTCAACCCAGCCACTCTACTGCCAGCTCCAACGACACTTCCGGAACCCACCCACTCTTGTAGAGAGCTAATAAATTTCCTCAACAGACCCCGAGATGAATGATTAGATTCTCCTTTAAAAGATCCAGATCTAATACTCTTTGTAGATGGGAGTTCTAGACAGGGACCAGACAGATGACGATGGGTGGCCTACACGATAGTCACCACCTCCTCCACCCTAGAAGCTCAACAGTTGCAAGAGGACACCACCTCCCAGAAAGCAGAGCTGATTGCCCTCATGCAGGCACTCACTCTGGCCCAGGGAAAATGCGTGACCCTATATACTGACTCTAAATATGCTTTTCTTATCACCCACAGCCACTCTGCCCTCTGGAAGGAAAGGGGCTTCCTCACTACCAGGGGCTCCCTCATAATCAATGCTACCCTCATTTCTAAACTTTTACAGGCATTACAGCTTCCCGCTGTGGTACATTGTAGGGGCCATCAAACCTCTCAGGACCCAATGGCCTTGGGAAATGCTCAGGCTGACATGGGGGCTCAAAACTGCACCCTGGGAGCCTCCCCCACCCCTCTCATGTTTCTCTCCACCTCCTTGAAACCTTCCTACACTCCTGAGGAAGAACAGACCCTCCTCAGAAAGGGTGGGGATGTATGCAACCAGGGATGGATATTTCTCGGAGATAGAATTGCGTTACCAACAGCACAGGCTGAAACTCTTCTTTCTGATATCCACTGTTCCTTACATATAGGGCCAAAAGCTCTCTATCGGTTCTTGCAACCACTCTTTTTCTTCCGAGGCCTCCAGGAGACTATCGAAAAGGTACACGCAGCATGTGCTGTCTGTTCCAAAACCTCTACGCAAGGGAGTCTTCGCCCCTGCTTCCCTACTCATCAGCTGAGGGGGCACGTGCAGGCCAGGATTAGCAGATTGACTTCACTCACATGCCCCCTCACAAGAAAACTCCGTTATCTCTTAACTTTCGTTGACACCTTTTCAGGGTGAGTAGCAGCCTTTCCCACCTCTTGAGAAACGGCAGGCACTGCTGCCTCCATTCTTGTTGAAAACATCATCCCACGCTTTGGACCGCCGAAGACAACAGCCCGCCTTCACTGCCTAAATAGTCCAGCAGGTTGCCACCTCTCTCAACATCACCTGGAAGCTCCACATACCCTATCACCCTCTACTGTCGGGTAAGGTGGAAAGGGGCCATGGCATCCTGAAAAGTCAACTAACTAAACTTTCCATTGAGACCAGACTCTCCTGGCTGAACCTCCTCCCCCTGGCACTCACCAGAATCAGAGCAAGCCCGTGAAACCCCACTGGACTCAGCCCCTTTGAGCTGGTTTATGGTAGACCATTCCTAATCAATCACAACTTACCTGTCAACCCTCCTCCTCTTGCCACCTACCTCCCCTTTCTGTCTTTACTCCACCATCTTCTCAGGGAACATGCGGACCGGACCCTTCCTCCCATAGGGGGTCCAGATGAAACACAGCCAGTGGTCCCCTCCAACCAGGAGACAGGGCTCTTCTGAGGGAGCTCCAGCCTGGCGCCCTACAGCCCAGGTGGATGGGACCCCATACAGTAATATTGACTACTCCCACTGCAGCCAAGCTCCTAGGGCAGACACCTTGGTACCATGTCTCTCGCCTCATGCCTGCCCCCATGCAGGACTGCTGGCAGTCGGAACCACTGGACCTGACACTTCACTGGCTCACCAAAAGTTTGGGCCCTGCAGATCCTCCGGTTGCTCCTGTCCCTCCCACTGGAAACCTGCCACCAGAGTGAGTTAAAGCAGGGAGCAATGCTGTTCAATGAGACTGGCCTGATGAAAGAAAAAATAAATGTCCTCACTGTCCACAAGAGAAACTGCACAAGGACCTCTCCTCCTACAACCTGCTTAACTCCTGGTAGCAGCCACCCATCCTCACCTGGGCTGCTCCACCCTAGGTCCTCTTTTATTGATTGATTGATTTATTTTTTTTCAGAGAGAGAGAGAGAGAGAGAGTCAGAGAGGGATAGATAGGGACAGACAGACAGGAATGGAGAGAGATGAGAAGCATCAATCATCAGTTTTTTGTTGCGACACCTTAGTTGTTCATTGATTGCTTTCTCATATGTGCCTTGACTGTGGGCCTTCAGCAGACTGAGTAACCTCTTCCTCGAGCCAGCGATCTTGGTCCAAGCTGGTGAGCTTTTGCTCAAACCAGATGAACCCACGCTCAAGCTGGCAACCTTGGGGTCTCGAACCTGGGTCTTCCGCATCCCAGTCCGACACTCTATCCACTGCGCCAACGCCTGGTCAGGCCTAGGTCCTCTTTTAATTATCAGCATATTACTCATATTTGCTCCTCTTTTTTAGATTCTTACAGGGCCGCATCTGCGAGGTTTCTCGAGTCACGATCATCCAGATGTTCCTACACCTATATACGCAACTCCCCTCAGAGCCATCACCTTTTGACCTCCCTTCCCCACGATGCCTCTAACCAGCAGGAAGTAGCCAGATGAATAGCGGCGCCCCTATCTAACATAAAAGGTCGGAATGTGAGGTCCGTTGGCAATGGGGGAAGGTCACATGAGGAACCAGGTCCGGGAACTTTGGCTGGAACCACCCACACCCATGCCTGCCAAAAGAAACTTCCCAGGAGCATTTTGAAAAAGAACGACTGTCTGTCAGCCAATGAATTTTGCCATGTCATATTAACCCGACCACCCTACCGAAGCTATAAATTACCCCCCAGGTGGGGGAGCCTTTGCAACTTCTCTGGCCTTTCTCGTGGACCAGAGAACTTTACCCAGGATGCGCTCTGAATAAAGCTTTTCTTATTCCACACTTGGTAAATATGCCCTTCTTTCTTCCTCGGCAGGAAAATACCTTATAGCAGTGGTCCCCAACCTTTTTTGAGCCACGGACCGGTTTAGTGTCAGAAAATATTTTCATGGACCGGCCTTTAGGGTGGGATGGATAAATGTATCATGTGACTGAGAAAAGTGTCAAGAGTGAGTCTTAGACGAATGGAACAGAGGAAATCTGGTCATTTTTAAAAAATAAAACATTGTTCAGACTTAAATATAAATAAAATGGAAATAATGTAAGTTATTTATTCTTTTTCTGAGGACCGGTACCAAATGGCCCACGGACCGGTACCAGTCTGCGGCCCAGGGGTTGGGGACCACTGCCTTACAGCATTTACCTATCTGCCATCTTGACTGGAACTCCCTGTCTAATGTTCACACATTTAAAGGAACACTTTTAAATTTTTGTCTGAATCATCTACTATTGAGTTAAATGTTTTATTTTTTTCATGAGAACAACTTTTTAAGACCCTAATGTATTATTTTTTGCATTCATTAATTAGGATGCTTTATTTAGTTAGGAATTTCTTTCAACAACTGAATTTTGAAAGGTTCTAATTGCACTAAAAATTTTAATTGTTATAGCCAAAAGTGTATATTTATTAAAATTCAATGTTTTGAATCTGACACATGTAAATTTATGTTCCCAGCCATATCTCCATTAACTCCCTGCCTCAAATACAGAGTTTAGCAATCTTGATCTGCTTTTACCTATCCTTCAAGACCACATCTGCAGTTTCTCACCCCTGTAATTTGCCCTTGTCTACAAGGCCTTACTCTCCCATACTCCTTTCCTACATTTTCTCCTTTCTAATAAATACTCAGCTAGGGCATCACCTTATCTGAGAAATGGAGCCCCTCCTTTTTACCCCCAAAAGACCCAGCATTTATCATTATAATATCATGGACAGTATCATACTATATTAAAATGATATGTTTATGGGTTGGCTGTCTTGTATGTTCCTTGAGAGTAGGGAATGTGCCATTCATTTTTCTAGTATAGTACCAGGCACACAGTGAAGGCTTAAAAAATGTCAAATGAATAAGTAAGTATCACTATTTATCTACTGGCTAATTATAAGAGGGTGTAAGGAGGAAAGTGAAGTTGAAGGAGTTTTTATCTTGAGTTGTTAAGAAAGTTTGGTAAAGAACAGATATCTTTGCTGAGCCTGGAGAAGGAACAGCAGACAGGGCAAAGATGAGATAGATACACACAACTCCCAGGCAGCGATGATACCAGGAGCCCAAGGCACTGAAGCTTCAGGGCTGCTCCTCTCGGTTGGGGTGCTTTTGATGTGTGCATGCTTTGATCCCTGCTGGGTGGCTGTAGCCCAGGATGTTCTGGAATGAAGAAAAACTACCTACTGCTTTCTGTTCCCAAGACTCGGGGTGTTAGAGAAGAACTTGGGGAGGGGGTTTGTTTTTCCGGTGGTAAAAGAAAATCATTTCTCAAAGGTACAAAGTGCCTCTGATATGGCTGAGAGCTGAGGCGTTAGAATGGAGGATGCACCGAGAGGACGTTTCAGTGTGCGGGAGACAAAAGCAGAACACAACATAAAAGCAGAGATAAGATAAATAGAAAAATGCAGAAAGTCAGTAAGCAGCACTGGGGGAGGTCAGCTGAGCTGTACTGGTAATGGCAGCAGTGAGACACTAGGCCACACGTGGAGGTGGAGGGATTTAGTCAGCCTCTTGGACAGCACATGGGAACATAGGTAATGACATTTCAAAAACCCTTACACTAAGGTAAACAACACTATTGTCAGATCAAGACTGGAGAAAAAAAAGACAAGGAAATACACTCCTGCCTGTATGCAAGGCCAAGAGGAACTCCCATTTGTGTAGTTTAGTTTTAGAAGCTTAAATTCTGTCATGAATATGTCCAAATTAAATCATCCCGACTAAAATTATCTGAAATGTGGATTCAACTCTTCTCAAAAACTGCTTTTTGAAATAGAACTTCCATTTTAGGAATTTTTAAAATTTGTACAAGAGTCATACACTATTAACTATCTCAGACTAATCTAGTATAAATATACTTCTATTTCAATCTTACCAGGTTGGTACAGAGAGAGGTGACATTAGGAACACTCTGAAGAAGGGAGCAGGTGGAACAAGCTTTAAAAAGTAATTGTTACAGGAAAATTAAGCACTATGATGCCACACATATTAAACAGTTTAAGGGGCAAGTAGCTGATGGACTTGATTCCAAAAGGAAGCACTTTTCAGAATATACTGTATTTTAAGGTTAATTGTTCCAGCCTCCGTATTTGGTATTATGATAGGATATATAAGTGGAGGTCAGAGTCACTATAGTTCTACAAAGTCCTGTATCTCATAATTTAACACTCCAGAAGGTGACTATTTTATTCACCACTACAGTAGTTCTTGAACATTGTGGACACACACAAAAAATCGATAGAATGAACATAAATGGAGAGAAGCTGAGGCATTAAATCTATAATATTTGTGCTTACTAATGGGGATTAAAATGGAATGAAAATCATGATTATCAAAGACCTCTAAGCCTCTGAGGCTTGGGCTTCTGTGATTTAGTCTTAGAACACAATTAATATTAATAGTTATATTTTGATTAAGTTCCATTTTGTACCAGATATTGAGCCAGACAATTTAGATACACTGTTTATAGTTTTCAGAATACTTCCCCAAGGTACACAGTATTATCCCTGTTTTACAGATGGAGAAGTAGGCTGTGAAAAGTTAAACAAAATTTCCAAAGTTACATTCCTAGTAAACAGCAGAGCAGTAACTCAAACCCAGATCTGGATGCTAACTCAATTTGTTATACTCATACCACTCTATCTCCAATAATGTATATATTTTGAACAATTGTCATAAATTAGTGCATGTTTGTGAGGATAAATTTAGGAAACATAGTAATGTATAGGGAAAAATCAGTCATGATACCAGTGCTATTGTGTAAATGGATGGCAATAAAATTGATTCTCATTATTCACAGTGATGTTCTAAAAAGTTACCACAAATGCTGAAATAGCAAACACTGAACCCTTCCTCCTACGGGAATTACAGGGTTAGGTTCCTTCCAGCCTTTGACTATAATATTTCATCAACCAATCAATCTATAACCTTGATTTATGTGTGTTCCTATTAAAGACACATTGTTTAATATAGATTTTTGATTCATTATCACTTAACTTACAGTCAAGACCATTGTAACTCATGCCTGAATGAAGCTTACCTAGCACACGCATTTGCTCTATAAGGCACATCACAGCCTTGTCATGATTAGGAACACAAGGCAGCACTTCAGCACTATGCTTGGGGTTTACCTTAAACAGTAAAATCATCCTCCAAAAAGCATCAAAACGAGAAAAACATGGCACTGCATAGACTGTGAAAAGTCCACTTGTTTACAGTAGGAGAGCTGAAACAAGAAGGCAGAGTGTCACCTTGTTCAATCTCAGCTAGAAACATATATGTAGGTGATTCAAATATTATGCCAGTCTGGGCATGCCCACAAATGGTCATCAAAGTGCTGCAAGCATCGATTTGAGGATTACAAAGAAACTTTTGTGAGTGAGTTCACAAATATGGAATTGTGAATAATGAGGATCAACTGTCTTTCCTTCTGAGGATCAAAATACTGACTGGTTTGTGAAAATCATAGACATTACAGAAGAGGGCTTTTCAGAAACATTTGCAAAGCTTTTTCACATAGAGACTTTGGTGTCCCATGCCTGAGACAGATCCAGTCAGCCAGCCATTTATCCCACTTAACATCTCTCAAATATCTCCAGGGTATTTTGCTAGGCACTGTGATAGGTATTGAAGATAACAAAAATGAACAAGAAAATCCCTAGCCTCCAGAGCTTATGGTTTAATGAAAGGGGACAGGTATATAAACAAATTGTTTTAACAAAATGTGCTAAATTCAGTAATGGACACAGGCACAGAGTCTTTTTGGAGAGTAAACAAGAAGAACCAGTCGGTAGGGGATACCTCTCAGCTAAGTACTAAGTCAGATTTAATCAATTGAAGGGTGGGAAGGATTGATGATAGTTAATGTGAATAATATGCAATAACATAGATGTTAACAAAGACTAATTGATTTGGTTCAGATGTCTTTGGAAACCAGACGTAAGATGATGGATTACCAATTACTTTAGCTTGTATCTTCCCAATAGCATAGATTTTACTGTATCTCTTACAGCGTAAACTGGACTTTATGGATCATCATAATATAATTAAATGTTTTGTTAGGTAAAGGATGTTGTCTTGATATATAATACTTGTCAAGGTAATTGCACTTATGTCAGATTTCCACAGAGATGATAAACTCCCCTAAGGCAAAGATTTTTTGGAGTTCTCTGTAGTAAAGCCGGCAAATAGAAATCACTGTCTACTACAGAATCAGTTAGAAAATATGTCTAGCTCACTATTCTTATCAATTTTGAGAAAAATTGTACACAGTTTCCCTTGGGAGTATGGATATATAATGATTTCAAGGAAAGTTTATCCCAAGTCTGAACTGCTTAGTTACACCTTCTTCTTTCTGTCTTGCTTCATCAGAAGCAAAGATTTTTTTTGTGGGGGTGGGGAGAAAGGGTGAGGAGGAGAGTCTTAACATTTATTTTTTTTAAAAAGGATACTCTCATATTTTTTCTAGATGTTTATGTTTACTTATTAGTGATTTTATTTGAGAAAAAGCAATATTGCTCATGATAAAAGTTCCAAAGACATATCACTAAAAAAGTAGGATTCCTTCGTGATCATGGTATCTTCCCTGACAAGTAAGTACCTGTACAATTTTGTTAACCAGAGTCACCCCAATAATTCTATGAAAAGGAAAAACATAAGACTTCTTCATATTCTCAAAGCTCAGCAATTACCATTTATCTATTTTTTATAAATATCTTGCAAAAATATTTTATGCATTTACCAATATATGTAATTAAATTTTAAAAAGACATCAAAATGAAGAGATACTGGACAGAATGGAGAAGTTTCCTTGGAAGACAGTTCCTTCAAATTCCATTTTCTTCAAAAAGGTTATATTTTATAACTCATACATTCACTAGGTACAAAGGCAATAAAACATCTTGAGTTTTTTTTATAAAAAAATGTTTAAAGGAAAGTAAACTATTATTAATTGAGGACATATTATATACATTCTGTATAAGGCACCTCATACAGGTTATCTAAGTTGAACTCTCAAAGATGTCATGAACAAAGTATTGTCCCCATTTTATAAATAAGAAAACTACATCTTAGAGAGGTTAAGTAAATTTTTTTCATGTCACAGCTGTTAACTGAGACCCAATTAGAACCCAGTTCTGCATGCTTCCAAAATCCATGCTTATTCCATACATATTCTACATCTGATACATTGTTTTTCATATTTTGATTGTAATATGAATATAGCAGTTGATATGATCTCAATAGTTTAAAAATCCCTAATAGAGATCTGTATCTGTGAATTCAGCCTTAAATTTGTGTTTAATAGAACTTTGTACTTGACATTATAAAGCCACAAATATTCAAATCCATTTTTTAAAAATTGAATTTATTGGGGTAATATTGGTTAATAAAATTATATAGGTTTCAGGTGCACAATTCTATAATATATCATCTGTATACTGTATTGTGTGTTCAGCACCCCAAGTCAAGTCTCCTTGGATTCAAATCCCCTTTAAGAAGAGAACCCCAGATACACAAAAGAGCTGCATCAGGGGAGGCCTGCAGATGGCACTGCTGCCCAGGAGTCACCCAAATCTAACTTACTAATAGCTTTCTTAGAAAACAGTCACCTTAGGAATTATACAACACTGATTCCAAAAGTTAATTTTCACCCACAGTTGAGCTATTTTTATTTATTGTATTTTTTAAGAGAGGAGGGGTAGAGAGATAGAGAGAGGAACATCCATTCTCTGTTTCACTTATTAATGCTGTCATTGGCTAATTCTTGTATGTGCCCTGCCCAAAGATTGAACCCGCAATGTTGTCATGTTAGGATGACATTCTAACCAACTGAGATACCTGGCCAGGGTTGAGTGATTTTTAAATTGTGTAACTCTTTCTGATTTTAAGGCTTGGTGTTAAAGTTTAATTCTCAATTTAATAAAAAATGAGTGTGATGCTTAACAGTATTTCAGCCTAGCAACAGGTGAAGTAAAATCTGAGAGGAGAGGACACATGGATATGACAAATCAGATCACTTAAGTCAGGAAAAAGATTGAGACTGCTAAAATGTAAAGGTGGATACAGGCTTTAGAATTTCCAAGTTTAAATAAAAAATGTAATGAAAACCCACAAATACAAAAGTCTGAGACATTGTGTGTAATGAACAAGAATGCAGGCCTTTTCACTGTATTTTAGCTTCATTATATAAATACATTTTAAAGAAAAATTATCACTAATCTCTAATTCTAGCGGGGCCACACAAGCTTTGGAAGACAAAAATTGAGCTACTTTCTTTTGGGTCTTTAAGAGGCATACAATTCTGGAGACAGAATGCTCCAAGATTTTCACAGGTTTGTATGTGATTGATAAGATTATAGGCGATTTAAATTTTCATTTCCAAATTACCTATAATGAATGAACGTTACTTTTTTTTTAGCAAGTCAGGTAACAGCAAATGTTGGAGAGGCTGTGGAGAAAAAGGAACCCTCATACACTGTTGGTGGGAATGTAAAGTAGTACAACCATTATGGAAGAAAGTATGGTGGTTCCTCAAAAAACTGAAAATAGAACTACCTTATGACCCAGCAATCCCTCTACTGGGTATATATCCCAAAAACTCAGAAACATTGATACGTAAAGACACATGCAGCCCCATGTTTATTGCAGCATTGTTCACAGTGGCCAGGACATGGAAACAACCAAAAAGCCCATCAATAGATGACTGGATAAAGAAGATGTGGCACATATACACTATGGAATACTACTCAGCCATAAGAAATGATGACATCGGAACATTTACAGCAAAATGGTGGGATCTTGATAACATGATACGAAGCGAAATAAGTAAATCAGAAAAAAACAGGAACTGTATTATTCCATACGTAGGTGGGACATAATAGTGAAACTAAGAGACATTTATAAGAGTGTGGTGGTTACGGGGGGGGGGGGAGGGGGGAATGGGAGAGGGATAGGGGGTGGGGAGGGGCACAAAGAAAACAAGATAGAAGGTGACAGAGGACAATCTGACTTTGGGTGGTGGGTATGCAACATAATTGAACGACAAGATAACCTGGACTTGTTATCTTTGAATATATGTATCCTGATTTATTGATGTCACCCCATTAAAAAATAAAATTATATATAAAAAAAAAAAGTTTATTTTATTGATTTTAGAGAGGAAAAGAGAGAAAAAGAGCAACAGGAACATCAATCTGTCCCTGACTGGGGATCGAACCGGCAACCTCTGTGCTTCCAGACAATGCTCCAACCAACTGTGCCGTCTGGCCAGGGCGGACATTACTTTTAATAAACAGAAATCAATAAATACTAAAGTAAAAAAAAATCTAAAACATTAATTCTCATAATCCCTCTCTCATATTAACACAAACCTTTTTTGTTTTAGTAGTAGGAATTCCTTGTGAATATGCGGTGTTCTGCAGATTCCCATTTAGTCATGAGTAATTCATTGCCTCAGCCACCAGTCACATTGGCTGCCTTCCTCTTTAAGAACTGTGCTTGGCTGAAGGAGGTTGTCTCATCCTCCTCCCTAGAACCAACTCATACTCAGTGACTGGTTTATATGAATTGAAATGACCTGTGTAGGGCCAGTGGCCACTGCTGTTGTGGCCATTCACATGCAAGTTCTTATTAGATTCGAGCAGATGGTAAAGAAACAGTGGAGCCAAAAAATGGTGAACCATTCCTTTATTCAAGTCTTGCACCGGCCAACGAGCAAATACACAGGGGAAACAGTTCCCTCTTCATTCAGAGCTCCCAAAGCTCTGACATATTAACAGTTCCATAAACAGGAGAATCTTCTCTGGTTCCTCCTAGAATCAACGGCCCCACCAGTCTTAGAGGAGCTCGCAAAGCCCCTCAGCTCTGGTTCCCCATCTGCACACTCTCTCTTTCCCTGCCAACAGGGCTTCTGCTTCAGCACTCTGCATTTTCTCTGCTCGCTCACTCTGCAAACATGGCTTCTTTCTGCCTCTTCTGCTCATTCTCTTCAAAACTTTCTGGCATGAAAACCTCTCCTCCCGCAAACATTAGCAAAACAATGCCCTTCCCAAGCAGGAAAGTATTAGCAACTTCACAGACCACATATACCTAGTGCTGCCCAGCCTCCAATTTATAACAATAAAAGTGAGCAAACTGAAAAAATACAAATTTTACGAACTCACTTGCCCAACACCCACCCAGCCCTTTCCAATTTGAGACAATTCTGAAGGGCCATCCCAGCTCCAGTTCCCTTTAAGATCAGCTGTGGCCTCTGTTGCCATTGCAGGTCAACTTTTTCTTTTGCTTATCTCAGTTTCATCACTTTTTAATAAGTATCGTGACTCCCCAGTTGTAAACATACAAATATTTGTTTCAATATTAGGGGGAACATGACCTAAGACATAACTACAACTGGTCCTAAGAAGCTGACTAAAATAGCATTATGGAGCTCAACCAATGGCTACCTTGTAATGAGGGAACTATCACTGATGGCTGGCAGAGTACCAACAGTCCCTGCCAAAACTTTTATTGGCAGTGAACTGGCACCAACACTCAGTCAAGATAGCAAATCTAAAATAAATCACTCCCCCCTGATTATAGCTTTTTACAAGTCTACTTATAATTTTTATTTTTGTTCTGCATAAAATGTTTTTCTCTGGATGCATTTGATTTTTTTTTTTCAATTTTTTCAGCAACTTGATTTGCCTTGGTGAGGTTTTGTTTCTTTTGCTGGAGGGCTACTTCAGCTTCTGAGTTTATGTTCTTTATCACATTTAGAAAAAATTTGCCATTACTTTCAGCCAATAATTTTTTTGTCCTCCCTTGTTCTTCTCTTTCCTAGGCTCCTATTGCACATGTGTATACTCAGTTTCATACTTTTACATAGCTGTCTTTTTATACCCTCGGTTTTGTTTCCTGCATACTTTATTTTGGGTAGTTCCTATTTGTTTCCAAGTTCACAGATCTTTTCTTCTGTTGTATCTAATTTGCTCTAAATTTCACGTATGTTTCATTTTGGGCACTGTATCTTTTTAAAATTTATTGATTGATTTTACAGAAATACGGGGAGAGCCAGAAACATTGATCTGTTCCTGTATGTGCCATGATTGGGGGATTGAACCCACAACCTTGATAGATTAGGACAATGCTCCAAACAATTGAGCTATCCAGTCACGGCTTGGGTATTGTATTTTTAATTTCTAGAATTTCTATTTACATCTTTTTTATCTTCCATTTCCATCACTATATTTATGATTTTCTTTATATCCTAGAATATATTTATAAATGTTAAAAATCCTGGTTATGGGTGATGTGTATATATATATATATATATATATATATATATATATACATACACACACACACACACATACATTTATGTACACACACACACACACACATACATTTATGTACACACACACACACACACACACACACAGAGTTTCTTTGCATGTCGATAATTGATTGGATGCTTAACATCATAGTTACATTGTTAAATGCTGGATTTTGGCCCTGGCCAATTGGCTTAGTGGTAGAGCATTGGCCCAGCTGTGGATGTCCTGGGTTTGATTCCTGGTCAGGGCACAAGGAGAAGCAACCATCTGCTTTTCCACCCCTCCTCCTCTGCTTTTCTCTTTCTTCCCCTCCTACAGTCATGGCTGGATTGGTTCAAGTGAACTGGCTCAGGGTGCTGATGATGGCTCCATGGCCTCCATCTCAGGTGCTAAAAAAATAGCTTGGTGGTCGATCAATGAAGCAACAGTCACAGATGGGCAGAGCATTGCCCCATAGGGGGCTTGCTGAGTGGATCCTGGTCAGGGTGCATGCACGAGTCTGTCTCTCTGCCTCCCCTCCTTTCACTCAACAATAATAATAAACAAAAGCTGGATTTTGTTACATTTAAGTACTGAACTTTGTTCTGGCACAAGGGAAGTTACAATTTAAACATTTTGAGACTTGTTTTTTCAAGATTTATTAGGGTGAACCCATACAAATTTTTATACTATGGCTGATTTGGCCACACTACAAAAGTACAACTCAACTTTTCTAAAGATGCTACCCAATACCTCAGGTATGAGCTCTCTCACTCAACTCTGGTTGGTGGAAACGTGAACTATTTCCAACTTTGTGAGGTTCAGTGATTGTTTAGTTTTCTACTTTCTGTCATTTTTTCTTTGGCCTTTAAGATTAGTGCTCAAGGACTTCCTTCTCCCTGCCTTTTGCCAACTGGTACTCAATAAAAACCTGTGGACTACCCTGCAGACCTCTGAAGCTTTTTTTTTTTGGTTCCGTTTTGCAGCTCATTAATTATTCAGAATTCTGATCTCTATCTAGCTCTTTAATTCAGTGAGATACAGGGCTTGATTTTTGTTTCCACTCCCTGCACTAACTATGAACTAGCAACTGCCTCTAGGCAGTAATCTGGGGCCATCACAAGGCTCACTTCCTTTGTTTTGCTTTCCTCAAGGATCACAGTCCCTTATTATCTGTAGTCCAGTGTCTAAAAAACAGTTGTTTCATATACTTTGATTTTCTAATTGCTTATGGAAGAAAGGAAAATTCAGAGGTCAACTGTATTTGAGGCTAGGCTTTGACATAAAATTGTTCTTATAACGAGCAGAGTCAACATTACTTACACTTCATGCAGTTTCTTCATTACATATTCTGAGGTTTGCAGAGAAAGAAAAACAAACAGCTGTTTTTGTACATTTTTTCAGCTCTTAGAACATAAAATTCTTAGTTAACAAGCTAATTCTTGGTTAATAAAATATTCTTAGTTTCAGCACTTTATTACATTTAAAAATGTTGATTCTAGTGCAATAACATTTCATTTCTACTTTAAGTTTATTATTAAAACTAGCAATGCTTCATTTCAATAATAACACTACATGCGTGTGCACACGTACACACACAACCTTTAAAACCAAAGGGTGATATATTTGGTAAAGGCACACAGATTACCAAGATATAAAACTCCAGAACTATCATTAATTCCACCAAATATGAGTTCAAAAATATTAACACTGATAAAATAGAAAATGTATTGTGGGATATGATAACAGAAATTTAGTAGGAAAGGAGTTTTAATCAGCAGGAATCTTGTTAAACTTTACAGAAGGAAAGAGGGAAGGGCTTAGAAATTAAGCACGGGCTTACTAAAATTCAAGATTTAAATACATTGCCTTTAGCTTGCTGTAAAAATCAGGTTAGTTGTTATTATTACTCTCATTTTATAGATGAAGAAACTAGTGTTTAAGTTTTACAAGGACAGAAAGATAGTCAGTAGTAAGCTCCATGTACTCTCCAGTACCAAATGCTACATAACTGCCTGGACAAAATGTGGGGTGAGTGGTTCATTATATGACAACAATTAACAGAAGATATGGGGATGGTTTCTGGCAATCAATTCTGGGACCAGAAACACAATTGTTAAAATTTATCATCTGATCTGGTGTAACCCGTGCATTCCCACAAGTTTGCTAGACTATTTCACACCTCTCTTCAAACATGCAATATCCTCCCTACCCAGCTTTACTTTCAGCAGTTGACTTTGACTCTTATTTCTGGAGAAAGTAAAAGCAATTAGAAGAAAATTTCTGTAAGCAGTAAACATCAAATCGACCAATCTTGAAGTCCTGAACTTAAAGACTCTGCCTTTTTTTCTGATGGAATCAAATCTGTCCATGTTGCAGTTGAAGGTTAAGCCTTCCGCTTGTGTACTGCATCCCGTATGTTTTCACATACTCGAAGATACTGATTCTGAGGATACATGCTTTTCTTCCTCATCAAATTTTCCCTTTACACTAGATCAAGATTTTCAACCAGTGTGTACAATCAGACTGTAGTAAACTGAAAAATAGTTTAATAAGACAATTGTGAACTGGTTCATTTATGCCAAAGCAAATTGAGTACTACGTTTTGCTAGATCTCATCTAGTGCTTTAATTCTAGGCGACTTTAATAATAACGGCTAATATTTATAGAGTGCATATTCTACACTAGACACTGTGCTAAACACTTCACATGCACTATTCTATTTAATCCTTACTACTATCATAAGAAAGAGGTACTATTATAATTTATCTTACAGATAAGAAAACTAGAGCTAAAAGAAAGTAACTTGTCTGAGGCTACACAGTAAATTGCACAGTAGGATTCAAAACTGACTTCAGAGTTCACATAATTAAAGTGTTACATATTTACTTTGTAATCTAAACACTAAAAGACATGAAAATTTAACTGTGTCTTTATAATATTTACATATTTAATAGCAATAAATACAAAAGAAAATTAAATTGTTACAAAACCCATAATAATTTTTATTTCAATATGCAACATAATTCACATTATTATATACCTTTAACCAGAAAGTTTTAGCATACAAACAACTTGGAAAGAATTCTAATTTGGTCCAAAACTTTTATAGCTAAGGTTTCTGGGTAAAAGATAGTAACCACTTTCTCAAAATTTTTAAATAAATTAGTAATTTGCAATGGGACATTATCATTTTAAAGTATGACATTACATTACATTGAGAAATATGAACAATAATCATCTACTACATCCCAGGCATTGTGCATATCTTTACATTTAAGAAATGGATATTAAACAATCTTGGAGTAAAAATAGAAAAGAAAAATTCCTTCAAGTCAATCTAACCTAAATTCGGAGAATCTTGTATTAAGATGAGAGGCATTTATACTGGTATTTTCTTCTAACAAAAAGGCAGAGTGCCACCAGCTTGACATTATAAAAAGTGTTTTGGGCAATGATTCTCAAAATTGGCTGAATAGTAGAATCACGTAGAAAGTTTCAAAAATACTGATGCTTATTATACCAGCAATTTTCAACTGATGTGGTGTGCCTCAAGAATTTTTAAAACATGCAATACTTGACTATTTAGGTAGAGGCACTGACCTCTCTTTTTTTTTTTTTTTTAATTTTATTTTTCTGAAGCTGGAAACGGGGAGAGACAGTCAGACAGACTCCCACATGCGCCCGACCGGGATCCACCCGGCACGCCCACCAGGGGGCGACGCTCTGCCCCTCCAGGGCATCGCTCTGTTGCGACCAGAGCCACTCTAGCGCCTAGGGCAGAGGCCAAGGAGCCATCCCCAGCGCCCGGGCCATCCTTGCTCCAATGGAGCCTCGCTGCGGGAGGGGAAGAGAGAGACAGAGAGGAAGGAGAAGGGGTGGGGTGGAGAAGCAGATGGGCACTCCTCCTGTGTGCCCTGGCCGGGAATCGAACCTGGGACCCCTGCACGCCAGGCCGACGCTCTACCACTGAGCCAACTGACCTCTCTTCCCTTAAATTATCAAGTAAGAAATGACAACAGCCAACACAACAATAGCTGTCTGGTGTGAATGAAGCAAAATTATATCTATTCTTGTCAGGTTGGCAAAAAATGTATTTTTTGGTGTGCTGCAGAATTTTAATAATTAGTTTATGTGGGTTATGAGATGTAAAAGGTTGAAAATTGCTGCTATATACCATCCCTCAAAATTTGGATTTAATTGATATAAAGGAGAGCCTTAGCATGTAGTATTTTAAAACTCTGCATGTTATTTTAATATGCACGTTTGAAAAATACTAGCTTAGAGAACTGTTCCATAATCAAAGAGGTCAGTCTTCAGCTGAGGGCATCCTCATGAAATGATATGGAGTGGAAGGTGTACTGTTATTTTTAAGTATCTATTAGAAAATAAATACTTTAAGGAAACAGCTTTTGTGTTATTCATCATTATCTCTCCATACCTGGAATAATGAAAGGCTCATAGTAGCTGCTAAATAAATAGCTTTTAAATGAATACATGACTGCCTTATAACTTAGATATTTATTGAAAAAAATGAATGACAGAAGCAGTTAAGATAAATCTTTAAGGCAAACCAAAGTCTTATATATACATATTTTAAAAACACATACATATATAAATAGGTCAAAAGTAGAAACAATATATAAAAGAGTGCAATATTTAGCAGTTGAGAATTCACTGAGTATTCAAATATTTTCCACATTCTTACACTTAGAAACAAAAGTAACAATAACTAATTCTTTCAGCTACTATCTATAAGCACACATGCTGATTATTTTTTAAAACAGAATTACAGCTTAAATTTGCTGAACTCATGTCAGTTTTCAAAATTCAGGTAAATACAATTTCAGCACACACCATGACAGCTTTTCCAGATGGCTGTATAAAAAGGAAAAGCTTGTTTCTGGATAAATATCTGGTATCACTTACTGTTATTTTCTCAGTTGGGGTCCACTAGTTTCTTAGCAGTTTCACATTTATAAAAACTATTTTGCCACCTCCTTATGAGTTTTATTTAAAAAAATAATAAATAGACTTCCTTTTTAGTAGCTGGATTCTTAGATATGGCTTCATTTACTAAAATTCCACAAGTATTATATAATTTATTATTAAGTTAGTATCTTATACTACGAAACTTTGGTTTTCTTAAAATTAGCATTGGTTGCTTGATTGTAGGTTTGTCACCAAAAAGTGCTGCTTCACTCTCCATGGTTGGAAATCTTCTCTGATATATCAGTGGATATTCCTTCTGAAACTTAAAAATGTGGTGAGGACTTAGAGGGTATTCAACATTATTATCCTAGCTGAAAACACTGTACAGTATTTTAAAAGAATTTAGTGCCTTTCTCAAAGAGGCATTACAGAGATGAGTATCCTTTCATTTTAGTCCTCTGCTTTCTCATACATAAAAGGTACACTTAGATCTCAGTTAGCATTACGTTTCTAGGATCCTCTTCTTCAAAATCTCCCCCGACATTTCAGACTTACTTTCTTCCCACTGGTAAAGCCTATTGAAAGTCACAGGGATCTAGTATATTTCATATTCTTTGAGTGTCTCAGACCTGAAATTGGACCTACCAGAGTCATGTGGCTACTGGTTTTTGATGCAGATATTAAAATTCTAAGTGATAATAATTAGTCACCAAAAGTTATGTAATGGAATTCAGATTTTGTATTGTTCTTACAAGCCTATCTAAACTATATACAATCATACAGAACACAAGGAAAGGACTATACCTGTTATTATTATTATTAAAATTTAAAGGTAAAGAGTAAAACCAGGCAGGTAGTCATATATAGCTTGCATATCCAATATTTAAAATCTTAAATTTAAAATGAGAAATTAAATTCCAAGTGTTATAAAATAATAATCAGAAGCAACATGTTAGAAATTATTTACACAATCAAGAACTTGCTCATTCTTTTACCTGTTTTAGTTTTTTCCTTTTCTCTTTTAGAGGCAAACTCTTGTTTTTAATAATATTCTCTAAAAGTTCTGCAATTGCATCTTGAGAGGTAGAAACTTTTTGTTCATCAAACTCCTGAGCACTAATCCGCTTACAGTATGAATATGTTGGCAAAGGAGCAATCAGTCCATCTCCAGGATTTTTTATCTGTAGTGAACAAAATGATACAGTCCAAGTCTATTAATTCTGGTCATGTTCCTGTTTGGTAAAGTGTTTTTTTGATGGGTTTTAGAACCTACTATTTTGCTACCAAACATTAAACACTTTAAGAAGGATCTCAATTCCAGCTCCACAATCTAGTAGCTTTGAATCAGTTAAGTTATTTAACTTTTCTTGGTCTGTAAAATGTCCCAAGGTTACATGAAATGATGTATATGAAATGTTTAGCACTCAAGAAGTATTAAATAAAAGTAGCTAATATCGTTGTTACTATTAATCATGGATTTTATTATTTTAACTACAAAATAGTAACAATTGAAGTGGTACTTTAATGCATTTTGAAATACGAATGGTCTGACATAGGAACAGCTAAAAGTATTCTTCTATTATTTTTGAGGTGCAGGGTCATGGGCTGAGCTCATAACATCTATTGGTAAGAGAAAGTAATTATAGGCGATAGTTATAATTATAAGCCAGGGCAATATTAGAATAGTATGTATGGAAGAAACATGAATATATGTGCTGGGCAGCCATATATATGTGTTTTTGGTTGCTCAGTATTCCTTCTCTTTGTACTCCCTATGCTGGTCTTTTTTTTGAAGAATAAGGTCCTCTCTCCAACCCACTCACCTGCAACCGGCCACAGGATGTGCATTTAACCTAGATTGGGTCAGAATCCATACTAAGAACTTTTCAAATTGGAGGTGGAGAGATGGCTCTTTTCCTTTGGATTGCAAACATTAAATCTATAACTCAAGAGCTTTAATCAGCCAGATTCCCATCATGTGAAGGGCCACTTGTCAAATATAGGATCAAAATGGAAATGAGATGGATTATTGATTTTTGAGTCTCCAGATTCTGTCTATATTTCTGATTTTTAGAAGTTATTTATGTGAGCTGATAAAGTATTCCTTTCTGACTAGGCTAGTTCCAGATGAGTTTGCCACTTGAAGCTGACTAATACAGAGAATTTTAAGACTTATAATACATACATGGCCCTTTTTTAAGTAGTCAAGATGTTTCTCTACTTCAGTCTGTAAGTAAGAGGGCACTTGAAGAATTTCCTGATGATGATCCATTAAGAAAGAGACTAATCTTGCAGCAAGAAGCTCATCAAGATCCATTTCTTCGGCACAGCATAGCACACACCGAGAAAAAGTATGTATCATCTAAAAATGTATTAAAAGATGTGAATGTTAAAATGCAAGGTTTTATATAAATTGGAATATCAGTAATTTCTGGGTAGCAATATGTGGAAGTACTGAGAGAAAATGATAAGCAGACTTCAGCCAAAAAATGAGAAAAATAATTTATTATATCAGAAAGGTAAGAATGTCTGTTATTCTTTTTAAAGTATTCGTTAAGTATTTCCTTAATATAATTCCAAAGGATCATAAAAGGCTTAGCCTTTCCTTTAATTTTATTATCATTTCATCAGCAAATGCCATAGGTTCCACTAGTACTATATAGATATGTTGCTTAAAGACTACGAGAGAATAATGACTTATTACATTAATACCACAGAACCACAAATCAGGAGTATAATAGAACACATAAAGGTTAATGGTTACAAGGAGTCTTCAAATTCTGGGATAAATTTTCTTTTAAAGCTCATTTACTCTTATTCATATCCATATAACCCACTAACTATATAAGAAACACACTTGCACATACCTCATTCTCAAATAATCAGAATATCAGAATTCTCTTTTAAGTATTATTCATACAATATATGATTAGGATACTTAATTTAAATATCTTGGTTATTCCTGCATGTCAAAGAGGTTTTCCTATCTCCTTCCAAAGCTTATTCCTCAGCTTTTCATCCTTCTTTCTCAGCTATGTAGAGTTAATTTACACTCAGAGGTCCAACTTCTACTTCTCCAGAAAACCAGCTTCTGCCCTGATTTTTCTTCACTAGACTCATATTTTCAACATTCTGTTGGACTTTTACTTGCATGTTCTAAAACTTCAAACTCAAAAAGTGTGAAAACCAGAATTATCTGCTTCCTACTCATGTCTCTCAAAATATTTTCCTCTAGAAACTTCCCTATGTTTTTAAAAGGTGCTACAATTACTCAAAAAGTAATTCTTTTTCTTTATGTTAGGTCTGTCATTGTTAAAGAACTGTCCTTAATGAATAGAAAAATAGAGATTAGCTCCTGTTTCCTTGCTACAAAAACCTCTTGTAAATTGAAGCTGCAGTGTGAGGAAGAGGTAGCTCTTAGAGACAGAGAAGACACTATATTCAACAGTTCTTTTCCAATCAATATCTGCACATAAACACCTTTGCCCTCATCCTCATATTGACCTAAGATTGCTTCACAGTAGTTTCTTCCAACTTCTTGTCCACAATGACGTTCCATCTTAATTCACATATTGTAATTCATCAAATACAATCTAGCACAATCTCTGAAACACTTTGACTTACTGTACATGTATTTCCATTAATTCTCTGCTTCACAGTTAGTGGCCTTAAGCTTTCAACAGTGCCTACATCTTTTCTTCTTCCCCACCAAACAAAGACACAAGGCAATATATTTATAATATGGCCTATGAAGTGATATAGTACTAGTGAAGAGGCAAAGTCCTTAGTCAAGATAAAGATCAAGATGTGAAAGTATAACAAACAGACTCAGCACAAAAGATTAATATACCGTATTGCCCCATGTATAAGACGCATATTAGTTTTGGGGCCTGAAATTTGAAAAAAAGAAGAAAAGTATTACATAAAGTTATTGAACTCGTTTTATTCACCATAAAGTTCATATAAACTCTCATATCTGTCAAAAATTCCATCCATTAGCTTGTCTTCATCTGTTTTCAAAAAAGGGTGCATCTTATACATGGGGAAATATGGTACCAATACTTTGTTTCTAGGAAGATTAGACTTTTAAGTGTTTATAACCCAGGATTTTAAGACCACAACATCAATCAAGTAGTACTTTTAGATGTTTTATGAAATCAACTTACCAATGATCTTGTACCCATTGCATCATGAAGTTGGGGCATATCAACGTTTTGACTCATTCGAGAAATCATTCGCATTAAAAGTTGAAGCTTTCTACGATTTGGTGGGGGAAGTAACAAACAACACAACTGGAGTGCATTGATGGCAGCCCTCTCTAAATGAGGCTGCAGCAAACCTAGAAGGCAAAGTACCCCCCCCCCCCCCCAAAAATCAGTGACATTGCTTTCATACTATTAGCATTTGGTTATATAAAGAAGGCAAAATAATATTTTAGTATTTGATTTCTTTTAATGATTCCTAGAAAATTTCACATTTCTCTAAAGCATGGTAAGATTCTCACCAATTCTTTCATAATTTATTTGAGTATTAATATCCCACACTTACTACAAATAAAGTCAGTCAAAATAAGTGAAAATGAAAGAAAAGAAAGTTAAGTGCTTTAAGTGAGAGAATATATTTTGGTTATGCCACAAGTCTTTGACAATAAGAAACTTTCTTTTGCAGGGGGAGAAAAAGCAATTTCAGAGAAGAAAAGCCAGGTAAGCAAAAGTTAGTAAAGACTAAAAGTTAGTATTACATGCATTAAAAGCATCAACCTTACTTTGTGTGCCAGTCAACATAGAAGAAGCTGAAGGTAAAGAGTTTTCTGAAAGTTCTATTGTACTTTTGCAGAGTCTTTTATTGATTGTGGTACTAGACTCTCCGAGTTCACCTTCCATAGCTGTTTGCACACTTGTGGTGCTTTGTCCAAGATTTGGTTTCATGATAATTTCAGCCACTGGCATACTGATATAACTATTTTTCCTGGTACTACTTCTTAAAAGTAAACTCTGAGATCTACAAAGCTGTTTTGACTTGCTTTTCCCATTATATAACTCCTCTTGGTCTTCAACAGTCACAGTAGAAGTTCTTTTAAAACCAACACAAAGTGGCTTTTGAACACTTTCCTCTGACCGAAGATTCATTATGGATTCCTCTTTGGTCTCAGACTCTAAAAATTGTTTATTACTTTGTCCTTCTATGTTCAGAATGGATTGATGGAAGGCACTGGAGACCTCTTTACTTGAACTCCCTGGTAAATCTACAATTCCTTCTAAAGAATAGCACCTTGGTTTGACATTAGAGGATAGAACATGCATACTACTTAAACCTATTAAATTATGACAGCTTCCTCCTCTTCTGTCATTAGAACTGGCTCTTCTGTTTTTTAAATCAACTAGCTGCATTTTTTTAACACATTTTTCTTGAAATCTGTGATCTCTTATCAGCAGTCTCTCTGTAGTATCTGATTCTTCTTTGTTTTTGTCTTTATGAAGCAGACTGAGAAGCAGACACTCAGTTGATTTGAAGGAATTCAAACTGTTAAAGTGAAGGATTTTTGAAGACTGTGGATCATCTTGGATTTTACGGATCCCACTGGGTCTATCTGAAACTGTGATGTAGCCACAAACAACTACCAGGAAATGAAACAAAATTAAGATGCAACTCTATGACAGTGAACAAAAATAAAACAAAAACAATAGTGAAGTTAAACAAAATAAAGCATCACTATAGTATATATTGTTAGTATAGTACAAATAGCAGTTGCTGAATTCAGAAGCCACTTACACAGGACACATGCAACATTTAGTTACCAAGTGCAAGACTGAATAGAGGTCTTCCAATTTGTGATACCAGTAACTTTATTTCAACAATCGAATTAAATGGATTGAGTCAAATATATTATAAATATCTGGTCATAGTTGATAAGTATTAGAAATTTCTTAATTATCACTGTAATATAATAAAATACATATTGGTCTTTGTCTCTGTTACCTGGCATAGAGCTCCTAAAACCCTTGGAATTTTTGGAGTGATAGGAGTCTTCTGTTACTCATAATGAGCCTATTTGAGCACATCTGAGTTTATGGTAATTAGGTGACATAGAGCTGGTTTTGCTCAGAAGGGTGGAATCTTCAGCCCTAACTTGGACCTTGTTGAAGGGGTTGGAGATTTAATTCAATCACTAATGACCAATGACATTTTCATGCCTATGTAAGGAAACTTCAATTAAAGCTCTGAAACAATAAGTTCAAAGGCACTTACAGGTTGGTGAACACATGAATTACTTAGGAGGGAGGCATCCTGGACAGAGCACGGAATCTCTCTCTGCACAGTCCATACCTTACCTATGTATCTCCTTCCCTTGGCTTTTTCTGACTTGCATCCTTTACAATGAACTAGCAATCATTAAGTAAAGCACTTTCCAGAGTTCTGTGAGTCCCTGTAGTGAACTACTAAACCCTAGGGGCTTCCATGGGGACCCCTGAATTGGCAGTTAGCCAGGGGAAGAGTGAGGAAGCCTAAGAACCTCAGTTGTAGCTGGAACCTGAGTGAGGGCAGTCTTGTGGAACTCAGCCTTTAATCTGTGGAGTGGGTTAACAATGGGCAGTTTTGTCAGACTTTGTCCTAACTTGTGGGGTCTGGGCTAGCTCTGGGTAGTTAATGCCAAAAATAAACTGAATTGTAGGACAGCCAGTTGTTGTGGAGAATTGGTGTTTGAATGATATGTTTGAATTACTGGAAAACAACACAATAGCAACCAGAGCATTCCTGAATTTTAAAATAATTTATAGATTCCTACTTTCGTATTTACCTCTACTTTTTGTTCTTTTAAATTATGGGAGACTTGAAAACTTTAATAAAATGAATTTAAATAATAAGTAAAAATCTACACATACCCAAAATGTTCACAAATAATTCATAATATTCAAAGGTAAGTAGAGGTTCAGGGAGATCTAGAAAATAATCTGCAATTGTTCTGAATACATCTCGTTCAAATCCAACATAAGTCGGATTATTCAAATCATTATTTCTTGGCCCTAAGAAGTAAAAGGAAAAAAATGTAAAAGCAAAAATTTTAACACATTTTTAAATACACTTATAAAAAATCTGAAATCTGTATTTTATGAAGGAGCTGTTCATACAAACTGTCACAATTCATACATTTAAAGGGTTGTACACACCTCATTCCTTCTCATCTTTTCTGTAGAAATCACTGTAAGCAATTACTAGCATTTAAAGAATATTTTTATGCCTGGAAAACTCCACATAAAGAAATATTTGAAATATTTTAAAAGGATTAGGAAAGTTATTTTAATGAAATTTTATCACATTTCATTTTATAAAGCAAAGAATATTTGGATAATGCAAATAAGTCCTGCAAATTATGTTTTGCAAATTTACATTTTTATGAATGAATTTTGCCTCACATGAAGCATATCCTTATAAACAGTATCTTTTTTTCTTTTTTTCCCTTTTTCATTTTTCTGAAGCTGGAAACAGGGAGAGACAGTCAGACAGACTCCCGCATGCGCCCGACCGGGATCCACCCGGCACGCCCACCAGGGGCGGTGCTCTGCCCCCCAGGGGGCGATGCTCTGCCCATCCTGGGCGTCGCCATATTGCGACAAGAGCCACTCTAGCGCCTGAGGCAGAGGCCACAGAGCCATCCCCAGCGCCCGGGCCATCTTTGCTCCAATGGAGCCTCGGCTGCGGGAGGGGAAGAGAGAGACAGAGAGGAAAGCTCGGCGGAGGGGTGGAGAAGCAAATGGGCGCTTCTCCTATATGCCCTGGCCGGGAATCGAACCCGGGTCCTCCGCACGCTAGGCCGATGCTCTACCGCTGAGCCAACCGGCCAGGGCTATAAACAGTATCTTTACATTTCAGTTTCATTAGCTTAACATTATTGAAATAACCATGCCTTCTAATTAGTGTTTTCCTCAGACATAAGATCTCATCTCATGGCATAGAAACGGAAACTCAGAGTAACTTGTTCAAGATTAAAGAGCCCTTAGACTAGAGGCAAAGCTAGAACTAAAATTTAGAGTGGTGTCAAGTCTGAGCAATATCCAGGAACTTGTGGCACCAAAACATTTAAAGTGTGGTCCATCTATCACATAATCAGAATCATCCAATGTTGCCTATTAAAAATATAAGTTCCTCTAGAAATGCTTGCTTCTGCTTTACTAATTTTAGTTTTCAAACACTGATCTGGGCACCTTTGCCAGAATAATCTTGATGGGGCATCAGAGAAATCCCTGGAAGTATATTTATCTGAGTTGCGAACCACGAGTCAAAGTATGAGAGTAAAGGGCAGTTAGGTAGGGGGAAGGCAGAAAGAGAAACTCAAAAATCTTAAGATGATGATCAAGATCTTTACCTCAGTTTAATAAAAGTTTTCTGTAACTTACATCATTTACTTTATTGTTCTTTCTGTTATTTTGTGATATTGACACCCAGTGGACAACAAGGGAATATATACTTACCTTGAACATTAATAAAATAATTTTATAAAAACTAGAAAAGCACCTTTGTAACAAAATATTAGAGTATAACTTTTGACGATTTAGAATCACATACATCTATAAATTTTCGAAATTGATTTTAAAAGCAATTAGGGTTTTGTACCTGAAGGGGGGTGGAGGGTCTTAAATGATAAAAGTCAATTTATCACTTATCACTGTGAAAAAAACTTGAACAAAATGCTAAAAACTAATTTGCTAATCAGTGAGATCTTTTTTCACAAAGTCCTATTAGTATATCCTATAGAGCAGTGGTCCCCAACCTTTTTTGGGCCATGGACCGGTTTAATGTCAGAAAATACTTTCACGGACTGGCCTTTAGGGTGGGACAGATAAATGTATCACATGACCGAGACAAGCGTCAAGAGTGAGTCTTAGACAGATATAACAGAGGGAATCTGGTCATTTTTTAAAAATAAAACATTGTTCAGACTTAAATATAAATAAAACAGAAATAATGTAAGTTATTTATTCTTTCTCTGTGGACTGGTACCAAATGATCCACGGACCAGTACCGGTCTGTGGCCCGGGGGTTGGGGACCATTGCTATAGAGTAGGAGCGTGTCATAGAACACCTGAATGTTGAAGCTGTGTGCAATGGCAAAGAGTATGAAGTAGATTTTATGAGACTTCATTTCTGATGGAAACTTTCCATTTATAAGCTGCTTTACTTACAAGTTGCTATTTTGAACTCTTTGGACTTCACTGAGGCAAATGGTGTAATTATACCTAAAAATTCTTTGAGAGCCCCTAGCCTATGATTTTATGATTTATTAGAACTGAACTATAAATGATAGGCTTGAATTATGAAATCACCACCTGTACTGAAAAGTTAAGGGCTCTATAACATACTGCACACGGAAAGAAATGTAACCAGTTCTACTAGATTTTCATTTAAACATGAAAAGAAATTATATATTTTCATTCTATCCTGACTTTAATACACTATTTAAAAATATTCTCAGTTCTTGTTAAATATTAGCAATATAAAACATATATATATATATAGTTTAACTTACAATTTGCTAGGCACTTCATGGCAGATAATACCCAATGAGGAAGATCATCTACACATAAAAAAATATTAACATTGTTTAGTAATTCACAATTTTTTGACAGTATTTTTAAAACTTAACGTATATATAATTATATATGTAAATATGCATGTTCGCATATGTGTATTACCAGTGTTAAAATTATTAGATGTTTTATAAGACAGGGCCAAGACAATATTTTAAAATACAAGTTTAAAAAGTTAGAGAACTTGAGTTTGACTCTTGTCACAATATATAAAACCATCAGCTATCCCCAAAATCAAGGATTATTTTATGGTGGATAATTAAAAAATAAATTAACATTCTTCTTTATCCACTACCATCATCGTCTCTTTATCTTCATTTCTATTCTGACTAGCTGTGCTATTTCAACATTACTGATTTGAGTGAAACCAATGATTGAAACAAAGTATATTTGAATATTAGTGGCTTTCAGTGAGACTTGCTTCAAATTTTTTAATTGCCATTCACTGATATATGCTGCATAAGATCTAGCAATTTTTTGATATAAACATAAAAACCACACATAGACTTGACTTAATAAGTGTATAGTTATAAAAAATAGAAAGCTTGAATGAGAGTATATACTGTTAATTATTTTAGGTAATGAACCATGGAAATGGTCCAAAGCCAAATGCATATATAACATAACTCCTAAGTTTTGATATTTACTATTTGTTCCTACAATTAAAATCTCAAAGTCCTAGCCCACCCACACACAAACACAAAACAAACAAGAGGAAAAAACCTTAAAGTAATGCATGCTGATTAATTCCAAGGATAGCAATTGATTATAAAAAAACGACATTTTGAGTAAATTTTTGCTACATTTCTTATAATCTAAGTTTTCTAATGTATCTGACTTGAATTATTTTCCTGACTTTCCTATCTTATATCTGAAATTAATATAATTATATATATATGTGTGTGTGTATAAAATATCAAGTCAGTGCTGAAGACTGGTCCTGAGGGGTTGGTCTTATTTTGTGTTCCTTTTTTAGCATATTGTCTTTACCCCTTTAAATCTGTACATAACTACTCATGTAAGCTCCAGAAAGGCATGGCCATTTCCCTCTTGTTCATCACTAAATCTTTAACACAATGCCTGGTACATTATATGCATTCAATAAAATTTGGCTATTACTACATTATATGTAATCAATAGTTTTAATACATATCTTTTCTCGGATACTTAACCCTGCCATTAAAAAAAAAGAATCATGAATCCACCTTAACAGCTAATATTATCTGTGACATTAACTTAAAAAATATTCCAATGTGATTGTTAAAGCACCTGTGATAAAGTAAAAGTCTCCCTGATACTCTCTCAGTTAAACTACTCTGCTTTCCACACTGTGGTCTCTGTGCACCCCACCCCCACAACAGCTGTAATCTTCACAAGCAAGTTTTAAGCATCCAACTTCTTTTATTGATACCAACCTGATTTGTCTTGTAGTATAACTACTCCTTGTTTACTTGTATTGGTCATGTTGTACATTATATACTGAGGAATTACTTGTTTTGGATTTATGACTTCTTCTAGGGATGACACACCTAAAATAGTTTGCAGGCTAAATAGAAGAAAGAATACAAACTTTTTTCCTCTATAACATAAGTAGAATAGAATATAAATATGAAAGAGTTTGACAAACAAAATCCTCAGAATATTTTTTGTTTTTTCTGAAACCAAACGTCAAAGACTTATATTTTGTGTCTACTTTCAAATATATTTATCTTAATAACTTTTGCAGGATTCCAATGTAGATCCCAAACTACAGCTACTACTTAGGTTTAAAAAAAAAAGCAAATCATACTGAAAACATTCTTTTTCTACTGTACTAGAATTACAGCAAGAACATTAAGAAACACATATACAGTACAGCAGTGGTCCCCAACCTTTTTTGGGCCACGAACCGGTTTAATTTCAGAAAATATTTTTACAAACCGGCCTTTAGGGTGGGATGGATAAATGTATCACGTGACCGAGACAAGCATCAAGAGTGAGTCTTAGATGATGTAACAGAGGGAATCTGGTCATTTTTTAAAAATAAAATATCGTTCAGACTTAAATATAAATAAAATGGAAATAATGTAAGTTATTTATTCTTTCTCTGCGGACCGGTACTGGTCCACGGCCTGGGGGTTGGGGACCACTGCAGTACAGGTTAAATTCTAAGCTTTAAGAACTACACTGTTCTTTTGCATTTGTATATCTGGATGAAAATGGCAAATTCACATTGCAAACATATTTGGAACTTGGTTAGAGCTTTGTTTCAGCTTACTAGATCAGAATAATATATCTCCAAACTTCTTCAACATCTTTCAGGCTTATTTCTCTATTATCAACTGAGTTTTCTTGATCTTCATTAATTATTTCACAGTTCATGCTTTCTGTATTTTCCTGAAAAAAAGAATTACTTCAGTTTATTATGCTATGCTCAAATTAAGAAAATGTTGAACTGATACCATTGCTAATATTTAGTATTTCTTTTTGTATCAGGCAATGTGAAGTTATAAAGTAAGTGCCATCTGAAAAAATGTGACAATAGAGTTTTTGGTTTTGTAGCTGTCCCTCTTACCCTCAAATCAATTTAAAATAAAACATGCTTAAATTATATAGTTATTCTTTTAAGCTCACTACCATTTATTTGTTTGTTTCTATGGGTTGCAAATTTACATATACATTTTTAGAATATAATATAGATTAAGAGTTTCAAGCACTAGCTTCAAATTCATTTACTTCAATGACTCTATTAAGCACGTAGTAATTATATTTAAATTAGTGATTCGTTAAAGGATGCTTTACCTGAGAAGATTGTAATCCATGCTTTTTAGTTCTATGAGATAAGTTTCGTAATTTAAAAATACTGTCTTTATCTTTGGAAACGTTCTCTGTGCTGTTTTTTCTTAATTCTGGATGCCTCCGTGGAAGAATTTTAAGTGGAGAATTGGCTGGAAATCTAGTTTAAGAATAATATATAATTAATAATGAGATCAGCAACAAACTTTTAGTGCCTATTTGTCTTAAAAAATCACATTAATATTGATCTACACTTTTAAGGAATAAAATTCTATATTAATTGATTTTTCCATTAAACATTTAAAATTATTTTAACAGTTTCCTGCTTTCTTTAGTATACTGTGCGTATTTTAAGTTTATTTCTGGGTAATTCAGTGTTATTAGAGTCAACTATGTTGGAGAGGTATCACTTACATACAAAATGGTTTAGACTGTTATATCTACTAAATTTTTCACAAGTTATCGAATTTATATATATATATTTTTCCCTTTGACTGATTGTTCTAATTTCCAGAACTTGGCCTTTATTACTTTTTTTTTAAATTATAAAACCATTCCCTTTCATTTTAATATAAAACATTTGAAAGATACAAAAAAGTACAGAGTATAAAACATCTGTGTTCATAACCATCCACCACTGAAATTAACTTTTACCAAAAAATTCATTTTTTCTTAAGTGAAAGAAATTTTTGCTTATTCTCTCTCTCTCCCTAAGAGAAATCATTAACCTATGGTTAGTGTATTTCTTTCTTGTTCATATTTTTATGCTTTTAATAAACATTCAAAAATATATTGTTTGGTGATTTTTCACTCAATGGTATCTTTTATCATACATTAAATTTCACTTTTTAGTCACCTTAAAAATTCTTTATTATTCCTCTATCCTAAAAATATTCTTAAAGTCTCTCATAAGAATTTTATTTCCATATATGGGTATTTAATTAATGAATAAATTATGCCAAGTTCCCATATATGAATGGGTTTGTACACTCAGTACTTAATTTAATTTAAGCTCAGGTATTAGGTTAAGTTAAGGCAATTCTCCCCTCATATTGTTCAAAACTGCCTTGGACCTTTACATTACTAAATAAATTTTAGAATCTGTTTGTCAAATTCCACAAAAAATTATATAGGGGTTTTGAATAAAAATGCACTGAATTTATGAATTTGGGACAAACTGACTTATTTATGATACTAAGTCTTATTCATGAAAAGACATCCTACTTCATTTTTTGTCTTCAATTCCCTTAGTAAAGTCTTACCCATTTTTGGTAAACTTTATGTACTTTATTGTTACTATTGTAAATAAGACCAGAAGCAGAGGAACTAGTTGAAGAATTATACAGAATTATAGGTCAGAGAGAATCATGGTCTAACAAAAAGAACATTCTTAGTGGAAAGAGAAATAGATCAGAGAACTACTGAGGCAGAACAGAGGTGGTTTGAAAACTAAATCATCTTTTTTAAAATTTTATTTATTTATTTTTAGAGAGGAGAGAGAGACAGGGAGAGAGAGGAGAGAGAGAGAGAGAGAAGGGGGGAGGAGCTGGAAGCATCAACTCCCATATGTACCTTGACCAGGCAAGCCCAGGGTTTCAAACTGGCGACCTCAGCGTTTCCAGGTCGACGCTTTATCCACTGCGCCACCACAGGTCAGACCTGAAAACTAAATCATTTAAAGGGCAGTAGAAAGAGTGTCAAAGCATCTACAGGGAAGACAGTGCCATTCACTCAGAGATGAACATGACAACATGTAGGTTAAGATATAATAGTAATTTTATATGCCATATTTGAAATGCCTATGTAATAAGCAAATACATAAATAAAAGAAAGAAAAAATGCATCTAAAGCTCAGGAGAGATAACTGGGTTGAAGATTTGAAAGCCATGAAAAAAGTAGGTGAAGACATAGCATGAGATTACCCAGGGAGAGAGGTGAAGAAAAGTGTAGCACCTTGCAAACCAGTTAAGAACTAAAGGATGAGCAGCAGAAAAGGTGCCCATTAAGGTCACTAAGGAGTAGTTAGTTCAATAGAAAGATTTCTAGAGTATTACACAAAGTGAACTGTTCATATGCTTATTATTGCAGTTTACTTGTATGGTGTAAGTCATCTTTGATAAAACAGGCAAGAATCAATCTCAAAAATATCCCATTTGATGGCCCTGGCCGATTGGCTCAGTGGTAGAGCGTCGGCCTGGCGTGCAGGAGTCCCAGGTTCGATTCCCGGCCAGGGCACACAAGAGAGGCGCCCATCTGCTTCTCCACCCCTCCCTCTCTCCTTCTTCTCTGTCTCTCTCTTCCCCTCCTGCAGCAAGGCTCCATTGAAGCAAAGATGGCCCGGGCGCTGGGAATGGCTGTGGCCTCTGCTTCAGGTGCTAGAATGGTTCTGGATGCAACAGAGCAACACCCCAGAGGGGCAAAGCATCGCCCCCTGGTGGGCATGCCGGGTGGATCCTGGTCGGGCGCATGCGGGAGTCTGTCTGACTGCCTGCCTCCCCGTTTCCAGCTTAGGAAAAATGAAAAAAAAATATCCCATTTGAAAAGTACTAAATCTGTAAAGGAAAAAAGCATATAAGAATCCAAAGACCTAGTTTAATGGAAATATAACCAAGACTTCTGGGTGCATGAAAGAAAAGCAATGATGTGGCCCTGAGTGACTCACAAGGTCTCACAGAAGAGGCTAAAATAGGTCTGAAGTGAGAAGAAATGTATGTGCTAGTCTGACAAATGGGTAGTGTTTCAAGGTGGAAGAACATATCTCAGAGGCACCCTGATTTATTAGAGCATGGTCTCAGTTTCCTCATCTGTAAAAAGGAGCTAATACCTATCCCAATTATCTATTCCACAGATGAAAAAAGAAAACATGTAAATCATAAAGTAGGGTCTCTGGTACACAATAAATAATTAATAAATTATTTTCTTTAACCTGTGGTATATTTCTTCTAATATTATATAAAGGTTGCTATGATCTATCTTGTCACATGTATTCTTAAATTATATAAGCTCATATGTTACTTGAATGCAAGGACCTGTGACGATCTGTGTTGCAATTCTTGAATCTATGTAACTTGGGGTTTCGAACCTGAGTTGTCAGTGTCCTGGGTCAATGCTCTATCCACTGCGCAACCACCTGGTCAAGCTATTACCTAACATTTTCAAAGATGATTGTGCAGCTATTAACTTGAACTTCTAAGTGGTCTTAGACTAGGAGCAGTAACAGTTCTCTACAGAAAATATTATTTCTCTAAAAAAACTGCTGTTTAAACTTTAAGTAATTCAGTTTCGCAGTTACTTCTTTGTTCAGTACCTGAATAACTGACTGTTGTCATAAAGATTTTCTGATCCCCATCTGCCTTTGATATCTTCAATTATGTGATTCTTAAGAAATTTCCTCAATAGTTGGATAGTCTGTTGCCTTGTAACTTCAGGACCAAAATTACTATTATTTCGTAGTAGGTTATAAAGCCAATCCACTGCTTCTCCTGCTGTAAAACAACTGCCATATTTTTTAAAGTGTTGCCTGTGTTTTCTTAGAGGCATTCCTGCTCGAAAAGATGTTGTAACTTCATTCCACTGTAAAAAACAAATAATTAAAATAATTAAAAAAAATTAAACAACAAAAATGAAACCTCCTACTGATTTGAAATAAATTAGACAAAGACAATTCTTTCATTTACAACTAATTACATCAAAGAATTTCAAGAAGAAAATAATTTTATTTGTGCTATAGAAAATTTTATATCGCATACTGATTCATTTTTATTAACTACTGTTGTGACAATATTTTTATGTTTTTTTTTTTTGTTTTTTTTTTTTTTTTTTTAATAAAAGCACTTCTTTGGCTGGTTGGTTTACTTAGGAAACCTAGAAATAATAAAGAATTGCAATGAACCTGCCTTTTCGTCAACAGAGAAAGCGTTTATCCCTGTTTTGGTTTTTTTTTTTAAGTCTCAACTACTATTAATAACATGCTGGTAGCATTTGTGCCAGACATTGTGTTTTACATTCATTATTTCACTTTAAATCTCACAATTCTATAAATATTATTATCCCATTTTAGATGAGGACTATGAAGCACAGAGAGACTGAATAATTTGAGCCAGGTCACATAGCTAAGTGATGAACCCAGACATTTAAACCCAGACCTGATTGCCTGTAGCACCTGAACCTGGAACTCCTTTGCTGGTCTCAAACAGAACTCATGGTGGGCATTAGTTTCAGTGGTCAAATACTTTTCATATTAACATAGCTTATATATTTACTATATATAATATTTCTTATTTGAAGATTCCACTAGTGAACATAGAACAGATAAGGTAAATTAAAAATTACATCCACGGTGCATTTAATGACACGGTGATATACCTACATTTTTTTTTTTGGCCCCAACAACATCACAACACAAAGTTTAACCGCTAAAATCACAATATCCACATTCTTTTCTTCCCACACGTCCACATGTCACATACTGATTTATTCAAGAAACATACTGAGCTGCGACCTATCCTCTGGATAGTTTCTTATTCTCCATATCATAATACACTTTCACATACATATCCTCTCCAGAAATCTTAAGGCGGACATGTATTCTCAATCAGCCTTACTCTACCGTGGACACTGAGGCTCACAGAGGTTAAGTGATTCTCCTAATGTCGCCCAACCAGTGGCACAAGATCCTCTGGGGTGAAGATCCAACTGCGCGAGCACAGATCCAGTGACCACCAGCAAGCAGCGCTCCTGATGGGAACCTCAGATACTCCGGGTTTAGTTTTGGTACAGCGGCATAAAACCCTAGAGCCAACAACACGAAACTGTTACATTCGGGCTTGCCGCTAGTCAGCCCTTACAAAGCAACGCAACATTGGAATTCTCCAGGTCTGTGGATGGAGAAAACCAGGCGTGGGCGGCGGCTAATTCGAACTTTTCCGCGCCGTCCCGGGGCCAGGAGGCCCCTAACAGGGCGCTCGGAGCAGGCGAGAGGGGCAGTCCCGCTCCGCGGGTCCCGCGCTGCCCCTTCGTTCATTCAATCTCCTCATCCAGAGGTTCGGGAGCCATCCCTCCGCCCGAGGTGAAACTACAAACGCTCTCACGCAAAAGTGGTGGCGGCCATCACCCCGGCGGGCCAGTCTCGTCGTTCCGCGGTGTCTTACCAGCTTGGTGGCCCGATACGGCCCGGGAGGCACACTCCGATTCTCCATGCCGCCCACCCGGCCTGAGGGCTGTCAGCGCCGGGCACGGGACATGGCAGCGGAAGGTTACACTCCGAGCGCAGTTCACAACCGTCAGCCCCACGGCCGATTTGAATACCGCAGTGGCTGCGCTGATTGGCTACGACCTCGGGTCACGTGACGCCCCCGAGGAGACCCGACCGCGGCCCGCGGGGGCGGTGGAGGCCTTCGGAACCTGGGTTCACAGCGCGGGGGCTGGACAGGTGGGACGGGCACCCCGCGTCACCCGCTTTCCTGGACCTGCTTCTCCCTCTTGCGGCCTCTGACGAGGCGGAGTTAACTTTCCACAGGTGGGACAGGTGAGGCGATTTAGTCCCTGGCTGGGTTGTTTGGAACCCAGCCTTTGCTGTTAGGGAATTTGAAATTTGAAAAGAAAAACAAAAAAAACTCTGGCCCTTAAAGGATCTTGACTTGTGATAAGTTTACAGGACAATACTTCCCTGGGACGTAACTCGCACCTGACAAACCCCTTGGTTTTGCATCTAAAAAGCTTTCCTGGTGTTTGTTGCAGTGCTGTTAACCTCGTATTTCCTCAGGTGCCCTAATTCCGTTCTCGTAAGTGCAGAAAATGTAGGTTGACAAACCCATCTGCCCCGCCCCGCCCCTTAATTGGGTGGTAAATTGGAGCATGGGGAGATTTCCACAAGTACACACAATAAGGGGTTTGGGAAAGGTCCCTGTGAAATTTAGCAAATTGCTCCCCTAAGAAACCCTTCTTACAATATCTTGATAAGATTCCTGGTTATGTTTATTTAGATCACGATTATAAACTTAATGGGATTTTAGAAATTTGCAGTAAACCTCAATTTCCAAATGACAAAAACTATAATATGATCCGAGCGTTAAAGGAACTTGTACAAAGTCTCGGATCCTATTGGCAAATTCTTAGAAGTAATTTTGTTTCTCTTATCAAGTTTTTAGGAATCTCTCTTTTTCCCCATTTTCCTACATCAGGATTTCTCAGGCAGGTATTACACCACCTGCATGAGTCACCTGGGATGCTTGTTAGTTAAAATGCTGATTCCTTGGGTTTCCCCAAACAATTTTGGGGGAATGTGTGTGTGTGGGGGGCGTGGCAGGGTGTGGACTTATATATGAAAAAAATATGAACCTCTGCTAACTTATTCTTACAGCTGCACCTAATCCTAATAGAATAAATGTCACAGAATGAAATGAAATGTCTGTAGCAGCTCTTAAATATGAGGAAATAGTTTTTTTCCACTGTGAGTTAAATAGGTTTGCAAATATGATGTATATGTTTGCTCGCTTATAGTTTGTATTGGGTGTGGGAGACAGGCTGTAAGCAGGCAGGATCCTTATAACCTAAGGCTTAGTTTTAAGATTAAGCCTTTCCCACCCTTTTAATACTAAGATCTTCTCAACACTAAGCTTTTCCCCACACCCTTGACTGTTGCATTATGTGGGGTGGGTGGTGCACTCTTATGAGGTGCACCATTATGCCTCAGATAAGTGACTTTGTATCAGAGACTTCTTTATTTGTATATTGGCTTACAGGTTTGGATTTCTACACTATAAAATGGGGCAGACCTGGGCGCGCACTCTCTCTGTTCCTGAAATTAGCATTACATAGGAGAGGCAGTCAAGATGGCGGAGTGCTAAAGGAGAAGCCAGTTTGTGCAGAGAGAAGGAGATGAGGAACAGGTGAATAAGGCTGGTGAGGTAGAAACCTTGATTCTAGGAAACTCGGATAATTCAGTGGCTTTGGGAGCCCTGTGTGTATTTCTCGCCCACCAGGTGCGAGCTAGGATTAAATGTGATGGCCCACCAGTTCTTGGCTCCATTGTTTCATTACCGTCTGTCCGAATCAAATGCGAACCTGCGTGGCCAGGCGGCTGTTGTTGTGGCCGTGGGTACTGGCTTTACATCTACCTAGCCAGAGATTATCTGTCTCAGGAAGCTTTTTTCAGTCTGCTTATCCAGTTTCATTTAAGAATGTAAGTTCCAGGGCAGTGATTGCATCTGGTTTGTTCACTGCTGTTTCATCAGCTGCTAAAGTGGTAGGAATTTAATAAATAGTTGGTTGAATGGATGATTTTTTTTTTCCTACTTAAAAGAAAGCTTGTTTTATGGCCAGTAACCACTGCCATCCTGACCATTCACATGCAGGTTCTCATTAGACTCAGGTAGATGGTAAAGAAACAGCAGAGCCAAAAAATGGTGGGCCATTCCTTTTTTCAAGTCTTGCACCAGCTGACAAGCAAACATACAGGGAAAACACTTCTCTCTGGTTCCACAACCAGGAGAATATTCTCTGGTTCCTCCTAGAATCAAAGGCCCACCAGTCTCAGCAGAGCTCGCAAAGCCCCTCAACTCTGGTTCCCTATCTGCACACTTTCTCTTTCCCTGCCAACATGGCTTCTTTCTCAGCACTCTGCATTCTCTCTGCTCTCACTCTGCAAACATGGCTTCCTTATGCCTCTTCTCCTTCTTCTCTGCTCTTTTTGAAACTTTCTGGCGGGAAAACCTCTCCTCCTGCAAATATTAGCAAAACAATGGCCCTTCCCAAGCAGGAAGGTAATTTGCAATTTCACGGATCACATATACAGCTGTACCTTGAGATATGAATTTAATTCGTTCTGTAACCAAGCTCGTAAGTCAGTCAACTCATATATCAAACTGCTGATAATGGACCTGTATGCCAACGCGCCAACTAGCGGCAGCTTCTTGAATCACGACTCGTATCTCAGAATTTCGCTCGGATCTTGAACAAAAATACGGCCCGAGTCGCAGCTCGTATCTTAAAAAAATTTGTATGTTGGTCTGTTTGTATCTCAAGGTACCACTGTACCTGGCGCTGCCCAGCCCCCAATGCAAACTATAAGTGAGCAAACATAAAATATCACATTTTATAAATTTATTTGCCCAACACTTGCATATGGGTGATACAATCCAATTATGTTTCATTCCTTGCCTTTTTTTTTTTTTTTTTTTTTTAGTGAGAGGAGGGGAGGCAGAGACAGAATCCTGCATGCACCCCCGCCAGGATTACCCTGCAAGCTGGCTAGGGGTGATGATGCTCCATTGCAACTGGAATCATATTTTAGCACCCGAGGAGGAGACCATGGAACCATCCTCAGCGCCCAGGGCCAACTCACTTTAATTGAGCCATGGCTGTGGGGGGGGGGGCAGGGGCTAGTGAGAAGCAGATGGGCCCTTCTCCTGTGTGTCCTGATGGGAATCAAACCTGGGACATCCACACGCCAGCCAACACTCTACCAGAGAGCCAACCAGCCTGGGTCTCCTTGGAAACATTTTATAAAATCTTTCTGCATGTTTGTAATATTAACTTATATTGAAGTTTAGCTATCCTACCATGCTGTTTCTAGTTATGAGTCTGATTTCATGCATGTTGACTAATATTTGGTCTGAGAAAATTATTCCTTTAAAATTGCTCCAGTCTGATTTTTTCCCTTCTTCAGAAACTTTATTGATTTTTTTTTGTCTCCTGGATCTATCTTATTTTTTCTAATGTCATTCCTTCTATAATTTTAATTTTTTTAAATTTCAGAGAGAATTCTTCCAACTTAGCTTCAAACTCACTGGTCCAATTTTCTTTACTCCCTTATATTTTATAGTAACTCACAGTAAAATGTTAAAAATGACCCTCTTCTTAAAACTGTTGATTTTTTTTATTGTGTGCATTGATTTTCTTTAATTTATATATTTTTGTAAAATACTTAAAACCAAATACCATAAGTAACTTCAACGAGTCCCAGTAAAAACTGGGTAAGTCCATGAAAATATTAAAAATAACTGCTTTTTACTTTTTACAAATCCTGCATTCTTAAGTATATTAACAGCTGCTGTAGTTCAGTGTTAGAAGTATGGTTTAGCTTGGTTGGTTAGAGCATCATCCCGAAGCGCAGAGGTTGTCAGTTCTGTCCCTGGTCAGGGTAGATGCAGGAACATATCAATGTTCTTGTTTCCCTCTTGTCAAAATCAATAATAATAATAGTAATAGTATAGTTTATGCTCATTGTTTTGTTTAGCAATTGACTTTCATTTCTTTAGGGAATAGTATACTTCCTCACTTGGAGAACTATTTCTCCCACTTTAGTGTGTATTCTGAATAGACTCTTCCATCTTCCTTGCTCCAGGAATGAGCACTGTATCCAACTGTTGCATCATAGCATTCTACTCCCCTAACTCATTGAGGTGGTCCTGTGACCAAACTGAATCATGCAGAGTCCTCTGTGATTTTGTTTTTTCAAACAGGGTCCAGAGGAAAGAGCCTTCTCTTTTGGGTGACTAAATTGAGAAGATATGAGCCAGAGCCAATGGTGTCTGTAGTTATATAGTCAAGTGCACTGATGCATAAGAAGAACAGAAATAAGAGCTAGAAAAGGCTAGTTTTAGTCTCTCTAAGGATAGCTACATTCCTAATATTTGATTACATTATACATATAAAAAAAAATTTAAGTTTGTTTATATTTTTGTCGCTTACTATTCAAAGATCTCCAGTCAGAGAATTTTCAAGAATACTAATGACGATAATATATACCTCAGGGAGGATGCTATTTAACACCTTGGTAAGGTTTTATATCATTGCACTATATTACAGAGTCCTATATAGATTACAGAGGAGCCATATACTACATTGGGGAGAGTATCAGGATTGCTCACTGTCAGGTGCTGACCTTCGGAGGAGCTTCTCAGATGTTTGACAACTAAAAGCTGTTTTTGGCACCTATAACTTTGTGTGTTGTGGGCAGTTTTTCTCCTGAAACCTCTAGAGAGTGTATTTATGTTTGCGTGTGTGTGTTTCATGTATGATAATAAAGTAATACAGTTTTATAAATTATATTTGGCCAAAATGCAAAACTAGTTTTTTCCTTGCAGCCATTCAGGAAGTAGTTTTTTCTTATGTCTTCCTTCACTCTATCTGCTTGTTTCCCTTTTATCTTTTGTGTCTTCTGGTGGAGAGACAGCAGTAAGGGAGGAAGCTGTAGGGAATTCTAGTCATCATATCATATGCTATTCTATAGACTTCCACTTTTCTTTGAAAATTAATTCCAATTCTTTATTCTCTTTTAACTCTGCTTTGTTAGGGTTTATACAGTCCTGCAGGGAGTGAAATTTATTAATGAATTTTCAGTAAATATATGTGGAAAATGCTAATGTAATATGCAGCCATCAAGTATCTGCATTTGCCCCTATTTAATGTGATTTTTATGTTTTTTAATGAAAGATGAATCATTAAAAATCAATTGGTCTTTATATAATTATACATTTCTAAGACATGAATGTATGTTGTACAGTGTGTGGCAAAAGTAGGTTTACAGTTCTTATGGAAAATAACTAATTAATAATATAAGAATAAACTCTGTTTCATGGTCTCACAATTATAAACCTACTTTTGCCCCACCATAACATATGTAGTATGTATTCCCAAATCAGAAAAAAATCCTTTGGTGAACGGCTCTTTAACTATAGTATAGTCTGTACATGGGAAGTATGGTAAACTCAGGTAAGGCAATAACGTTGACAGGGGATTTATAGAGGAGGGGTCAGTTTGAGACTTTTGGGTGAGAAAAACCTGCATGAAGTTTGTAAATGACTCTCTCCTGAAGGAAATTCATAGAACAAGGAACATTAACTCCTAGTTTATTGAACATTTACTGATTGATTACACAGCACTCTTTTCCCTTATCCACCTGCCTTATAATACCCAGATTTTTTTTGTTATTTAATATTTTTTTTATAATTTTATTTTTTTAATGGGGTGACATCAATAAATCAGGATACATATATTCAAAGATAACATGTCCAGGTTATCTTGTCGTTCAATTATGTTGCATACCCATCACCAAAAGTCAGATTTTCCTCTGTCACCTTCTCTCTAGTTTTCTTTGTGCCCCTCCCCCTCCCCCTTTCCCTCTCCCTCTCCCTCTCCCCCCTCCCCCCGTAACCACCACACTCTTATCAATGTCTCTTAGTCTCACTTTTATGTTCCACTTACGTATGGAATAATGCAGTTCCTGGTTTTTTCTGATTTACTTATTTCAGTACGTATAATGTTATCAAGATCCCACCATTTTGCTGTAAATGATCCGTTGTCATCATTTCTTATGGCTGAGTAGTATTCCATAGTGTATATGTGCCACATCATCTTTATCCAGTCATCTATTGATGGGCTTTTTGGTTGTTTCCATGTCCTGGCCACTGTGAACAGTGCTGCAATGAACATGGGGCTGCATGTGTCTTTACGTATCAATGTTTCTGAGTTTTGGGGGTATATACCCAGTAGAGGGATTGCTGGGTCATAAAGTAGTTCTATTTTCAGTTTTTTGAAGAACCACCATACTTTCTTCCATAATGGTTGTACTACTTTACATTCCCACCAACAGTGGATGAGGGTTCCTTTTTCTCCACAGCATCTCCAACATTTGCTATTACCTGTCTTGCTAATAATAGCTAATCTAACAGATGTGAGGTGGTATCTCATTGCAGTTTTGATTTGCATTTCTCTAATAACTAAAGAAGATGAGCATCTTTTCATATATCTGTTGGCCATTTGTATTTCTTCCTGGGAGAAGTGTCTGTTCATGTCCTCTTCCCATTTTTTTATTGGATTGTTTGTTTGTTTGTTGTTGAGTTTCATGAGTTCTTTGTATATTTTGGATATTAGGCCCTTATCTGAGCTGTTGTTTGAAAATATCATTTCCCATTTAGTTGGCTGTCTCTTTATTTTGTTGTTAGTTTCTCTTGCTGAGCAAAAATTTCTTAGTCTGATGTAGTCCCATTCATTAATTTTTGCGTTCACTTCTCTTGCCTTTGGAGTCAAATTCATAAAATGCTCTTTAAAACCCAGGTTCATGAGTTTAGTACCTATGTCTTCTTCTATGTACTTAATTGTTTCAGGTCTTATGTTAAGATCTTTGATCCATTTTGAGTTAATTTTAGTACAGAGGGACAAACTGTAGTCCAGTTTTCATTCTTTTGCATGTGGCTTTCCAGTTTTCCCAGCACCATTTATTGAAGAGGCTTTCTTTTCTCCATTGTGTGTTGTTGGCCCCTTTATCAAAAATTATTTGACTATATATATGTGGTTTTATTTCTGGGCTTTCTATTCTGTTCCATTGGTCTGAGTGTCTATTTTTCTGCCAATACCATGCTGTTTTGATTGTCGTGGTCCTATAATATAGTTTGAAGTCAGGTATTGTAATGCCCCAGCTTCATTCTTTTTCTTTAGGATTGCTTTGGCTATTCGGGGTTTTTTATAGTTCCATATAAATCTGATGATTGTTTGCTCCATTTCTTTAAAAAATGTCATTGGAAGTTTGATGGGAATTGCATTAAATTTGTATATTGCTTTGGGTAATATGGCCATCTTGATTATATTTATTCTTCCTAACCAAGAACAAGGAATATTCTTCCATCTCATTATATCTTTTTCGATTTCCCTTAAAAATGGTTTATAGTTTTCATTATATAAGTCCTTTACATTCTTTGTTATGTTTATTCCTAGGTATTTTTTTGTTGTTGTTGCAATCGTGAAGGGGATTATTCTTTTGAGTTCGTTCTCAAATGTTTCATTGTTGGCATATAGAAAGGCTATTGACTTCTGTATGTTAATTTTGTATCCTGCAACCTTACTGTATTGGCATATTGTTTCTAGTAGTCTTTTTGTGGATTCTTTGGGGTTTCCGATGTATAGGATCATATCATCTGCAAAAAGTGATACCTTTTATTTCTTTCTCTTGTCTGATTGCTCTGGCTAGAACTTCTAGTACCACGTTAAATAAGAGTGGAGAGAGTGGACAACCCTGTCTTGTTCCTGATTTAAGGGGGAAAGCCTTCAGTTTTGTACCATTGAATATGATGTTAGCTGATGGTTTATCATTTATGGTCTTTATCATGTTGAGATATTTTCCTTCTACACCCATTTTGTTGAGAGTCTTAAACATAAAATTGTGTTGTATTTTATCGAAAGCCTTTTCTGCGTCTATTGATAAGATCATGTGGTTTTTGTTCTTTGTTTTGTTGATATGGTGTATTACATTAACCGTTTTACATATGTTGAAACATCCTTGACATTCTGGGATGAATCCCACTTGATCATGATGTATTATTTTTTTAATATGTTGTTGTATTCGATTTGCTAGTATTTTGTTTAGTATTTTAGCATCTGTATTCATTAGAGATATTGGTCTGTAGTTTTCTTTTTTTGTGCCATCCTTGCCTGGTTTTGGTATGAGGGTTATGTTGGCCTCATAAAATGTGTTTGGAAGTATTGCTTCTTCTTCAATTTTTTGGAAAACTTTCAGATAGAATAGGAACCAAGTGTCCTTTGAATGTTTGATAGAATTTGCTGGTATAGCCGTCTGGGCCTGGACTTTTATTTTTTGGGAGGTTTTTAATGGTTTTTTCTCTTTCTTCTCTACTAATAGGTCTGTTTAGGCTTTATGCTTCTTCTTGACTCAGTCTAGGAAGGTTGTATGGTTCTAGGAATTTATCCATTTCTTCTAGGTTGTTGAATTTAGTGGCATAAAGTTTTTCATAGTATTGTACAATAATTCTTTGTATATCTACGGTGTCCGTGGTGATTTCTCCTCTTTCATTTCATATTCTATTTATATGAGTTCTTTTTCTTTTTTCCTTCGTAAGCCTTGCCAAGGGTTTGTCCATTTTGTTGATCTTTTCAAAGAACCAGCTCCTTGTTCTATTAATTTTTTCTATAGTTTTTCTGTTCTCTATTTCATTTATTTCTGCTCTGATTTTTATTATCTCCTTTCTTTGGCTGGTTTTGGGTTGTCTTTGTTCTTCTTTTTCTAGTTCCTTAAGGTGTGAAGTTAAGTGGTTCACTTGGGCTCTCTCTTGTTTGTTCATATATGCCTGAAGTGATATGAACTTCCCTCTTATCACTGCTTTTGCTGCATCCCATAGATTCTGATATGTTGTATTGTCATTTTCATTTGTCTGTATATATCTTTTGATCTCTGTGCTTATTTCTTCTTTGACCCATTCATTTTTAAAAAATATGTTGTTTAGTTTCCACATTTTTGTGGGATTTTTTTTCTCTTTTTTGCAGTTGAATTGTAGTTTCAAGGCTTTCTGATCAGAAAAAATGCTTGGTACAACTTCGATTTTTCTGAATTTGTTGATGTTGTTTTTGTGGCCCACCATATGGTCAATTCTTGAGAATGATCCATGTACACTGGAGAAAAATGTATACTCAGTCACTTTGGGATGAAATGTCCTGTAGATGTCTATCATATCCAGGTGCTCTAGTGTTTTGTTGAAGGCCACTATATCTTTGTTGATTCTCTGTTTGGATGACCGATCTAGAGCCGTCAGCGGTGTATTGAGGTCTCCAAGTTTGATTGTGTTTTTGTCAGTTTTTGTTTTAAGATCAATAAGTAGCTGTCTTATATATTTTGGTGCTCCTTAGTTTGGTGCGTATATATTAAGAATTGTTATGTCTTCTTGATTCAGTGTCCTCTTAGCCATTATGAAATGGCCATTTTTGTCCCTGAGTACTGTTGCTGTCTTGTAGTCAGCATTATCAGATATGAGTATTGCTATGCCTGCTTTTTTTTGCATGTTATTTGCTTGGAGTATTGTTTTCCAGCCTTTCACTTTGAATTTGTTTTTATCCTTGTTACTTAGATGAGTTTCCTGTAGGCAGCATACAGTTGGATTTTCTTTTTTAATCCATTCTGCTACTCTGTGCCTTTTTATTGGTGAGTTTAATCCTTTTACATTTAGTGTAATTATTGACACTTGTGAGTTCCCTATTGCCATTTTATAGATTGCTTTCTGTTAGTTTTGTGTCTTGTTTGATCATTCTCTTTTGTTTTTCTATCATTGGTTTTTATTTGGTTGTATTCCATACATCTTTCCTCTGTTGCTATCTTTTTTAAATCATGTGCTTCTGTGGTGGATATTTCAATGGTGGTTTCCTTTAAGTAATGAAAAGGGTTCCTACCCTGTTCATTGTAGTGCACTATTTTGTGAGTACTTTTGCACTCCATCGTCCTTTGCTACTGTTAATCTCCATCCTCTCCCCTCCTTTCTTTTTGTTGTTGTCACAGTTTAAATTTGGTTTTACTGTGTTCTTCTTGGAGCTTTTACTTGTGGCTTTGCTTTTTTTTGTTCTTTGTATCTGATTGGAGAACTCCCTTTAGTAATTCCTGGAGTTGGGGTTTTCTGATGATAAATTTCCTCATCTTTTCTGTATCTGTGAATGTTTTTATTTCTCCTTCATATTTGAAAGATAGCTTTGATGGGTATAGTTTTCGTGTAGCTGAAAGTTCCTCTCTTTCAGTACTTTAAAAATTGGGGTCTACTCTCTTCTAGCTTGTAGAGTTTCTGTTGAGAAATCGTATGATAATCTAATGGGCCTTTCTTTATATGTTGTATTCTTCTTTTCCCTGGCTGCCTTGAAAATTTTTTCTTTGCTGTTGGTTTGTGCCAATTTCATTATGATGTGCCTTGGAGTAGGTTTGTTGGGGTTAAGAAAACTCGGAGTTCTGTTTACTTCTTGAATTTGAGGCTTTAGTTCTTTCCACAGGCTTGGGAAGTTCTCATCTATTATTTGTTTGAGTATGTTCTCCATTCCATTTTCTCTCTCTTCTTCCTCTGATATACCTATTATTCTTATGTTATTCTTTTTGATGGAGTCAGATAATTCCTGTAGGGCTATCTCATTTTTTTAAATTTTTGAGTCTCTTTCTTCTTCTCTCTGTTGTGCCTCAAGTTGCTTGTCTTTTATTTTACTAATCTTACCTTCTATCTGGCCTGTTCTATTAGCTAAGCTTGTTACCTCGTTTTCATCTCGTGAATTGAGTTTTTCATCTGTGTTTGATTTGTTTTTATAGTTTCAATTTCCTTGGAAATATATTCTTTGTGTTCATTGAGTTGTTTTCTGAGCTCCCTAAATTTCCTTTCTGTGTTTTCTTGTATATCTCTGAGTATTTTTATGATTTCTTTTTTAAATTCTCTGTAGTTTAACTCCAAGGTTTCCAATATATTAAATTTTTTCTCCATAGATTTTTCCTCATCTATCTGTGTTACCTCTCTTTCTTTTGTATCCATGACATTCTATTTTCTGTTCCTTAATGGCATCTGAGGGTGGTTTTGTTGATAGTATTATTGAGATTTAATAAAGAATAAAAAGTTAAAAAAATAAAAATATAAAATAAAAAAGTTGTTTTTTTAAAATTAATAATTAAATAAAGAAAAATAAAATTAAATTAAAATTAAAAAAAAAGAAAATTATTCCCCCTGCTCGTTTTTTCCTCTCCTCTCCTCTCCCCTCTTTCTTGAGAAAATCTTGTGGTGAACTGTGAATTATATTGTACTAAATAGAACAAACAATGCCTGTAATGGAGGGCCGGATTGGGGAGAAGTTAAAAAGGAACAAAAAAAAAAACCCCAAAAAAACCATAAGAAAAGGGATTATGGACCCACAAAAAGCAAATAAGAAAAAAATTTGGGTCAAGAAAAAAATGATTTGTTTTTAGGTGTTGGTTGACTAAGAGTTATGATGAGGGGAATAAGAGGGAAACAGGAAAATGGGGGGACAAATTAAAAAATTACTATTGTATTTAGTGGAACAAGAACTAGATAAAATGGAGACCCAGGGATGGGAGCACTGCTAATGAGTTAAAAAGGTGAAGTAAAAACTCCCCCAAATGCCACAAACATAAGTTTGAGTCCCAGATAAGATAATTTGTTCGTTATTGAGGTTTGAATGAGAGGAGACGTAAAGGAGAAAGGAAGAAACTAATATAGAGGGAGAAAAGAAAGAGAGCAAGAAAAAAAAGAGGGAACCACTAAAAGAAGAAAAAAGAGGAGAGAGAGAGAGAGAGAGAGAGAGAGAGAGTTAAGGGTTTTGGAGTGCAACCTTCATAGAGAGAAAGGAAGAGGAAAGAAAAGATAATGGGAGATGTAACACTTATGGGTAGTGTAGTTCAAGGAGAGGAGAGAGTAAGACCGGCAGAGAGTTAATCGACCAAATTGGAGGAGGAAAAAAAAAATCAAGAATGAAGATAAGAGAAACAAACAAATATAATAAAATGGGATAGGTTATAAAGTCTGCGGATTATTCTTGATTTTGAGAGGTTATCTTCTTGCTTTTTCTTTTCTCTCCCTCTTCCTGGTTGGTGACTCTGTACCCTGGGTTCTGCCCCTTTGGCACGCTCAGGTAGAGGTTTGCAGTTGATAATTCTCTATGGCGATATCATGTATTGTGCTTCAGTCTCATTGGCAGTCGAGGCTCATTAGCATTTATAGGCTATGACAGCGAGAGAGTCCATGTTCCTGGAGCCTCTCTCCTAGTCTTTCCTTCCTCAATTAGTAGCCTGATAATCCAGTTATGGGGTTGCTGCTGCATCTGCCTGGATAGTAAGAGGCTCAAAGCGCTGGCAACTCCCCACTCTATTTCCACTCAGCACAGGGCTCTGGGTAAGGCTCAGTCAGAGCTGCTAGCATAATCAGGTGGGTTTCCGCCCACTCAAAGACCTCTGGCTCTGCCACTCTGTCCGGTAACACAGGCGGGCGCCCACTCCCGGGGTGCTTGGAGGAAACTCTCGCTCACTATCTGTGTGCAGACCAGGATATCAGGCCAGAAGTCTCACACTCTGAGTGAAACCCCCTCCTGCACGGAAAAGTTCCAGCATTGGAATTGGCTCTCACTCCTTCCCTGTGCGTGTCTTTTTCAGGGCACTGGGGTGGCCTGGAGATTTCACTTTTGGCCCACACAAAGGCCTCTGACTCTGCCTCTCTGTGGGGTAACACGAGCACCCACTCCCAGGGCTTTTCAAGGAATCTCTTGCCCGCTATCTGCGCGCCAACCAGGAGATCGGGGAAAATGGCTGCCCCACTTGTCTTTCTTTGTCTGGGTTTGGCGCGAGTGTTAGCTTGTATTGCCTGGGTTGTCATCGGCACAGTTTTTCCTCGGCTAGGATCTCCGTGCCATAGCCTGGTTCCGCCGATTGTGCCGCGGCATGGTTCTATTCACCCCCTTTGCCTGCCTCAGTTTCTATATTCTCAGTTCCCAGTGAAAGCAGCCCTATTTAGGTTAGTGAGGAAGGTGGAGCATTTCTTACTCCCTATTTTCTTCGGGACTTGATTATATATTTAGCCAATTTTTCGCTCAACCATACCTTTGGGTGTATTGCGAAACATCTGGAGGCTCCAAGGATAGGTTTTTCTGTTTCTGGTTGAAGATCTTGTTGAGTTTTGGGGGAGATTTATTGGTATCGCTTCCTACTGCGCCATAACTCTGACGTCATCTACCCAGATTTTTCTTAGGCATTTCACCCTTTTCATACATGGTCCGTAAATTCAGGGAAAGGCACTGCTGCCAGCTCTGGTGGAAAACCTGGATTGTCTTAAGCTAATAAGAGTATTAATATCCTCTAGATGCAGTTCCAGTAATTTATAATATATTCATCAATGCCTGGACACATATTTATTTAACAGTGACTTTAATACTAAATTTTATAAACGTGTTTTAAAAAAATATTTTTCTTGGTTTTTATCAATATATATTATTCATAAAAGAAATTTTACCATGGGACATATAATTTAATATAGTAGTTAAGATCATTCTAAAAATGGTACCAAGATATAACTAAATAAGATAATGTGTTAGAGTTTATTAACATGCATTTTTTGCTAATTCTAAATGATTTAAAAAATTGTTTCTTTTTTTTTTTATAAATTTTTATTAATGTTAATGGGGTGACATCAATAAATCAGGGTAGATATAGTCAAAGAAAACATGTCCAGATTATCTTGTCATTCAATTATGTTGCATACCCATCACCCAAAGTCAGATTGTCCTCCATCACCTTTTATCTAGTTTTCTTTGTGCCCCTCCCCCTCCCCCTCTCCTCCTTCCCTCCCGCGCCCCCCCTCTCCCACACCCCCAGTAACCACCACACTCTTGTCCATGTCTCTTAGTCTAGTTTTTATGTCCCACCAATGTATGGAATCATGTAGTTCTTGGTTTTTTCTGATTTACTAATTTCACTCCATATAATGTTATCAAGATCCCACCATTTTGTTGTAAATGATCCGATGTCATCATTTCTTATGGTTCAGTAATATTTCATAGTGTATATGTGCCATATCTTCTTTATCCAGTCTTCTATTGAAGGGCTTTTTGGTTGTTTCCATGTCTTGGCCACTGTGAACAATGCTGCAATGAACATGGGGCTCCATGTGTCTTTACATATTAATGTTTTTGAGTTTTGGGGGTATATACCCAGTAGAGGGATTGCTGGGTCATAAGGTAGTTCTATTTTCAGTTTTTTGAGGAACCACCATACTTTCTTCCATAATGGTTGTACTACTTAACATTCCCACCAACAGTGAATGAGGGTTCCTTTTTCTCCACAGCCTCTCCAGCATTTGCTATTACCTGTCTTGTTGATAATAGCTAATCTAACAGGTGTGAGATGGTATCGCATTTTAGTTTTGATTTGCATTTCTCTTATAACTAATGAAGATGAGCATCTCTTCATATATCTGTTGGCCATTTGTATTTCTTCCTGGGAGAAGTGTCTGTTCATGTCCTCTTCCCATTTTTTTTATTGGATTGTTTGTTTGTTGTTGAGTTTTATAAGTTCTTTGTATATTTTGAATGTTAGGCCCTAATCTGAGCTGTTGTTTGAAAATATTATTTCCCATTTAGTGGGCTGTCTGTTTATTTTGTTGTTAGTTTCTCTTGCTGAGCAAAAGTTTCTTAGTCTGATGTAGTCCCATTCATTTATCTTTACCTTCACTTCTCTTGCCTTTGGAATCAAATTCATAAAATGCTCTTTAAAACCCAGGTCCATGAGTTTAGTACCTATGTCTTCTTCTATGTACTTTATTGTTTCAGGTCTTATGTTTCGGTCTTTGATCCATTTTGAATTAATTTTGGTACAAGGGGTCAAACTGTAGTTGAGTTTCATTCTTTAGCATGTGGCTTTCCAGTTTTCTCAGCACCATTTGTTGAAGAAGCTTTCTTTTCTCCATTGTGTGTTGTTGGCCCCTTTATCAAAAATTATTTGACCATATATATGTGGTTTTATTTCTGGACTTTCTATTCTGTTCCATTGGTCTGAGTGTCTATTTTTCTGCCAATACCATGCTGTTTTGATTGTCGTGGCCCTATAATATAGTTTGAAGTCAGGTATTGTAATGCCCCTAGCTTCATTCTTTTTCCTTAGGATTGCTTTGGCTAATTGAGGTTTTTTATGGTTCCATATAAATCTGATGATTTTTTGTTCCATTTCTTTAAAGGTTGTCATAGGAATTTTGATGGGAATTGCATTAAATTTCTATATTGCTTTGGATAATATGGCCATTTTGATTATATTTATTCTTTCTATTCACGAACACGGAATATTTTTCCATCTCATTGTATCTTTTTTGATTTCCCTTAACAATGCTTTGTAGTAATATAGGTCATTTATATTCTTTGTTATGTTTATTCCTAGGTATTTTATTCTTTTTGTTGCAATCGTAAAGGGGATTATTTTTTTGAGTTCGTTTTCAAATATTTCATTGTTGGCATATAGAAAGCCTATGGACTTTTATATGTTAATTTTGTATCCTGTGACCTTACTGTATTGGTTTATTGTTTCTAGTAATCTTTTTGTGGAGTGTTTGGGGTTTTTGATGTACAGGATCATATCATCTGCAAAAAGTGATACCTTTACTTCTTCTTTTCCGATATGGATGCCTTTCATTTCTTTCTCTTGTCTGATTGCTCTGGCTAGAACTTCTAGTACCACGTTAAATAAGAGTGGAGAGAGGAGACAACCCTGTCTTGTTCCTGATTTTAAGTAGAAAGTCCTCAGTTTTATGCCATTTAATATGATGTTAGCTGATGGTTTATCATATATGGCCTTTATCATGTTGAGATATTTTTCTTCTATACCCATTTTGTTTAGTGTCTTAAACATAAAGTTGTGTTGTATTTTATTGAATGCCTTTTCTGCATCTATTGATAAGATCATGTGATTTTTGTTCTTTGTTTTGTTGATATAGTGTATTACGTTAACCGTTTTATGTATGTTGAACCATCCTTGAGATTCTCGGATGAATCCCACTTGATCATGATGTTTTATTTTTTTAATATGTTGTTGTATTTGATTTGCTAGTATTTTGTTTAGTATTTTAGCATCTGTATTCATTAGAGATATTGGTCTGTAGTTTTCTTTTTTTGTGCCGTTCTTGCCAGGTTTCAGTATGAGGGTTATGTTGGCCTCATAAAATGTGTTTGGAAGTATTGCTTCTTCTTCAATTTTTTGGAAGACTTTGAGTAGAATAGGAACCAAGTCTTCTTTGAATGTTTGATAGAATTTACTAGTATAGCCGTCTGGGCCTGGACTTTTATTTTTGGGGAGGTTTTTAATGGTTTTTTTTCTTTCTTCTCTACTAATAGGTCTGTTTAGGCTTTCTGATTCTTCTTGACTCAGTCTAGGAAGGTTGTATGGTTCTAGGAATTTATCCATATCTTCTAGGTTGTTGAATTTAGTGGCAGAAAGTTTTTCATAGTATTGTACAATAATTCTTTGTATATCTTCGATGTCCGTGGTGATTTCTCCTCTTTCATTTCATATTTTGTTTATATGAGTTCTTTTTCTTTTTTCCTCGGTAAGACTTGCCAGAGGTTTGTCAATTTTGTTGATCTTTTAAAAAAACCAGCTCCTTGTTCTATTAATTTTTTCTATAGTTTTTCTGTTCTCTATTTTATTTATTTCTGCTCTGATTTTTATTATCTCCTTTCTTCAGCTGGTTTTGGGTTGTTTTTGTTCTTCTTTTTCCAGTTCCTTAAGATGTGATGTTAAGTGATTCACTTGGGTTCTCTCTTGTTTGTTCATATAGGCCTGAAGTGATATGAACTTCCCTCTTATTACTGCTTTTGCTGCATCCCAGAGATTCTGATATGTCATATTGTCATTTTCATTTGTCTGTATATATCTTTTGATCTCTGTGCTTTTTTCTTCTTTGACCCATTCATTTTTTAAAAGTATGTTGTTTAGTTTCCACATTTTTCTGGGCTTTTTTTTCTTTTTTTTTTTTGCAGTTGAATTCTAGTTTCAAGGCTTTCTGATCAGAAAATATGTTTGGTACAATTTCAATTTTTCTGAATTTGCTGATGTTATTTTTCTGGCCCAACATATGGTCAATTCTTGAGAATGTCCCATGTACACTAGAGAAAAATGTAAACTCTGTCACTTTGGGATGAAGTGTCCTGTAGATGTCTATCATATCCAGGTGCTCTAGTGTTTTGTTTAAGGCCATTATATCTTTATTGATTTTCTGTTTGGATGACCGATCTAGAGTCGTCAGTGGTGTATTGAGGTCTCCAAGTATGATTGTATTTTTGTCAGTTTTTGTTTTTAGGTCAATAAGTAGCTGTCTTTTATATTTTGGTGCTCCTTGGTTTGGTGCATATATATTAAGGATTGTTATGTCTTCTTGATTCAGCATCCCCTTAAACATTATGAAATGACCATTTTTGTCTCTGAGTACTTTTGCTTTCTTGTAGTCAGCATTATTAGAGATGAGTATTGCTACGCCTCCTTTTTTTTGGATGTTATTTGCTTGGAGTATTGTTTTCCAGCCTTTCACTTTGAATTTGTTTTTATCCTTGTTGCTTAGATGTGTTTCTTGTAGGCAGCATACAGCTGGATTTTCTTTTTCAATCCATTCTGCTACTCTGTGTCTTTTTATTGGTGAGTTTAATCCATTTACGTTTAGTGTAATTATTGATACTTGTGGATTCCCTGTTGCCATTTTATAAATTGTTCTCTGTTAATTTTGTTTCTTGTTTGATTCTCTCTTTTGTTTTTTTATCATTTGTTTTTGTTTGTTTGTATTCCATACTTCTTTCCTCTGTTGCTACCTTTTTTAAGTCATGTGCTTTTGTGGTGGTTTTTTCAAGGGTGGTTACCATTAAGTAATGAAGAGGGTACCTACTATATTCATTGTAGTACCCTATCTTGCGAGTGTTTCTGCACTTCATCGTCTTTTGCTACTGTTACTCTCTGTCCTCTCCCCTTTTTTTTTTACTTTTGTTGTCACAGTTTAAATTTGGTTTTATTGTGTTCTTCTTGGAGCTTTTACTTGTAGCTTTGCTTTTTTTTGTTCTTTGTATCTGATTGGAGAACTCCCTTTAGTAATTCTTGGAGTTGGGTTTTTCTGATGATAAATTCCCTCATCTTTTCTGTATCTGTGAATGTTTTTATTTCTCCTTCATATTTGAAAGATAGCTTTGATAGGTATAGTGTTCGTGGCTGAAAGTTCCTCTCTTTCAGTACTTTAAATATTGGGGTCAACTCTCTTCTAGCTTGTAGAGTTTCTGTTGAGAAATTGTATGATAATCTAATGGGCCTTCCTTTATATGTTGTATATGGTACTTCTTTTCCCTGGCTGCCTTGAAAATTTTTTCTTTGCCGTTGGTTTGTGCCAATTTCATTATGATGTGCCTTGGAGTAGGTTTGTTGGGGTTAAGAAAACTCGGAGTTCTGTTTACTTCTTGAATTTGAGGCTTTAGTTCTTTCCACACGCTTGAGTACTTCTCGTCTATTATTTGTTTGAGTATGTTCTCCATTCCATTTTCTCTCTCTTCTCCCTCTGATATACCTATTATTCTTATGTTATTCTTTTTGATGGAGTCAGACAATTCCTGTACGGCTTTCTCATTTTTTTAAAATTTTTGAGTCTCTCTCTTCTTCTCTCTATTGTGCCTCAAGTTGCTTGCCTTCTATGTCAGTAATCCTACCTTCTATCTGGCCTGTTCTATTAGCTAAGCTTGTTACTTTGTTTTTCAGTTCATGAATTGAGGTTTTCATCTGTTTGATTTGTTTTTATAGTTTCAATTTCCTTGGTAATATATTCTTTGTGTTTGTTGAGTTGTTTTCTGAGCTCCCTAAATTGCCTTTCTGTGTTTTCTTGTATATCTCTGAGTATTTTTAGGATTTCTATTTTAAATTCTCTATCATTTAGCTCCAAGATTTCTAATATATTAAATTTTTTTTCATAGATTTTTTCACATCTATCTGTGTTACTTCTCTTTCTTTTGTATCCATGATATTTGATTTCCTTTTTCTTAATGACATCTGAGGGTGGTCTTGTTGATAGCACTTCGCCTTCAGGGTGTGGAACTCTCAGATGCTCCAAGGATAGATTTTTCTGTCTCTGGTTGATGAACTTGTTGAAATTTTAGGGAGGTTTTTCGGTCCGTGTCCTCTCGGCGCCATTTCTATGACGTCACTGAAAAATTGTTTATTTTCTAATTACTTTTGTGATATATTGATTTAAGAGGACTTTCATTATTTCCCAAAATTGTTGTATTGCTTTGTAGTTTAGTTTTATTATATTACTTATTTAGTTGTATTTATTAGATATTTTAAGTTAGATAATTAATATATATACTATGCATATATAATTAACATTAGATATGGGTATAACAACATGTGATTAATATTACCTGTATTTTAAATATGTTTATATATGAAGTTCTGCTTATATTGTTATTCATTAAGCATATCTTATGCCAGGTGTTATGTTACCCTATGACTAGGATTCATGGCTATTTGTTTCAAGGAGTTTATTTTCTTTGAATGAAATTATTAGCTAAAATGATAGTTGCATGGTCTTGTAACATATGGAAAGATATACATTCATTAATAATTAGGGAATTTATAATTAAATAATACATATTAGTTATTGCACAGTAGATGATAGATATTATCACATGTAAGGCAGAGTGTGGCAAATGGTATGCTATTTTGGAATGATTATAAATCCTACACCTTTTTGTTTCCTTTATCCTGTTTTGTTTTTCTTTTTTTGATATTATCAACATCAACCCACTATGTATTTATTTGTATATTCTTTGCTTTGATCCACTGGAATGTGAACTCCATGAGAAAGTGATGTCAAGTGTTTTTGTCCACTGCTAAATTGTTAGTGTCTATAGCAGGCATACAGTAGGTATTCAATGGTATTTATTGTATAAATTAGTGGCATGGTTGTTTTGGTACACAATATAGCAGAATTCATGCAAAATTGAAATTGCCTGAATTATGGCTTATAAATTTAACTTTTCAGAACAACTTACAAGTTTACATAATTTTTTATGCACAAAGATATTCACTTGGGCATTCCTTAAATAATGAAAAGATTATAAGTAAGCTAAATTTTTTTTACAAGGGGAATAAATTACATAAATTATGCTCTATCTGTACTTTGAAGTGGATATGTCTGTGCTGACATAGATCTCCAGGGCATATTTTTAAGTGAAAAATTTGCAAAAAAAAAAAATGCATATAGTGTTACCTAGTTTGTGTGTGTGTGATTATAAGAACAGGCACATATTATGTGTGTATATGTAAATTTTTACTGCAAAACCCTAGAAGAACCCTATCAATATGGGAGAAGTGAAGGAGTACATAAATGTTTATTTACTTCATGTATAATTTCTATTCTCTTTACTTTTAAGAAGTTTTTTCTTCTTCTATTGTTTCAAATGTGTATATTGGGCATATGTTAATGTATTATTTAAATACATAATAAGTAAACAGATTATATATTTTCTTAAGCAGCATGACAAACATAATAAACCATGTGGAATGTATAATAAAATCACTGAGCCTAACTTTGAGAGGGTCTATGTGAGAAGGAAATGTCTGAGTCAATTGTATCAAATGATGTTAGCCAGGTGAAGAAAGAAAAGAAGGAATGTTCCTGGAAAGAATAACTTATACAGGGTCATGGAGGTATGTAAGTATGGAATATTAGGGAAATGGCAAATAATTTCTATATGATTAGTATACAATATTTCCCCATGTATAAGACTCACCTTAATTTGGGGGCCCAAAATTTGAAAAAAAATTACATAAAGTTATTGAACTCAAGTTTTATTCATCATAAAATTCATACAGTTCGTCATCACTGTCAAAACTCCCATCCATTAACTTGTCCTCATCTGTGTCTGATGACAGACAAATCATTGTCTTCAGAAATAAGTGCCAAACCAAGCATGAAAAAGTGGGAAATGCAAGTTAAAAAATCTACAACCACTGTATAAGACACACCCAGTTTTTAGACCCAAATTTTTCGAAAGAGGGTGTATCTTATACATGGGGAAATATGGTATATATGGTGCAAGGAAAGAATGGATGAGATGAAGCTGGAGAGGTAAACATGGGTCAGATTTTGAGAATGCTTATATGTTGTGTAAGGATTTCACATTACATCACCCCTCAGTCTATTCCTGATTAATCTTGCTCCAATGATTTTTTTAAATTTTATTTATTCATTTTAGAGAGGAGAGAGAGAGACAGAGAGGGAGAGAGAGACAGAGAGAGAAGGGGAGGAGCTGGAAGCATCAACTCCCATATGTGCCTTGACCAGGCAAGCCCAGGGTTTTGAACCGGCGACCTCAGCATTTCCAGGTCGACGCTTTATTCACTGCGCCACCACAGGTCAGGCTTGCTCCAATGATTTTTAAAGTCAGCAGCAAGATTGATAGCTATTATAGAATTGTACACTTGAAACCTATATAATTTTATTCATCAACAACACCCGAATAGATTCAATAAATTAAAAATAAAGACATTACCCTAAAGACAGTCACATGGCAATTGAATATTTATGTATACCTTTGCTTCCATATACCTTACCTCCACAAAGGACCCAGAGGACAGAAGACTCCCAAGCTCATTTTATAAGGCCAGCGTTATTCTAATTCCAAAACCAAATAAAGACACTACAAAGAAAGAAAATTATAGGCCAGTATCCCAGATGAATATATGGTACTTTAATTCTCAACAAAATATTAGCAAGCCAGATCAAGGAATACATTAGAAAGATCATACATCATGATCAAGTGGGATTTATTGTGGGGATGCAAAGTTGGTATAATGTCTGCAAATCAATATATATCATATGCCTCATAAACAAAATGAAGAACAACCACATGATCATATAAATAAGTGCAGAAAAAGCATTTGATAAAATCCAGCATCAATTTATGATAAAAACTCTCAGCAAAATGGGAATAGAGGGAACATACCTTGAAGGCCATATATAACAAACCCACACCAAACATCATACTCATTGGACAAAAACTAAAGTATTTCCCATAATATCAGGAGCAAACCAGGGATGTCTGCTTTCAGCATTCTTATTCAACATAGTACTGGATGTCACAGCAATCAGACAAGAAAAATGAAAAAGGTCATTCAAATTATAAAGGAAGGAATAAAACTGTTATATGAAGATGGCATGATATTGTAAATAGAGAACCCTGAAGATTCCACCAAAAATTATTAGCTGTGGTAAATAATTTCAGTAAAGTAGAAGGTACAAAATAAATATCCAGAAACAAATTGCATTTTTATCCACCAATAATCTATCAGAAAGAAAAACTAAGAAAACAATTCCATTCACAACTGCAATAAATAATAAATAAATAAATGAAAATACCTAGACATAAATTTAACCAAGGATATAAAAGACTTGTAAAGTTGTAATATACTGAATAAAGAAATCGAAGAAGATACAAATAAATAGAAGAATATACTGTGTTTGTAGTTAGAAAAAATTAACATCATAAAAATGTTTATTTTCCCAAAGCAATCTGTAGATTCAATGCAGTTCCTATCAAGATGGCATATTTCACAGAACTAGAAAAAATATTCCAAAATTAGATATGGAACCACAAAAGACCCTGAGTAGCCACAGCAATCTTGAGAAAGAAGAACAAAGTTGGTAGAATCAAACTACCTGATATCAGACTATAATACAAGGCCATAGTAATTAAAACAGCATGGTATTGGCATAAATTCAGACATAGATCAATAGAACAGAAGAGAGAGCACAGAAATAAACATATGCCTTCATGTCAATATCTTATAAAGGAGGCAAGAACACATAATGGGGTAAAGACAGTTTTTTCAACAAATGGTGTGGGTAAATTGGACAGATAAGTGCAAAGAAAATGAAACTAGGCAAACTTTTTACACCATACACAAGAATAGGCTCAAAAGAGTAGATTAAAGACTTAAATGTTAGACTGAAAACCATAAAATTCCTAGAAGAAAACATAGGCAGCAAAATCTTAGACATTTCTTTTAGCAATATTTTTTCCTGATATATGTCCTTGGACAAGGGAAACAAACTAAAATAAACAAGTGGGACTACATCAAACAAAAAAGTTCTTGCACAGCAAAAGAAACCATCAACAAAATGAAAAAACCCACTGAATGGGAGAACGTATTTGCCAATGATAAGGCTTAATATTCAAAATTTATAAAGAACTTACAAGACCCAACACCAAAAATACAATTCAGTTAAAAAGTGAGCAAAGGGCCTGAATAGACACTTCTCCAAAGAGGAAATACTGATGGCCAATAGACATACGAAAAGATGCTCAGCACTAATTATCAGAAAATGTCAATTAAAACCACAATGAAATATGACCTCACAACTGTCAGGATGGCTGTCACCAATAAAGTGACAAAAAACAAGTGTTGGCGAAGATGTGGAGAAAAGGGCACCCTTGTGCACTATTGGTGGGGATGCAGACTGGTGCAACCTTTGTGGAAAACAGTGCAGTTTACTTGAACAATTAAAAATGGTACTGCTTTAATACTCAGCAATTCCACTTCTGGGAATTTATAAGCAGAATCCCAGAACACTAATTTGAAAAAATACATGCACTCTTATCTTCATTGCAGCATTATTTATAATAGCCAAGATTTGGAGACAGCCCAAGTACCCATCAGAAGGTGAGTGGATAAAAAAGCCATGCTACATTTACACAATGGAATACTACTAAAGCCATTAAAAGAAGAAAATCTTACCATTTGTGACAGCATAGATAGGCCTGGAGAATATTATGCTAAACGAATTAAGACAATCAGACAGATATAAAGTAACAATGTGGAAACAGACTTATAAACACAGAGAACAGAATGACAGCTATCAGAGGGGAGAAATATTGGGGTGCTCTGTGAAAAAGGTGAAGAAAAGATTAAGGAAAGAAATGAGAAAAAAAGAAAACCTCATAAAGAAAGGCAATAGTATGGTGATTACCAGAGGGAAAGGGAGGAAGCGGGAGGTAGGAGAGTGTAAAGGGAGGATAAATGGTGATGGAAGGAGCCTTAACTTGAAGAGGTGAACACACAATAAATACACAAATCATGTATTATAAAGTTGTACACCCGAAACATAATTTTATTAACCGGTGTCACTCCAATAAAATTTAAAAGTGTAGAATTGGCATAAAAATTGATGAATAGATCCATGGAATAGGTTAAAATGTCCAGAAATATATATATATATATATTTGAAAGTCTTGTATGAATAAATATAAGGAGTAAAGGTCACTATTTAAACTTATATTAAATAAAAGAATATGTAACTAGAATCAAGTACTTTGGACACATGTTAAATATTAAGGATGAGAAATGATAACATATATTTTTTGATACATGTTTATATGTATCAAAATGACCAAAATGCTATTTTAATTTTGATTCTCCCTTTATAAATCACATACAAGGTGCAGTTATAAGCAATTGTAAGGGGATTGTATTGTAGCTGATTATGTAGGTATGTATTTATGTATTTACTTATTTATTTATTTATTTTGAGAGAGAGGAAGCAAGAGAGAAGAGAGGGAGATAGAGGGAAAGAGAGACAGAGAGAAGCATCAACTTGTTGTTTTACTAGTTGTGCATCCATTGATTGCTTCTTATATGTGCCCTGACTGAAACTCGAACCAGAGACCTTGTGTTGTCGTTAGTGCCCTCAGGTCAGAGCTGGCTACCCTGGGATCAAGCTGGAGACCTTTGTGCTCTGGAACAACACTTGATCCACTGTGCTACTGGCTGGTACCTTAAAGCTTAAGAACATTTAACATTGTTCCATCTTAACTGCATATCAGGGAGTACTCCAGTATTAATAGACTTCTCTCATTAGAAGCAATTCTAAACATCGTGTCATGAACACTGTAAAATGAATTACTGCACTCTGAAAATCAAGCTAGATGAGGAAAGGGTCTTGCTTATCTACTTTCCTTGTCACCATCACTAGAGTATAATTAGATTGGATACCTACTTCACAGAAACTTAAGTTTTTAATAGGCATAAATATCTTAGGGACTATGATCCTTTTAATCATAGCCTAAATGTTAACATTAATTCTCTATAAGATTTTTAATGAAGACCTATCAGAAAGTGACAAACTTTTTAAAAATATAACAGGAAATAAATGTCAATAAAAATGTTTAATTGGTATTGTGATAGGATAAGTATTAGAGATTGTGGGGGTACGTAAGAGGGAAGCTAGCTCAAAGAAGGTCTAGGTAGGGATGACACTCAAAGGAAGAGCAAGTCAACCAGGTCAAGAGATGATGGAAGCCCTCTTTGACTTGTGAGTAACTATACACAGTAGATCTCCTAAGACCAGTAGCCTATAAATAGCAATATCTTATTGTTCTACTTCAATCTAATTTTGTATCTTCAAAAAAGTGAGTGCCTAGAAAAGTTTACATACCTTTTCTATATTCTCAATGATGCGAAGAACCTAATTTATATACACTTCTCACTGAATAAAAATGAGTAAAAACAATGATTGATCATAAATAAATGTTATGCATAATTACCAATTACTTACAAATTTGAGTGTATATAATTTAATAGGCCAAGGTTATGATAATATTTATTTATTTATTTATTTATGTATTTATTTATTAGTGAGAGAGAGACAGACAGACAGACAAACAGGAAGGGAGAGAGATGAGAAGCATCAACTCTTTGTTGTGGTTCCTTCGTTGTTCATTGATTGCTTTCTCATATGTGCCTTAACTAGGGGGCTCCAACAAAGCCAGTGATCTTGGACTCAAGCCAGCGACCATAGGGTCATGTCTATGATCCCACACTCAAGCCAGTGACCCTGCACTCAAGCTGGTGAGCCCACACTCAAGCCCAGGACCACTGGGTTTAGAACATGGGTCCTCAGCATCCCAGGTCAACCCTCTATCTACTGGTCAGGCTATAATGATTCTTGATGACATCTGTCAGCAGCTTTCCTTTACTGTGTTCTAATCTGATAGCAGATTCTTGTATCTGTTTGCTTGTCTTGAAGTGTTATTTCCAGAGCTATTCCATTTTTTCATATCCCTTATGAATAAAGGATAAGAAATATCACTTACAAAATGTCAATCCCATTTTTGTTAGATTTATTCCCAATTTTATCCTCTGTTTTCCAGACAAATCACCATGACTTTCAAATATTGGGTATAGTATATTCATTTAATGTCTCTACTAGCTTGTTCTCAGATATCTTTTGCTTTCTTTTCTGATCTTGTCACTGGGAGTTTTATTTCTGAGTTTATTTCCTTATTTGTTTTCCAGTACATTTCAGCATAGTGAGAGAAAAATAAATAATCTCGCTTGGTTGGACTACATGTATAACAGGAGAGGAAAATAATCTAGAGTCCAAAGCCTTCAGGAGAGAGAGAGAGAGACTGAAAGGAAAGGTAATGGTGGAAATAAATATTTCTATCTTCCTGGAAAAGAGAGCTTTGGGAGGTGAGATCATTTATTTTCAGGTTATTTGCAAGTGAACTTCAGACCTCCAGAAGAGTGACAGCACGTGAGCTCCTAGACACTCTGTTGGAGAACCTGGGTATTACAAAATCTATGAGTAGATGGGCTTCTACTAAGTGGAATACTTAGAGAATAACTGAAGTTGCTTAGGTTGTGCTTGACTGGCCACAGTCTCCAGGATACAGTGAGCTCAAGTGTTGTGATGTGCTTATTGAACTTCAGAGGAAGGAGTTGGCTGACATATTGTGGCTATTCAATACATACTGTGGACTGAATCAAGGGACATGGCATGAAATGCAGTAGTTGCCCAAAAGGCAACCTTGTCTGTTTCTTTAGAGAGAGCTAGGTTGTACTCTCATGTGACATAACATAAAATTAATATCCCTGGAGGTTCTTTATGTGTATTTATGGTTGGGTGGGTAGTTAGGAGCCATGTTGGAGAGTTTAAATACTTTATTTTTTCTTTAAATTATATAGTAGTTAATATAGAAAATATGCTCCTTAATCATTGCTTATCCAAGCACTCACAATCTTTTAGTCTTATTTAGTACTGCTATTATATTTGTGTTATGAGAAGAATTAGATTTTCTCTTTTAGAAAAGAACTTTAGTATGGTAATTAAATAAAGAAATATTGAATTAGGACAAAGAATTAGAATCTAAATATACATTGGTATTAAGATATGTACATATTTTTAAAAATATTAATGATAGCAATATAAAGAATAAAAAATTTTTATATTTATAAATTTAATATCCTAGAATATTCATATTTGAAAAGTGCTTAAATTTTTATTACAAAATTTTCAGAAGCATTTTTTTTGTTTTGACCATATCAAATATAGCAACTATAACTCAGAGATTTACTACTTGCTAGAACATTGCTCTCACTTAGTTCAATTCAGTTCAAAATACATAAACAGATGTATAGCTCTGAAAAAAGAATGCTAAAATCTGGTACCTGTCTTCAAAGAGTTTACACTTTAATGTGGAAAACTGAGAAATTTCAATACAATGTTGTGATTTGTGCTTTGTTACCATCCAATGATGTTATTTTAGGGAGTTGCAGGAATGGCATTTCACAGCATTCACATATGGGGTTGAGAGAGTCTTTCATGGTAACATTTGTTTGAGGTTAAAATGGAAGGCTATCCACAGGTTTCCATGTCTCATCTCTGTCTGTCCTACCACAGAATACATCCAATCTTGTCTTCATTAAGCCCACTACAAAGACCAGAGTCCAGCTATTTTGTGTAATGGTTCAGCCCAATTTGTCCCTGTCCTCATCAGGCTAGCATAGTCTTTTTGGTTGTACCCAGGACCCAGGTTGATGCTGTGCTCAGAGCCCATGTTTTGAGCCCCTCCCTTGGAGTGCATGCAGTTGTTGGATCTTAACAGTCATTAGAGCTGCATGGCTGCTTGGAGATCATGCAAGCAAACAGGGTGAATGTGTGTTTCGAAGGGAGAGAGGAGAGTGATTCTTGGTTAGGCTTGTGTTTATATTTTGGGCTAGGAAGACTAGCTTTTCTTTAACCAATTAATTTCTTAATCTTTCACAGGCTTGTGTTGCTTCTTCCCAATAAACAATCAGATCCTTCTTCTAGGCCTGTCTTCCTGACAGGCCTCTGTGGCTGGCATCTTGGCTTATATTGTGCATGACCTAAAGTGGAAACACAGAAGCACCCTTCCCCCCATACTCTGGGGCTGGGCCAATTGTACCCTGGGGAGAAGGGAGTGTTAATTCTTTTGGTAAGGCAAGGCTGCAATCTTCTGGGGTGTCCAAAACTCTAAATGCTATGGCTTCTAGTAAATGGAATGCTGTAACTTCCAACTGAAATAGGCTTCTCAGTTTTGTTAAGCTTGTGTCTAAAAATGTTAGCACAGGTAGCTAGACAATAAGGGAAGGAAGCTGAGGAAATCAGACGTTGAACATAATAAACTAGAAACTGCCTACCACACCCAGGTTAGAATATTTGTTAAAAGTCATGAACCTTTCTTAATAAGAGGTAAAAGTATGTCATTCAAGCCAGAAAGTGGCTTAGAATTATTGAATTAATAAGTTATATATTTTCTCATTAGGCTCGGGATGTAATAGATTGGATACATCTATAAAAGGCTAAAAGAAGCAAGCATAGGGAAATGATAAGCACGTACCATTTATTGAAAGGCTAGGTGCAAGAAATAGTATGGGGTGCCTCCATACTATCACTTTTCAAAAAATGTTGCATGAGATAGGGAAGCAGCCTAGTGGCAGGGCTGCTTTACAGAGAGAGTTGTGCAGGTTGTGTCCTGCACAACTCCTGGGTCATCCCCAACAGTGTGAGCTGCTGGAGTGTGCACGGAATGCCTATGTTTCATCGTTACATCCTTGCATCTAGAATTAGCACTTCCTTACTAGTGTGACTTTGATAAGTTATTTAAGGTCAATAAGCCTTAATTTCCTCATCTTCAAAATAAGAGATCATAATATTGATTAACCCTCAGGATTGCTATTAGGATTAAAGAGAGTATTTTTATGATCTTCTTTTTACTTACAAAGAAACTAAGGAATGCAGAAGTTAAGTAGTTTGCCTACCACTTTGAGTAGAGCTAGGAAATGATTCAGCTCCAGAGCCTGTGTTTTGAATGCCTATACATACTGTGTCTCATTATGGAGTCAAGACCATAAGCACTGTGGCCAGCACTTAGTATCTACTCATTATTAACTCTTATTTTCATTTTGGTAATGGGGAAACAAAGACTCATAAGTGGTTAATAATTTACCTGAAGAGTAACCCAACTTTTAAACAGGACAGCCAAGACTTTAATCCAAGGCATGGGTGTTCTTTGTTGTGCTTTATTTTATTCAAAATAGTATGCCAACTTTGAAGTGGTTTTAGTCAAAAGGAAAACTACCACATTATAAGTGTATCACAAACACTGATAAGGATGATTCTAGACCCATGATGGCAGACCTTTTTATAAAAACCGCCCACTTTTGCAGTGCTGGTCAACCTGGTCCCTCCCTCCCACTAGTGGGCGTTCCAGCTTTCATGGTGGGCCAATCGTGGCACCGTTTGGTTGCTCCGCTACCACCCACCATGAAAGCTGGAATGCCCACTAGCGGGCAGGAGGGACCAGGTTGACCAATACCGCAAAAGTGGCGTTTTTTTTGTTTTTTGTTTTTTTCTGAAGCTGGAAACGGGGAGAGACAGTCAGACAGACTCCCGCATGTGCCCCACCGGGATCCACCCGGCCCGCCCACCAGGGGCGGGCTACGCTCTGCCCACCAGGGGGCGATGCTCTGCCCCTCCGGGGCGTCACTCTGCAGCGACCAGATCCACTCTAGCGCCTGGGGCAGAGGCCAAGGAGCCATCCCCAGCGCCTGGGCCATCTTTGCTCCAATGGAGCCTTGGCTGCGGGAGGGAAAGAGAGAGACAGAGAGGAAGGAGGGGGGAGGTGGAGAAGCAAATGGGCTCTTCTCCTATGTGCACTGGCCAGGAATCGAACCCGGGTCCCCCGCACGCCAGGCCGACGCTCTACTGCTGAGCCAACCGGCCAGGGCAAAAGTGGCGGTTTTTATGAAAAGGTTTGTCATCACGGTTCTAGACCATCAAAAAAAGGATACATATTATACCTTCTGAAGGAAAGAGTGGAAGTATGTAATATATTTTAGGTTTTGTAGGAATATGCTATGAAGACTTGCAGAGTTAGGGTAAACAATCAGAGACAGTAAGGCACCCTAGGGCAAAAGCCCTGAGCAAACAAGAGTTCAGGGGCCTCTCTGACCCTGTACTGGAAAGAGCAAAACAGCAGGATAAGATTAGTAACAGAAAATGTTTAAGCTTTCAGAACAGAGATTAGAGGTCAGCATGTTCCTTGTCCTTACATCACCCCCTGAAAACTTCTGCTGTCTGCTTCCTTGAGTTATGTGTACTGGCTAATAAATATCTGAGTAAGACGGGATGGGCTTCAGTCCTTGGGTCTGCTGACCGGGGCTGTTGCCTCCCCTCAGTCCCTTGGAGCATTTCATCTGGCCTCTGAGTAGTTCATTGTTACTGTGACAAGGTTTCTATTAAATCCAGTAAAATAGAATCAGTTTGATACTACACTGGGTAATCTTCAGCTACTTGAAAAATTGATTTATGTTGCATACCTTATTCCTGAGCAGTGTCAGTTAAGTCAGGTATGGCTATATAAAAAAAGAGAGACAGTGAATGTAACAGTTTTGGATATTTAGTCACAAAATGGACCTCAACAGTCATAGTTCAGATGTCTACATTGTACTGGAAATACAGACTGTTCTGTAAGCCATGAAATTAATCATGCTAAACAAATGTGATCCATACAATATACTTTTATTTTTAAAAAGGTATATATACCCATTCATTTGTACCTTTTTCATATTGGTGTGTGTGTGTGTGTGTGTGTGTGTACAACATTATTAATCATATATTTTATTTTGTGCTGCTATTATCAAAGGAAAAAAATGGAACTGAGAGGTGAAGTGTTATATTAAAAAATCAAGCATTTTACCTGTGAAGACATCATAACCACCAGCAAAGTAGGTGCTATTATAAATTTATGTTCTCCATCATAAAATGGCTTTCAACACTGTTTGGGAGATACAAAACAAACCTGTTACATTTCTGTAATCATCTCACTGTCCTTATCTTACCAGATTCCTAAATTAATCTCTCTCTTTTAAAAAAAAATTTTTTTTCTGGTTTCTTTGCTTTAAGTGCTCTTCAGAATTCTCTTTAAGTATCTACTTTCATACTGTTGATAATGTTCAGAAGGCAGTTTAAGAATGCATTCAAGCAAGTAATCACTGGAGTCAGAACTACTTTAGTTCAGATACCTCTTCTGTCACTTGCCAGCTGGAAATGGCAAGTTCATTAAATTCTCTAAATTTATATTTTCCTTCTATCTAAAATGGGTACCAAAGTGGTAAATCCTTGGGTACATTAAGATGTCAGAAGGATTAAATTATATAACTCAGTATAGTGTCTGGCAAATAGTAAGAGGTCAATAAGTGTTCATTATTATTGTTCATATTATTATTAATGATATGATATTTTTGTTAATATTATTTATTGGTGCTATAATTTTAAAGTGCTGAGTGCTACCAAATCTGTACCTTCACTTCAGATATCTTTTCTGGGTTTCAGTCTGCTTAAATTAAACCCTACATCTAGCTTTCAATGGCTCATCTGCTTAACTCCATTTCCATTGCTGATAGCTTTACTCATAACTTGCTCAAACTCTGGGGAGAGCAAGGCCATTCACTGCCTAATGGAATTGTGAATAGACTGTGTATTATTTCAGGCATTTTCAGTTATTAGAACAATATTACTTCATCACTTAACATCCAGCCTTGTTATTTTAAGACTTATATCTTAAACTCTATTTGAAGCAAAGCTAAGACTATCTGTCTTCAGCAGCTGGGGCAGAATTTCTCCATTTGCTAGGTGCTAGCTTCTGCCTTAGAATCTGGTGGAGAGGAAGGAGGAAAAAAAAAAGGCAAACCTCTCTTTATTGAACTGTGATTTGAAGCATTTACTTGTTAAAGAGTGATCTCTGTCTCACATTGATCATTTTTGTCATGGAATTCAGGAAAGCCTTAGATTTCCTACTGATTCCTCTTCTTTTTTTTTTTTAATTTTAGTGAGGGGAGGGGAAGTAGAAAGACAGACTCTCACATGCGTCCCACTGGGATGGCAAGTGCACTATGGGGCGATGCTCTGCCCATTTGGGGCCATTGCTCTGTCACAACCAGAGCCATTTTTTAGTGCCTGAGGGGAGGCCAACTTGCTCCAATGGAGCCATAGCTGTGAGAGGGGAAAATAGAGAGAGAGAGAGACAAAGAAGGGGGAAGGTAGAGAAGCAGATAGTCACTTCTGTGCGCCTTGACTGGGAATTGAACCCGGGACATCCATATGCTGAGCCTACGCTCTACCACTGAACCAACCAGCCAGGGCCTCTACTGATTCTTCAATATGGGAGACCTAACTCTGGGTTGTTATTTTCCACTTTCTTCACCATTAGTTCCTGGCTTGTATTACAGTGTCATGTTGCTGGGGTTCCTCTTGGGAGAAGCTTCTGAAAGATAGCTCAAACCCAGCTACCTGGTGAAGTGTTCATTGCTTCAGCCCTCACAATGTAAATATTGTTTCACTGCTTCCCTCTTTTAACCCTATCTTCTTTTATGTTCTCAGCTCATGGTGACCCATGAGGGCAGATGAGTGAGTCTGCTGGTTACAAAAGTGTATAACTGAGGAACAAAATCCTTTTCTTATAGAAATTCCACTCCTGTATATGTGATTTTCATAGAACTCCATATTCCCAGTGGATTCTAGAAAGAGAAGCATTCCTGTAGACTTGTGCTGGGAAAGAAAGAATCGTATCTTTCTCCTTGGACACTGTGCTTCTGAGAAGGTAGGTCACTCTCTTACCTCTAGTCTTCTATGTATTTTATTTGTCAGAGATAATGGGCACCGGTTGTGATAGAGAAGATTCTTGGATTCTTGACTCTCATTAGACCTTGAAGTTAAGTGTCTAATCCCAACTGCTGGTGAATCTCTGAATTTAGAATGCAAGAACTTTACACATTTTGTGTATAATTTGTATCATTTTGAGCCTCTGCAACAATTCCTGGAAAGCAGGGCAAAAATCTCAAATGAACCTCTGTTACACTTCAGTAATAATTAACCATAACACAGATATGAGATTATTATTCTTCTGTTCTCACTTTATATCTCCAATGTCTAATATAGTACCTGAAAAATAGTAGGTATTTAATAAATATATGTTGAACAAAAGGAAAGCAAAATATAATACATGAGAAAGCTAATCCTAAACTATGGTACATGATACACAGAGAAGACACAGTCCTGAAAATAGGCACCCGGAGAAATTGCTATCATCATCTTAATACTTTATAACACCTAATGTTCTTAAATTGATCTCTTTGATACAACATTGTGTTTATTGTGTGGATTTTAATATGCTTTAGTTTCACTTTCTACTTATTAATTAAATAATTACTGTAAGAGAACTGTGGGAATAAATTTAAATCTTTACTGTGTTGGTGCTGAGAGTTCTGCTACAATATAATGATATGAAATGATCTCAGATTTACTCAGGGTTATTAAAAGACACAGTCTAAGAAATATTTTTATTTTTGTTCATTTTTTCCCCAAACCACATTAAAATAGTCCCTTTTGCACTTAAGTGATTTTGTAAGAGTTTTATACTCACTTTAATAAGGAAGATTATTTTCCTAGATTTTAAAATATCTTTTTTGAAAACTTAATTTTCAAGCAAAGAAGTCAAGAGAAAATTTAAATCTAAATTTAGTGTGTCGGATAGATATGAATAAAACTTGATAAAAAGTACTGAATGATGTGATTTATAATTCTTTAGAAATTTTAGGAATATTCCTGGTTTCCCAAGTATATTTACCTGAGAGATCAGCTATGAGTCATCTTGAGATATATTAGCTTGATCACTGGATATGATTAAATTCTTACATATTTATGTTAAAAACACAAATAAGAATAATCATAAGGTTCTGTTCCAATGCATTTTAACAATGTTTAAGAAGAGGGGCAAGATATAATCTTTTTAAGAAGTCTGTTAAAAATTGCTAAGAATTTACAAGATTGTTAAAAAAATAACTTGTATTCTCAACCAATTGCTTGGTTATTTCAGTGCTTATGGGAAGTGGGCTTAGTAAGGCAAGTTACCAGGGAAACCTTTTCCTCACTTAATAAGGATATTTGTGTACTGTGAGTCCATGCATAGTAAGGCTATAATTTTGCTATGCTTTTTTTTCATGTAAGTTAGCCACAGAGGAACAAACATTGTAGAAAGTGGATGCTAACAATGCAGAAGGGCAAAAGCAATTTTATAATCTTAAATTTATTATTCATATTAACAATATTAAATAACAATAGTACTGATACTATTAATGAAAACAATTATTAACATTTATAGAATGCTCTATAGTTTAAAAAGTGCACTCACTTAAATTATGCCTTTTGGGAGACATTATTGTCAATGCTTCATCTTAGAGATAAAGAAATTAAAGTCAAGTTCATAGCCCATGGCCAGAAGGGGTTAAGTAGGTATTTGCAAGTTGTTCCCAGCTTCCTTGGTACCAGAACATTTACGCTTTATACATCATCCATTTTTCCAAAATAAAGTTAATGCCTGTGAGAAGATGCAGAGGAAGGTTTATCATAAATTAAAGAAAGAATATTTTCAGGATCTCTCACTTTGAATGGATTCATTCCAAATTCTTGGGAGAGACCCTAACAATGTTCATATATTTTTGTATTATTTTATAATATTTTTTAAAGCAAGATTTTTTTCAATCTATAATTAGTGTTTCCACTCCACCTTCACCTCTTCCTTCCCCTTATATTGAGTTGGCATTCAAATAGTTCTGGACAGTTTTAGAATCTGGCTTGGAGAAAATTGATTTGGCAATGCACTTGATGTAATGAAATTTATTTATGTGGTTTGCAGTTGCTCCCTTATATAGTAAAATGACTGCTAGCCATGCTGAGCAGAAATGTTTGCTAGGAATACTACTGAAGCCCACTGTGTTGACTATCAGGTTTGGGACATCAAAGTGCATCATAGATAGTTGTTTATGATATGAACTCATCCTACAACCTCAGTACATGAAATTTGTAGAAAGAGGAGAATAAAGTTGGAAATGTTCAGATCCAGAACCTAGAGTAAAATGTAAGTGGAGAAATGGATGCTCATCAACACCTTGTCAAAACACTTTTCTTCCTGACTGAGGTTTTTCCAAATATGACTACAGCCCTAATATTTTGCATGGTGTTACCAATGACAAATTGTGAAAATAAAAGTAAATATAGTAAAGGAAGTTAATTAATAGAGCTATGCCATTATTATATTTTTATGTCTTCGGTATTGAATAAAGTTTATAATGTGTTGTGATTTATTTTCTCATTCCAAATAAATACTTTCTTAGATATTTGGAGAAAAGAAACCCCTTTTCTCCCGAATTGTATAATATTAAGATATCATAAAGCTAGATCTACCACTGAGTTATGTATGCCCAACAAATATTTGTTGAGTAAATAAATATTTTCAAGAATTGGTTTTGATGCTAAGGTGACTTGATACCCTGAAACTCTGAACTTAAGGAATTGTGGGTGGGTTTTCTCTTCAAGACTGGTAGATAGACCCTGCATTTTATGAAACTGGTGGTAGGTACAGATTTGTTATATATCTACTTTAGTACCTGCCCCAAAACTATCAACCTGCATTCTACTATCAAAGACTTTTAACTGCTTCACCTCCAGCAACTGTGCCTCTTACCTTCACGGGGTATCAGGTAGAACCTTTGTTTTTGAAAACCTAGGCTCATCAAGGTAATGGAAATCGATTGTTTTGGGCTAGAAAGGATTCCAATGAAAGTGGTCCATCCTGCAAGAGATAATAGAGTCCTTGAGTTTGGGTATCAGCAATGGTGAAAGTCTGTTGCATAACAGAGACCAGCATCTTGGTCTCTCGAAACCAAAAATTCTTGGAAGTCATGTTTTTCCTTTAAGGCTGAGTGGATTGTGGCACCAGAAGTTATTGCTTGAGACACATTAATAGTTCTTGGAGTCCTGAGTTACCACAAAGGGGGTAGAAACACTACTCTGTAAAGAAGTACTTGGACAATCAGACAATTTATTTCACAGGGACAATCATATCACTTATAGAACTGAAGACTTTTTAATTTGTTGAACTATTTAACTACCCTATCCCATCACTCCAACCCAAGACTCATGTATATTTGACCCTAAGGCAGCAATTCTCTAAGTGTGGTCCCCTTTCCACATATCAAAATTACCTGTAAATGTTTTAGAAATACAAAATTCTTAGGCTTATTAATCCAGAGAGTTCTAGAAAAGAGGCTCAAATAGTTAACTACACAATGAGCATCAGAACAAATAAGACTAAAGATCACTAATATCATGGGTTATATTTCTAATTTTTATTAAATTTCTTGCCTACAGCTTGATTCTTTTTTACTTTGACTCATTTTTATAGGCCTGGATATGTGAAAATAAATTGAGTCTGGCAAGAAAGTTAAATTCTGCTGGAGTAAGAAGTAGTTGGAAGTTTGACTATTATGTTGGGGTTTTTTATTGCCTCCTTAAGATATAAATTGTATTTCCTCCAATGCTCTGAAATAGCTCAGTAAATAACTACTAATATTGCTGTTTAGGCATTTTAATTAAGCATCTTTAACTTTTACTACTATAATATTCAAATTATATATGATGCGATGAGCCTTTTTGGGTGCAAAACTGGAAGCCCTCCAGTAATTTAAACAACAATTCAAATGAATTTAATTTTAACTCTAGGTAACTAAGAATTATTTTTACTAATATCTAAAAATATTCACTGATTTGTTGAACTTTTAATCTTCCTGTGGTTTTCTATTTTTAATAAACAGTTATTTCCAAGTCCAGGTTTTTATGTATTATTTCCTTATAGCTAACTATGCTGAATTTCCAGTGTCATACAATAAGAGGTTTTCAATCATGAAGACTTCAGAATATAGTCTACAAATTGGCGAACATTTTCTTTTAAGAGCCAGAGCATAAATATTTTAGGCAGTGTGGGCTACACATAGACTACACATCTCCTCCTCCTTCGCCTGCTCACCTTCCTCCTACTACTTCTCAGTCTCCTTCTTCTCCCCTTTTTTCTCTTTTTCTTTCTTCTCCTACTTTATCTCTTTGTTCTCCTCTTTTTTGTAACCTATCTTAGCTCATGGGCCATGAAAAAAAAGCTGCACATTTGGTGAGTTTTCCAAACTATGATTATAATTCAAAAAATAATTTGGAAGTGACCAAATTTTCTCTCTTCAAACTCTATTGTAAATTTTCTATCATTTGTTTGTGATCAGATCATAAGATTATATTGTCATGTATAAAGAGGATAAAATATTCAGAGCAAAATAAGGAAGAACAAATTGATCAATGACTTCAGGATTAATAATAAAAAAGATATTAATACTAATCTATGTCATAGCGGATACTTACATAAGTACTTTTTTTTTTTTTACTTAATCTTCCAAACCACCCTGGTAGGCTTTATAGTACCCACTTTATAGATGAGAAGGCAGATATGAAGAGATTACTAAGTAACTTAATTTGTTGAAGTTAAACTCAAGTTTGTGTGGCTCATAAAGCCCATCTTTTTTGTGATACACCACGTTGTGGTCTTCTGTAGAACTGAGTGAGGAATACCATACACCTCACCACAGATTTGTAAATATTTTAAAAAACTGAATTCTTTAAACATATAATGAAATTCTAAGGTGTTAAAAGAATATTACAGGTACTTGTTAAAGTTAATAAATTCAAGTTAAGTTTGAATTCTTAGATATAACAATATCCCTAATGATAACAATTTGCCTTTTGCAATGCATATGGTGTGAAATGTTCCAAAGTTCTTGTTGTAATAAACTGAAGTAAAAAGTTCAATACACCTTGTTCTCTTTTTCATATCAAAACACTCATAATCCTAACACATGCATGAAATATTCAAGATAAACGTGGTGATATTATTCCCCTCTCCTTTTCTGAGGCACTAGAATATGAAGGAAGGAACTGAAATAAACTTGCTTAGTCAATGATGGAGCTAAGACTGCTGTTGAAATTACACATATTCTTAAGCTAGTGGGTATTTTATTTGATTGCCTCTTGTGTGTTGCTTTATGTTTTAAAGAGAGCATTTTCTTTCTTTCTAATGAATATTCAGCTGGACCTGCTTTTCTCAAAGTTTTCTCAAACATCTTCAAGGCTATTGTTCCATAAATGTGCATCAGATGTTACTTAAATCTAGCTTGATTTAGATGCTCCCTACAGTTTTATTCAATTGCTTAACTGAGAATTATGCCATCAAACCATTTAATTTTTCCGTCTTCAGAAGTTTTATTTAAATTGTTTAATATTATGGGGATTAAGTAACTCATTTCTCAAACCATGAAAAGGAGGCATAACACAATAATAATGTTACTATTCAAATATTACTCTTCTCCTAAGTCTCCAACATAGTAATACAATATATCAAATTTTAACATACCTTTTTGAAATCTATCATTACATTATAGTTGAACTTTATAGATGAAGAAATCATAATGGTGTATTGATTTGCATTAAGTATAAAAATAACTCAGAAATGTTTTATGTTTTAACAAACCATAAAAGAATATCTTAGTCTATTTGGGCTGCTATAACAAAATACCATGAATTGGGTGGTTAAAACAATAAACAAGTATATCTTCTAGTTCTTGAGGCTGGGAAATTCACGATCAAGGAACTAGTAGATTTGTTTATCTGGTAAGAGCCCTCTTCCTCATTCACAGATAGACATTTTTTTTGCTGTGTTTTCATATGACAAAAAGGACAAGAGGGCTCTTTAGGGCCTCTTCTATAAGGTCACTCATCTCATTCATGAGGGCTCCACCCTCAGGACCCAGCTGCCCCCTTTTTTTGTGTGTGTGTGTGTATGTGGCAGAGACAGAGAGAGTGAGAGAGAGGGACAGACAGACAAGAAGGGAGAGAGATGAGAACCATCAATTCTTCATTTCAGATCCTTAGTTGTTCATTGATTGCTTTCTCATATGTGCCTTGACTGGGGGACTACAGCAGACCGAGTGACCCCTTGCTTGAGCCAGCAACCTTGGGCTAAAGCTGGTGAGCCTTGCTCAAGGCAGGTGAGCCCGTGCTTAAGCTGGCGACCTTGGGGTCTTGAACCTGGGTCCTCCACATCCCAGTCTGACTCTCTATTCAGTGCACCACTGCCTGGTCAGGCAAGACCCAGCTGCCTTTTAAAGGTCCCCACCTGCTCATACTATCACACTGACGGTTAAAATTTCAAACACTAATTTTGCAGAGGATATAAACATTCAGTCCCTTGCACAGAATATACATTATTATCTTTTTAGTTAAACTTCTCTGAATTTGCCTTAGTGAACTTGAGGCATTATGTAAAATATAAAACTCCACAAGAAGTTTATACTTTATAAAGGGAAATACATAAATGTAAGTTATAGCTGTTCAGTCCAATATTTTAACCACTGGATATATGTGACTATTTAAATTTAAATTAATTAAAATAAAATATAATTAAAAATTCAGTTCCTGAGTTCCACTGGCCTCATTTCATGTGCTCAGTAGCCACTTGTGGCTAGTGTTATCCATAGTGAGCAGTATAAGTATAGAACATTTTCATCATTGCAGAAACTTCTATTTGACAGTACTGTTACAGAAATAGAGACTGGCATTTTTGCAGAGGGATTAGTTTGGGGTATGTGCCAAATTCAAGAGTCATAAAAAATGAATATAAAATCCATATACCAAAGTCAAAGAAATGGAGATATAAGGAAGAAAGGAAGGAAGAAGAAAACTGTACAGATAACTACTGGTGGTGGAGTAGCAACAGATCTCAAAATTTAGCTCTGAGATTCTTAGCGGCCAGGAAAAAGATGCGGAAGAATGGTCAATATTAATCAGTACTTTAGAGGAAAGAAAGAACACATTCATAGATCCATAAAGTAGATTCAAATTGTCTGTCTTGTAATGTTACTTAAATAAATACTGAAATATAACTTTTATAAAATATACACTCTGTATATTAATACAGTTTATAAAATGAATAAAACTTGAAAAATAAGAGTATAAAATAAAAATAATTCAAGCAATAAAAAGTATATTTGGATGGTTACTGACATAAAATGGCTGTTTACAACATGGCAATATTACTGACCACTGAGGCACTAGTAATTCTTAGTTTGCTATGTATATAGGTTTGTAAGACCTTTTTTTTTTCTTTACATTCCCACCTGCTTTCAAAATGGGGCATCTGATAAAAGGACACTAAGTGAAAAGACTTCCTTGAAGTGTTGTATGGATGATGCCTAATGCTAGGACTACTGTGGTACATTACTTTTTGAGAATCTCAAAATGGATAGGAGGAGCAAGAGGTATGATAAACAGATTTGGAACTAAAGTTTGTTTCAAATTATTCTTATTACAAAATATATTAATTGAGAAAAAGGCTATGTATTTTTGTAAGTAACACTGTTGGAAAAAAGAATTTTAATTAACAGAGGTATCTTTTAAAAAAATTTTAAAATTTAGTTTCAATTTCAGTTTATATTTAGTATTATTCTGTGTTAGCTTCAGTTGTACAGCAAAGTGGTTAGAAAATCATACTTTACAGAGTGGTCCCCCTGCTGCTTCAGGTACACACCTGGCCCACACCTATTATCTCAGTTATTGACTATATTCTCTATGCTGTAACCAACACCTCTGTGGCTGTTCTAAAGCTACCAATTTGTACTGCTTAATCCCCTCACTTTTTTTCTCCCAGTCCCCCATCCCCTCTCCTCTGGCAGCTGTCAGTTTGTTCTCTGTATCTGAGTCTGTTTTTGTTTTGTTTGTTTGCTTATTTTGTTCATTAGATTCCACATATAAGTGAAATAATATGGTACTTGTCTTTCTCTGACTGGCTCTTTTCACTTAGTGCCCATTATGTCCATCCAGCCCTTGCAAAAGATAAGATTTCCTTCTTTTTTATGACCAAGTTGTATTCCATTGTGTAAATGTACCACAGCTTTTTAAATTCACTTATCTACTGATTGACACTGTTAGCTTCCAAATCTTGGCTATTGTAAATAATGCTGCAATGAATACAGGGGTGCATATATTCTTTCAAATTAGTGTTTCAGGTTTCTTTGGATATATTCCCAGTAGTGGGATTGCTGGATCAAAAGGCAGTTCCATTTTTAATTGTTTGAGGTAACTCCATATGGCTTTCCACAGTGGCTGCACAAGCCTGCATTCCCATCAACAGTGTACAAGGGTTCCCTTTTCTTCACATACTTACCAATACTTGCTGTTTGTTGATTTATTGATGATAGACATTTTGACAGGTGTGAGATGATATTTCATTGTGGTTTTGGTGTGTATTTCTCTAATGATTAGTGATGTCAAGCAACTTTTTATATGTCAATTGGCCTTCTATATGTCTTCCTTGAAAAAGTGTCTATTTAAGTCTTCTTCCCACTTTTTAATTAGGTTATTTTTCTGGTTTTAAGTTGAACAGAGGAATTTTTTTACTAATTTTTATTTTATAAGATTCAATTCTTCCATCCTTTTTACCATATTTTATTACTTCTACCATTAAACTTTCTTTTATGCTTGGCACTAATGTAATGCTGACACTAAATACATGCACATGGATCCCATTGTTATAAACTCTGAACTATGTAATTCTCATTTACTAGTAAGAAATTATATATTAGTTCATCATTAAACCATTACTCCCTCCCTGGCCTTGAATCCTAACATAAACTTACTATTAAAAATCTTTTGTGGTATGGAGCATAAGTAGAATAGTAGAAAAGGAAATTGAGAGCAACTTTAAAAGACGCCTAACAGTGTTTCTCCCCTTATGTTCTTTATAATGGTTTTCAATGAAAGTCAATGAAATAATGAGAAAGCACTGTCGGTGCGGAAATGGTTAGTAGCTGGTGAATGGATGGGGTAAAATGAAACTAGACAATGCAGTGTCTCAATAATGCTATTTTAAATAAATTTTTGCCCTAATACATGGATAAAATTTTAGAAATCTTAAAAAAATTGGAAACTAACATATTACTTAAAGCATATCTTTTACTTAACAGCTCTGAAAGATGACTTTTGAAGAAGAGGAAAAGAAAAAGAAAAGAAAAGAAAAAAGTACCTTTTTCCAAATTGGTGACATAATATGAAAGTGAATACCAACAATCCCCTTTAAACAAGAGGAGTGGGATTGTTGGGCTATTGAAACTTTCCTGGATTCAGGTTAGCACAGAGGAGAATCATATGAGCTGAAAGAGTAATCATACAGATGCTCTATATTTTAAGAAAACAGTCAGTAGGTGAGACAGGGTGAAAGAAAATATTTTCAACACCTGTGGTACAATGGTATTGGTTGGTAGTTTTGATTTTAAGATGGTGATTACTTCATGGTCTCCATTTTATTGTTATATTTCCTAACTTACAATATATTACTTGTATGTATTAGGTATCTACTGCTGCATAATAAAGTATTCCAAAACTTAGTGACTTAAAAAAATGTATAATCCTTATAGTTTCTGTAAATCAGGAATTCATGAATAGTTTAGTTAGCCTGCATTCTCTCCTGAAGTTGCAGTTAAATGATCAGTCAGGGAGATAGCCATCTGAAATGCTGGAAATTTCCCACTTAAATGGCTGGAAAAATGGTGTTGTTTTTGGTGGGAGGCCTCAGTTCTCTCCATGTGAGTCTCTGCACAGGCTGCTTAAGTGTCCTCACAACAGGGTGGTTTGCTTCTCCCATGGTGGGTGATTCAAAGACCATAAGGCAAAAACAACAGGGCTTTTAAGACTTAGCCTTGAAGACTCATGTTATCTCTTCTGCCATATCCTGTTTATTAAGTCCAATCTATATTAAAAGAAAGGGAAATTAGGCTCTAACTTTTGATGGGATAAAGATCAAAGAATTTTCAGACATTTTAAAATCATCATATTGTTTTTTAAAGATTTCAAATATTATATAACAATTTAAAAATTTTATGAGCTCAAATTTTTAAAAAATTAATGAAAAAAGTAAAATGACCCCTGAAATGAAGATCACATGTCAATAATAACAGAGAATAGAAACTGCTTTTGAAAATACAGCAAGAGTGGAGGAAGCTACTAGAATGAATTGGAAATTAAAAAGTAATTAAAGAGGATTTGTGGTAAATTGAATAATGGCCCCAAATATATTCAGATTCTAATCCCTGAAACCTATAAATGTTACCCATATGGCAAAGGTGACTTCGCAGATGTGATTTAGTAAGATGGGGTGATTATCCTGGTGGTGTCATAAGTGTCCTTATAGAAAGAAGACAGAGGGTGATGTGATTACAAAGACAGAAAAGGAGAAAGTGATGTAATGACAAAGCAGCGATAGATTTAAAGATAAATTTTGTTGACTTTGAAGCGGGAAGAAGAGGTCATGGGCCAAGGAATGCAAGGAACGAGGGTCTAGAAGCTGGAAAAGGCAAGAAAAGAGATTGTCTCCTAGCACTTTCAGAGGGTACACAATTCTACCTATATCTTTAGACTTTGACCTCTAGAACTGTAAGAGAACAAGTGTGTATTGTTTTAAACTAAGTTTGTAGTATTTATTTCAGAAATAAATTCCCTATTTATTAGGAAAATAATACAAGATTAGAGAGAAATGTATAAACATGGAAGAAAGAGACAAAGTAGACTCCAATTACCCATAATTATTTTGAACAGAACTAAAAATATACATGGAGAATTTTTTCTAACATTGTTTTTCTGCTTGTGGCGATAGTGGGAAGGTTGACTCTTAGCAGTACAATGAATACTGTAACTTTAAAATTATCTTCATTAATTCTTACCTATTTTTCACTTTTGATATATATGATCCTCTTTATAAACACATGATTTTTAAATATATGAAACTAGTTTGAGATTCATTATTTGAAAAATCTAGTCTTGGTGTGCACTTTACTTTGGAATTTCATATCTATTGTATGTTGATGTCATACCAGAAAGCTTTCATATAAAGTGCCTGCTACTTAAATTTAATACCAAGCATATTAGGGAAAAAATTGTCAGTGTACATTTCTGTTCAGTATGAAAATGTAAAAATCTAAACTTGCATATACCTAATATTTTGATATTACACCAAATAAGAAAAAACAATAAAATTATAGTTAATTTATATAGAAATACACAAAACATAAATAAGTACCTATTAGAGAACAGAATTCTTTAAAAGCTAATGCATCATTATAAAATTAGATTTATTCTAGAAATACAGCATTGGTTCAGAATTAGAAAAATCAATGTATTTCACTCTAATTACAATTTCAAGGACAAGAATGATACAGTCATCTCAAAATATAATTGAAGGAATATAACACTAATTCAGTCTTAAATAAGAATTCTTAGTAAACTATAGAAGAAAGAAATTATAGAAATTATTCGCAAAAATTCATATCAAACATTGCTCCTGCGAGAATTTCCTTAAATTTGGAAACAAGATTTAGATGCCTGATATTACTACTTTACTTAAGCATTTTCCTAGTTACTAGCCTTTTCAATAAGTCAGTTAAAATAACCTTTGGAATACTTAGAAATAACTAAATTATTATCTTCAACCAATATAATTGTCCACTTGAAAAACCAAAAGGAATCTACAGAGAAATTATTAAAAGTAAGGAGAGTTTCCCAAGGCTGTAATATATAATATTAATATTTGAATCAATTTTGTTTTTACATCTTATCAAAAATAATTAGAAAATGTAATTTAGGAAGATATCATTTGCAATAGCCACACTATGATTTTTGAATATAACAAAAACATTTAAGGTTATTATAACAAAAAATTTTTAAGGTTATTTTGGAAAAAAAGCAATGCTTTATTGAAAGACATTATTAAATAATAGCTAAATATACAAAAATACCTACCACATTTATGGGTTGAAAACTCAGTATTATAAAGAAAGCTTAATGGGATATTTCAAAATGACAAATTAGTTAAGTGTCCTGACTAATTTGCTAACTTCAGAGATTCAGTTCCTTATGTCTTATATGGTGAAACCTCTAATGTTTTTGGTAATTATAATAAAACCCTCATAGTAAATACAGGTATTAAATTTTTAAATTATTTTGTGCTGATAATTATATTAAAAGAACAATGAGGAACTGTCAACTATGCAAAATTAAAAGAACACTCATTTTGAGAAAGATACCCACTTTCAAAAATTAAAACCAAGTAATAAGAACTTAAAATATAAATATTTATAACAGGTAAGTCTTTACATTAAAAATGGCCTCTCAAATGTCAATGTCAAATGACTATGACATTTTTGAATCATTTACTAGTAACCCCCAAGCCTGATGTCTCAACAAGACTCTGCACCTGAACTTCTATGAAGGAATGAAAAGGATTATGAAATCCTAGAGAACTATCAATACACAGAATCCTTGGGTTACGACCATCTCGACATATGATGTTTCAAGTTTACGATGCTCACTCCCATAAAAACCTGAAAAATATTGAGACGTGAGTGTTTCGTCTTCTGCCTGTTCCTGACCCAGTATCTCCAGCACCTTTTGCAGGTTCTCTTGCCTCTCTAACTTCCTCCTCCCAATAGGTCACTCTCCCTCACCTTGCAATGACCCTTCCAGTGTGCAAGCCAACCACAGGAATAAAGGTAAGGAATTTCTTTTACATTCCTTTTTGGTCATTTTTCTGTTACTACAGTACAGTGTACAGTATAGTATATTTATGTTTTTTTTCTTTTTTCTGTGGCTTAGTTATGTTTTAATGTTTTAGATTATGACTTTACAACTCTGTTAGGATATGTAAGTGACTTAAGCTAAGGTGTGTTTTGACTTACACCAAAATTCTATTTACATCACTTCATAGGAATGGAATTGTGTTGTTACCTAAGGACCCCCTTTATAAATGAAGTAACTCTGGAAAATGTGGAAATAATGAAATAATTTATACATGTGGTGTTGATGTTTTATGTCTTTAGGCATTTCATGCAAAGCTGAGTCTGTAATCTCTGAATTTGTGCTTGTTTATTGCTGAAAAGAAAGCAATAGTGACTTAGCCATAATCACAGTTGAAATTGTTTAAAGAAATTTATTGAGTAGAAATATGTAGTTACTGTTTAAATTCTTGAGAAAAATTGGTTTTCAAAATTTGTTAATGGAGATACAAGTTTAATGCATCAAGAATTAAGCAAAGTAGAAATAACAGTGAATGTCTCTCTGTATGTATAATTAGTTCACACAACTAAAGACTGATCAGTACTGATGTAGCAATGCACTGCCCAGATCCCCTCTACTGAACCTAATCTCTCCTTTCTTCTAGCTGTTGCTTGTCTGATTATGGGTCACGGCCAGTCCTTCTCTAGGAATTAGCTTTTGCAGAAGGGATTGTCTTGCCCAAGGTTATGCCCCTTCCTGGGGACAACCTGTATCCAGTGGTTGATTTGGAGACCCAAAATCTCAGTGTGGTACAGCACTGAAGGGTCCTCCAGTTTCAGAGATTCTTGTAGGATGTGCTGAGACCTCTGTTGTAACATCATCACCCTGTTACAGGCATTCCAGAAGGAGTAAACTATTATCTTTGCATCTTAGTTTCCCTAGAAGTAAAGTGGGAATATTAATAATGATATCAGAGGGTTGTTGTCAGAATCAATTAAGATAATTCATGTGAAAATACCTTATAATATAAAAATATGTAACTTTTTTTCTTTGCTTGATTTTTTTATTTTTTCTGAAGTGAGAGGCAGGGAGGCAGAGAGACAGACTCCCACATGCGCCTGACCAGGATCCACGTGGTATGCCCACCAAGGGGTGATGCTCTGACCATCTGGGGTGTTGCTCCATTGCAACTGGAGCCATTCTAGCACCTGAGGCAGAAGCCATAGAGCCATCATCAGCACCCGGGCCAACTTTGCTCCAATGGAGCCTTGGCTGCGGGAAGAAAGAGAGAGAAAGAAAAGGGGGAAGGGTGGAGAAGCAGGTGGGTGCTTGTGCTGTGTGCCTTGGCCATAAATCGAACCCAGGACTTCCACATGCTTGGCTGACGCTCTACCACCGAGCCAACAGGCCAGAGCCTGATTATTTTTATAGAGTTCTTTGCTTGCTTAAGCATCTATGTTGCAGTAAAATCATCGTTACTCTTCTGGGCTTACAATTTTTTTGTTTTGTTTTGTTTTGTTTTACTGATATTGTACAAGGAAACAGGAAGTCACTACTAACAATCTAACATAAATGAGAAAACTAATTAAACTCTTCTAATTCATATAAATTTTACCTTTATTGTAAGTTGAAAATTATTTAATGAGAAACATGAATATTATCCAAATAATAAATGAAAAGGCATTTAGAACTTTTGTTTGTGGATTTAAATTTTATCTGACTAGAACTTTTAAAATAAATAAATAAATAAGTTTAATCTCTTTTGCCACACGATGGTAGTGTTGCTTCTCTTGTTAAGTACAAAAATAGATTTCAGATGCCAGTGAAAAGCATAAAAAAGTATATTTCTCCAAGGAGACCTCACAATAAAACATTAGTTTCATAAAGAAAAAAGACTCCTACACATTCATGTTATTTTTAAAGAGCAGGAAACATCAATGTCAGTGTTTCCTGAGGGGAATTGCCATTTCTTCCTTAGGAGACAGAGATTTGCACGTCAGGAACATTCTCATCATCTCTCTTCTTAAGGGAATCTTATTATTTTTTTTCAAATTTTATTTATTGATTTTACAGAGAGATGAGGTGGGGGGACAAGAAGCATCAACCCATAGTCGCTTCACTTTAGTTGTTCATTGATTGCTTGTCTTATGTGCCTTGACTGGGCAAGCCCAGGATTTAGAACTAGAGATCTCAGTGTTCCAGGTCAGTACTCTATCCACTGCGCCACCACAGGCCAGGCATGGGAATCTTGTTTTAGGTATTGTTTTTCAAATTACTACCCCTTTTAATTGTATTGACCAATATAGTTTGGTTTCCTTTTTTTGTTTGTTTTGTAAATTGATATAGATATTAATCTTGAAGAAGAAAAATTTTAAATGGCACTTATATTAATTATATTCTATATGAGCTTTTATAGCAAATTTAGAATTAGAAGTCAGCCTGGAAGTTGTCTAGAGTGTTCCTCTGTTTGCATGCAGTAATTTCTTCTGCATTATCCAGACAGATGGCCATGCAGTTTTTCAAATGTCTCAAAGGATATCCTTCAAAGCAGCCTCTATTCATTGTAGGACCCCTAAAAAAACAACTGGTTTGCTATTATGCTCAAGATAATGTGGTGTTGGGTAGAAGCTGAGAAGCTTCTGTTTGCTTGAATTCAAAACCATTTCATTTGTCTGGAGGCAGCCATCTTGTTGAGAAAATGAGTCATAGGATAAAATTATGAAATGCAGTTTGCTGCATACTGTAGTCAGTCACAATCTGTCCCACAGATTAAAAAAATATTGAAGAAATACAGAAAGCTACATTTTGTACTCTGAGGAGTCTGGATTTATTTAACATGTCAGAAATTATTTATTTTCCTCATGACCATTATGAATTTATGAAATATTCAGACATCTGGATTTTTGGTTGCCTTGTTCCCAGAAGTACAGTTTCCATTTAAGTTAAATTTTACAATAAGCAGGTTTAGTAAAGGAAATACATTCCTTTTTCACTTTATCAAATGGGGTGGTAGTATGTTGAGAAGGCATGCCTCTCTCAGAAGGGTCATTGCTTTTTTCTTAGGAGACAGTTTCTCTCTGTCCAATAACCCAATGACTCTTCACTGTATTGAAGGTAAGATGATAAAAGAGGTTCGTGGAAAGATTTAGGGCAAGTTTACAGAAGTCTAAATGCAGTGGGATCACCATAGAACTGTGATGAATTCCTCAGCTTTGTAGATTTAGAAATGTCCTCATCAGTAAAACAAGGAGTTGATTATACTCTGGGGACACTAACTCATCTTAGAAGACAATGAAATATAAACCCGAATCCTTTGTTTCATTTCCCATGAGAAGTTTACTTGGCAGGTAGTCTCCAGTAGCCATTGCCCATGTCATATCATTTTAGTGGGTATTTTAATATCAACTCCTTGAGGGGCACTGTACTATGTATACAGATGAATCAGAACCTTGTGGCCTGTCAAAGTGGTGGCACAGTGAATATAGCGTTGAACTGGGATGCGGAAGACCCAGGTTCAAAGCCCCAAGGTCGTCAGCTTGAGCGCAGGCTAATCCAGTTTGAGTAGGGTCTCACCAGCTTGAGTGTGGGGTTGCTGTCTTGAGTGTGGGATCATAGACATGACCCCATGTTTGCTGGATTGAGTTTAGGGTCGCTGGCTTGAGCAAGTTGTCACTTGAGCTGCTGTAGCTACAACAAAGAAGCTACAACAAAGAACTGACGATTCTCATCTCTCTCCCTTCCTGCCTGTCTGTCCCTATCTGTCCCTCTCTCTGTCACAAAAAACAACAACAGAAACCCCCCCAAAAAACAAACAAACAAAAAAACTGTGTGAAATAAACTATTTCTGCAGATGGTTAATGACTTCCATTTTGTATTTATTGTTGATTATAATTTCAGAGGTGATGTTTCTGACCTTGGCCTCAAATTTATATTTGGATCCTGAAGCAAGTTATGCATAGTAACTGCATGGATTTTTATGATTATAAATTTTTTATGTCTAAATCTAGAAGTTAAATCATTTATTTTTTAAATGTATGCCATTTGTAATAATTTTTTCTGTGTTAATTTATAGCAATTTGATCAAGAAAGGGAAGGAGAAAACATTTGAATTTTTTCATGGTTTGATTAGACATAGCAGACACTGATTAAATAAGATGTAAAGGGTGAAAAAATGGAATAATAATGAGAAAACAGTATTAGATAATAATTAATTTAGTCTTCACATGAAAGACCAACTAAAGATACACATAATGTGCATCTTTAAAAAACTCAGTGTTGATCTTTTTTTATATGATGAAGAGCATTTACCTTATATATATATTTTCATTCAAAAAATTGTTTAATGTTTACTAAATGCCAAGAATTAGGTTAGGCATGAAGGAGACAAAGATAATTAAGATATGGCCTCTATCTCAAGATGTTCAGAACAGAAATTCAGAATTTGCTACTGTATGGAAGTCTATTTATGATATTAAGCAGAAGTCACTTTAGCAAAAAGTAACATTTGCTATTTCTATATGATATATAAAGTTATTATTCAGGATGTTGGATTCACAATATATGTTGCTTAAACTGCAACATTTTAATACTCTTAATATGAGATAAGAGAGAATATTCTATTGTACCTTCCAAAATTCCTTAGAGCCAAACCACTGACCCATTCTGGATTCTTTTTCAGTTAGCTGCAGAGAGTCTGTGCTCTAAATCCTTATTATAAGGCATAGCATTGAATTAATTAGGTCCTACTAATCTCTTGACTGACATAAATATTATGCAATAAAATTTCATGTACACATTAACCACCCAAATAATATTTGTTGTGTTCATATTATGTGAGGAACCAGAGAATATTCTCCTGGTTGTGGAACCAGAGAGAAGTATTTTCCCTGTGTGTTTGCTTGTCAGCTGGAGCGAGACTTGAATAAAGGAATGGCCCACCAGTTTTTGGCTACGCTGTTTCTTTACCGTCTGCCTGAGTCTAATGAGAACCTGCATGTGAATGGCTGCGATGACCATGGCCCCTGGCCCTACACCTGCCATCTATATGTCCAGGGAGTATGCACTGTATGATGGAATAAGGACTTAGTACCACAAGGACACTAAAAGAAGGATGAATACTATCTTTCATGTGTGGAAAATGCCCCCAGAAAGAGGAAACCACACATGCCGATTCTTGAAAAATGAATAGGATTTTTCTAGGTGGTTATTATGAAGATATTTTGAGAAGAAAAAATATTATGAGGCAAATTATATATGATTCATTTATTCTTAAGGTCTATTTTTTTTATAAGTCAGTTGATCAGAAATCTCTATGTCTGAACTGCATTATCTTAGCATCCTGTAAAAATGCTTTCACTGGATTGGTTCAGTATTATGGTTATAGAATTTCCTAAGAAGTGGCTCTATAAAGAATATGGTTGCATTATTTATAAAATGTTTTTGATTAGTATCACATGTTGCTTTTTCAATGAGTAGTATTAAAAAATTACTCCTTAAGTAATTTTTTGGTCTTAAAATGTTTTAACCTCAATCTTCCTTAATTGAGATATAGGCACTTCCTCTTTTATTTCACGTCCCAGATACAATATATCCCATCAGGTGCAAAAACAATCCAAGTCCTTCCTATTGAATTACTAAGTTCCTTTATTTTAATTTGTCCTCATATATTTTAAAAACTAATCTTAACATCAGGGCCTTCTAACCATTCATTTTCTAGTTCTTTTGGGATTTCATCTGATCAAATAGTGCCTTTCTTTTAAAATCATTTTTCTAACCAGAGAGTCATTTAACTTATAAAGATTCTCAAGCCATCTTATTGGGGGGAAAAAAAGGAGAGGAGAGAATGTTATTCAATTCTGACTTTTTCTTTTTACCTTTCTTCATTCACTGCCAAAGCACTTGAAAAAGTGGTATATATTTGTGCATCTATTTTCCTTATTTGATATTAAACCCTTGCTCAGTGGAGTCCGTCTACTGCCCAGTGACTCTATTGGAACTGCTATCAGTAAGGAAACAAATGCTCTTCCAGTTATCACAGCCCAAATGTTTCTGTCTTAGCACAATCCTGATTGAATAAATTTTGAATCATCTTAAATCCTTTTAGGACATATTCTGGATATAAATTGTACAGTAATAAAAATAATGTTACAGTAGCTGTTATTATCATTCAGGTTTTCAATTACTTAAAGTACCATTGTTTTCATGAATAATTAAAACACTCTTGAAGTATTTTTTTTCCTAAAATTGGCCACATTTCAACAAATAATGCTGGAGTCTTCTGTTGTGCTGAGGAGGCCACTGTAGTGAAATAAGAAGGGCTTCTTTTTATTATGTTTCTATTGTTTTCTAGGACAACAGAATAATCCCTATGCTGCCAACAGCCTAATGTGATTGCTGGCATAAAGTTTCATAGTGTCTTTTCAAAACAAGTTTAGCAAAATCCTAGATGGGCAGCACTCCACCAGCTGCTATGAAGGCCCCTAAATTGCTACTCATGCATAACTTTTAGTGTTGTGCTGACATGTGCTGGCAAGGTTTGCCCCTTTACAGATTGTATAATAAGCAACAGATGAACAGAAGGTCCTTCCATCATTCTGGGAGTCTCCTCCACCTACACAATTTCCTCATCTCAAGTAGGAGGCAAGATTAGACCCACCATAGCAGGAGCATTCATACAAAGTAGGCGAATGCCATTCCATACTTAGCTTAGTTCTCTGTCTATCAAATACATCCTGAACACAGGAGAGGTATTTTCTGATGTTTATTAATCATTTTCAGACAATAAATTGCTAAGTAGTTTTAAATGATGTAATGCACTACATACAGTATATAATATATTTATTATTGGACAAGGAAATATCTATGAATAGGGAGATTAATGCACCTCCCACAAAGGAAATGAAATGAAAACAACCAGTAAAGTAATGGCAATGGACTTTAAGGTTTAAGTGGTTCTAGATTTTATGCTCTAAAGTAATGGACAAAAATTGTGAAGGATTCAAATGGGCAAAGAAAGATTACTAAATCTTTTGTATTTTGTATCCTTCTGGATTTTCACCACCTTTCTTCTGTCTGAGCTATTTTACAACTCTATTAAGTTGCATAATACAAATAGTAATGCAAATGATGGTTGTCCATAGAAATGCAAATTGCACCCTCTGGAAATGTGATTGATTATTGCTTTGTGGGCATTAACCAGTTTTGCATCTATTAAGGAAATGCATTTCAGCATTCCTTATGTTCTACACATGTGTGATTCTTTCAGTTCCCTTTTGAACCATATGTAACATCTTATTGGTTCTCTCATTTAATGAGTTAAAATTTTTGGCATATGTTCATTTTATATTTATATGTATTTTCTTAAAATTATCTTTAACTATTTTTACTTATAATTTTACTAAAAATAATTTAATATTGAGTGGGAGGGTGGTTCTCCTGTTTCTTCTTTCCTTTCTCTCCCTCTCTCTCACCCTTCCTTCTTTCCTTTAGCAAGTATTAATTGGGTGTATACTATATGTCACACAATTTTACAAGGTGCTGGGTATATAAAATCTGACCTCAATCTGCCTGTGACTTTTACATTTTTAAATTATGATCTGTTATGGCTTTCACAGGGACAAATAAGACTATGTGAGATAATAAAAATGTAGGCCTGGATTTAAATTTGGGTTCTATCTCTAAACTACTGTGTGACTTTTGGCAATTTTTTTTTAACTTTTCTGAACTTCATTTCCTTCACTGAAAAGTGATTTGTTAACAGTGAATGGTACTGAAAGTTTGCAGGTGGGGGCTGACCCCTTGTAAGGCCAGTAGCCACAGCCATCAGAGCTGCCTGGCCTGTGTGGTTCACATTTGATTCGGATAGATCATAATGAAATAATGGAACCAAGAACCGATGGGCCATTACCTTTATTCCTAGCTCGCACTTGGCAAGTGAGTCAACACAAACACACTGGGCTCTAAAACCCACTCATTCAGTGCTCACAAAGCTACTGACACATCCAAGTTTTCCTAGAATCAGAGACCCTTCTGCACACCTCCATCTTGGCTGAATTCTCTGCAGCCATATGGCCTCTCTGCCCTGAAACAATGTGGTCTCTTCTCAAAATGGCCTCCTAGCTCCTCTTTTCAAAACCTTTATTGGCACCACAATCCCTCCTCTAGCACATTAGCATAACCAAGCCCCTTCCCAAGCAGAAAGGCAATTAGCCGTATCACCTGAGCGATGGCCATTCACGTGGGCAGCTCCATTTTTATCAATAAAAATGAGCAAAACCAGGAAGTACAGATTTTACAAACTTATTTGCCCAATACCCCCTCCTTACTTAAGTGGACAAAGGGACATTGACAGACTAGACATTTCAGATCACCTTATCCCAGGCATCTGGACTGACTCAACTGGGTGAGGAAGGTCCTCTAGCTTACTTATGGTTAATCGCCTCCACCCCCCCAATGACTACCAGCCCCTACCCTCAAATTCCTTATTTAACCCTTCCTGTTAGAGAACCAGTTGCTGACCTCTGCCTTAGGAGTCAGCCTGGCAGATGATCCTCTAATAAACTTTTCTTGCCTGAACTCGGGTGTCCTCCTTTGGCAGACCTTTTCAGGTACCAGATGTTATACCTTGGTCCTTGAGTTTTGGCTAAGAAAGAATTCAGAGCCAAGACTCAACTACAAGCTAAAGTTTAGTTAGAAAGTCACAGAGGAAGAAGAAGTAAGCAGTAGAAGAAGGGAGCCAGCTTGGCATGTGGACTCAGGAAACCAGTTACAGAGGTGAAAGAAGGAACCTTGGAACTTAGGAGAAAGAAAGGCAAAGGAAATGTGCCTAGGGCAAGAGAGGCAGAAGGCATCGTAGTATTCCAGAGAGGGAGTGTATACTCCGTCCTTTGTCTTAAGGGCTTTTAAAGGTGGGGATTTTAGAGGAGGTCTGAGGGGAGGATCTCAAGAGACTAGTCATCAGTTTTCTAGATGTGTCCTTTCAGGGTTGTGGTCTCTACTGATTGATTGGTACTAGGATAGGGGTTATTAGTCATTGCAGCTGGTCTTGATGCCAGCCATGGCATCATTTTATCTGGTGTTGCCACCTTTCTGGGCCTGAGACTGAAACACAACTGAGGTCAAAATGTCATCTCTAGTTTGACCAAAACTCTGTCTCTGAGATCAACAGACTGGAGGCTTTGTTCCTATTATTTGATGTGGGCCAGAACCTCATTGTCTTGAGGACTTAATGCTTAAGGGACTGGTCATACAAGAGTTGTATGGAAGTCATATGAGGCTATTTTCTGGCCCCTTGTTTCTTCTCTAAGAGGGTCTACCACATGACTAATGATGTACTAGGAGAAAGGTCAGGGGAGGGTCTGAACTCACATGACCAGCAATATAAAAAGTCACGGGATCTAAACTAGCGGTTTTTAATTGCCAGTCCTCAGACTGATGGCAGTCTGCCAGAAATTTCATGCCAGTGCTAGTGTTAATATCAGGGTGGTAAACTCTTGGGCAGACTGGCACAAAATTTCTGGCAGACCAGCATTGGTCCACGGACCAGCAGTTGAAAACCACTGGTTTAAACCACATGACCAGCAACTCCAAGAAAGGTCAACCTGGAGGCAAGGTCTCATCTTACTTGTGGACAAGTCCTTCCGAGCGTGAGGATGACAGAGACGCAAAGACCCGACTCGGGGACCAGGTTCAGTGACGCAGATCCACTTTATTCAGGAAGTAAGCTAACATATGCACAGGTTCAGCCTATACGGTGTTACAGTGTGTCCTTCACAGCCAATGGTTGAAAAGGTCAGGGAGCTGCCTGGTTAGTGCTGAGTCACTTTCTTATAGCCGGCAAGCTTCCTTCCTGGGTGTGCCTAGGAGGGTTTCAGGTGCTGGAGTGTTCTCACAGCATTGCATCAGCCACAGCTGTTAGGAATGCGCTCTGCACTCTACCTACATTACTAGGAGAAAGGTCAGGGGAGGGTCTGAACTCACATGACCAGCAATATAAAAAGTCAAGGGATCTAAACTAGTGGTTTTTAATTGCCAGTCCTCAGACTGATGGCAGTCTGCCAGAAATTTCATGCCAGTACTGGTGTTAATATCAGGGTGTCTGTTGCCAGGCACCTGGGGCTAGTGACCTTCCATATTTGGCATATCATTTCTACTCTGCTTATGTCTGTTTAATTGCCTACTTTATCAGGTTGTGCTAATTTCAACTAGTCATGGTTGTTATAAATTAAGATTATGTTTGTAACTGTTTAGTTCTTATGGCACCTGGTTCTTGGTGGGTACTCAGTGACTCAGTGAATCTTAATTCTCATTCCATACTCCATGATCTCTTTCTTATTCAGTTTTTTTTTAATTTTTAAAATTTTTGCTACTGTCCTCAACAGGTTATTATTGCTATTTCTTTTAATGGATACTGGAATGATTAGACCAAACTAATAAATAAGAATCTCTAGTAGTCAAAGTCTTGATTCAGTACCTAGATCAATGAGTCATATAAGCCTAAAACAAGAATTAAGCTCACAATTAGGAAGACCTCTAAATGTTAAAATATTCCACTTATGGTTAAGGGACTATTAGTGTAAAAAAAATGTGATTGCAAGAATGACCTTACTGCAGAAAGCATAATATTAGTCCACCTGGATAATTACAGATCAAAATTTGTGAAAGCCAATTTTGCCCTGTCAAATCCCTAAAAGCAAATGCTCCCTTTCCTGTCTTTGTGGGCCCACAGCATTTATTTTTTACCTAGTTAGTTTTAAGTGTTCTCTACATTATTTTTCTTTCCAACTTTGCTTGTCAGTTCTTTAGAATTCAGACCTGTTTGCACCCCTCTCTTTTAATCTTTTACTGGGTAGTTTAAAATTTTAAGTTATTTACAATCCAAATGAATATTTAATGGAATATTCATTATGCACCTTCCAGTTGTCACATAGCTATTACTGCAGTGACACTGAAGGATGGCGCAGATGCAAATGCCTATTTCTTGTGAGTTTGATCTAAGCTCCTTGTGTCCTGATATATCTTATCGTTTTGTTTGGTAATTGGACTTCTCTGATGATGCTATAAAATACATCTCAGTTGTGAAGGAAAAAGTCATTATTTATCATTAGATGGTGAAGACTATGCTCATTTTTCACTGCCCTTACCTGGGTAGCAAGGACAGTGATACAATTTCAATTTGGAGGCCTGTGCCTGATGTGATTCTGGGATGAAACAAATAGCCATGAAATTAATCTGAGAATGTTCAATCATTTTCTTGCCAGGGCTTGGCTGGCATCATCTTGGTATATGAAGTATAGTTTTCCAGACTCTCAGTTTCCTCCTAAACATGAGCAAATCAGGGGAAGATTTGTCCCTATTACACATTGTTTCATAAAAGGGTGGGGATTGGGACCAAAAGGAAACAAATTAATGAGGGGGGAAATGTCTTTTGAAGCCAAAGAACTATAAATAGTACAGTTCTGTCAGCATTGTATTTATGAAGCAAGGCTGTTACCTAATGTGAGTTGGAGAATAATTTGTGTAAGTATAGTCCTGGGAAAAGGAAAAAATATAAGCCTTGACTCACAGATTCTGTATCATAAGAAAAATGAAAAAAACTGAATGTTGGATGGAGGTCACTGATTTTCAAGAGAGGACAGCCTTACTTTCTGTCAACTCTTTCTACTAATAGTTATTGAGTTCCAGGTAAATACCAGACACTCTCCTGAGAGTAAATATTATTCTGAAGTTTGGTGGTTTTAGAGAAAAACTTTAGTACATTCTAAGAGTGTTAATTTGGTTATTTTATTGAATTTTTTATTATCTTGAGAAAGAGAATAAAGTGGGAAGTATCACAATACCTGATATCATACTATACTACAAAACCATTGTAATAAAAACAGCCTGGTACTGACACAAAAGAAGCGTATAGATCATTGAAACAGAACAAAGAGCCCAGAAACAAACCCATGCCTTTGTGGTCAATTAATATTTGACAAAGTGAGGAAGAATATACAATGGAGTAAAGATATTCTATCCAATAAATGGTGTTGGGAAAATTGGACCACAATTTTGATGCAAATAAATAAAACTAGACCATCAACTTATATCATACACAAAAATAGACTTAAAATAGATTTTAAAAAACCTTAAGTGTAAGTCATTAATTCATAAAAATCCTAGAGGAAAACAAGCAGTAAAATCTCAGACATCTCTTGTAGCAATATTTTTGATGATATATCTCCTCAAGAAAACAAAAGAAAAAATAAACAAGTGAGACTACATCAAACTAAAAAGCTTTTGCACAGCAAAAGAAACCATTAACAAAATGAAAAGACTACCCACTGAATGGGAGAATATATTCACCAATACATCTGACAATGGATTAATATCATATATTTATAAAGAACCCTTTCAACTCAACACCAAGAAGACAAACAATCCAATTATAAAATGGGCAAAGGATCTAAATAGACACTTTTGCGAAGTGAACATGCAGACAGCCAATAAACATATGAAAAAATGCTCACTGTCACTAATAATCAGAAAGATAAAAATTAAAACCATAATGAGATTTCACCTGACACCTGCAAGAATGGCTTTCATCAATAAAAACAACAAACAAGTGCTGGTGAGGATGTGGAGAAAAGACAACCCTCGTGCACTATAGGTGGGAATGCAGACTGGTGCAACCACCGTGGAAAACAGTATTTATCCAAAACTTAAAAATGGAACTGTTTTTTGTCACAGTGACAATGACTACTCAGACTACCAAACCTGTCATTTGGTTCCTGCTCCTCACACGGGGCACCACTTGTCACGGCAACAAGAACTACTTGGAGACCAGATGAAATGCATCGAGGGACTGAGGGGAGGCAACAGTCCTGGTCAGCAGATTCAAGGACTGAAGCTCCATCCCCAGCCTTACTCAGATATTTATTAGCAAGTACAAATAACTCAAGGAAGCAGAAAGAAGTTTTCAGGAGGTGAAGTAAAGGACAAGGCACATGCTGACTTCTAATCTCTGTTCTGAGAGCATAAATATGTTCTGTTGCCAAATCTTATCCAGCTGTTTTTCTGTTTCCAGCATGCACTATTTCCAGTACATGGTTAGAGAGGCCCCTGGACTCTCCTCTGCTCAGGGCTTTCGCCCTATAGCACCTCGCTGTCTGTGATTGCTATTCTAACTCTGCCATGTTCTTACAGTACACTCTCACACTTTTAGACCCAGTAATTTCACTCTTGGGAATATATCCTATGAATCCTGAAACACTAATTCAAAAGCATATATGTACTCCTTGGTCATTACAATGTTATTTATAATAGCTAAGATCTAGGAACAGCTGAAGTGCCCATCAATGGATAGAAGTATCTGTGGTAGAGCTACAGAAAGGTATACAGCTATAAAAAGAAAACCTTACCTTTTGTGACAGCATGGATGAACATAGAGATTATTATGCTAAGTGAAATAAACCAGTTAAAAAGAGAAATAACATATGATATCACTTATATGTAGAATGTAATGGACAAAATAAACTGATAAAATAGAAACAGTAATATGAATATGTGGAACAGACTGACAGTTGTCAGAGAGGAGGGATTTGGGGGGACTGGATGAAAGAAGGCAAAAGGATTAGCCAAAACACAAACATATATAACATATAGACACAGTCAACAGTGCAGTGATGGACAGAAGGTGGGGGTGGGGTGGGAGTTAGGTGGAGGCAGACAGAGGTGGGGAAAATGGGAAAGAGATGGTGCTAGGGGCAGAGGGTGTATGATATAGTGGTCAAATCACAGTTTATTGAATTGTGCACTTGAAACTTGTATGGTTTTACAAACCAATGTCATCCCAATAAATTCACTTAAAAATATATTTCTTAGGTCAACAAAATTGACAAACCCTTGGCAAGACTCACCAAGGAAAAAAGGCACAGGACTCAAATAAATAAAATCCAAAATGAAAGAGGAGAGATCACCACAGACATCATAGATATACAAAGAATTATTGTAGAATACTATGAAAAATTATATGCCACCAAATACAACAATCTAGAAGAAATGGATAAATTCCTAGAACAATACAACCTTCCTAGACTGAGTCATGAAGAAGCAGAAAGCCTAAACAGACCAATCAGCAGGGAGGAAATAGAAAAAACTATTAAAAACCTCCCCAAAAATAAAAGTCCAGGCCCAGACGGTTATACTAGTGAATTCTATCAAACATTCAAAGAAGACTTGGTTCCTATTCTACTCAAAGTCTTCCAAAAAATTGAAGAAGAAGCAATACTTCCGAACACATTTTATGAGGCCAACATAACCCTCATACCAAAACCTGGCAAGGATGGCACAAAGAAAGAAAACTACAGACCAATATCTCTAATGAATACAGATGCTAAAATTCTAAACAAAATACTGGCAAACCGAATACAACAACATATTAAAAAAATAATACATCATGATCAAGTGGGATTCATCCCAGAATCTCAAGGATGGTTCAACATACGCAAAACGGTTAACGTAATACACCATATCAACAAAACAAAGAACAAAAACCACATGATCTTATCAATAGATGCAGAAAAGGCTTTTGATAAAATACAACACAATTTTATGTTTAAGACTCTCAACAAAATGGGTATAGAAGGAAAATATCTCAACATGATAAAGGCCATATATGATAAACCATCAGCTAACATCATATTAAATGGCACTAAACTGAAGGGTTTCCCCCTTAAATCAGGAACAAGACAGGGTTGTCCACTCTCTCCACTCTTATTTAACGTGGTGCTAGAAGTTCTGGCCAGAGCAATCAGACAAGACAAAGAAATAAAAGGCATCCATATTGGAAAAGAAGAAGTAAAGGTATCACTTTTTGCTGATGATATGATCCTATACATCGAAAACCCGAAGGACTCCACAAAAAGATTATTAGAAACAATAAACCAATACAGTAAGGTCGCAGGATACAAAATTAACATACAGAAGTCCATAGCCTTTCTCTATGCCAACAATGAAATATTAGAAAACGAACTCAAAAAAATAATCCCCTTCACGATTGCAACAAAAAAAATAAAATACCTAGGAATAAACATAACAAAGAATGTAAAGGACCTATATAATGAAAATTACAAAGCATTGTTAAGGGAAATCGAAAAAGATACAATGAGATGGAAAAATATTCCTTGCTCTTGGATAGGAAGAATAAATATAATCAAAATGGCCATATTACCCAAAGCAATATACAAATTTAATGCAATTCCCATCAAAATTCCTATGAGATTTTTTAAAGAAATGGAACAAAAAATCATCAGATTTATATGGAACTATAAAAAACCCCGAATAGCCAAAACAATCCTAAGGAAAAAGAATGAAGCTGGGGGCATTACAATACCTGACTTTAAACTATATTATAGGGCCACAATAATCAAAACAGCATGGTATTGGCAGAAAAATAGACACTCAGACCAATGGAACAGAATAGAAAGCCCAGAAATAAAACCACATATATATGGTCAAATAATCTTTGATAAAGGGGCCAACAACACACAATGGAGAAAAGAAAGCCTCTTCAACAAATGGTGTTGGGAAAACTGGAAAGCCACATGCAAAAGAATGAAACTCGACTACAGCCTGTCCCCGTGTACTAAAATTAATTCAAAATGGATCAAAGACCTAAATATAAGACCTGAAACAATAAAGTACATAGAAGAAGACATAGGTACTAAACTCATGGACCTAGGTTTTAAAGAACATTTTATGAACTTGACTCCAATGGCAAGAGAAGTGAAGGCAAAGATAAATGAATGGGACTACATCAGAATAAAAAGTTTTTGCTCAGCAAGAGAAACTGATATAAAAATAAACAGACAGCCAACTAAATGGGAAATGATATTTTCAAACAACAGCTCAGATAAGGGCCTAATTTCCAAAATTTACAAAGAACTCATAAAACTCAACAACAAACAAACAAACAATCCAATAAAAAAATGGGAAGAAGACATGAATAGACACTTCTCCCAGGAAGAGATACAAATGGCCAACAGATATATGAAAAAATGCTCAGCTTCATTAGTTATTAGGGAAATGCAAATCAAAACTACAATGAGATACCACCTCACACCTGTTAGATTAGCTATGATCAACAAGACGGGTAATAGCAAATGTTGGAGAGGCTGTGGAGAAAAAGGAACCCTCATTCACTGTTGGTGGGACTGTAAGGTAGTACAACCATTATGGAGGAAAGTATGGTGGTTCCTCAAAAAACTGCAAATAGAACTACCTTATGACCCAGCAATCCCTCTACTGGGTATATACCCCCAAAACTCAGAAACATTGATACGTGAAGACACATGTAGCCCCATGTTCATTGCAGCACTGTTCACAGTGGCCAAGACATGGAAACAACCAAAAAGCCCTTCAATAGAAGACTGGATAAAGAAGATGTGGCACATATACACTATGGAATACTACTCAGCCATAAGAAAAGATGACATCAGATCATTTACAGCAAAATGGTGGGATCTTGATAACATTATAAGGAGTGAAATAAGTAAATCAGAAAAAAACAAGAACTACATGATTCCATACATTGGTGGAACATAAAAATGAGACTAAGAGACATGGACAAGAGTGTGGTGGTTACCAGGGGTGGGGGGAGGGAGGACAGGGGGAGAGTTAGGGGGAGGGGGAGGGGCACAGAGAACTAGATAGAGGGTGGCGAAGGACAATCTGACTTTGGGCGAGGGGTATGCAACATAGTTTAATGACAAAATAACCTAGACATGTTTTCTTTGAATATATGTACCCTGATTTATTAATGTCATCCCATTACCATTAATAAAAATTTATTTTAAAAAAAAATATATATATATTTCTTTTGTTTTACCTTTTAAATTTTAAGATATATTGTCTTTACAGAAGAATTAGAACCTTACCCAGCTTCCCGTTATGTTAACATATAACCAAAAAATTTACTAAAACTAAGAAATTAATCTTGGTAAAGTATTATTAACTAGATAATTCATTTGAATTTTATCAATTGTTTCTCTGATGTTCCTTTTCTCTTCCAGGATTGAATTCAGTATTTAATTTTTGCGACTTATCTCGTCAATATTGAGAGTTCTTCAATCTTGTCTTTCATGACCTTGGCACTTTGAAGAGTACTGGCCAGTCATGTTGCAAAATATCTCTCAATTTGGGCTTGTCTGATATTTTCTCATGATTAGCTTGCAGTTATACATTATTGAGAAGGATTCCACAGAGGTTATACCCTTCTCAGAGCATCATCACATGGTTTTCACAATGTTGAAATGTATTAGCAATGATGTTAACCTTGGATAATGCTGTCTGCCAAGATTCTCCAAACATTACTATGATTCCCTTTGTGATATCTAAGTATTGTGAGAGATACTTTGAAACAGATATCCTGTTTTTCTTATACTTTGTCCATTAATTTAGCTATTAATGGATTTTTCCCAAAAACAAGGTATGGTGGTGTTATAATGGTGATTTTTTATTTCCCTTATTCTTTCTACATTTCTTAATTAGAATTCTATAAGGAAGCGTTTTTTCCTTCCATTTATTCAATTATTTAATTATATCAGTGTGGACTTAGGGATTTTTAAATATTGTTTTATAATACAGTACATTCATTATATATTTTATGGTTCAAATTGTTCCAAATTTGGCTATTAAGAGCTCTTTCAGGTTCGTTCCTTTATATTCATTAATACATGACAGACATCTACATTTATTTCTACATCTATGTATTTTTCTGTATGTGTATGTATGTGCTTGTTTGAAACTGCAACTCCATATTGATAGTTCTGACATCAGTTCTGCTTCACACTGTTCATTTTAGTCTTCTATTATTTCTTATTTCTAATGTCTTTAGTTCTACATGGCTCTCACTTCACCTGTTTGCTTATTTGTTCAATCCTAGTATACAAATAAAGAACTTTGAGAATCAGTACATATGTGCTGGTGAAAAACAATTTGCTACTACAAAATGGTATTAGTTTCTTTTGCTTTTAGCCTTACAGTATCCTGTCGAAGATGTTTTCCAAATTATGTAGTTCAATACTTCTTTTTCTATTATTTTTTGAAGTTATGAGATTCATCTGTAATAAAATTAGATTCATTTATCACAGTCTGTATTTTATCTTTTTCTTGACATCCTACTTTCAAATAATATATCCCTTTCATATATATTTTGTGCTTTGTTTCCATATATATATGCATGTATATGTGTGTGTGTGTGTGTGTGTGTGTGTGTGTGTATTACATCTGATACAAACACAAAATACATTGCAACAATTTTTGCTCTGGACAATCACATTGTTAGAGCAATTAAAGGTAAGAAAATTATTCTATCTTTATTTTATTACCAGTGTTTCATTCTTTGTTTCTTTGTGAAGATTCCATATTTAGTGTGACATAATATCATTCTGCCTGGAGAACTTCTTTTAACATTCCTGTAATCTTCTGGACACAAGTTCTCCCAGTTTTGGTTTATTGAAGAACCATTTATCTCCCTATTACCCTCGTCTATGCTTCCAACTCCCCTTTCTCTTTTATAATCACCATACTGTTGTTTTTGTCTGAATTTTTTCTTTGCTTAATTCCTTTACCTTTTTTACCCAGCCCCCAAATTCCAACCCCAATCCCCTCCCACTCCCCCTCTGATGGCTGTCAGTTTATTCTTTGTATCTATGTGACTGTTTCTTATTTGTTTGTTAGTTTATTTTGTTCATTAGATTCTACATTTAAGTGAAATCGTATGGTACTTGTCTTTCTCTGACTGGCTTATTTTCCTCAACACAACACTCTCCAGGTCCAACCATACTCTTTCCTTCTTTTATATGGCTGAGTAGTATTCCATTGTGTAAATGTACCACAGCATTTTTTATGCACTCATCCACTGATAGGCACTTGAGTTTCTTCCAAATCTTGACTATTGTAAATAAATGCTGCAATGAACATAGGGGTACATAGCTTTTGATGAGAAGTTTTATATAATACTTAGCCTTGTTATTCTGTATGTAATCTCTTCTACTGAAGTTTTCTTAATTAAAGAACCAAAAAATATATTTCCATAGCTATAGAAAATGCATTTAAAATTTTTTCTCTAGCAGGAAAAGCTTTTTCTTTGTCTTAGTTTTCAGCGATTTGAATATGATATACTTATTCTATTTTGTTTTTGTTTTTGTTCTACTTTGTTCTCCCTGGGCTTCTTGAATCTGTGTTTTGGTGATATCTGTCATTAATTTTAGAAAATCCTTGGACATTATATCTTCAAATATTGTTATGCCCTGTTCTATTTTTCCTGTCTCTCTTCTTTTTCAAGGACACAAAATACTTCTATATTAAACTATTTGATATTAATTCACATCTCTTGGATGTTCGCTTCTGGATCTGTCTCCTCTCGCCACCCTCCCCCCATGTCATTCTTATTTTTCTCTCTTTTCAGTATGGATAATTTCTGTTGGCCAGGTTTCATATTCACTGATTAGTTTTAAGACAGTTGTATACTTGAAGTTTTGTGACAAAGGAACAGTGGTGCAGTTTATAAACAAAGCAAGGTATATGTTTATAAACAAAGCAAGGCATGCAATATTTTGAGATATTAAGATCCTCCCCCACCTAAATAGCAAAGGAATTCTGCTTTCTCTACTTTGCAAAGGGAAAACACAACAAAGACTCAAACATTTGTCTAAAATTTAGGTTCTTAAAAAAAGCACGTATGGAAGAATGTTATCAGTGAGAACCAGTATTTCCCTTATCTGGAGACTATAGAAGTTTTTTTCGGTTTCTTGTAGATTTCTGTGGAGTGCCTTTGTGCCCTACTCTGTTCAAGCCTAGACCAAGATTTAGAAATTGTTTTGATATAATAGAAAGACAGAGAGCCCTCACCTCTGGGTACAGTGCAAGGAGCTATCTTCTTTCTCCTCTTCTCTTTCTTTCTCTTTTAAACTCTATTATGGAAAAATTTATATGCAAAAGTAGTATAATGACCCATTCATTAACTAGCTTCTACAGTTATAATTATTTCCTATCTTGAAATTGGCTACAACTAGCTTTTAAATATTCACAATCCATTAGTATTTTTTTTTTCAAATTTGTTATGATGTTCTTTAAAAGTCCTGAGAAAGCCTGGAAAATTGATGATTTTAGACAAATTTTATATTTTTGAAGGTTTCTGAAGTAATTAATTTATCACCTCTTTTTTTTTTGTATGGACCCTTTTTCTTTCCAAGCTTTTGAAATGCTTTAATAGATTTTATCATGAGGTTTCCAGTCTTTTGCCAATCTCTAGCTTCTTTCCTTATCTTCAAAATTATTTTTGCTCATTTATATCATGTCTTTTATCTTGACTAGTATATAAATATTTCTCTAGAAATCTTCTCTATTCTTTTGGTCTCATTAAATAGAATGTCTCACTTGTTGACACTTGACTATAATATATTTAAATAACATTCTAACCAGTGGAATGATTCAAATAATTTAACAACTAGTTCTCTGACCTAATGACCATTTTCAGTATAAAAATGATATACTAAAAGGTAGTTTATTATTTCATGCATTTAATACTTAAATAAGAACAATAAAAGAGGTACACAAAACTATATTATGTTATAAGAAAGAGGTTTAGCCTGACCAGGCAATGGCACAGTGGATAGAGCATTAGACCGGGACACAGAAGACCCAGGTTCAAAACTGTGAGGTCGCTGGCTTGAGTGCTGACTCATCTGGGTTGAGCCCAAGGTCGAGGGCTTGAGCAAAGGGTTACATGCTCTGCTGTAGCCCCCACTCCTCCAGTCAAGGCACATATGAGAAAACAATCAGTGAACAACTAAGGAGACTAAAGAAGTTGCAACAAAGAATTGATGCTTCTCATCTCTCTCCCTTCCTACCTGTCTGTCCATATCTGTCCCTCACTCTGTCTCTCTGTCTCTCTCTGTCACAAAAAAACATAAAGAGGTTTAAAATAATAGTGAAAAAATATTAAATAATACCTGACAAAAAAAACAATTAAAACTTATTTAAGGTATTTCCATATTGTTCTGACTGGCATCTTCATTTGCAATTTTTTTTCACTTTTATCAAAGCATTACCATCTGTGTGATTTATCCTTAGCTGTCTTTTCACTGTAAGAGTAAAATCCTATTCCTTGAGAGGTAGGCCAATTAGACTAATAGTTGTGTTTGATATATTAGAAACAGCTAGACAACTCCTCTTCTCTGAGCATATTATGTTCATCTTTGAAAAACCTCTTTCTGCTTCTGGTGAACATATAGTAATTGTTCTGACAATATTTGAACACTTTCAGGAATTGCATAGTTCTGGGAATTTTTAAAAATGTTTCCCACAAAATCTCAATAATCATTAATATAAATTGGTAATTAAAAATGTCATTGAATATGAGCAATTGTTTTTCAGCTGCTTTCCATAAAACTAGTACTTCTTCAATATTCCATTAACCTGTCTCCAAAAAATTGAGACATAATTATTTCCTATCTTGAAATTGGCTACAACTAGCTTTTAAATATTCACAGTCCATTAGTTCTTTTTTTTTTTTAAATTTGTTATGATGTTCTCTAAAAGTCCTGAGAAAGCCTGACAAATAGATGATTTTAGACAAATTTTATATTTTTGAAGGTTTCTGAAGTAATTAATTCATCACCTTTTTTTTTTGTATGGACCCTTTTCCTTTCTAAGCTTTTGAAATGCTTTAATAGATTTTATCAATAGGTTTTTAGCCTTTATTATATCTATATTTCTTGCTTGCAGGGCCTTTGAAAGAATGGAAATTTTGTTTAAAATATTAATCATCAATGCCAAATCAGTTATAAAAATATATTTTCATGATGGGCAGCCATACCTAAGTATTTTTTATTTGAGTAAAAATAGTGAGGTAGCACAGGATAAGCACACCACACAGCTAAAGTTGACCTTAAACTACAGGCAGTGTATTTTGGTCCCAAAACTCTACTAATCTTTGTAATTTCAATTCCAAATTGTTCAGATATTTTGGTAAGTTCAAATTTGGTTTTTATTGGATTAATGAAAAATAGTATATATCTTCTTAATAAGTATTTTTTAATGATTTACTTGCTTTATTTCCTCTCTTAAATCATCTAAAACAAGATGAAGGTGATGGTTTAAACAGTGTCATATTATTATGTTTGGAAACTCTTTTGCTATCCTAGTGCTCACTCCATATTTTCTCCCAACCATAACACTAGTACCATTGGAGCAAAATCCTGTTAAAGTTTTTTCTAGATAGTTCTTAGTAAGCCCAATATTATTTAAGCTTTCTATAACAGAAAAAAATTTTGTTTCTGTATCTTATTTTTCTAGTTCAACTAGCTCAATGAAAATTGTTGGTGATGTAACTGAATCTTCAACTTTTAAGAAAAGTATAATAACTGGTTTTCAAGATATTATTGAAGCTTTGTCAATAATCATATTTTCAGATTATTTTCAACAATTTTGGTAAATATATATTTTTAAATTTTCTTTGCAATGAAATCAATGACTTTTACAATTTTTTTTACATGAATGTGATCCTATTCTCATATCAAATCTATTTTTAATTTGCACTTCTATCTCATCTTCTTTGTCTAAAAATAGTTTATATCTTTCTGCCAGGCTGTAAACTGTATTAAATACTCTACAAGTAGTACTTAAATATTTTTCATTCATCATATCTATTACTTTTGTTATGAATTCTGCTCACATTTTTTAAGTTCTATTTACAAATGTTATGAGCTTTTGATGAAAAATATTTTCATTTTTTTTCTTTAAAGAAGCTTGTTGTACCTATCTTTTTTCCCTGATGCCTCAATCTGAAAACATTTCCATTCTTTTGACACATGAACAGTTTTCTCTTTTATGAAGTCATGTTTTGGACGATACTTGCAACCTAATTTTTGTTAGAAATTACCAAGAGTGACATCAGAATTGATGGCGTGAGAGATAATTTTGATCTCTTCCCTTAAAATTTCAACAATTTGAACAAATATAATGAAATGAAGGAACCCCAGCTGAGCTCGCAGCATTGCCTAAAAGATCCATGCAACAAATGGACTGAAGGTGGAACAGGTTGAAGTGGGAGGTGGAAGATAAAGTGCTTTTGTGGTGAAATTTGGAGAGGCTAGAAAGCAGAGAACTAAATTTTCTTTCTCCTTGCTGGATTCAGGAAGCAAGTTTTATTCTGAGCCAGGAGACCCAGAGAGACTGAAGGGCAGGGGGGAAGGAGCTGAACTAAGGCAGACACAATGAGGTGCAGGGTTACTGAAGACTTCCCACAATGCCTGGCTTGTGGTCAGCAGCAGAAGGCTCATGCTCAGTCTGGAGCACTCGTTTGATCAGCACATGTTGGGCCCACGGTGCCTGGCTCATGCAGCAAGGTGCGTGCTCCATTGGTGGGTGCTAGGTAACAGATATTAGCTCACACAGTGTTGCACATGCTAGACCCACAGTGCTCAAGTGCACTCACTGCAGCCAGTGCTCTACCAGTGGCCCACACTCTGTGCAGTGTCAGGGGAGACCAAAGTGTGCCCTCCAGCCTTTCAGATAGTACCTCCCTTCTCATGTAATACAAAGAGGGGCAGTGGTGGGCCCCCCACAGCTGACTCTCTGGAGCCACTCTCTCCCCCGAGAGGTGGAGGTGCTCATGTCTGATCCCCTGGTTTGCTGAGACATAAGCAAGAATGACTAAAGACTTGAAACTGCCACTGCTAAAGCTATAAAGCTGCAAAGTCATAAAGCTGAAACTGTAAAGCCCCCACAACATGCCCCTACCTATTAATGCAACTGTGGCCCTGACTATGTAACTAGAATAGCAGAGGACTGCCCAAGAATTTTACAGAGCCAAAACTTGTAATAAAGCGACATCTACTGGAAAAAAATTGTTTCTTTCTTTTTTTTTTTTTTCTGAAGCTGGAAACGGGGAGGCAGTCAGACAGACTCCCGCATGTGCCCGACCGGGATCCACCCGGCACGCCCACCAGAGGGCGATGCTCTGCCCATCCGGGGCATTGCTCTGTCGTGACCAGAGCCACTCTAGCGCCTGGGGCAGAGGCCAAGGAGCCATCCCCAGCACCCGAACCATCCCCAGTGCCCGGGCCATCTTTTGCTTCAATGGAGCCTCGGCTGTGGGAGGGGAAGAGAGAGACAGAGAGGAAGGAGAGGGGGAGGGGTGGAGAAGCAGATGGGTGCCTCTCCTGTGTGCCCTAGCTGGGAATCGAACCCGGGACTTCTGCGCGCCAGGCCGATGCTCTACCACTGAGCCAACCGGCAAGGGCAAAAAAAATTGTTTCTTGTTAGGGTTCTTAACACTACCACTCTCAAATGCCACCAAAGAAGAAGAAATCATACATCATGGCTACACAAGACAGAGATATAGTTCAAACAGATAATGAAAAATCTCTAGAAAAAAACTCAATTACATGGAAACCTTGGAGTTAAATGATAAAGAATTCAAAATTGAAGTTCTATAAAAACTCAATGAGTTGTGAGAAAACAATGATAGTCAATTTAATGAGCTCAAAAACAAATTAATGAACAAAAAGAGTACTTCACCAAGGAGATTGAAACTTTAAAAAAGAACCAAACAGAATTGAAGAACTTAATACATGAACTGAAAAATTAGGTAACAAGTTTAGCTAATAGAACAAGCCAGATAGAGGAGAGAATCAGTGACATTGAAGACAAGCAAATAGAGATACTACAGAGCAAAGATGGGAGAGACTCACAAGTTAAAAAAAAATGAGAGAGCTCTATAAGAACTGTCTGATTCCATCAGAAAGAGCATTGTAAGAATAATGCATATATCAGAAGAAGAAGAAGAAGAAGAGAGAAAAGGGAATGGAAAACCTATTTAAACAAATAATTGATGAGAACTTTCCAAGCCTGTGGAAAGAAAGCCTCGAATCCAAGAAGCAAACAGAATACTGAGTTACCTCAACTAAAACAGACCTACTCCAAGGCACATCATAATAAAATTGTCACAAATCAATGACAAAGAAAGATTCCTCAAGGCAGCTAGGGAAAAGAAGAATATAACATATAAGGGAAGGCACACTAGGTTGTCATCAGATTTCTCAGAAGAAACTATACAAGCCAGAAGAGAGTGGAACCAAACATTTCAGGTATGGGAAGAGAGAAATTACCAGCCAAGAATACTATATCCATCAAAGCTATCCTTCAAATATGAAGGAAAAATAAAATATTTTTACAGATATGGAGAAGCTGAGGGAATTTATCACCAGAAAACTCCCATGGCAGGAAGTACTAGAGGGGGTTATTTGACCAGATAAAAATAACAAAACAAAGCAAAACTACAAGTGAAAGTTCCAACAAGATCACAATCAAAACAAGGATAATTTGTGACAACAATTACATAAAAAGGGAGAAGATAAAGATCAGCAGTAGCAAAGTAGGATAGAGTGCAGAAGCACTCATATGATAATGGACTTTTGTAAATATGACAATTTTTTCTTTTAATAACCTAAAAGTAACCACCCATGAAAATGCTAACATGGAAACACTTAGCTTAAAAAAAGAAGAAACAGGGAAAAAAGTATGGAATACCACCAAACAACAATAACAAAAATAAACTGACAGAAAAACTAATGAGGAGAACTAAATAAGACACAGAGCTATTAGAAAACAATATGTAAAATGGCTATAGAAAATCTTCAAGTTTCAGGAATAACCCTAAATGTAAATGTATTAAACTCACCAGTAAAGAGACACAGAGTAGCAGATTGGATCAAAAGCAAAAGCCAATCATATGTTGCCTTTAAGAGACACACCTATGCTGCAAAGACAAAAGTAGACTCAAAGTGAAAGGTTGGAAAATGATTCTTCAAGCAAATAATACCCGAAAAAAGGAGTTGTAGCCATACTCATATCTGACAATGCTTACTACAAAGGTAACCAGAGACAGAGATAGTCATTTCATAATGATAAAGGGGACACTATATCAAGAAAACATAACACTTTTAAATTTATACACACCAAACTAGGGAGCACCAAATATATGACATCTACTAGCTCAGTGGTCCCCAACCTTTTTTGAACCACGGACTGGTTTAATGTCAGAAAATATTTTCACGAACCAGCCTTTAGGGTGGGATAGATAAATGTATCACGTGACCTAGACAAGCATCAAGAGTGTGTCTTAGATGGATGTAACAGAGGGAATCTGGTCATTTTTTAAAAATAAAACATCATTCAGACTTAAATATAAATAAAACGGAAATAATGTAAGTTATTTATTCTTTCTCTGCGGACTGGTACCAAATGGCCCACGGACCAGTACTGGTCCATGGCCCGGGGGTTGGGGACCACTGTACTATCTGATCTAAAAATAGAAACAAAAAGATATTTATACTTGGAGATCTCAATACATCATTGATGGCTCTAGATCGATCAAACAGAAAATCAGTAAAGAAATAATCAGCCTTAAACAACACACTGGGCCAAATGGTCATGATAGAAATTTACAGAACATTTCTTGTAAGGTTGGTGGATAATGGGGGATGGTCACGTGGGGAACTCAGACCTGCAAACTTTGGCTAGGACTGCCCACAACCAAGTGCGCCAAAAGGAGGCTTCACAAGAACCGTTTGGAAAAAAGTGATTGTCTGCCAGCCAGTGGGATTTCACCATGTCATGTTAGCTCCACTTCCCTAGAGGGACCCTTTAAATATCTCCCATGTGGTTTAATCTTTGCAACTTCTCTGGCCTCCATCTTACCTCGGGGCTAGGGAACCTTGCCAGGCGGGATGTGCGCGCTGTACTCAATAAAGCCTTATTGTTATTCCACACTTCGTGGTTCTGAGCCCCGTTTCTTCCTTCTCAGCGGGGAAAAATACCTTACATTTTGGTGCTGAAAACCTGGAAGGAGTTAGAAGTCTGCAAGGACTGCTCCTTTCCCCTCCCCTCCGAGGAAGAACCAGGATCTCCGACCTTCCACCCACTTCGGCGCACGGTGTAGTAAGTCCCCAGCCTCCAGCCTTCCTCTCAATTCTTTCCTCCGAGACTCCCTGTCCGAAACTGTAGCTACATCAGGGAAGTCTTTTCCGTCCGTCTGAGAGCGTGTGCTGTGGAGACCTCCCCAAGCACATCCACTTTACCTTTTCCATCCATGGCCAGACCTTGAGTTTTTAGGATGCTAATACTCAATACTGACCACTCCGAGGACTGAGGGCAGCTGTTGGGACACAGGAATCTCCCTCCCTAAAGAAGAAGAAACTGTTCTTCTTCTCTGCTGTAGCCAGGCCACAGAACCCACTCAACTAGCCTCCTGAAGGGACTTTCGGTGTTAACACCCTCACCAATTTAACTATCGCCAAAATAGCTGGGAACTAATTGGAGATCTCTTACATACATGGCTTCTAATTATTCGCGCACCCGTCCTTAATCTCTGTGCTGCCTGTCCCACCACACAGGTCTTTTTCTGGCCAGAGAAACCTCACCTAAAACCTCCACTCCTAATCTTTCCTTCTCCGTGGACTCCCAACTCTCTCTCCCTCCTGTCTGACCCCCAGGGGCACCTCTCTCTCGGGACTTTTCTCTGGTCCCTCTGTGGACCTTTTTTATGCTTGGGTCTCTTCCCTCTGAGAGTCCCCTCCCCTCCCTTCACAAAAAACCTGTTTCTTATTCACCACTACCATATCTCTTTCTCCTCCCCTGCTGACCAGGGGACTCTTCCTTCACTGTGTTTCTAAGTCTCTCCTCCATCAGGCCTTTCTCAGCCTGGCATTGGCTCTTACACTGGTTTTCAGGATGTCCAACCCCAATTTTCTTGCAGGAAGTTCCTGCCCTGTCCCACCTTTGGCTCCAGCATTTCCTGCAGGATCTGGGTGCCAGGCTCCCCACGAACCCCCCTCATCTTATTCCCAATCCCCCAAACCCCTATCTGGAACCTGTTAACATGGCATTTAAAGTTTTTAAAGGTACCAACTAGTAGAAACAGGCCAAGGCTGTTCCACCAGGCCCGCATACAGCAGAAGGTAATGCTCCAAACTCAAACTCTTGTGGCAACCTTGTGACCAGCAGAGCCACCAGCAGCTTGCTTTAAGTGTGGCAAGCAGGACCACTGGTCCTGGCAGGGCCCCTGCCAGCGGCTGCCCACTGAACCCTGCCCTGACTGCAAGCAGCCCAGTCACTGGTGGAGCAATTGCCCCTTTGGGCAACAGGTTTTTCCTCAGCTCCTCTATGTGGAGGACAAGCCGCCCAAATGGGAAGGCCAATCCAGCCAGGTGGGTGCATTGCTCAAACTCCTAGGACATGGCCTAGACTCGGAGAACCCAGGGTATGCTGCAACAAGTGGGTAAGTCCATCTCATATCTTGTGGACATGGGGGCTACCTTCTCTGTTTTGCCATCACACTCTGGACCTCTAATTCCCTCACAGGTCTCGGTTATGGGAATGGATGGGACCCCTTCCTTTACCGTTTTTACGCCACTCCTGATGTGCAGTTCTGCCTCAAGCTTGCCTCCTTACAGGACCACTGGCAGTCGGAACCACTGCACTCCATTCATCTCCAGCTCACCAAAAGGCTGGACCCTGCAAATCCCCCTATTACTCCTCTTTTTTTTAAATCCTTATAGGACCGCATCCGCAAAGTTTCTCAACACACAGCCAAACAGATGTTCCTCTTGACACCCCTCAAAGCCACCACCTTCTGATCTCCCCCTCCCCACAATGCCCCTATTCAGCAGGAAGTAGCCAGAGAATAAATGGCGCCCCTTTTTCTATTTAACACAAAAGGTCAGAATGTAAGGTTGGTGGATAATGGGGGATGGTCACATGGGGAACTCAGACCCACGAACTTCGGCTAGGACCACCCACAACCAAGTGCACCAAAAGGAGGCTTCACAGGAACCATTTGGAAAAAAGCGATTGTCTGCCAGCCAGTGGGATTTCACCACGTCATGTTAGCTCCACTTCCCTAGAGGGACCCTTTAAATATCTCCCACGTGGTTTAATCTTTGCAACTTCCCTGGCCTCCATCTTACCTCGGGGCCAGGGAACCTTGCCGGGTGGGATGCATGCTCTGTACTCAATAAAGCCTTATTGTTATTCCACAACTCGTGGCTCTGAGCTCCGTTCCTTCCTTCTCAGCAGGGAAAAATACCTTACATTTCTTCCCAGAACATCACCTTAAACATTCTTTTCCAGTGTGCATGGAACATTGTCAAGAATAGACCATATGTTGGCACACAAAACTAATCTCAACAAACTTAAGAAGATTGAAACAATACAAAGCATATTCTATAACCGTAATGCTTTTAAATTAGAATTCAACTGCAAAAAAAGAAGTAAAGAAACCAAAAAAAATGTGGACATTAAACAACATACTTTTCAAAAAGTGACTTGATCAGAGAAGAAATAAAAACAGAGATCAAAAGATACATACAGACTAACAAAAATGAAAATGTGACATATCAAAGTTTCTGGGATGCAACAAAAGCAGAAATAAGAGGGAAGTTTACATCATCACAGGCTTATATCAAGAAACAAGAGAGATTCCAAGTAAACAACTTAACACCACATCTTAAAGAATGAGATAAAAAAGAACAAAGGCAACCCAAAATCAGCAGAAGAAAGAAAATAGTAAAACTTAGAGCAGAAATAAAGGAAGTAGAGAACAGAAAAAGTATAGAAAAAATTAATACAGCAAAGAGCTGGTTCTTTGAAATGATCAATAAAATTGATAAAATCCTGGCTAAACTCACTAAGAAAAAAAGAGGAAGGACTCATAAACAAAATCCAAAATGAAAGAGGAAAAGTTACCAGAGATATCACAGATATACAAAGGATCTTTGTAGAATACTATGAAAAATTATATGGCACCAAATTCAACAATCTAAAAGAAATGAATAAATTCCTAGACTGAGTCATGAAGAAGTAGAAATCCTAAATAAACCCATAAGCAGGGAGGAAATAGAAACAACTATCAAAACCCCCCCCAAAAAATAAAAGTCCAGGACCAGATGGCTACACTAGTGAATTTTACCAAGCACTCATAGAAGAGTTGGTTTCTATTCTTCTCAAAGTTTTCCAAAAAACAGAAGAAGAAACAATACTTCCTAACACATGTTATGAGGTGAATATCACCTTCATACCAAAACCTGGCAAGAACATTACAAAAAAACCCCTACAGACCAGTATCTCTAATGAATACAGATGCAAAAATCCTAAATAAACCAGCAAATCGAATGCAACAACCTATTAAGAAATAATACATCACGATCGAGTGGGTTTTATTCCAAGAGCACAAGGATGGTTAAACATATGTAAATTGAGGCCTGACCTGTGGTGGAGCAGTGGGTAAAGCATCGACCTGGAATGCTGAGGTTGCCAGTTCAAATGCTGGGCTTGCCCGGTCAAGGCACATATGGAGTTGACGCTTCCTCCTCCTTCCCCCTTTCTCTCTCTCCTCTAAAAAGAATAAAAATGATTAAAAAAATATGTAAATTGATTAACATTATAAAACATATCAACAAAACAAGAAACAAAAATTATATGATTCTATCAATAGAAACAGAGAAGGCATTCAATAAAATACAACATCCCTTTATGTTTAAAGCACTCCATAAAATGAGTATAGAAGGAAAATACCTCAACATAATAAAGGCCATATATGACCAACCATCAGGTAATATCATATTAAATGGTGAAAAACTGAAAGATTTTCCTCTCAAATCTGGAACAAGACAAAGCTGCCCACTCTCTCCATTTCTATTCAACATAGTGCTGGAAGTTTTAGTCAGAGAAATCAGACAAGAGAAAGAAATAAAAGGCATTCAGATAAGAAAAGAAGAAGTCAATGTTTTACTTTTTGCAGACAACATAATCCTATATATAGAAAACTCCAAAGACTCCACAGAAAGACTGATAGAAACAAGAAACCAAGATAGTAAGGTTACAGTATACAAAATCTATATACAGAAGTCTATTGCTTTTATATATGACAACAATAAAACTTTGGAAAATGAACTAAAAAAAAAATTTTGTTTACAGCTACAACAACAACAAAAGTACCTAGGAATAAACAAAGAATGTAAAAGATCTATATACTGAAAACTACAAAGCATTATTGGTAGAGCGTCGGCCTGGCGTGCAGGAGTCCCAGGTTCGATTCCCAGACAGGGCACACAGGAGAAGCGCCCATCTGCTTCTCCACCCCTCCCCTTCTCCTTCCTCTCAGTCTCTCTCTTCCCCTCCCACACCCAAGGCTCCATTGGAGCAAAGTTTGCCCGGGCACTGAGGATGGCTCTGTGGCCTCTGCCTCAGGTGCTAGAATGGCTCTGATTGCGGCAGAGTGACGCCCCAAGATGGGCAGAGCATCACTCCTTGGTGGGCATGCCGGGTGGATCCTGGTCGGGCGCATGCGAAAGTCTGTCTGACTTCCTCCCCGTTTCCAACTTCGGAAAAATACAAAAAAAAAACCCAAAACAAAACAAAAAAAAAACTACAAAGCATTATTAAAGGAAACTGAAAAAGACACAATGAAATGGCAAAATATTCTATGTTCATGCATTGGAAGAATCAGCATAGTTAAAATGGCCATATTACTCAAAACAATATACAGATTGAATGCAATTCTCATCAAAATTTTAATGTCATTTTAAAAAGAAATTAAACAAAAAATCACCAGGTTTGTATGGAATAATAAAAAAACCTCAAATAGTCAAAGCACTCCTTAGAAAAAAGAACAAAACTGGAGGTATTATAATACCTGATTTCAAGTTATACTGTAGAGCCATGATAATCAAAACAGCATGGTATTGGCAAAAAAATAGATGCACAGAATGGAACAGAATTGAGAGCCAAGAATTAAACCACATATATATGAACAAATCATCTTCAACAAAGCCAAAAACACACAATGGAGAAAAGAAAGCCTCTTCAATGAATCTGGGAAAATTGAAAAGCCACATGCAAAAAAACAAAACTTGACTACAGTTTGTCCCCTTGCACAAAAATCAATTCAAAATGAATCAAAGACTTAAATATATGATCTAAAACAATAAATTACACAGAAGAAAACATAGGACCTTTGCCATAGAAGACAATTTATGAATTTGACCCCAAAGGCAAGGGAAGTAAAGGCAAATATAAATGAATTGGACTATATCAAACTAAAAAGCTTCTGCACAGCAAAAGAACCTGACAACAAAGCAAATAAATGTCAAAAAAATGGGAGATGATACTTGCAAACAACAGCTCTGCTAAGAGGCTAATATCCAAAATATACAAAGAACTTTCAAGGCTCAGCAACAAACAAGCAAACGATCCAATTAAAAAATGGGGAGAGGACTTGAACAGAGACTTCTCCCAAGAGAACATACAAATGGCCATCAGATATATGAAAAAATGTCATCTGCACTAGCTATTCAAGAAATGCAAATCAAATTACAACGAGATACCACCTCACACCTGTTACATTAGCTATTACCAACAAGATAGGTAATAACAAATGTTGGACAGGCTGTTAAGGAAAAGGAACCCTCATTCACTGCTGATGGGAATGTAAATTAGTACAACTATTATGAAAGAAAATATGGTGGTTCCTCAAAAAATTAAGAATAAAACTGCCATATAACCCAGCAATCCTCTACCTGATATCTACTCCAAAACCTCAAAAACATTGGTACATAAAGACACATGCAGCCCCATGTTCATTGCAGCATTATTCTCAGTGGCCAAGACATGGAAACAACCAAAGTGTCTCCTGATAAAGAATTGGATAAAGAAGTGGTACATATATACAATGGAATACTACTTAACCATAAGAAATGATGATATAGGGTCATTTATGACTACATGGATGGACATTGAGAAAATTATACTGAGTGAAATAAGTGAATCAGAGAAAGTTAAAAACTGTGATTTGACACATAAGTTGAATACAAAGCTGAGACTTGTGGACATAGATAAAAGTGTAGTGGTTACCAGGGGAAGGGAGACTTGGCAGAGGGGGAGGAGAAGGGAGTAGGGGAAGGTCATAAAGAAGTATAACTATAATGTGGCAGAAAATGATTTGAATTTGGATGATGGGTATACAACATAATTGCCTATTCAAATGATTTAGTGATGTTTGCCTGAAATATATGTATACTTGTTGATCAATGTTACCATGTTAAATTTAATTTTCTAAAAAAAAAAAAAAAGAAGTTACCAGTCTGTCATATTTTAGTTTAAAATTGTTATATTGTTGCACTGGCCTACACTCAAAAAGACTATATTGAAATTTGGAGTTGTTATGATTTTTTATTTCAATAATTGATGTGTTGTTTTCAAGTTGGAGTGGTTGTGCTTGTGACTTTTTTGTACTATTCAAGGCCAATTCAGATATAACAGATTCTGATTTAGTTTTCTTATTGAAAAAAATCTGTCAAACTCTGTTACCTTTTCATCCTTTTAAGGGCTACTGCAAAAAAAATTTAAAAATGTTTTATTTTAATATATTATAATAATATTTATTTATGTCCATTAATACCCTTTATCAAAGTTACAAGATATTCTACAAAAACTTATTGAAAAGTGTATGCATCAATAACCAAGCAAAGACATGTAATAAAGAATGCAAAGTTTTATAATATATTACTACAATCACCAGAGGTAATTTTAAAATAAAGAGTAGGCAATAATTAGAATGGAAAGATAAAGGAACATTTGTAAAAGATAAACCAATAGCTGGGACAAGACAAAAATATTACAAAAATAAGCTGGTGTTGCTGAAGTAAAAAAATTAGCATGATTCAAACAATATGTATAAACTACATCAGTATCAGTATTTAGAAATAAGTTATTTCTAGAATAAAGGACAAAAATATAAGAGAACAAAAGAATATAGAATCACAGATTATGAAAAAAAGAGAAAAGTAGAAAAAATATAAAGTACCAACAATAAAAATTATATGGCAACACATACATAGAATCACAATAGGAATTAAATTAAAATATAGTCAATAAAAGAGTACAAATTATTAAGACATTACAGACAATAGCAAAGTAATAAATAAGTATTATAAATGCTGCATAATGATAAATTATTTATATTGATATCAAGAGGCAGTTCATTATATTCCCTCATCATTTTTTTTATGGCACAAAAATAAGTATAGTTTCTTCTACAGAAATTCACATTTTAAAAACTTGTTTTTTCTTGGTAGGAACATTGAAACACAGGGTCTTAAGAAGAGCAGGACACTCAACAAGATTATTACAAAGTTTGTATATGAAATTTAAGTCAATGACCCTCCTCCTATGCAGTAATATTAAATTAAGCACTTTTAAAAAAAATTCAATGAGAGGAGGGGAAGCAGAGACAGACTCCTGCATGTACCCTGACCAGGATCCACCCGGAAAGTTCACCAGGAGGTGATGCTCTGCCCATCTGGGGCATTGCTTTATTGCTCAGCAACAGCTCTTAGTGACCAAGGCTGAGGCCATGGGACCATCCTCAGTGTCTGGGCCAACTTGCCTTAATCAACTCATGGCTGCAGGGGTGGGAGAGAGAGAAAGAGAGAGAAGTGAGAGGGGGAGGGGTGGAGAAGCAGATGGTGGCTTCTCCTGTGTGCCCTGACCAGGAATTGAACCCAGGACATCTACATGCAGGCTGACACTCTACCACTGAGCCAACAGGCCAGGTCAGGTTAAGTACTTTCATAACATCATTATAAGGTACATTATAAGTAACATGACCACGTTTATAGGATACAAATTTTAAGAACTTTTGTTGTACTCTTGATATTATTTTGATGATTTTTGTAATATGGGTTCCAAACTATCACATTAAATTCCCAGGTAGATCAAACCAGGGTACAGTACAGAATTCTTGGCACATTAATGTTACAAAAATGTTTCATAAAGCGATAAACAAAACCTATCATTTGGATGGTTTTGTTAACAATGCCTTGAATGTGCAGTGCATTTTTAGGGCATTTCAGCTCAACCTGCATGGGACATGTTTTGTTTGCAGCTGGTTTACCCAGTCTATGACCTGTAATCTTGGATATATTGACAGAATTGATCTTAGAGAACAAAGATTTTACTTATTCAGCATCCTCTGTCTGATGTGCTGATTCCCGAAAACTAAAAATTATTACATTGTTTGCTCTAAGACATCTGTCTTCAAACTCTCAGGAGAATTTTTTGCCCATATGTGGTCATAGCATAAACTTTTATCAACAAAGCAATATGCTTATACTATTGATAAACATCAGTCAGAACATACATTTTCTTCATTTTATCGATACTAAATGAAAATTTTTAGGCTGAATTAATAAATGAAATAGGCTATGTCAGTTAAATATGATAAAATAATGTGTATTACAAACCTGTTTGCCACGGCAAAGTTGTGAGCATTCTTCCACAGCTTCCGAAATGGGCAATAAGGTAACCCTTGAAATCTATATTTCTATTAGTTCATTGTGTCTTAGCTTCCTAGGTTTCACCATTGGAGGCAGGGAATCAGTGCACTTATAATTCCCCGGGGGGATTTTAGGCGTAACACAAAACTGAAACAATTGACAGATTGTCACCTCCTGGTTGTTCGGCACCTTTTCTCTTCACGTTATATGTTTGTTTACTAAAGTAGCACGCAAATGCGAGGAGGAAATGAAAATGTAGTATTTCATCAAAGGTATGATGAATTTTATGAAATGAATAAATAAATATTATAAGTATAGTTCCATCAAATTGTTTTCACCTATGGATGGAATGAACAATTCTATGTGCGCTTAGAATATGCTGTTGCACAGATGAACACTGAAAAAGAGTTAGAAATGCAAATTTGTGAACCTTAGAAAGAACGCTGAGTAAAAGTGCCATTTTAACAACCAATTTGCCAAACTCAACAAAAAGTTATGTATCAGTTCTGTTGAACCGGTGTGAACCCACTGAATCCCAGCACTGATTCTAACCACATATGATATATAAAAAAGCATATTTACTCTTATTAGTGTAAAGAGAGAACTTAGTTAGCTCTTCTATTTCTCAACCTATTGACAAGCCATGCTGGTTACATTTAACTTCAGCAAGCATACAAATATCAAAAGGGGAACATTTATTGATTCTTAGAGCTTATGTTAATAAGCAATTTTAGAGTGACATCAGAGAAATGGCGCCATAAGGAGTGATACTGGTAAATCTCCCCAAAAATTCAACAAGATCTTCAACCAGAGACAGAAAAATCTATCCTTGGAGCCAACAGCAGTTCCACACTAAATGCAAAGGCAGAGGCAGCAGCAACCCCATAGCTGGATCATCAGGCTGCTAATTCAGGAAGGAAAGACTAGGAGAGAGGCTCCGAAAAAGGGACTCTCTCATTGTCGGAGCCTGCAAATGCTAATGAGCCTTGACTGCCAACGAGACTGAAGCCCAATATATGACATTGCCATAGAGACTTATCAACTGCAAACCTCTACCTAAACGTGCCACAAGGGCAGAACCTGGGGTACAGAGTCACCAACCAGGAAGAGGGAGAGAAAAGAAAGAGCAAGAAGATAATCTCTCAAAATCAAGTATAATCCACAGACTTTATAACCTATCCCATTTTATTATATTTGTTCATTTGTTTCTCTTATCTTCTTTTCTTGATTATTTTCTTCCTTTTCCAATTTGGTCCTTTAATTCTCTGCTGGTCTTACTCTCTCCTCTCCTTGAACTACACTACCCATAAGTGTTACATCTCTAATTATCTTTCCTTTCCTCTTCCTTTATCTCTATGAGGGTTGCACTCCAAAACCCTTAACTCTCTCTCTCTCCTTTTGTTCTTTTTTCTATTTTCTTCATTTTGTGTTTTCCTTTTTCTGTTTTTCTCCCTCTATATTCATTTTTTCTTTTCTCCTTTACTTTTCCTCTCATTCAATTCTCAATCACAAACAAATTATTTTATTTGGGACTCAAATTTTTCTTTGTGGCACTTTTGAGTTTTTTATACTTTGCTTTTTTAAATCACTAGCAGTGATCCCAACCCTAGCTCTCCATTTTATCTACTTTTTGCTCCACTAAATACAATAGTAATTTTAAAATTTATTTTCCATTTTTTGGTTTCCCTCTTATTCCTCTCATTATATCTCTTAATTAACCATTACCTAAAAACAAATCATTTTATTCTTGACCCAATTTTTTTCCTTTTCTGCATTTTGTGGGTACATATCCCCCTTTTTTGCCCCTATATCACTTCTCCCCAACTCAGGCCCTCCATTATAGGTAGTTTTTGTTCTATTTAGCACAATATAATTCACAGTTCACCACAAGATTTTCTCAAGAAGGAGGGGAGAGGAGAAGAGTGAAAAAAAGTATTTTTTTTCATTTTTTAAACTTTTTATTCTTTATTAATTCTCATTAGTACTATCAACAAAATTACCCTCAGATGCCACTAAAAAAAGTGAAATCGAATATCATGGATACAAAAGACAGAGAGGTAGCACAGATAGATGAGAAAAAATCTATGGAGAAAAAATTTAATATATTGGAAACCTTGGAGATAAATGACAGAGAATTTAAAATAGAAATCCTAAAAATACTCAGAGATATACAAGAAAACACAGAAAGACAATTTAGGAAGCTCAGAAAACAACTCAATGAATACAAAGAATATATTACCAAGGAAATTGAAACTATAAAAACAAATCAAACAGAGATGAAAAACTCAATTCATGAGCTGAAAAATGAGGTAACAAACTTAGCTAATATAACAGGCCAGATAGAAGGTAGGATTAGTGAAATAGAAGACAAGAAACTTGAGACACAACAGAGAGAAGAAGAAGAAAGAGACTCAAAAATTAAAAAAATGAGAAAGCCTTACAGGAATTGTCTGACTCCATCAAAAAGAATAACATAAGAATAATAGGTATATCAGAGGGAGAAGAGAGAGAAAATGGAATGGAGAACATATTCAAACAAATAACAGATGAGAACTTCCCAAACCTGTGGAAAGAACTAAAGCCTCAATTTCAAGAAGAAAACAGAACTCCGAGTTTTCTTAACTTCAACAAATCGACTCCAAGGCACATCATAATGAAATTGGCACAACCAATGACAAAGAAAAAATTCTCAAGGCAAACAGGGAAAAGAAAAATACAACATATAAAGGAAGGCCCATTATATTATCATCGGATTTCTCAACAGAAACTCTACAAACTAGAATAGAGTGGACCCCAATATTCAAAGTCCTGAAATAGAGGAACTTTCAGCTAAGAATACTATACCCATCAAAGCTATCCTTCAAATATGAAGGAGAAATAAAAACATTCACAGATACAGAAAAGATGAGGGAATTTATCATCAGAAAACCCCAACTCCAGGAATTTCTAAAGGGAGTTTTCCAACCAGATACAAAGAACAAAACAAAACAAAACCACAAGTAAAAGCTCGACGAAGAAAACAATAAAACCAAATTTAAACTGTGACAACAAAAACAAACAAAAAATAAAAGGGAGAGGACAGAAATTAACAGTAGCAAATGACGATGGAGTACAGAAGTACTCACAGGATAGTGCATTACAATGAACAGGGTAGGAACCCTTTTCATTACTTAATGGTAACCACCATTGAAAAAACCACCACAGAAGCACATGACTTAAAAAAGGTAGCAACAGAGGAAAGAAGTATGAAATACAACCAAACAAAAACAAAGGATAGAAAAACAAAAGAGAAGAATCAAACAAGACACAAAGCTGACAGAAAGCTATGTATAAAATGGCAATAGGGAACCCACAAGTGTCAATAATTACACTAAATGTAAATGGATTAAACTCACCAATAAAAAGGCACAGAGTAGCAGAATGGATTAAAAAAGAAAATCCAACTGTATGCTGCCTACAAGAAACTCATCTAAGCAACAAGGATAAAAACAAATTCAAAGTGAAAGGCTGAAAAACAATACTCCAAGCAAATAACATCCCCCAAAAAAGGAGGCATAGCAATACTCATATCTGGTAATGCCGACTACAGGACAGCAAATGTACTCAGAGACAAAAATGGTCATTTCATAATGATTAAGGGGACACTGAATCAAGAAGACATAACAATTCTTAATATATATGCACCAAACCAAGGAGCACCAAAATATATAAGACAGCTACTTATTGACCTTAAAACAAAAACTGACAAAAATACAATCATACTTGGAGACCTCAATACACTGCTGACGGCTCTAGACAGGTCATCCAAACAGAGAATCAACAAAGATATATTGGCCTTAAACAAAACACTAGAGTACCTGGATAAGATAGACATCTACAGGACATTTCATCCCAAAGTGACTGAGTATACATTTTTCTCCAGTGTACATGGATCATTTTCAAAAATTGACCATATGTTGGACCACAAGAATAACATCAGCAAATTCAGAAAAATTGAAGTTGTCCCTAGCATATTTTCTGATCATAAAGCCTTGAAACTAGAACTCAACTGCAAAAAAGAGGAAAAATCCCCACAAAATGTGAAAACTAAACAACATACTTTTAAAAAATGAATGGGTCAAAGAAGAAATAAGCGCAGAGATCAAAAGATACATACAGACAAATGAAAATGACAACATGACATATCAGAATCTATGGGATGCAGCAAAAGCAGTGATAAGAGGGAAGTTTATATCACTTCAGGCCTTTATGAACAAACAAGAGAGAGCCTAAGTGAACCACTTAACTTCACACCTTAAGGAACTAGAAAAAGAAGAACAAAGACAACCCAAAACCAGCTGAAGAAAGGAGATAATAAAAATCAGAGCAGAAATAAATGAAATAGAGAAGAGAAAAACTATAGAAAAAATTAATAGAACAACGAGCTGGTTCTTTGAAAAGATCAACAAATTGACAAACCCTTGGCAAGACTTACCAAGGAAAGAAGAGAAAGGACTCATATAAACAAAATCCAAAATGAAAGAGGAGAAATTACCATGGATATCATAGATATATACAAAGAATTATTGTAGAATACTATGATAAACTTTATGCCACTAAATTCAACAATCTAGAAGAAATGGACAAATTCCTAGAACAGTACAACTTTCCTAGACTGAGTCAAGAAGAAGCAGAAAGCCTAAACAGACCTATTAGTAGAGAAGAAATAGAAAAAAACTATTAAAAACCTCCCCAAAAATAGAAGTCCAGGCCCAGACGGTTATACTAGTGAATTCTATCAAACATTCAGAGAAGACTTGGTTCCTATTCTACTCAAAGTCTTCCAAAAAATTGAAGAAGAAGCAATACTTCCAAACACATTTTATGAGGCCAACATAACCCTCATACCGAAACCGGGCAAGGACGGCACACACAAAAAGTACTACAGACCAATATCTCTAATGAATACAGATGCTAAAATACTAAACAAAATACTGGCAAATCAAATACAACAACATATTAAAAAAATAATACATCATGATCAAGTGGGATTCATCCCAGAATCTCAAGGATGGTTCAACATACGTAAGACGGTTAACGTAATACACCATATTAACAAAACAAAGAACAAAAACCACAGGATCTTATCAATAGATGCAGAAAAGGCTTTCGATAAAATACAACACAACTTTATGTTTAAGACACTAAACAAAATGGGTATAGAAGGAAAATATCTCAACATGATAAAGGCCATATATGATAAACCATCAGCCAACATCATATTTAATGGCATAAAACTGACAACTTTTCCCTTAAATCAGGAACAAGACAGGGTTGTCCACTCTCTCCAGTCTTATTTAATGTGGTGCTGAAAGTTCTGGCCAGAGCAATCAGACAAGAGAAAGAAAGAAAAGGCATCCATATCGGAAAAGAAGAAGTAAAGGTATCACTTTTTGCAGATGATATGATCCTGTACATCGAAAACCCCAAAGACTCTACAGAAAGATTACTAGAAACAATAAACCAATACAGTAAGGTCGCAGGATACAAAATTAACATACAAAAGTCCATAGCCTTTCTATATGCCAACAATGAAATATTAGAAAACGAACTCAAAAAAATAATCCCCTTCACGATTGCAACAAAAAAAATAAAATACCTAGGAATAAACATAACAAAGAATGTAAAGGACCTATATAACAAAAACTACAAAGCATTGTTTAGGGAAATCAAAAAAGATACAATAAGATGGAAAAATATTCCGTGTTCGTGGATAGGAAGAATAAATATAATCAAAATGGCCATATTACCCAAAGCAATATAGAAATTTAATGCAATTCCCATCAAAATTCCTATGACATTTTTTAAAGAAATGCAACAAAAAATCATCAGATTTATATGGAACTATAAATAACCCCAATTAGCCAAAGCAATGCTAAGGAAAAAGAATGAAGCTGGGGCATTACAATACCTGACTTCAAACTATATTATAGGGCCACGACAATCAAAACAGCATGGTATTGGCAGAAAAATAGACACTCAGACCAATGGAACAGAATAGAAATTCCAGAAATAAAACCACATATATATGGTCAAATAATTTTTGATAAAGGGGCCAACAACACACAATGGAGAAAAGAAGCCTCTTCAACAAATGGTGCTGGGAAAACTGGAAAGCCACGTGCAAAAGAATGAAACTCGACTACAGTTTGTCCCCTTGTACCAAAATCAATTCAAAATGGATCAAAGACCTAAATATAAGACCTGAAACAATAAAGTACATAGAAGAAGACATAGGTACTAAACTCATGGACCTTGGTTTTAAAGAGCATTTTATGAATTTGGCTCCAAAGGCAAGAGAAGTGAAGGCAAAGATAAATGAATGGGACTACATTAGACTAAAAAGTTTTTGCTCAGCAAGAGAAACTGACAACAAAATAAACAGACAGCCAACTAAATGGGAAATAATATTTTCAAACAACAGCTCAGATAAGGGCCTAATATCCAAAATATACAAAGAACTTATAAAACTCAACAACAAACAAACAATCCAATAAAAAAATGGGAAGAGGACATGAACAGACACTTCTCCCAGGAAGAAATACAAATGGTCAACAGATATATGAAAAGATGCTCATCTTCATTAGCTATTAGAGAAATGCAAATCAAAACTGCAATGAGATACCACCTCACACCCGTTCGATTAGCTTTTATTAACAAGAGAGGTAATAGCAAATGTTGGAGAAGCTGTGAAGAGAAAGGAACCGTCATCTACTGTTGGTGGGAATGTAAAGTAGTGCAACCATTATGGAAGAAAGTATGGTGGTTCCTCAAAAAACTAAAAATAGAACTACCTTATGACTCAGCAGTCCCTCTACTGGGTATATACCCACAAAACTCAGAAACATTGCTATGTAAAGACACATGCAAGACTATACTTTCAGGGATCATTTCTATAGTTTGTAAAGACACATGCAGCCCCATGTTCATTGCAGCATTGTTCACAGTGGCCAAGACATGGAAACAACCAAAAAGCCCTTCAGTAGAAGACTGGATAAAGAAGATGTGGCACATGTACACTATAGAATACTACTCAACCATAAGAAATGATGACATTGGATCATTTACAACAAAATGGTGGGATCTTGATAATATTATACAGAGTGAAATAAGTAAATCAGAAAAAACCAATAACTGCATGATTCCATAAGTAGGTGGGACATAAAAACAAGACTAAGAGACATAGACAAGAGTGTGGTGGTTGGGGGGGCGAGAGGGGAAGGGGGAGGGGGAGGGGCACAAAGAAATCTAGATAGAAGGTGACGGAGGACAATCTGACTTTGGGTGATTGGTATGTAACATAATTGATCGACAAGATAACCTGGACATGTTTTCTTTGAACATATGTACCCTGATTTATTGATGTCACCCTAGTAAAATTAATAAAAAAAATTTTTTTTAAATCACAAAGGAAAAAAATAAGCAATTTTACTGTATATTTGTGTTTTTCTAAGATCAGATTATTTAACATTTAACCTCAGGGATTTTTTTGTGTTTTTTTTTTTTTTTTTACAGAGACAGAAAGAGTGAGAGAGGGATAGGTAAGGACAGACAGACAGGAACAAAGAGAGATGAGAAGCATCAATCATTAGTTTTTCGTTGCAACACCTTAGTTGTTCATTGATTGCTTTCTCATATGTGCCTTGACTTAGGGGCTACAGCAGACAGAGTCACCCCTTACTCAAGCCAGCGACCTTGGGTTTAAGCTGGTGAGCTTTTTCTCAAACCAGATAAGCCCAGGCTCAAGCTGGAAACCTCGGGGTCTCAAACCTGGGTCCTCTGCATCCCAGTTCACGCTCTATACACTGCCCCACTGCCTGGTCAGGTGAACCTCAGTTTTTAATTGCTATTTTACTTCAATTTCCAGGTAACAAATATTTAAAACTCTTGCAAATTAGTACTTTATGTACAATTAAGAACACGACAGATGTACCTGTAATTTATGAAAAATAACTATGATAAGAAGTCAGTAGATAAACTTAGAGATACTTATAAGCATCTCTTTAAAGTAATAAATTATTAATACTTTATACTTGAAATTGCTATTACAAAAAACATGTTTTTTTTTTTTTAATAATTTTATTTTTTTTAATGGGGTGACATCAATAAATCAGGATACATATATTCTAAGATAACAAGTCCAGGTTATCTTGTCGTTCAATTATGTTGCATACCCACCACCCAAAGTCAGATTGTCCTCTGTCACCTTCTATCTTGTTTTCTTTGTGCCCCTCCCCACCCTCTTTCCCTCTCCCATTCCCCCCTCCCCCCCCCCGTAACCACCAAACTCTTATCAATGTCTCTTAGTTTCACTATTATGTCCCACCTACGTATGGAATAATACAGTTCCTGTTTTTTTCTGATTTACTTATTTCGCTTCGTATCATGTTATCAAGATCCCACCATTTTGCTGTAAATGTTCCGATGTCATCATTTCTTATGGCTGAGTAGTATTCCATAGTGTATATGTGCCCCATCATCTTTATCCAGTCATCTATTGATGGGCTTTTTGGTTGTTTCCATGTCCTGGCCACTGTGAACAATGCTGCAATAAACATGGGGCTGCATGTGTCTTTACGTATCAATGTTTCTGAGTTTTTGGGATATATACCCAGTAGAGGGATTGCTGGGTCATAAGGTAGTTCTATTTTCAGTTTTTTGAGGAACCACCATACTTTCTTCCATAATGGTTGTACTACTTTACATTCCCACCAACAGTGTATGAGGGTTCCTTTTTCTCCACAGCCTCTCCAACATTTGCTATTACCTGTCTTGCTAATAACAGCTAATCAAACAGGTGTGAGGTGGTATCTCATTGCCGTTTTGATTTGCATTTCTCTAATAGCTAAAGAAGATGAGCATCTTTTCATATATCCGTTGGCCATTTGTATTTCTTCCTGGGAGAAATGTCTATTCATATCCTCTTCCCATTTTTTTATTGGATTGTTTGTTTGTTTGTTGTTGAGTTTTATGAGTTCTTTGTATATTTTGGATATTAGGCCCTTATCTGAGCTGTTGTTTGAAAATATCATTTCCCATTTAGTTGGCTTTCTGTTTGTTTTGTTATCAGTTTCTCTTGCTGAGCAAAAACTTCTTAGTCTGATGTAGTCCCATTCATTAATTTTTGCCTTCACTTCTCTTGTCTGTGTAGTCAAATTCATAAAATGCTCTTTAAAACCCAGGTCCATGAGTTGAGTACCTATGCCTTCTTCTATGTACTTTATGTGATGGAGGGCCTGAATTGGGGAAAAGTAATAAAGGGGCAAAAAAAAAAAAAAAAAAAAAGGAAAAAAGAAAAAAAAAGAGTGTATGAACCCACAAAAAGCAAATAAGGAAAAAATTTGGGTCAAGAATAAAATGATTTGCTTTTAGGTGTTGGTTGTCTAAGAGTTATGATGAGAGGAATAAGAGGAAAACGGAAAAATGGGGGGACAAATTAAAAAATTACTATTGTATTTAGTGGAACAAGAACTAGATAATATGGAGAGCCAGGGATGGGAGCACTGCTAGTGAGTTAAAAAGGTGAAGTAAAAACCCCCCAAAATGCCACAAACATAAGTTTGTGTCCCAGATAAGATAATTTGTTTGTTATTGAGGTTTGAATGAGAGGAGATGTAAAGGAGAAAGGAAGAAACTAATATAGAGGGAGAAAAGAAAGAGAGAGAGAGAAAAAAAGAGGGAACCACTAAAAGAAGGAAAAAGAGAGGAGAGAGAGAGAGAGAGAGAGAGAGTTAAGGGTTTTGGAGTGCAACCCTCATAGAGAGAAAGGAAGAGAAGAGAAAAGATAATGGGAAATGTAACACTTATGGGTAGTGTAGTTCAAGGAGAGGAGAGAGTAAGACCGGCAGAGAGTTAATCGGCCAAATTGGAGGAGGAAAAAAAGTATCAAGAATGAAGATAAGAGAAACAAACGAACAAATATAATAAAATGGGATAGGTTATAAAGTCTGCAGATTATTCTTGATTTTGAGAGGTTATCTTCTTGCTTTTTCTTTTCTCTCCCTCTTTCTGGTCGGTGACTCTGTACCCCGGGTTCTGCCCCTTTGGCATGCTCAGGTAGAGGTTTGCAGTTGATAAGTCTCTATGGCAATGTCATGTATTGTGCTTTAGTCTCGTTGGCAGTCGAGGCTCATTAGCATTTATAGGCTCCGACAGTGAGAGAGTCCGTGTTCCTGGAGCCTTTCTCCTAGTCTTTCCTTCTTCAATTAGTAGCCTGATAATCCAGCTATGGGGTTGCTGCTGCCTCTGCCTGGATAGTAAGAGGCTCAAAGAGCTGGCATCTCCCCACTCTATTTCCACTCAGCACAGGGCTCTGGGTAAGGCTCAGTCAGTCAGAGCTGCTAGCATAATCAGGCGGGCTTTCCGCCCACTCAAAGACCTCTGGCTCTGCCACTCTGTCCGGTAACACAGGCGGGCGCCCACTTCCGGGGCGCTTGGAGGAAACTCTCACTCACTGTCTGCGCGCGCGCAGGCCAGGATATCCGGCCAGCAGTCTCACGCTCTGAGTGAAACCCCCAACCGCAGGGAAAAGTTGCAGCGTTGGAATTGAGTCTCGCTCCGTCCCCGTGCGCGGCTTTTGCAAGGCGCTGGGGCAGCCCGAGATTCCGCTTTGGCCCACACAAAGGCCCCTGACTCTGCCCCTCTGTGCGATAACACGGGCGCGCACTGCCGAGGCACTCGGAGGACTCTCATTCACTATCTGCGCACGCAAACCAGGATATGAGGCCGGCCACGTTTCCCTCTGAATGAAACCCCCTCCGGCACGGAAAATCTCCACTGTTGGAATTAGTTCTCACTCCCTCCCGTGCGTGGCTTTCCCAGGGCACTGGGGCTGCCCAGAGACTCTGCCCTCGGCCCACAGAAAGGCCTCTGACCCTGCCTCTCCGTGGGGCAACACGGGCACCCACTCTCGAGGCCTAGGAAGAAATCTCTTGCCCACTAACTGCGAGCATGCTGACCAGGAGATGGGGTAAAATGGCTGCCCTTCTTGTCTTTCTTTCTTTGGGTTTGGCGCGAGTGTTAGCTTGTATTGCCCGGGTTGCCACAGGATCAGTTTTTTCTCGGCTTGGATCTCCGTGCCACAGCCTGGTTCGGCCGTTTGTACCGCGGCCTGGATCTATTGCCCTTTGCCCGCCTCAGTTTCTATATTCACAGTTACCAGAGAAAGCCGCCCTGTTTAGGTTAGTGAGGAAGGTGGAGCATTTCTTACTCCCTATTTCCTTCGGGATTTGGTTATATATTTAGCCAATTTTTCACTAAACCATACCTTTGGGTGTATTGTGAAGCATCTGGAGGCTCCAAGTATAGGTTTTTCTGTTTCTGGTTGAAGATCTCGTTGAGTTTTGGGGGAGATTTATCGGTATTGCTTCCTACCCTGCCATTACTCTGACTTCCAAAAATACATGTTTTAACAGAATTTTAAAGTGATTTCTTAAAATATTAGAATAAGAAAATTTTAATATTTTGTCATTTACCTGTTTATTAATTTAATATGCATTTATTGAGTGGAAGTATGTATCAAGTACAGTGCTAGGTATAGGAAAATAAAAATGAATAAGGTACTTTCTATGGTTGAGGAACTCATAATTTAGTGTGTGAGCAGCTGAAGAACATGGAGGAGTTTGTCAGGAGAAGATGGGGAAAGGGCATTCCAGGTAGCAGGTGTAGCATGTGCAAAAGCTTGAAAAAATAAAAAATGTCATAATTTTTGAAAACTGTAAGTCAATACTTAAAAGGACACAACCATGTCTAGTGGTTCACCACTGTATCCTTAGTATATAACATTGTACCTGTTCAATAAATATTTCTTGAATTGATTAATTTATAAATACAGTATTTGATAAAGTTGAAAACTTCTTATGAATGGCTTTACAGGCCATTTTATTTTCTAGTCCAAATATATTTTATTAAACACTGATTGATTAAAAATTAAGAGATATTAAGTGGTTAGGAAAAAGACAACTAAGGAACAGTAATTGCATAAATTTAAATAATTTACTGAAAGACTTCTCAGACTTTAGTATTCTCTGATCACTAAGAGAGGTTTTGAGGAAAGTCTGTTTCCCAAACTTTTGCACCTAAGAGCCTCTCACACCCACTCAAACTCTGTCCATGGGACTGTGCCTGATACTGTGTGCTTTGGAAAACTACTCTAAGAACAGAGGTTCATTTAAGAACTTTTGGTAGGGAACTGCAGTATGGTTATATGTTTGTTTGTTTTAGAAAACTCCCTTTACATGTTAAGGGAGTAGAATGAAGAGAATTTTGTTATTAAATTGATATGAAAGTACTAGAGTGAGTTAGTACCTTGAATGATTTCTACGTTTCATTCATGGTGGCTAAGACAGAGATGCCAATAAAAAGATATGGGTTTTAAGATGAGAAGGACCTTCGGAAGGAAATATTACACAATCAGAGATTGTAGTGAGAGCTCTGGGAATGACTTTTCTAGAACTGCTCGCAAAGTATTTCTTCTCTCTTCTATAGCCATTTAGATATTAGAAGTCATCTATCATGGCACCACTATCACGCCCTTCTCTTCTCCAGGCAAAATAAACCCAGCTGTTCCCACATTCTTAGTGTGAAATTCTATCTGTATCATTTTACTTATGCAGATCCTTCCTCTGAATGTATTGCAATTCATTAACGTTTCAACTAGGATGTGGTCCCTTACTGAACCGTATATTATACTTTAAAAATTTTACATATTATTACGTGATTGAATGTATTTTTCTGCATTTGCATAATGCCCTCCCTCATCAAACTGGCTCTAAGGCATTTACAGCTTCCTCCTACCCAACCTTTAAGCAGCCATGCCCCTTGAATTATTATTGCTCTCCAATAAACTGTCACCACATGAAATCTCTCCAGTGTCTGCCTCTGGAAACCTTACTTTTTCTGGCTTAAGTGTTGTGCCTTCCTGTTGGCATTATTTCTTGTTCTCTACCTGTCTTTGTGCACTTGACATTTCAGACTGTTCCTTATATTGCAGCAGCCTCACTCAAAGCTTTAAATTTGGGTTGTGTTATGCTGTCTGCAGCAAACAGCCTATTTCATGTACCACAAATTTTTTTATATTTTTTTTATTTATTCATTTTTTTTTAGAAAAAGAAAGAGGCGGGGGGGGGGAGGAGCAGGAAGCATCAACTCCCTTATGTGCCTAGACCAGGCAAGTCCAGGGTTTCTAACAGGTGACCTCAGTGTTCCAGGTTGACGCTTTATCCACTGCACCACCACAGGTCAGGCTCATGTACTCAGGCTCATGTACACACACCTTAGTTTCTGTGTATCCATTCAGGATCCTCCACTTTGAACCAATCATTACCTAAAATTTACAGAGGAGGGATTAGACATGATCATATGCCAATTTCCTTGATAGCAGGAGGAATTTTATCTTATTCTTTATATTCTCAGTATCTAGTACAAGGCCTGACACCAATGGTATTTAGTGTCTGAATGGATGAATTGGTGGGTGGTTGAAGGAAGCAGCTCTGCTTCTGACCATATTTTAGCACATAGTATTTTATGCTTCTACACAGTTTTGCTTTAAAAAAAGTGTTTTAATACCAAAACTATTGGAAAACTAGTGCTCTATCAGGTAATGCCCTGATTAACTTAATTAATTTTCTTTCCTAAGACTAGAAAAGGAGAGATAACTGCAGGAGTCTTTAGGCATTTTGTACTTTTTTTTTTAGGACCTAATACATGAAAGCATTGAAGTGGGCATTTTACATTTAATAATTTACACATTATTTTGTGAGGTACATATTGTTGTTCTTACTAACATTTAGAAGGTTTAAGTGGCTGAAGTCGATGATTGGTGAAGGTGGGGTTGGATCCTAGATCTTTTGCCTCTCATTCAAATTTTCTTTCTCCAACTCTGGAGCCCGTGTTTCCTATTCCTTTTATGTTTTCTTAATTTGAAAGGCAGAAAATGAAAGGCTGAAAAATATCTGAGAATTTGCTTTACAGGGACTTTGATGATGATGATTATTTTTTAGTAATTAGATGCTCTAATTTTTTTCTTGGAGAACTCATGTCAAGCATATTTTTGTTGTAATGGTGATATACTAAGAAGGTATAATGCTAGAGTGACTCAGAAACAATGATGTGTTTATCGCTGACATTTTGGAATGTAGAGAAGAAACAGTGTTGACACATACAGGCAGATATAAGAGGATGGATTTTGTTTAAACATACTGCTCACAAAAATTATGGGAGCTTTGGCTGGTTGGCTCAGTGGTAGAGCATTGGCCTGGCGTGCAGGAGTTCCAGGTTTGATTTCCGGCCAGGGTACACAGGAGAAGCACCCATCTGCTTCTCCACCCCTCCCCTTCTCCTTCCTCTCTGTCTCTCTCTTCCCCTACGCAGCCAAGGCTCCATTGGAGCAAAGTTGGCCCGGGCGCTGAGGATGGTTCTATGGCCTCTGCCTCAGGCGCTAGAATGGCTCTGGTTGCAACAGAGCAATGCCCCAGATGGGCAGAGCATCACCCCCTGGTGGGCATGCCGGGTGGATCCTGGTCGGGCACATGCGGGAGTCTGCCTCCCCGTTTCCAACTTCAGAAAAATACAAAAAAAATAATAATAATTAGGAGATATTTCAAAATGAATATGAAGTGATAAAATATCCCCTGATTTTTGTGAGCAATAATACTTCAGATTAGGCATAAAGTGAAGAGATGTTGGTTTATATGACCTGAGAAAATATATTAGAACAAAACTGTAAAATATTACAGTATAAAATTTCACAATAGAGTTGGTTCAAGGAAACTGTTGCCTGGCTAAATTTGACTTTTTTTAGACAGTGGATTTTGCAGTAATCACTAATGGTTCACTCTAACACTAAGAGTCTTTTCTAGGTCTAAGAAGAAAAGCAAAAATTACCACTCTCCAATTCTTCAACTACAATGAACTTAATAATAATATTCTACCATTTATTATTATTATATATTGGGCATTCTATGTCAGATTACTAATTTATCCTCCAGAGAATTTTAGGAGAGATTACATTATACTAGAAAGAAATTTGAGGCTCAGCGAGATTAATTTATCAAGAATTTTCCACTTGAAGTTGGAATTTGAACCAGACTTAACTGAATGTATGCACTAAATCTCAATTCTATAATGATTTGTTTTGTGTGGCAGAGACAGAGAGAGTCAGAGAGAAAGACAGATAGTGATAGACAGACAGGAAGGGAGAGAGATGAGAAACATCAATTCTTTGTTATAGTTCCTTAGTTGTTCATTGATTGATCTCTCATATGTGCCTTGACCAGGGGGCTACAGCAGACTGAGTGACCCCTTGCTCCAGCCAGTGACCTTGGGCTGGTGAGCCTTACTCAAATCTGATGAGCATGTGCTCAAGCTGGCGACCTCAGGGTCTCAAACCTGGGTTCTCGGCATCCTAGTTTGATGCTCTATCCACTGTGCCACCGCCTGGTCAGGCTATACTGATTTTTGAGCATTAATTATTCCTTGAACATAAAGTTCTACCTCTCCAAATTCTCTAATTCAAGAACTCCAATGACTATGTTAAATGACAAGAATAATTTTTTAAACATAGAGTTTAAAATAAGTATACATTTATTTTAATTAAATATTTAAACTTTCTACCTTATAGGTCTCTGTGCAATGTATTTATCTACTATACACAGAGGTTTAAAATTTATGTGTGTTTGTGTGTGTGTATGTAAGAAAGTCAAGGTGGCTGAATAAGTTCCTCTAGATTTCTCAGTGGGTTTTGCTGAAAGAAATAATTTTCCTGAAATATCCCTTGTTATATTTCCTGAAGGGTGTCTTTTCTGGGTGATGTATTCACTTTGATTACTTTCTTTTTGGATTTTGATTGGATTTTTTTCTGTGATTCCTACATGGTATGTCTTATTGGTTTGTGTCTTTTGACAACCTTGAAAGATTAAGTAGATCAAGTTAGAGATGTTAACATTGAAGGGATGGTGTAAGGGAGACATGCTATGGATGAAAAGAAGGGGCCCTTTCTTGTCTTCCTATGTCCATGGGAGGATATGAGACTGATTATGGTTTACCACTTTCTGATATGACTATTATTTGCATGGTTTATCAGATAGGAGTTAAAATATGTATCAGAACTGAATTTTGGTAGGCAGGTTCATTTAAGAATGTTAAGACTTAGAGAAATTTCTAGTGGGTAATATCCTGCACGGAGAGAAAAATGTTCCTGATTTGGTAGATGATCTTGATTAGGGTCTCTAACTAATGGGATGTGATATTGATAGGAAAGGGGATTATTTTCTAGGGCTCACTCAGGAGGCTTATAAAATAGGATCATCTGGGAAATCATAAACCACTTGGAGCAATCTGGTCTTGGTAGGTATAGGGTATCATTTCTACATTCTTCCATTTAGGGAAGGTCTGATCAAGGGACTTTAAACAGTGTTTCTTAAAGGCAAAGTGTTCAGAACTGGAAGAGTACTGGGTGTTTCTAGGGGGTGGGAAGGTGCTGCTTTAGAGCCAAGCTCAGTCCTCAGAAGGCAGAGCTTCTGAGGTTTGGGATTGGAATTGACAACAACTGGTATAGGTGGGGTGGCTTCAACTTTCTTAGGTTCTCTATATCTATTTATCTGTCCATCTGTTCATCTATCTGTCTTTCAGTCCATCTGTCATCTAACATTCACCATCCATTCATCATCTACCCATCATCCATAAATCAATTCAATCAATTATATTTCTATGTCAGAGTTGACAGTATAGAGCAGTGGTAGTCAACCTGGTCCCTACCGCCCACTAGTGGACATTGCAGCTTTTATAGTGGGTGGTAGCAGAGCAACCAAAGTATAAATAAAAAGATAGATTTAACTATAGTAAGTTGTTTTATAAAGATTTATTCTGCCAAACTTAGCGAAAATCTGACATAAAGTACTTGGTAAGTTAATTATTATTATATGCTTTAACTTGCTGTAACTCTGCTTTATAAATTTTATAAAGTAAAGTTACTTCCCTACTTTATAAATCACCATTACTGTGGAACTGGTGGGCAGTTAGAAAATTTTACTACTAACAGAGATACAAAAGTGGGCGGTAGGTATAAAAAGGTTGACTACCTCTGGTATAGACAATGATTATGGTCAGGGAAACTAGAATGTGAGTTTAAGCATGAGGGAGTGGTAGAATTTAACAGAAACAAGAAACAGAGAAATATAGGGGTTTATACTAATTATAGCAGGCATGTGTTCTATTTCAAAGCCAAAGATGAAGCAAGAATTAAAAAAAAAAGATTTCACCTAGGACACTTTGGACATCAGAGTTGTTTATATGCAGGCAAAGGGAAATCACAATTAGCCAATAAAAGGTTCAGAATTTGGTATCAGAAGAGAAGTTACTGCTGAAGCTTTGGAGGGAGACTATTAGAAACCCAGAGTAGAAGTGCATTAGCTTAGATAATTTTTTTTTTATTTTAGAATAAAATAAGGGATTGTGAGAGGATTAAAAAAGGGAAAGAAGGTATCCAAATGTAACAAACAATGCTAGTTTTTATATCTATTTCTTATTTTTATTTGCTTCTTTTTGGGAACTACCTCAACACCAGACTATGATTCTTGTTGGCTGATAATCACAGGAGCTTTACCTTCTCTGTGGTGTGGCCAGGGTGGGAGAGGGAATTGGAGGTGGCTGCAGGAGAGGAAGGCTGATCAATAGACACTGTTTCTTCTTTTCCTCATATAAATGATTGGATGCTGGGTGGACATATGCCTTAGATAGAGCAACTGGTATTCTTTCTGGTAGGTATACTAAAAGAAAGTTCTACTGCTTCTAAAACCACAGGTGTTAAGAACAACATTTGTTGACACATGGAGAGAGTCTGCCTCAGAATAAGCCAATATAGAAGAATGATGAGGTTGAAAATGAAGAAATAATGAGAAAAGGGAGGAAGGGAGGCAAGGAGAGAGAGAGTGTGTGTTTGTGCATGCTCATGAGCTCAATCAAGGAAAAGAGCTGAGGGAGATTTAGCAAGAACTGGTAACATCTTTTGAATTCCTAGACTCAGCTATGCCTGAAGTTAGCATCCTTTGGGCTTCCCAACTGCATAAATTGTTTTTACTTATGAGATTTTAAAATCAATTTTTGTTACTACAAAAATAAAAAAAGCTCAGAGAAATTGCAGAAGCAAATTAAGGAACAGATTGGAACTTTAAAAACCCAGCTGAACATGCATAAAAAGAACGGGTGAACACAGAAGAATGGAAGAAAAGATTGTTCATGCTATCATTTAAAGTACAGAGCCCTGAGTAGTTCTAAAGTAGAAAAGAGTTTGAGAGAAGAGCACATGGTTGAATCCGCATTGGATTTCTCTGGACCCATAATGTACTCCCTTATGGAGCATCAATAGAAGCAATTCCAATTAAAACATCTTTTGAGGAAAATCTACAGCCAGGACAAGCATGGGAGCAAAGGGGAACATTTCCTGGCCTCAAGAGTCATAGGCTGATGGAATTCTAGAAGAGAAGGTAGAGTCAGCTGTGAGACTGGCAGAAAAAGACCAGATGCATTAGAATGCCTCGGGAACCAAACTAAAGATTAGGAGCTGTGGATGGTGGGTGTGGTGCAAAGTTGCAGATTTTTCTTGGAGTATATCTTGTTATAAATACAGGGTCCCAAATTCACAGGAAGAAATAGTATCTCTGTCCCTAAGAAGAGACTCTATTAAATTGAGGATTAGAACAATAGGAATTAAAGTGATATGGACATGGGGATCTAGAGGGGTTGGATTTGGGAAGAGCCTACTGAAAGGAAGAAAAGGGTCTCAGTAAAGACCTAAGGACCAGAGAGCACACTATTATAGCTTTCTAAGTTTTATTAGAATTTAAGGGTATTCTAGAAAGCATTCTAAAGTAATAGAGGCAATTATTAACAGGACAGTGGAACAGTGGTTTTAAACATTATTTTTATTAAAAAAAATTTTTTTAGCCACAGAACCCCTTTCAAAAAAAATCTTAGGCAAAATTTGAATACATGAACCTATAAAATATTGAGTAGTTTGATTAGGGGGTGGGGCCTGGACATCAGCTTGCTCAAAGTCCCACTCTATGGTTCTTTTTGAGAACACTAGGTCCCCAGTGAGCACAGTGTGAACATCAGTGGTCTGCAGTAAAGGCATTTTTGTGGTTTGGTTTAATTTTCTTCCTTCCTTCCTTCCTTCCTTCCTTCCTTCCTTCCTTCCTTCCTTCCTCCCTCCCTCCCTCCCTCCCTCCCTCCCTCCCTCCCTCCCTTCCTTCCTTCCTTCCTTCCTTCCTTCCTTCCTTCCTTCCTTCCTTCCTTCCTTCCTTCCTCTCTCTCTCTTTCTCTTTCTTTCTTTCTCTCTTTCTTTCTTTTTTCTTTTCCTTTCCTTTCCTTCTCTTCTCTTCCCTTCCCTTCCTTCCCTTCCCTTCCCTTCCCTTCCCTTCCCTTCCCTTCCCTTCCCTTCCCTTCCCTTCCCTTCCCTTCCCTTTCCTCTTTTCTTTAATTGAAAGGACAGGAGATATTGAGACAGATTCCCACCTGCACCCTGCCTGGGATCCACCTGACAACCCCAGTCTGGAGCTGATGCTTAATCAACTGAGCTATTTTTAACACCTGTGGCTGATGTGCTGAGACCAACCAGGGGTCGCCAAACTTTTACAGAGGGGGGCCAGTTCACTGTCCCTCAGACCATTGGAGGGCCGACGCATACAATGCTCCTCTCACTGACCACCAATGAAAGAGGTGCCCCTTCCAGAAGTGTGGCAGGGGGCCAGATAAATGGCCTCAGGGGGCCGATGTGGCCCGCGGGCCATAGTTTGGGGATGCCTGAGTGCCCAGGGCCAATGCTCAGATCAGTCTAGCTACTGGCTGCAGGAGGGGAAGAGGGAGAGAAGAGGGAAAGGGAGGGGGAGAAAAGAAAATGGTTGCCTCTCCTGTGTGCTCTGACCAGGAATCAAACTTGCCATGTCATATGCTGGGCCGACATTCTATCAGCCAACCAGCCAGGGCCTTAGTGTAATTTTCTAGGGTAGAAAAATACTCATCTGGGGGACATAACCTTGGCTTTTAGTAAATACTATGTATTTGGCAGATGTGACGATCAGTATTATCTGTACGATCTATATTTCATCTGTATTTCCAAGAACTCTGCTGGGATGGCTAAAGCCACAGCAGGTAGCTGGCTATGGATTTGGAGACTGAGATCCTGTCGCCTCATTTTAATTTTTATCAGTGGGCTGTGGCCAACAAGGAAGTGCTTTGTAAAGCTGCAAATAACTATTAGAAGACAATGAATCATTATTTATTATTGACAGCGCTTCTCTCAGTGATAGTACACAATGCTTATGACCTTTCCCTCCTACCACATAAAACTTCCATTCTCTACACACTCACACTCCAAATTTCTATCTTTTTTTTTTAAATTGATTTTAAAGAGAGGAAAGGAGAGGGAGAGAAACATCAATTTGTTTTTCACATATTTATGCATTCATTTGTTGATTTTTTTTTTTTTTTTTTTGTATTTTTCTGAAGCTAGAAACAGGGAGAGACAGACAGACTCCCGCATGCGCCTGACCCGGCAGGATCCACCCGGCACGCCAACCAGGGGGCGACGCTCTGCCCACCAGGGGGCGATGCTCTGCCCCTCCGGGGCGTAGCTCTACCACAACCAGAGCTACTCCAGTGCCTGGGGCAGAGGCCAAGGAGCCATCCCCAGCGCCCGGGCCATCTTTGCTCCAATGGAGCCTCGGCTGTGGGAGGGGAAGAGAGAGACAGAGAGGAAGGAGAGGGGGAGGGGTGGAGAAGCAGATGGGCGCTTCTCCTGTGTGCCCTGGCCGGGAATCGAACCCGGGACTTCTGCACTCCAGGCCGACGCTCTACCACTGAGCCAACTGGCCAGGGCCTCATTTGTTGATTCTTATATGAACCCTGACCAGAATTGAACCTGCAACCTTGGTGTATCAGGACAGTACTCTACCAGCTGAGCTAATCTGCCAGGACTCCATCTATCTCTTAAGTTTCAGTACAAGTAACATTTCCTTCAGGAAGCCTTCCATTTCTTTTTCTGCCCATCTTATCCCCCAACTGGCAGCATGTTTCACACTATACTGGAATTGTTTATCTGTATCCTGCTTAAATTTCGAACTCTATTAAGGAAGGGACTTCATTTTTTATCTCTGTAATTATTGTGCTTAATGTAGAATCTATTTCATTGTAGATATTACAAATGAATTTTATTAAAATATAAAAATATTTGTTCATAAATTAATAATGTTACTGAAATAAAGAGATGAACTAGAAGAAGGAAGGGGCAGAAACATTATAATTTATCAAGTTTTGAGATGTTGCACCTAATTTGATATTAACAGAGTCTTAAGAAAATTGGATGGTCTGTTTCTCTAGACAAGCAGCAGGACAGCTGATGATCATAACTCCTATACACGGACACAAAGGACACAGTCCTAGCCAACTCATATTTCTCAATTCTTAGACTTTTAGATTTGAAATGAACTGTTAAAACCATTTTGGTGTCAGTGTCTTGCTAATTTATAGCTGATATTTGTATATTTAATCTAAAGTTTCTGTTACTTAAACTTGGGGTTTTTTTGTTTTGTTTTTCTGTGTGTGTTCTGATTATTCCATTCCACTGTGAGTTATCCTGGCATAGCAGCTGTCACTTTTCCTTCATATACCTCCCCTGAGTGTCTAGTCCAGGGCAGGAGGATTTGCTGATTGGTTGACAAAGCAGGTCTCCCCACAATCATATGGGTGAGAGTAATGTTTATGAGACACTAGGAATAACCATCTTAATGTTGACATACTTAATTTTGTATTTAAAGAGACTTTTAAGTATGCATATTTATACACACACACACCCTACTGTTACCACCACCACCACCACCACCACCAGCATTGTGCAATTATAAGTAGCACTCTCTAAGTGCCAAATAGCATAGTCCTAATCTATGGAAAATAATTAATACCTAAATGACATAAAAGATGAAGCTGTTTTCTAGCTTTCATGGCTAAGGCTGTAGCTTGTGTGACAACAGAGAAAATGTCTGGATGAAGCAGTGAAGGTGGATATAGAACTGACCTAAAATTTAGTAAATTAGGGTGACTGACCTGAGTCTTACATCTTTAGATTCTGTGGACCTGAAACCCAGGAATTATCTCAAGAACTTTGTGTTAGTCAGGGTTCTCCAGAGAAACAGAATATATATATTATATAAATTACATAAATATATATAATATATATGAGAAATTTTATTATAGGAATTAGCTTATGCTGTTATGAAGGCTGACAATTCCCAAAATCTTTTGTTTGTAAGTTGGAGAACCAGGGAAGTTCTCCATATTGGTGATATAATTCAGCTTGAGTCTGAAGACCCAAAAACCAGAGGGCTGATGGTCTACTAGGCGGCTGATGGTCTACCGGGCTGATGGAACCAGGTCCGAGTCTGAAGGCCTGAGAACCAGGATTGTCAGTGTCCAAGGGCAGAAGATGGATGCCCTAGCTCAAGCAGAGAGATTTCCTCTTCCTCCACATTTTTGTTCTATTCAGTCCCTCAACAGATTTTATAAAGCCCACCCACATTGGTGAAGGCAGTATTTTTTACACAGTCTAGTGATAACAAATGCTTATCTCTTCCAGAAACACTCTCACAGACACACTCAGAAGTAATGTTTTACCAAGTATTTGTGCATTAATCAGTCAAGCTGACACATAAAATTAACAATCACAGAGTTGATAAAATTTGAGGATATGGGCTAATGTGAAACCAAGCAGGAGCTCCTTTATTTACAACATATTAAACTCTCCAGTAATTCCTAGGTCCACAGAAATTGTACATATTCTTTAAAAAAAGCCACATTCTAGATGTGTTAAAATTAAATAAAGATGCCCATTGATAGGATTAGAAGAGAACACAGGTCAATATACATAAGATTTCAGGTTAAGAAAGGTTTAGGTGTAGCAACTCAAGAAAAAGCAATAAAAAATAACACTGAAAATTTAAAAATTAAAATCCCATGAATGTTAAAAAATAAGCAAAATATAAAGCAAACAAAAAAGAAAAACATTTGCTATAGATATATTTGGAAGACAAAAGACATCAATGAATAAAGAACTGTTAGAAATCAACATGAAGAAAGCTAGTATCATAATAGAAAGACAAAAAGACAACTACATGTATTAAGTTTTACTAGAAAAAAGGGATATGTTATTAATTTCAGGAGAAGATATAGAAGTCAGGAAGACAATGTAGTAAGATAAGAAGGTCAGAAAAAGACCATAGAATACTTATTTTCTCTCTCCCACCCTCTCTGCCAGGTTTATTGAGATATAATTGGCATATAGTGTTAAATTTAAGGTATACAACACGATGATTTGATACATGTGTATGCAGCAAAATTATTACCAAAATAAGGTTACTTAACACAGTCATCACCTCACATAGTTTATTTTTTTTGTGTGGTGAAAACAAATTACTCAGATCTATTCTCTTAACAACTTTTATTTAAAAGTATACAATACAGTATAGTTAACTCTAGTCATCCTGCTTGTTCATTAGATCCCCAGAATATATTCATCTTGTAACTGGAAGTTTGTACTCTTTGACTAACATTTTCCTATTTTCCTCAGCACTCGGTCCCTGGGAACCACCAAATTACTCTTTCTAAATTTGTTTGTTTGTTTTTTAGATTCCAATTATAAATGAGATCACACGATATTTGTGTTTTCTCTGTCTTGTTCATTTCACTTAGCATAAAACCTTCCTGATTCACCCATGTTGTTGCAAATGTTATGATTTCCTTTTTTTCCCATCCCTTTACTTTGAGCCTATGTGTATCCTTAAAGCTAAAGTAAGTCTCAGACAGAATATAGTTAATTGGTTCTTGTTTTTTTTATCCCTTCCGATACTATATGCCATTTGACTGAAGAATTTATCCATTTACATTTTTTATTTTTTATTTTATTTTTTTTTTCAGAGAGAGAGAGAGAGAGAGAGAGGGATAGACAGGAACAGACAGACAGGAACAGAGAGAGATGAGAAGCATCAATCATTAGTTTTTCGTTGCGCGTTGCAACACCTTAGTTGTTCATTGATTGCTTTCTCATATGTGCCTTGACCACTAGCCTTCAGCAGACTGAGTAACCCCTTGCTGGAACCAGCGACCTTGGGTTCAAGCTGGTGGGCTTTTTGCTCAAACCAGATGAGCCCGCGCTCAATCTGGCGACCTCGGGGTCTCGAACCTGGGTCCTCTGCATCCCAGTCCAATGCTCTATCCACTGCACCACTGCCTGGTCAGGCTCCATTTACATTTAAAGTAATCATTGATAGGTAAAAACTTATAAATACCATCTTCTTATTTTCTGGCTGTTATAATTCTTCTGTTTTTTCCCCCCTTCTCTCCTGCTGGATTCCTTTATGATTTGGTGATTTGCTATACAGACATGCTTGGATACTTTTTTCTTTATCTTGTGTATGTCTACTGTGGGGTTTTGTTGTTGGGTTACCCTGAAGCTTACTTAAAACCTCTTATATAGGTAATAGTTTATTTCAAATTAATAACTTTGATTCCAGACAAAACTAGATCCTTTTGATTCCCTCACATATATTTTGTTTTTGATGCTACAAATTTTATCTTTTTATATTATGTATCATGAATTCTGAAAAAGAAAACAATAGTTTTCTGCTCCCTGCTCCCTCCCAGCACCCACAAATTAAATATCAGGGAGATCTTCTGATTGGTGTTGATTGTGGGCAAGACCCAACCCTTGATAAATTATTGTAGTCAGGAAGTAGGATCTCACCTGGAGAATTACTGGGTTACATTCTGACCTCTGCAGTTAGGGATTGCCAAACGAATTTTGTGTGTCAGTTCTACCAACCATGTGGAAAGGAGTCAGTTCCTGCTGAGAAAGAGATACAGGCCAGGTAAGTAGAGCCGGTGGCTTCTACAGGTGTACAATATTACCATGTCATATATATGTGAAAAAATATGCAGCCTAACTGGCAATCAATGAAATGTAAAACAAAGAAGGTGAAATGTATTTTGCTCATCAATTGACAGATAATGGAGGAATGATAACACTAGGTGATGGAGGGAAATAAGTACTCTTTGATCTTCTGTTTTACATGTATTTTCTCAAGAAAAGAATCATGTTATAAAATATTTATTATAATGTAAACATTTTAACTTATATGAAAAAAAGTAGGACATAGACTGTGCAAGCAAGGCCTAATTCTTATAAAAATTACTTTACAAAAATTGTATGTAAGTATGTATGTATGTATGTACTGTATTTTTCACTACATAAGATGCTATTTCCCTCCCAAAGTGGAGGGGAAAATGCCCGTGCGTCTTATGAAGCGAATGTTCATTATTTTTAGCTGCTACGAGGCACTCACCAGTAAACATGTAGAATGAGCGCCAGCGGGAGTGTAATCATACCCACCATGGTGACATGCAGAACCCCAGCATCTGCTGAGTGATCTCCTGGTTCTGGTTTCCAGTTACATGTAGCCTAGGAAGGAAGGTGAGCATTATGTGGGCGCATTGGTCTGGCATCATTGAGGGCAGACATGAGAGGCGTGCTGGGCAGACATGAGAGGTGCGCTGCAGCTGCGGGAGCTCTGTGTGAAGTGCTGACGTCACTGTTGGCAGCCTAATAGCATTTCATTGGCTGGCTGGCAGATAGGGGAGGGGCCAAGGGTGCGAGGCACGTGCAGTGAGCTGGGAGGCCAGTGCGAGCACAGGCAAAGCAGCGGCAGACAGAGCAGGCTATGTTGCTCTTCTCCATCAGTTTATTCCAGCTTTAATCCAGGTAGTTTACCTATGTAGTGCATTTGATTAAAAAATAACTGAACTTTCCCAGTGCAGCAGCAGGGGGTTATCCTGAATTAAAGAACAACAACCTGAATGGCTGGTCCTGGCATCTAAAAGAATCTAGGGCCGGCAGATTTACTATCCCCCAGATCGCCATAGACATTTATGTTTTCCGGGTGTTCACACCACATCTTCGCAGCTAAATCACGCTCCAGAGCCCAGCCATTCAGATAGGCTGGACGCCTGAGCATGCCGCAGCCCACAGTGCTACCATTGGAGGGAAGGGGCAGTTCCCTCCAATACTGGAGCTCTGTCTGATACAGGGCCTTATGCCCTGACTAATATGCATAATACGCATGGCATAAAGTGCTGATTGGACTAGAGCCCACATAAGTGCCATGAGAATGTGGGAAAGATACGTTTTATGAGCAACCCAGGGGGGTTCATATGGCAGGGTATCCCAAATCGGGATGTCCCAAAGAAATGAACCAAACCCCTGCATTTTGGTCCACTTTCAGGTGCCCGCTGTGGCATTGGTCCTCCGTACTACCAGGAACTGTTGATACTTACCATAGCTCTTCTAGAAGTGTTCTAGAGCAGCCACAGAGCAGCCCATCAGGCTTGCAGGGTGTGCAGTAATGTGCACAGCTATACAGCGAGCATAATAAACTGCTTGCAGGCATATAGGGCACAAATAGCAAAGTGTTAAGTATCAGGGGCTCTGTTTCCAGTGGTAGGGAGGGCCAAAGTACACAGTGACATCCCATTGGGATGCCCCTTGCTGTGGACTAGTGGGAAGTCCAGTCATATTTTACTGGATTTCATCTTTAAAGCAAACCAACACCAATTTGTAAGAAAATGGGTCTTAGTACCCACGCACTAGGCTCAGGGGGGCATCCCGATTGCAAGGAACCGCCCTCCTCAAAGGCTAGTTTCACTTACCTGCACCTCACTTCCCCGAGAAACTGCACCTGCACACCTGCGGTTGGCCTGACTGCCATCGCCCAATTACAGATGCCAGTTTTTCAGGAAGGCAAAGTGAAAGTAAGCCTAGTAGGTGAGTACCAACACCCGTTTTCCTAAAAAGCATAATTCTGGGACACACAGGGGCCTCACGCATGTACCATAAATATAAAAAAAAAACAAAAACGATGCTCATAGGTGAAAAAATAGGACGGAACTGTAGACTGTGCTTCAAGCCCACCGCTGTGTTTCAAGTTCCCTCTGCAGCTGCTGATCCGGACCTTGCCGGATTGGTGCTACAACTTGCCCAGACCTCTCCAGCCGTTGACGCAAATCCCTCACTTAACCGCCCTCCCTGGCTTCTGAGATTAACCCCCTCACCTAACCCCCAGCCGCTGATCAGAACCCCTCATATATCCCCTCTCCCCAGTCTGTATATGGTGCTCTGTATATTAATGTTGGGTCAGGGGATAGGATTCAGTGGTGCTCTGTATATTATTGTTTGGGTTCGGGAGCAGGATCTGCTGATGCCCCCCTAAGAGTCCATTCATACGACCATAACCTTGTGAATCTGAAAAAAAAAAACACTGCTGACGTCCGTGTTGTGTCCATTGTTTTCAAGACCCATTGACTGTGGAAACAAAATATGGTCATGTGAATGGGACCTAAGAAAGTGTCCTTCAATAACGTGTCCCCTATAAGGGTATAACCCTAATGGTGTCCCCCATAACAGTGCCTCAGCAGCTAATCCATCTGCATAATAGTGTGTCAGTAGCAGATCCACTCCATAACAGTGTGTTATTACTGTATTTTCTTGCAGAAAAATACCAGTCTTTTGCTACCTACACAAATGTCAAAGCAGAAAAGGCTGATATATACAATTCCTTTTAAACTGGAGGTAGTAAAATATGCTAAGAAACATGGAAACAGAGCAGCAGAGAGACATTTTGGGCCACCTCCTACTGAAAAAATGATAAGAGAGTGGATAAAACAGGAGGATCAGCTGCAAAAAGCAGATAAAAGTATGCATATTCTTCGTGGGCATGCTGCTGCACAGTGGCCAGGTTTAGACGTGGACATGAAAGAATGGATCACATGTCACAGGAATAATGGTTTCTCAGTCTCTACAAAAATGATAATATGTGAAGCCAAATACATAGCTGTAGAGAAAGGCATTCATTCAGGTTTTACTGGATCGCCATCATGATGCTACAGATTTATGAAGCGATGTGGCCTTGCCATGCGTACCAAAACTAGAATTGCACAAAAAAATGCCAAAAGAATATGAGGCAAAGATTCTGTCTTTTCACACATTTGTAATTGATGCTAGGGAGAAAAATGATTTTGTAATTGGCCAGATTGGGAATATGGATGAAGTCCTGCTAACCTTTGATGTGCCATCTAGCAGGACTGTTGTTCTGAAAGGTGCCAAAACCATAACCATGAAAACGTCAGGGCATGAGAAAACCCATTACATGGTTGTGTTGTCCTGCTGTGCGGATGGCACAAAACTGCCACTGATGTTAATATTCAAAAGGAAAAACATGCCAAAAGAAGTGATCCCATGAGGAGTTATGCACATTCATGAGAAAGAATGGATGGATGAAAGTGGAACAAGAATGTGGATTGAAAAAGTTTGGTCCAAATGTCCTAGAGGGCTTCTGAAAATATCTGCCCTATTTGTTAGTGCTTGACTGGTTTAGAGCACATATTAGTGAAAGCACACACACACACACACACAAAAACCCCCAAAAACGAGAAACCCCAGAAAACTTTAAAGAAGGGAAGACTCATCTAGCTGTAATTCCTGGGGGTCTTACCAGCCAGTTGCAACCTCTCGACGTTTCCATCAACAAACGTTTAAACTTTATACGAGAAGAGTGGAACAAATGGATGGCTGCTGGTAATCATGATCTGACACCAACTGGATGAATGAAGAGACCCACTATCACTCAGGTTTGTGAATGGGTGAAAATGTCATGGCAGTCAGTGAAGAATGAAACCGTGGTACGGTCATTCAAAAAATGTGGCATTAGCAATGCCTTAGATGGCACTAAGATGGTATCATATGTGAAAATAGTGAAGAAAGTGATACCAGTTATTGTGAGCAACTGAGCTTCTTAAATTCTGACACTAGCAATGATGAGTTCCTGGGGTTCCTGGACAACTAGAAGAGTATTTGAACATTAAAGTCTCTTCTTATTTGTTAATAACAGTGTTATGATGCTAATGGTTGTTACTACTGCTGTTGAGTTTACATTGTTGAAATATTACTGTGATATATTTTATTAAATATTTTAAAACACCATTTGGTTCAGAATATTTTTTTCCCTATTTTTCTCCTTAAAACCCTAGGTGTGTCTTATAATCAGGTGCATCTTATGGAGCAAAATATATAAATATATATATATATAGTATTGGTACAATTTTGTCTCTTGATAGTAGGATTATGGATGGCTTTAATTTTCTTCATGCTTTTACGTATACCCCATTTATCTTTAATAAATGTATAAAATTGTGTTTATTTTTTTATTTTAATTTTGAGATATTAATATATATATAGTACACTTCAAAGAGTGGTATAAAAATACTCTTGTACCCATAACCCAAATTAGTAATTATTATCATGTTATGTTTGCTTCAAATCTTTTTAAATAGAAGAAATAGTCCCATTATACACCATTTTTAGCATCATTCCCTCTGTCTGCTTTTTCATTGTGGTTAATTTAATGTATAAACTATTGATTTATTTCTACAGCTTTGTATACATTTTTGTTGTATTTATTTTATACTTGGAACTTTGCATTTTGATATGCTGCTAGAACAAACCACATTTCAGTGGCTTATACCAGAAAAGGTTTATTTCTTGGCACTACTCCTTATTCCCATATTGGTACAGATGTTTTCCTAATTTTTATGTTCCTCTGTTCTTTCATGGAGAATGCAGGAAAGCTGGTATTAACTACATAGACTCAAATGATTACCCTATAACATAAACTGCTTCTTTTAGCCCGTTGCCTTTTTAAAATAGTGTGATTTATTTTACATTCCAACTCCTTCAAACGGTACAGATACACTCACACAAACGTGCCAAGAGCAGGTAAAAATATTTTAATGGCCATTAAACAGTACTCTGTCAAATTTGTTTAGATCAGCTTTTTGTTCATTTGCTCCTATCTGCTGCTTCCCTTGCATCTCAGTTCCAAGTATTCTCCTTAGGCTTCTCTTGTTAAACTCTCTATTTTTGATATTCTTATTTGGGTCAGCCTTGGAAATCAGCTTCATACACCGTATTCTATACACAGCCTCAGGGCTCATTGTGGGGCCACAGCAGATGCTCAGTTACTATTTGTTGACAGCAGTTGTTAGAAGGTGCGCGTTTCTTTGTACAAGCCTACTGTGCAAGAAGGACTGGCCAGGCCTGCTTTCTACATGGCTTCCCAGTCATGGTGAGAGGGACAATGGCTGAACTTAGTCCTGAGCTCACATTTAATACATTACTATTTAAAATTATGTATCCAACACCCTATAATTTAGCAAAGATCTTATTTTTACATATGGTGGATATAGTAATGACTTCTCCTTTTGAGAGAGTAATGACATAAAACCAGAATAACTTCCATGCCTATAAGTATTCTGAGTTTGATATGCTTGAACAAGAAACCTCTGTATATCCAGATTCTGGTGGGACTTGTCCAAATTTGTCCTCTGAATACAGAGTTGTCTGTTTTCAGCTCAGGTCATGCTGTCCTTCATTCCAGAGCATGACTGGATCTGGAGCCCTCAGCTCTCCACTTACTCCACCCCCACCTCACGGGAACGTGGTTCTACATCCTGCTGAATTTTGACGAGGTTTCTTTACTTCTCTCAGACCTGTTTTATAAACAGTTTAGTTCTGCTTGTCTAGCAACTTCTTTTCTTTATTCCCATCCATCTCCTCATCTTCTTGTTTAATTTATTGCCAACCAAAATTATATTCCTATCACGTTTCAGCAAGTAAAACAGTAGTTGTCTTGACTTCTCATTAAGGGAAAGAGAGTATTGCAACTAAACACTTTGAGACTCTAAATGAAATTTATTCAAAAAAGTTATTCCCAAAATTTGTTAAAGGCTAGGCTATTTTTTAAACATTTATTTTCTATAATTCAGCATTTCAAACTTAGGTATGCAAACTGCTTCTCTGTAGCCTAAAGTGGATGCATTTATGGAAAAAAAAAAAAAAAAAAAAAAAAAAAGCTAATGAAGTCTCTCTGTGCTGTGAAAAGTGATTGTGATAATACATACAGTTTCGCATAATGCCAGAAAGGCACAGAAAATTACTGCAACTGCTTCTTCCATGGGGGTTTTGTTTTTCCTAATTAGTAGCTTCTTTTATATTCTGACCAGAACACATGTGACTCTCATGAACTTTTTTGTTTTCATATTCCTTGAGCTGTGAGATATTACAGGTACATCCGAAGTTATTTTCACTGGGGCACAAACTCTGGATAAATTAACACACATTTTAGGAGAGTGGTAGGAACAAAATGGATGAGTTTTGCAGTATCTAAGTTTAGCTATTACTTTGCTCAAGTTAGAAGCTTTAATCAAGAACATAATAGGCTTTTGTGTATTTTGCACATGAACATACTTCTGAACCAAAAGAAAGAAATACAAAAGAGCCTTTAATTTTGTTATTTAGGCTTGATTGTGTAAAGCAAATTGATCTAAGAGGAAGCTGTATGTGTCCTGTTTTACTTGTGAGTCATCTGGGTTGCATGTACCCATGGTGGTTGGAGAGGTACCCATGAAACGTAGGCTCATCATGTTGTTACTCTGGTTAGGGAACATCCTTGTAAGGTTCTGTCAGTGTCTATTACCCGCTGAAAATCTCATCAATCAGTTAGAATAATTGGAGAGAAATAAACTCTTGGAATTTTGTAATGTGAAATTTCCCTTGAGAGCATGTTTGAAAATTAAAAGTTTAGCTGTGCTTGGGAGACTTAATAATTCCAAATTCAAACATTGAAACCATTGTTTTAAACCCTGATTCTGCCCTCAGCAGGTCCTGCTTTGTAGCTTTGATTGCTTGATTTACTCTGACATCAGTTTGTGGATACCAGTGAGCATGCGGAAGGGGATGATTTTCCAGTAAAGGGATGAGGAGTAATTTTTACAAAACACAATTTATAAAACTGAAATATCTGCCTTCCAAATGTAAAGCTCATTATCATGTATATAACTAATATTCTGAAGTCAGAATTAGGTCATTTTGATTTGGAGACAATAATGTACGTTCCTTGGTATTTCTTTGACTTAAATGTTTTTTGTCTATAAAGAAAGAAAAATAATATTCACCTCTTAGAGCAATGGTTAGCTAAGGCTTTAGCATGAGATGGATAGACCTATGTTTGAAGTCCAGCCTTGTAATTTGCCAGCTGCTTCACTTGGGGCAACTTATTTAACCTCTGTAGGGCTTCGTTTATCATTTAAATGGGGATATGAATGCTATTCACCTTCAAGAGTCATTGTTAGCATGAAATGAGATACATTAGATAATAATGTATAATGCACAGTGCTCGGCCTACATTAAAGTCTCAGAATTTTAGCTCTTTTATGAAGATGAAATGTAATGAATTTTAAAAACATCTTAGATTTTGTCTGATGTTAATATATGTTCAAAAAATCAATTCCTTTTCCTTTTTTCCTTTTGCTGTTAAGGTGGTAGAGCTAGAGGTAAGATTGGCAAAATGAGGGGACAAAAGTGGCAATAAGGATGTTTTACTAAAAATTTTCTTTAGTTTTGAAAACTGTTAAGTAACTCTCCTCTCAACACCCCTTTTGTCATCCATCATTTTTCAGGTGTTCAAGTAAGACATGACGTCTATAGGACTGTCATGAAGATTGGACCCATCTTCCCTATGATAATATTGGTCTGTGTGAGGACATTTTCTTCTTCTCATCTCTCCTATTGGGTTAGGTATATAAACAAGATCAGGCTATTTCTGAGAATCTGAATGTATTCATTAATGCCTTTTCTCATGTATCTCCTCCCACTCCTCTATAATCCTCCGTCTTGCTTTCTAATTTGTCTCCCTTTTTTATTCTTCTCTTAGCAATTTGATAAGAGAGGATTCCATGTAAACTTTATATTTGCCCTGTTATGTTGGGATTGAGGGAATACAAGCTTCTATTTTGAGTAATGTTGAAGGAAGCATGGTTTGCCTAGTTACAGGATTAAATTTTTTGCTGATTTTCAATTTAGAATTATTTGACTGAAAAGACAATATTTAATTTTATCACAGTTTATTTTTATTTTTTAATTTTTATTGAATTTATTGTGGTGACACTGTTTTACAAAAGTATGCAGTTTCAGGTACACAATTCTACAACACATTATCTATACACTGCATTGTGTGTTTACCACCCCAACTCAAGTCTTCCTCCATTATCACTTATCCCCCCAAAACCTCCTTTAACTCCCTCAGTCCCTGTACCCCCAACAATAACCACACTGTTGTCACCACAGTGTTTTACTAAAAAAAGTTTTCTATATGGCTCTCATAGATTATGAGACATGAATAAATTTTAGTCACACAAGACAAGTGACTTCATGGGTAAAGTTCTGAATAGGTTTTCAATGACTTATTTCTCAAATGATTATGGAGTGGAGTACAGTGAAACAATTAGCTGGAACATTTTCTTTCAGTACCTGAGGTAAGACATCAACTGATAGTAATTAAGATGAGAGACAACTTTAATTGAGATAGTATAATTTCCTGTCTCAATTAAAAATATAAAAAAGATGGGACATTGGGATTGTTTTTGTTGTTGAAACCATGTGTTTAATACCTATTGCTGCTACAAAAATTATCATAAACACAGTGGCTTAAAACAACACAGGTTTATTATCTTATAGTTCTAGATAGAGGTCAGAAGTCTAAACTGGGTGTACAGGGCTGTGTTCCTCCTAGAAGCTCTAGGGAGAATTTGTTTCCTTGCTTTTTCCAGCTTCTAGAGCCTGACTATGCTGTTTGGTTTGTACTTATTTCCTCCATATTCAAACCAAACAACATAGCATAGTCTCTCCTCTCTGGTCTCTGCTTTTTGTTGTTCCATCTCTCTTTCTCTTCTGCCTCTCTCTTTCCCTTGTAAGGACATTTTACACATCTTTAGTAGACCATTATTCAGTTTACAAAGGCCAATATCAGAATTCTGAACTTCTTGTGGGAAAAGAGAAAAAAAAATGCTGGTAAAAGCATCTAAGAATTAAGGTCACAAAAGGCAATCAAAGATTGAGAAATGGGTATGATGAGAACTGACAGATGGATAATAGCAATAAATAACATGTCATAACATAGCAGCAAATTTTTCAGCTATATTACAAGGATGACCACCCAAAGTTATTATGTAGCTTACTAACAGCAATACAAAGGGAATAGTAAATAGGTAATAGAGTGTGAGATGGATGGGGTCAAGAAAAACCTGTCAGAAAGGTGATGATTTAGAGAATGTATTGCCATTATTGCAGGATGAACAGAGCAGCACTTTTCTACTCCCAATTTTCACTAGTGGGCAGATAGTTGACCTCAATGAGAAAAAAACAAACAAACAAAAAATTCAGGTATTATTGTAAGAAATTTAGTATTGAAATTTACTTTTTTTTTTTTAAATTTTTTACACAAATGTTTCTTTATCTTCTAAAATGGGAATTTAAAAAGTTAAATCCCTGGCTGGTGGCTCAGTGGATCGAATGTTAGCCTGGTGTATGGATGTCTTGGGTTTGATTCCTGGTCAGGGCACACAGGATAAATGGCCATCTACTTCTTCCCCCTCCCTTACCCTCTGCTTGCCTTTCTCCTCTCATGCAGCCATGGTTCAATTGGTTCCAGTGTTGGCTCTAGGTGCTGAGGATGGCGGCTCGTTTGGTCTGATCATCAGCCTTAGGCACTAAAAATAACTCAGTACCCAAGCATCAGCCCATGACGAGGTTGCTGGGTGGGTCCCAGTGGGGCACATGCAAGAGTCTGCTGCATTATCTGCCCTCCTTCCACATAAAATAAATAAATAAATAAATAAATAAATAAATAAATAAATAAACAAATAAATAAATGTCTGATGAGTTAAAAATTTGAATTTTTATTTGGAAACTATGATTTATATCTATAAAGCCTACTTAAACATATACTAATTTATTGTCCAAGAAATACATACATATTAAAAAACCATAAGAATTATTTTGGCAATAAAACAGAAAGATGAATTTTCTGCTATTCACTTGCTTCTGCCCCCTTTCCACCTTGGATAAAACAATATGTCTCTGATCCCACCATGGGCCTCAGTTTAGACCTTTATTTCTTATGTTCCGGATTATTCTGTTAGCCTAACCAGTCTCTAGATTTTTTTCTACCCTCTTGAATCTACATTATCTCACACTATTATATTAATTGATTATGCCGTTCCTTGTTTAAAACATTTAATTTATTGCTCAGAAATAAATTTTATGCCTTTTTGCCTGATATTCAAACCTTTCTGAAGTTCAGTGGCCTAGGATGAACATGGGAAGTGGTGTAGTGGAAAGATGTGAGGAGTTGGTGGACCTTGGCTTGAGCCCAGCTCAAATACAAACTTGGCCAAGGCAATAAACTTCTATGGGCCATAGCTACTTCATAGTTAAATTGGAGAATATCAGAATGCCTGGATTAAAATGTTACTATAAGAATCATACTTTAAAAACAATGAATATAAAAGCACTTTAAGCAGGAGGCAAAATGTGATTTTTTCCATCTTTTCTTCCATCGAATATCCCTATGCACCATACCTCTGAAGTGTTTAATATTTTTTTTTAAATAGCATACATTTCCCCGGCCAGGGCACACAGGAGAGGTGCCCATCTGCTTCTCCACCCCTCCCCCTCTCCTTCCTCTCTGTCTCTCTCTTCCCCTCCCGCAGCCGAGGCTCCATTGGAGCAAGGATGGCCCGGGCGCTGGGGATGGCTCCTTGGCCTCTGCCCCAGGTGCTAGAGTGGCTCTGGTTGCAACAGAGCAACGCCCCGGAGGGGAAGAGCATCGCCCCCTGGTGGGCGTGCCGGGTGGATCCTGGTTGGGCGCATGCGGGAGTCTGTCTGACTGTCTCTCCCTGTTTCCAGCTTCAGAAAAATACAAAAAAAAAAAAAAATAGCATACATTTCTTCATTTGTCTTTGTGTGTTAGTTTCTTTATTTAAAGGTTTTTTTTATTTTTATTTTTATTTTTATTTATTCATTTTAGAGAGGAGAAGAAGAGACAGAGAGAGAGAGAAGGGGGGAGGAGCTGGAAGCATCAACTCCCATATGTGCCTTGACCAGGCAAGCCCAGGGTTTCAAACCGGCGACCTCAACATTTCCAGGTCGATGCTTTATCCACTGCGCCACCACAGGTCAGGCTGTGTGTTAGTTTCTTATTGCTCTTATAACAAACAATCACAAAGAAGGGCTTTAAAACAACACGAGTTAACTATTTTGTCATTCTAGAGGTCAGAAATCTGCAGTGGGCCTCAGGAAGCTGTAATCAAGGCGCTGCAGAGCTGTACTCCTGTGGTGGTACTGCAGGCATATGTTTCCTCACCTTTTCTATCTTCTAGAGACTGCATCACTCTGCCTTCCACTCTGTCCTCACAACTCCTTCTCTGGCTCACATACCTGTCTCCCTCTTATAAGAACACTGTGACATTTGAAGTCAACCCGAATAATCCCCCCTCTCAAAGCTCAACTTAATCCCCTCTGTAAAATCTCTTTTGCCATGTTAAGGTAATATAGTTATAGATTCTGGGATTAAGATGTGGGCATATTTGAGGGGCCATATTCAGCCTACCACACTTTATTTTGTCTCTCTTTTCAGCTTGGGTTGCTACTTACCCTGACTAACACATGCACATATGATGTTTAAGTGTCCTTTCTTTTAAAATTTTTATTTATTAATTTGAGAGAGAGAGAGAGAGAGAGAGAGATGGAAACACTGACCTGTTCCTGTATGTGCCCTGATGAGGGATCAGACTGGCAACCTCTGCACTTTGGGACCATGCTCTAACCAACTAAGCTATAGGGCCAAAACTATAAAACCTTTCCCAATTATTCCCGACCAGAAATAACCCCTTCCTTAGCAAACTCCCTGTAACAGGAGAAACATTTTTAATGTGTTCACAGCTTTTTTCCACCAATATCCAATCAAATAAAAATTTGAGTTTTGCCTTCTTAGCTACTTCTCACTCCTCAACCATGTGAAGAGAGAAGGGGTAAAACCTACATGGGTAGGTTCACAGGAGAAGACAGTGGAGTCAGCCGATGAGCTGTACTTTGGGGTTCTGCTTGTAGGCAGGCCTGGTGATGTATCAGAATACTCCTGAGTGAGGACTGGTGCTGAGGAGGGACCTGAGTGAGGGGCAACTGGTAAAGGTCAATGCTAGAATGAACAACTTTCTTCTCTAGAATAGGAGAGCCAGAGCCTCTCAATGCTCCTCACAGTGCTGTAATAGGAGAAAAAAAAATGCATTTTAATTGAGTTGGTTATATAGCTACTTGAACTCTCTTAAATGTCTATGAGAAAAGAAACCAGCAAAAAAGAACGAGACTAGCATTTTGGTTTCTGTTTCTCTGGGAACTCTGCATAAAGATTTGAAAGCATGGATTCCATTATGAACTTGATTCAAGAGAGCAATGGAAGTTGTAGTGTAAAACTTGAGTCAACTGATTCAGAAGTCTTAAGCATAGGTACTAAACTCATGGACCTTGGCCATAAAGAACAATTTATGAATTTGACCCCAAAGGCAAGGGAAGTAAAGGCAAAAATAAATGAATGGGATGATATCAAACTAAAGAGTTTCTGCACAGCAAAAGAAACTGACAATAAAACAAATAGAAAGCCAATTAAATGGGAGATGGTATTTGCAAACAACAGCTCTGATAAGGGAATAATATCCAAAATATATAAAGAACTCACAAAGCTCAGCAACAAACAAGCAAGCAATCCAATTAAAAAATGGGAAGAGGACCTGAACAGACAAGTCTCCCAAAAAGAGATTCAAATGGCCAACAAATATATCACAAGATGCTCATCTTCACTAGTTATTCAAGAAATGAAAATGAAAACTACAACAAGATACCACCTCACACCTGTTAGATTGGCTATTATCAACAAGTCAGGTAATAACAAATGTTGGAGAAGCTGTGGAGGAAAGGGAACCTCATACACTGTAAGAATGCAAGTTGGCACAACCATTATGCAAAAAGTATGGTGGTTTCTCAAAAAATCAAGAATAGAGCTAACATATGACCCAGCAAACCCTCTACTGGGTATCTACCCCCAAAACTCTAAAACATTGATACATAAAGACACTTTCACCCCCATGTTCATTGAAGCATTATTTATAGTGGCCAAGACATGGAAACAACCAAAGTGTCCATTGATAGAGGATTAGATAAAGAAGATGTGGTACATATATACAATGTAATACTATTCAGCAATAAGAAATGATGACATACTATTATTTAGGACAACATGAATGGACCTTGAGAACATTATATTGAGTGAAATAAGTAAATTAGCAAAAGTTAAAAACTGTATGATTTTATACATAGGTGGGACACAAAACTGAGACTCATAGATATAGGTAAAAGTGAAGTGGTTACCAGGGGGAGGGTGATGTGAGGGAAGGGATGGGGGAGGGCATAAAGAGAGACAAATATAAGGTAAAGTGATGGAAAATGACTTGACTTTGGTTGATGGTTATACAACATAATCAATTGTTCAAATACTATAATACTATAGAAATGTTTACCTGAAACCTATGTACTCTTGTGGATCAATGTCACCCTGTTAAATTGAATTTTCTTAAAAAAAATAAGAAGTCATGCTTAGAAAAATATTTTTTATTGTGTATTACTGGACTGGCAGAGTAGAAGCATGGTATGTTTCTCTTCGATATAAAATGTATTATATACATTATTTATATTTTGTTTTTAAGGTTACAAATATTTTTTTCTAGCTAAATTTCAGTATTTTAGAATTTTGGGTTATATAATGGTGACTAAAATCCCAATTTAGAATAAGAAAAGGTTAGCAAACTTTTAAAAAAAGATTTATTTCTTCAAAAAAGATTTTAATTACATTTCACAGGTGAGATTTTTTAAAATGGAGAAAAAATTTTAATTAAAACTGAATATCAGGGAGTGACGTCAGAGAAATGGCATCATGAGTAGGGCTCCCAATACCTCTCCCTGAAATTTCAACAAATTCAACAACTAGAGACAGAAAAACAATCCCAGGAGCATCTGAAATACACATACATCAAACAAAGATACGACTGGGTGAAAAGGTGGCTGAAAAACCACTCTGAAGGAAATAGGATGGAGAACGAAGTATTCTGCTTCCCTCACTGACTTGAGGAAACTTTTTTTCACTTGGAACTGAGAGGAAGGGAGGGCTAGGGTGGAAACATTCAAGCCAAGGAGAGAGTGTGCCTGTGGCGGAGCTAACACCAGCAGCAAACCCCAGCAGAGGTGGGCGAGTGGCTTGCTTGCGGAGTGGGCTTTGTTCAGCAAAGCCCCCTGGTCTCCAGATCAGCAAGTGTGGGCAGTGTATGAGTGGTTCCTCCTAGCGCCTTGGGTGTGGACACCTGCATTCCCGATGGAGGGGCTGTGTTGGAGACTGTCATCAGTGGCCTTCAGCATGGGATGCAGCCAGAGTCTCTGTATAATCCCTACTCCCTGAACAACAGTGCATAGGGAGTGCATGAAAGCCAGCTTTCCTATGCCTGAACCTCTCTGGGCAGGGCGCCTCCACCAGCCATACAGGCTAACAAAGCAAAATTCCCAGGAAGAAAACTACGGAAGTGCTGGGGGAAGGGTGCGCAGGCAGCTTGCAGACAGCCTATGGAGAGCAGACCTGGGGATCGCTGAAAAGAGCCTAACCTGCAGTCTGCTCACTGCCTGGCTGGCTTATGCTGGCAGCGGCTCTGGCTGACAAGGTCTTCTTTCCCAGCTCTCCAATTTAAGGGATACCAAAGGAGGGACTTGATAGTTTTTAGGGCCTCTCACTCAGTAGGCAGTGGCTGGGGAAACTTCCTGCCAGCTGATACAGAGTAAAAAACACATTCCTACAGAACAGACCTCAGAAAACACTGCAAAAGTTGGGCAGGCTGGTCTATAGGCTTCCCAACAAGGGAGAAGCCTGTCAAGAGAGACCTATGTACCGCTATGGCAAATTTAACTAGACATACCCGGGGAACCTTAGAACTGAGCCTGACAAGAAGTCAGCTTGCCCCCCTGCCTGCTTAAGTTGGTGGCTCTGGTTGGCAGAGCTTTTATACCCAGGGCTGTGCTTTAAAAGAACCTGGAAGAGGGACTTGGCAGCTTTTAGACTTCTTGTTCTGCAGGCAGTGACTGGGGCATCTTCCTACCAGTTGATACAGGTTACAAAGTGCAAAAATCTTGGGGAAAGTAGTCCCACAAAGTGCTGAGGCATACTAGACATACCTGGAGGCTCATATAAAGACACCTGAGGAGCAATCAGCCCCAGCCCTGCCTGATTATGCTGGTGGCTCAGGTTGGCAAGGCCTTACCCAGAACCCTGCACTGAGTGGGGATAGAGGGAGGATTTGGCAGCTCTTAGAGCCTCTTGTTCTCCAGGCAGTGGCAGTGGCAACTTCACACCTGGGTCCCCAAACTGCTGGTTCAGGAAAGAGAGGCTCCAGGAAAGCAGACTCTCCCATTGTTGGAGCCTGCAAATGCTAACAAGCCCTGCCTACCAATGGGACTGAGGTCTAGTTTATGTCATTGCCATAATGACATTATCAACTGCAAATCTCTACCTAAAAGTGCCACAGGGGCAGAACCTGGGGTACAGTGCCACTGGCCAAAAAGAGAGAGAAAGAAGAAAATGAAAGAAGACAACCTCTCAAAACCAGAAAAAAAAAAACCAACACAGTCTTTATAACTTTTTCCATTTTTTTCTTTTCATTTTTGTATTTTTTTTCTTCCACCTTGGTCCTTTTATCCTATTTCCATTTTATTCTTTTCTTTTCATTTTGAACTTCGTTACCCATAGGTGTTACATTTTCCATTCTTTTTTTTTTCTTTTTATGAGGGTTACATTTCAAAAACCTTAATTCTTTCCTTTTTTAAAATCTTTTCTCTTTTTTTCTTCTTCTCTTTTGGTTTCTTCTTTTCTGTTTCACTTTTCCTCTATTCGATCCTCACTCACAAACAAATTATTTTATTTTGGATTCAAATTATTTCTTTGTGGCATTTTGTATGCTTTTTACTTTGCTGTTTATCTCATTAGCATTTCCCCCAACTCCAGCTCTCCATTCTACGTAGTTTTTGTTCCATCTAATACAATAGAATTTGCATCTTTCACAGTATTATTTTTCTTTTTTTCCTCTCCTTTTCTTTTTCATTATATCTCTCATTTGACCATCATTCACAAACAAATTATCTTATTCTTGATTCAATTTTTTTTCTTGTAGCATTTTGTAGGTTCTTACCTCGTTTTTTGTCTCTTTGTTACTTATCCCAAACTCAGGCCCTCTGTTCTAAGTAGGTTTTATTCCATTTTGCACAATATAATTTTCAGTTTTTCAATGTATTTTCTCAAAGAAATTTTTTGTTTTTTTATCTTTTTTTAATTTTTATCAACTCTTATTAGTGTTATTAATACCACTCCCAAATGCCATTAAGGAAAAAGAAATAGAATATCATGGATACAAAAGACAGTGATGTAGCTCAGATAGATGAGGAAAAAATCTATAGAAAAAATTTCAATAGCTTGGAGACCTTTAAGTTAAATGACAGAGAATTTAAAATTAAAATCCTAAAAATACTCAGGGATATACAAGAAAGCACAGAAAGGCAATTTAGGGAGCTCAAAAAAAAATTCAATGAACAGAAAGAATATATCACCAAGGAAATTGAAACTATGAAAATGAATCAGAGATGAAAAACTCAATTTATGAACTAAAAAACGAGATAACAAGCTTAGCTAATAGAAGAAGGCAGAAAAGGAGAGAACTACTGACATAAAAGACAGGCAACTAGAGGCACTACAGAGAGAAGAGGAGAGAGACTCATGAAGTAAAAAAATGAGAAAGCCCTACAAAATTGTCTGACTTCATCAAAAAGAGCAACGTAAGAATAATGGGTATATCAGAAGGAGAAGAGAGAGAAAATGGAATGGAGAACATATTTAAACAAATAATAGATAAGAACTTCCCAAGCCTGTGAAAGAACTAAAGCCTCGAATACAGACAAATGAAAATAACAATACAGCATATCAGAATCTCTGGGATGCAGCAAAAGCAGAATAAGATGAAGTTCATATTACTACAGGCCTATATGAACAAACAAGCAAGAGCCCAAGTAAACCACTTAACCTCACATCTTAAGGAACTATAAAAAGAAGAACAAAGGCAACCCAAAACCAGCAGAAGAAAGGAAATAATAAAAATTAGAGCAGAAATAAACAAAATAGAGAACAGAAAAACTATAGAAAAAATTAATAAATCAAAGAGCTGGTTCTTTGAAAAGATCAACAAAATTGACAAACTCTTGGCAAGACTCACTAAGGAAAAAAGAGAAAGGACTCAAACAAACAAAATGTAAATGAAAGAGGAGAAATCACCACAGATATTATAGATATACAAAGAATTATTGTAGAATACTATGAAAAGCTATATGCCACCAAATTTAACAATCTAGAAGAAATGGATACATTCCTAGAGCAATACAATCCTCCTAGACTGAATCATGATGAAGCAGAAAACCTAAACAGACTCATAAGCAGAGAAGAAATAGAAACAACTATCAAAAACCTCCCAATAATAAAAGTCCAGGGCCAGATGACTATACTAGTGAATTCTATCAAACATTCAAAAAAGACTTGGTTCCTATTCTACTCAAAGTCTTCCAAAAATTTGAAGAAGAAACAAAACTTCCAAACACATTTTATGAGGCCAACATAACTCTCATATGGAAACCTGGCAAGGACAACACACACAAAAAAACTACAGACCAATATCACTAATGAATACATGCTAAAATACTAAACAAAATACTAGCAAATCGAATACAACAACAATTAAAAAAATAATACATCGTGATCAAGTGGGATTCATCCCAGAATCACAAGGATAGTTCAACATATGTAAAATGGTTAACGTAATACAACATACCAACAAAACAAAGGACCAAAACTATCTGATCCTATCAGTAGATGCAGAAAAGGCATTCGATAAAATACAACACAATTTTATGTTTAATATACTCAACAAAATGGGTATAGAAGGAAAATATTTCAACATAATAAAGGCCATTTATTATAAACCATCAGCTAACATCATATTAAATGGCATAAAACCGAGGACTTTTCCCTTGAAATCAGGAACAAGACAGGGTTGTCCACTCTCTCCACTCTTATTCAACTTAATGCTGGAAGTTCTAGCCAGAGCAATCAGACAAGAAAAAGAAATAAAAAGCATTCATATTGGAAAAGAAGAAGTAGAGGTTTCACTTTTTGCAGATGATATGATCCTATACATTGAAAACCCCAAAGACTCCACAAAAAGACTACTAGAAACCATAAACCAATACAGTATCGTAGCAGGATACAAAATTAATATACAAAAGTCCATTGCCTTCCTATATGCCAATGATAAAACATCAGAAAACAAACTAAAAAAAATAATCCCCTTCATGGTTGCAACAACAAGAACAAAAATACCTAGTAATAAACATAAAGAATGTAAAAGACCTATATAATGAAAACTATAAAGCATTGTTAAGGGAAATCGAAAAAGGTACAATGAAATGGAAAAATATTGCTTGTTCTTGGATAGGAAGAATAAATATAGTCAAAATGACTATATTACCCAAAGTGATATATAAATTTAATGCAATTCCCATCAAAATTCCAATATCATTTTTTAAAGAAATGGGAAAAAAATCATCAAATTTATATGGAACTACAAAAAACCCCAAGTAGCCAAAACAATTCTAAGGAAAAAGAATGAAGCTGGGGGCATTACAATACCTGACTTCAAATTATATTATAGGCCCTGGCCGGTTGGCTCAGTGGTAGAGCGTCGGCCTGGCGTGCGGGGGACCCGGGTTCGATTCCCAGCCAGGGCACATAGGAGAAGCGCCCATTTGCTTCTCCACCCCCCCTCCTTCCTCTCTGTCTCTCTCTTCCCCTCCCGCAGCCAAGGCTCCATTGGAGCAAAGATGGCCCGGGCGCTGGGGATGGCTCCTTGGCCTCTGCCCCAGGCGCTAGAGTGGCTCTGGTCACGGAAGAGCGATGCCCCGGAGGGGCAGAGCATCGCCCCCTGGTGGGCAGAGCATCGCCCCTGGTGGGTGTGCCTGGTGGATCCCGGTTGGGCACATGTGGGAGTCTGTCTGACTGTCTCTCCCGTTTCCAGCTTCAGAAAAAAATAATACAAAAAAATTATATTATAGAGCCACGACAATCAAAACAGCATAGTATTGGCAGAAAAATAGACACTCAGACCAATGGAACAGAATAGAAAGCCCAGAAATAAAACCACATATATATGGTCAAATAATTTTCGATAAAGGGGCCAACAACACAAAATAGAGAAAAGAAAGCCTCTTCAACAAATGGTGCTGGGAAAACTGGAAAACCACATGCAAAAGAATGAAACTCGACTACAGCTTGTCTCCTTGTACCAAAATCAATTCAAAATGGATCAAAGATCTAAACATAAGGCCTGAAACAATAAAGTACATAGAAGAAAACATAGGTACTAAACTCATGGACCTTGGTTATAAAGAGCACTTTATGAATTTGACTCCAAAGGCAAGGGAAGTGAAGGCAAAGATAAATGAATGGGACTACATCAAACTAAGAAGCTTCTGCACAGCAAAAGAAACTGACAACAAAACAAACAGACAACTAAATGGGAGAGGATATTTTCAAACTACAGCTCAGATAAGGGCTTAATATCCAAAATATACAAAGAACTCATAAAACTCAACAACAAACAAACAATCCAATAAAAAAATGGGAAGAGGACATGAATAGACACTTCTCCCAGGAAGAAATACAAATGGCCAACAGATATATGAAAAGATGCTCATCTTCTTTAGCTATTAGAGAAATGCAAATCAAAACTACAATGAGATACCATCTCACAACTGTTAGATTAGCTATTATCAACAAGACAGGTAATAGCAAATGTTGGAGAGACTGTGGAGAAAAAGGAACCCTCATCCACTGTTGGTGGGAATGTAAAGTAGTACAACCATTATGGAAGAAGTATGTTGGTTCCTCAAAAAATTAAAAATAGAGCTACCATATGACCCAGCAATCCCTCTACTAGGTATATACCCCCCAAAACTCAAAAACATTGGTATGTAAAGACACATGCAACTCCATGTTCATTGCAGCATTTTCACAGTGGCCAAGATATGGAAACAACTGAAAAGCCCTTCAATAGATGATTGGATAAAGAAGATGTGGTACATATTTACTATGGAATACTACTCAGCCATAAGAAATGATGACATTGGATCATTTACAACAACATGGATGGACCTTGATAACATTATACTGAGTGGGATAAGTAAATCAGAAAAAACTAAGAACTATATGATTCCATACATAGGTGGAACATAAAAAAGAGACTCAGAGATAGGAACAAGAGTGTGGTGGTACTGGGGGGAGGAGAGGAAGAAGAGGGAGGAGGTGGGGGGGAGGAGAGAGGCACAAAGAAAACCAGATAGAAGGTGATGGAAGACAATTTGACTTTGGGTGGTGGGTATACAACATAATCAAATGTCAAAATAACCTGGAGATACTTTCTCTGAACATATGTACCCTGATTTATCAATGTCAGCCCATTAAAATTAATTAAAAACATTCAGGAGAAAAAACCCCAAAAAATTGCATATCTTTGTCTATCTTATGATAATTACACAAACAATTATTTAGAAAATACTTAATGACACTAAGGCTCTTAAGCAGTGATTATAAATAAGGACAGTTGATGCAATGCTTAAAAATACAACAAAAAATCTCTTAAAAACTAGAATAAAAGAGGCTATAAACTGATCGGAATTCATTAGCAATGGAATTTAATTCTATGGTACTGTACTGTTATCTGTCAAACATTCTTACAATTAAGAAGAAATATCTCCCAACGTTTCCATGGTACTAGAGCATTCCAGTAGAACAGTCAGCCCACACAAGGCCGAAAAGCTATAAAATATTAATTCAGTACAAGTATGCATCTGACAAATTTAGCATTTCTTACAGGTTACAGCAATTTTGCCCTAACAAGTGACTCAGTTAAAATGAACACTGCCAATAGTGTCGAACAGGTCACACCTTCCCACTCTCTTAAAAGGAAGATTTGAGCTTAAGATAATAAGGACCTCTTGCATGATAAGAGCTATCCACAATATATATATATATATATATATATATATATATATATATATATATATATATATATATATGTGTGTGTGTGTGTATATATATATATATATATATATATATATATATATAATGGGGATAAGAAACAGTGAAGTTTGAACAACACCCTTTAGTAATGCAGCTATGGCATGCTGTATATATGGGAAAAGAAGGGAGCTTGAGAGAGCACAATAAAATAAAGTTGGTTTCCTTAGAACTCATCTATCTATTCAGAAACCAAAAAAACTACAGAATTTTGAGATAGAAGAAAAAGCTCTTTCTTCTAACCAATTTCAGAGGAAGAATACATCCAAATGTGAAGAAGAGATCTAGGATCCATTTTGATCATTTCTAACAGTGTCTCATTGGGGTGCCAGGAATAACACCACTCAGACAGGAATCACACTGTACATTGAACAAATTAAAAATACCATTTCTATTCCTAGTTAGAGGAATGGTTTCTTACATAGATTTTGTAAATTGCTATTCTTATAATAAGATGAAAATATTTATAGCTTGTGATGGAGAAAATTCATTTACTATGTTTATTCCTCCCCCAAATAATCTTTAATTTTTAAAGATTTTTATTGTAATACTACTGACCTTTAACTCTGACCCTAACAAGTATCATATATAATATATGATTCTAGTGGTATCTTTAGGGTTATTCATTTTAACATTAGTCATGTCATTAAATATCATTACTGGAAAATGCTATAGTGAAGAAAGTGTGGTGTTCAATAGATTCTAGGTAGTTATAGTAACACAAGTGCCTTGTATGCAAAGTATCTTGGAAGTCAAGGAGGACAAGCCAATTTTTTTTACCCTATTATCAGTGATTGATTTTCCTCTCTTTCTAAAGTGATTGCTTTTTCAATTTTTCAGATACTCATGGTCAGTATCTACAGGTCTTGCCATTTAACTGGTCAAAAGAATATAAGTACATAAATATCTGTCTTAAATAAGAAAACCCATTTCAAACAACAAAATAAAATCTCTTTTTTATGATTAAAAAAGGCTTCCTCCCAATAAAAAAAATGAACACAGGAATAAATAGGTAATCACAATAGTGAGGGGAAGCAGATTTGCAATTTCCAGACACGTTTTTATTATTTCAAACCTTAACCTAACCTCTGACAATATTTTGAATATTAATCCTATACTTAAGTTTAAAGGTAACCTTAAAACTAACCCTAAACATAACTCTCATGCTAACCCTAATGCTAATCTATTATTGTAATTTTAATCCTAACACTAGCACTCACCTTAATCCTAAATTTAACCCTAAAAATAGCCCTTACTTTAACATTTGAACCCTAACCATAATCCTAACCCTAATCCTTACCCTTACTTTAAAACTAATTCTATTATACTTCTAACAAACCCTAAACTAAACTTTAATTCTGATCCTAATCCTAATCCTAATTTTACACTCAACACTAAGCTTAACCATAACACTAAATTTAACACTAAACAAACATTAACTTAATTCTTATCCTAACCCTAAGCCTAACCTATAATTGCAACTTTAACCCTAACCATAAACCTAATTCTAAATCTAACCAAAACCTAACCATAACATTAAATTTCTAATATTAACTTATTAACTTTAAACCTAACACTTTCCCAAAAGCTGGTTTTAACCCAAACCTCAAATTTACCTTTAACCTATAAGCTAACTATAACCTTAACTTCAACCTTAACCTTAACCTTAACCTGATTCTAACCCAAACCATAATTTAACCTCTAAAACTACCCTTAAATAAATCCTGTATCTAACCTCAAACCTATTTCTAGTCATCATTCAACTACTAAATTTATTCCTAAATCTAATATTAAATATAACACTAACACTAACTTAAACTTTACCCTAAACCTAATAACAATAGTAAATTTAAATCAACCCTAATCCCAACCAAAACCCTACTCTAAAATTAACCATGCCAAAACAGTAATACTAAAAGTAATTTTAAACATTATTACTAAAACCCAACTCTGAAACTAACTGCTAATCTAACTCGAATTTCTAATCCTCATCATAACCTCAACCCTTACCGAATCCTAACTCTAACCATAACCCTAACCCAAATACGAAACTACGGTAATCTTTACCCTTATTCCTATAACTAATCCTAAACCTAACCCTAACTTTAACCTTAACTGTAACCCTAATGCTAACCTAAAACATTTCTATTTTAAGATATTATTTAAACTGGTTATTTTTAAGAAATGAAAGATTCAGGAAAAATCTTTGATCTCCCTACTAACCTGGGTCCTCTGCTTCTTATCAGAGGCTGTATTCACTGTGCCATCACCTGGGCAGGCACGATCTTCCTATTGTTACTGGAGATATTGTCTATCACTGCTCAAGTTTGGCAAAGTTCTCTCCGTGTCTCATTGTTAAAGATGACCCAGCAAACTTTTATTTCCCAAACGTTTGTTTTTGCATCTCCATAGAAATTGCCTTCTGTCCCAAACCACAACCAATGAAAGCTATTTGTACATAGATAGAATTCATTTTAACTTGGAGAATACAATGTTTGAGCCCTTAACAAGAGTTTGTAATACTTCTCTGCATATTTTTATGCATGACTGCCTAAAACCACTTTCAGTGAAGCCATCAGAACCTGCTATTTCCAGATGTAGAGCTCTCTCTGCATCAAGATTCAAGGTCAAACCTGATCCTTTAACCTCCCTTTGGCTCCTCTGGTTCTCTTTAAGAGGCACTGTGATTATTTCCTTTGAGGTGGTACTTAGCTCTACAATTTCATTTATTTATTTATTTTTTTCTCCTGGATTTTGTGACCTTAGTCATATCTTTGGCATGTGATTACTTTTGATTTTCTCTTCCATCTTGAACATTTTTGACTTTACAATCTTTCTATTTGTGTGTGTGTGTGTGTGTGTGTGTGTGTGTGTGTGTGTGTGACAGAGACAGAGAGAGAGACAGAGAGAGGAACAGGTAGGGACAGACGATCGGGAAGAGAGAAAGATGAGAAGCATAAATTCTTTGTTATGGCACCTTAGTTATTCGTTGACTGCTTTCTCATTTGTGCCTTGATCAGGGGGCTCCAGCAGAGCAAGTGACCCCTTGCTCAAGCCAGCAACCTTGGGCTCAAGCCAGTGACCTTGGGCTCAAGCCAGTGACCATGGGGCTATGTCTATGATCCTATGATCAAGCCAAGGACCCCATGCTCAAGCTGATGAGCCTGCGCTCAAGCTGATGAGCCTGCACTCAAGCCGGATGAGCCCTCGCTCAAGCTGGCAACCTTAGGATTTTGAACTTGGGTCCTCTGTGTCCCAGTCCGATGCTCTATCCACTGTGCCACCACTTGGTCAGGCATGATTTTCCTACTGTTACTGGAGATACCATCTCTCAGTTCTTGAGTTTGGCACAGAAAGAACCAGAACCGATATCTCTAGCACAAGAGCAAGTTTATTTAGCAAGCAAAGCAAAAGCACACTTGAAAGAAAGCTAGAGCAGGCTGCTCACAGAGCTGGCTTGGCCTTTAAGAAAGTCACAGAAGCAGAAGAAATTGCCAGCTGGGCTGTGTGGACTCAGGAAACAAGTTACAGAGACAGAAGAAGGGCCTTTGGAGACAGGTTCAGGGGTTAGTTGGGATGAGCTGCCACTGTTCACCGCTCTCCTTGTTGCAAGTCTCATGGGACACTTAGAGCTTAGGAGAAAGAAAGCAGATACATGCCTTAAGGAAGAAGGCATGGGCATGCTCTAGAGAGAGAGCATACACTGGGTTCTTTGTCTTAAGAGCTTTTATCTGTTTTCTAAAGGCAGAAATTTTTGGAGATCTCATGGGGGGGGTATTTCAATAGAATATTCATCAGTTTTAAAGTTGTGTCCTCTAATATGCTGATTCATCAAAATGAGCATATAAGGTCAGAGTTGTGGTCTGTACTGGTTGGTCAGTGCTAGGGTAGGGGGTCATTGATCATTGAATCTAATCCTGATGCCAGCCATGGAGTCACCTCATCCAGTTTTGCTGCTTTTTTTGTGTCTGAATCTGAAACACAACTGAGGCCTAGATGTTACCGCTGGTTTGACCAAAATTCTCTCACTGTGGTCAACATATCCAAGGCTTTGTTCCTAAAATGATTTTTTTTTTTTCATTTTTCGGAAGCTGGAAACGGGGAGGCAGTCAGACAGACTCCCGCATGCGCCCGACCGGGATCCACCCGGCATGCCCACCAGGGGGCGATGTTCTGCCCCTCTAGGGCGTCGCTCTGCTGCATTCAGAGCCATTCTAACGCCTGAGGCAGAGGCCACAGAGCCATCCCCAGCGCCCGGGCCATCTTTGCTCCAGTGGAGCCTCGGCTGTGGGAGGGGAAGAGAGAGACAGAGAGGAAGGAGAGGGGGAGGGGTGGAGAAGCAAATGGGCGCTTCTCCTATGTGCCCTGGCCGGGAATCGAACCCGGGACTCCTGCACGCCAGGCTGACGCTCTACCGCTGAGCCAACTGGCCAGGGCCTCCTAAAATCATTTGATGCTGATCAGAACCTCATTGTCTTGAGGACTTAATGCTTCAGGAAGTGGCTGTGCAAGGGAGAAGGTGGCAGGTGAGCCAGGGTGCTGGATGAGTCCGGCGGAATCAGCTGTCTGTCTCAGTTTCCTGATTCTACTTGCCCAGGAATTTTTCTGGTTTCTTACTATCCTGCCTCACTATGACCATCTTTAACTCTTTCCCCTACTTTAATTCTTTTTCATGCCTTCATTTATTTTTTTCCACTTTCATTTACTAAGCCAAGCACCTGTGGAAAAATCCATCTGGCCATCCACCCCCCCCCCCCCCCCCCCCCCTTAGTAGTCTCCATGTGGATCAAACACGGACAGGCACAATCCTTAGAGAGAAAATATATATGCTCATTCTTTTCTCATCCACTGTTGATTGGAGGCACCTGAAAAAATGGCCGGCGATGAGGAGTTCCAGGAAAGAGAGCGCTGTGATTAAGTAAGGGTCAGGATAGAAAGGTGGAAAGAAGCACCAAAGAAAAGTTTCTGGTCAGATTTGGCATAGATTTGACTTACCCTTCTCCTTTTCCCAGATCTGGCACAGGATGGGCTAGTCCTTTTTTTTTTTTTTTAATCCAAGGATATTTATCATTCAATCCTTGCCAGCCTCTTTATACCCAATATAATTTTTTCATTCTCTTTGAAATATTAAGGCAAGAAGAAAAAGAAGCTTATTTAGACTTTGTCCATATGGCTGTGTATAAACTAAAATGTCTGCTCTATGAAACAAGGTTGTTTCTTTAACTGACTTCTGTATCCTGTACAATTATTAATTAAGTGTTGAAGAGGTGAGTAACTTGAATTTTGCTCTCTTAAAATCACAACTCAGAAGACTAAACTTTTCCCTGATGCCTTGTTCTCTCCTCTCACTTTTTATTCTCTTGCTGCAGTATTTTTGACCTATGGGGACTGAAAAATAGTAATTCTATGGCAATGGAGTTAGGCTCAGCTATGTGCAGATAGCATATGTCTGTGGAATCCTCTCATATCAGGCAGGGTCTTATATTTTTCAATCTTGCAGCTCTCTTTTAGATAAATCATACTTACTTTTTGTGGTCTGCTCTGTGCTTATGAAATGATTCTTAAATAAATTAAACTAATAAATTTAGTTATATTTTAATTGACTTTTTATTATTAAATGCAATTGAGATGGTTAGTTCTACAGCCCAGTGTACACATATTTTCACATAGGCAGACTGACTTTTGCTCTCTGAATCAATTGCATGAAAGTTGAGGATACATAGTGCATCTGAAGCTACATATAGTACAATTTTGTGCCATTAGCTATCAATATTTTTGCCTATTCTCAAAAGGGGATTCCTCAGGGAGTTGGAAAGTCCACTTGGGAGATTTGATATTTCTTTGTTCGTCCAATGCTGGTTTCTAGAGGGTGGCAGAGTCATTAGGGATAAACTCTGCATTTTCGGTCTCAGGTGGCTGAATGCTGTACTACTGGGATAAGACACGATTATTTAATAAAGATTTCATTCCTAGAGTTCTGCTTTTATGTGGGCTTCCTCTTAACCTTCAGTTGGAAACTCTTAGAATTCTTCACCAACACATTCTTAAAGTCACAAAAGTGTGGAGTTGTTACTCGATTGTTACTGGAATAACTTATAACCATGAAGAAAATTTACAAAATACAGAAAGTCATGACAAAGAAATAAAACAATAATTCCTCTAACCAGAGGTAACAAGTATTTTATTTTGATATAATTAAGTCAAATGAATTAATTATAATTATTAATTATAATTATATTATAATTATATTATATAATTATTTTTCAATGAATACATACATATATATTATTATTTACTAACTAAAATAATCTCAAGACTTTTGAATCTTAAAATAGAACAAAAGCAGAACATTAAAAAACAATATGGATTATTCTGCTAGTTGTAATTATTTGATAATATATCTTGAGTAGTTTTACATGTCAATAAATATTCTTCTATATTACTATGTTTAAGGACTCTATAATATACCATTATAACCATGTATCATAATTTAACTAATTTTCCATTGTTGGACATTAAGTTTTGGCTATCCTAAACCAACATAAAAGATATTTCTTTGTATTTAGCCATGATTATCCCCCCCCCAGGATAATTTTCTTTTAACTGCTAGGGGACATAGTGAAACAGACTTCTGCATGCACCCTGACTCGAATTCTTCTGGCAACTCCTGTTCAAGGCTGGTGCTCAAATCAACTGAGCTATGTTTAGCACCCGAGGCTGATGCACTAGGACCAAAGGAGCTATCCTCAGCACCTGGGCCAATGCTTAGACCAGTCAAGCCACTGACTGTGGGAGGAGATGATGGAGAAAAGGGCAAGAGAGCAGATGTTCACTTCTCTTGGGTGACCAGACCAGGAATTTCTGGGTGTTCATATGCTGGGCCAATGTTCTATCCACTGAGTAACTGGCCAGGGCCACCCCTAGGATAAATTTTAAGATCTGTTATTCTAGAACAAATGTGGTGTGTGTGTGTATAATTTTTTTTTAGATTTTATTTATTCATTTTAGAGAGAGGAGAAAGATGGACAGAAGAGAAAGAGAGAACAGGAGGAGCAGGAAGCATCGACTCCCATATGTGCCTTGACCAGGCAAGCTCCAGGTTCTGAACTGGCAATCTCAGCGTTCCAGGTCAATGCTTTATCCACTGCACCACTACAGGTCAGGCTATATATATTTAAGGCTTTGATATTTATAGTCTTATTCTTTAATAAGTATTTAAATAATTTATTTGCTCCACTCACTGTTTTTAACTAAGCTAGTTTCTCTGTACAATCTCAGTGCAGCTAATCTGTTTCTCTTCCCCCATTACCCAACCTTAAGCACCAAGCCTGGGCTTTCAGTGCCTTAAGTCAATTATCAAACTGTTATATCCCTTGCCACAGTGATTATTTCAGGCATCACTATTTAACACAGGCCTAATTCAATTGGAAGTTGCTGTTTCTTTGGCTATGATAATTGATGATTGGACACCTGACCTAAATTTATCCAATCAGAATGAATGTGCAAAGCCAACTCATGAAATTACTTTAGCTATTTTGCTTCCATGAGGGTAGCTAGCTTTAGCACAATGCTGACATATCTGTGTACTATCTTTTAAATAAAACATCTTTGCACGTTTACAGGAAAAAAAAGATAGTTTACTGCTATTTTAGTTTATATTTATTTAATTATATACAAGGCTGAGGATTTTCTCATGTTTATTGGTTATTTTTATTCCTTTTTATGAATAGCCTTATATTTTATGCTCACTTTAAAAAGTTATGTTTTTGTTTGTTTTTTTTGCAGAATAAAGGATGATACATCTAGTCATACTCATTGAAACATTTTTTTTATTAATTTTAGTTTATTGTGTTAAAATTCAAGTGTCCCACTCAATATAACTCCCTCACCCCCACTCCCTTTGCCCCTGTTCCCCTAACTCCTTCCCCCTTCCCTCTGGGATTTGCTGTCCTGTTATCTGTATCTATGTGTTATGTATATATAATTTCACTAATCCCTTCACCTTCTCTGTTTCCATCTCCTCATCCCCCTTCCCTCTGACAGCTGTCCCTCTGGTCCCTGTGACCCTGCCTCTACCTCTATTTCATTCCTCAGTTCATTAGATCCCACATATAAGTGAGATCATATGATATTTGTCTTTCTCTTCCTGGCTTACTTCACTTAGCAAAATAATCCCCAGGTCTCCATCCATGCCATCGCAAAAAGGCATTTTCCAGGTTAGTTACTTGTCTTTAGATTTTCAATATGGTTTGTTTTTTGTTTGTTTGTTTGTTGTTGTTTTTTTAGATATCCAGGAATCTTAAGTTTTTACATATTGAGATCTGAACTACCTTATGACCCAGCAATACCACTTTTGGCTATTCATTCAGAAAAATTTAAAACACTAATTAAAAAAAATATAAGAACAAAATAAATGAGCAAACAAAACAGAAACAGACTCAGACACAGAACAAACAGCTGGTTGCCAGATGGGAGAGAGCTTGGGGAGCTGGGAGAAAAGGTGAAGGGATTAAGAAGTACAAATTGGCAGTTACAAAATAATCATGGAGATGTAAAGTACAGCATAGGGAATATAGTCAATAATATTGTAACAACTATGTATAGTGCCAGGCCAATATTAACTTATCTGGGGGATAACTTTTTAAGTTATATAAATGTCAAACCACAGTGCAGTACACTTGAAACAAATAAATATTAAATATCAATGGTAGTTAAAAATATTAAAAAAAGATACATGTTGATCCTGGCCAGTTGGCTCAGTGGTAGAGCATCGGCCTGGCGTGCGGGAGTCCCAGGTTCGACTTCTGGCCAGGGCACACAGGAGAAGTGCCCATCTGCTTCTCCACCCCTACCCCTCTCCTTCCTCTCTGTCTTTCTCTTCCCCTCCTGCAGCCAAGGCTCCATTGGAGCAAAGTTGGCCTGGGCGCTGAGGATGGCTCCATGGCCTCTGCTTCAGGCACTAGAGTGGCTCTGGTTGTGACAGAGCAACGCCCCAGATGGGCGGAGCATCGCCCCCTGGTGGGCATGTCAGGTGGATCCTGGTGGGGCGCATGCAGGAGTCTGACTGCCTCCCCATTTCTAACTTCAGAAAAATACAAAAAAAAAAAAAAAAAAGATACATGTCACTATGTTTTTCAGATTCTACTTTTACTCATATTTTTTTATATTTTTTTATTTTTTTATTTTTTCATTTTTAGAGAGGAGAGAGAGAGGGAGAGAGACAGAGAGAGTGAGAAGAGATAGTCAGAGAGAGAGAAGGAGGGAGGAGCTGGAAGCATCAATTCCCATATGTGCCTATGTGCCTTAACCAGGCAAACCCAGGGTTTTGAACCGGCGACCTCAGCATTTCCAGGTCGACGCTTTATCCACTGCGCCACCACAGATCAGGCTTGTCTTTTTAATAATTTTACTCATATTTTTAAAGGATATTTTCCCATTCTAAAAATCAGGGAATTATTTATTTACATTCTCCTTTAGTTCTGTATTTTTGTGCTTTCTTCACACTAAAATCTTTCATTAATTTGAAAAATATTTTGATGTATAATGTATAGTAGGGCTGAACTTTACTTTCTTCCAAATAATGACAGCAACTAAGTATTTGAGTAAAATAATCCTTTCATGTGTGTGTGTGTGTGTGTGTGTGTGTGTGTGTGTGTATGTGAGTGACAGAGACAGAGTCAGAAAGAGGGACAGATAGGGACAGACAGGAAGGGAGAGAGATGAGAAGTATCAATTCTTTGTTGTGGCACCTTAGTTGTTCATTGATTGCTTTCTCATATGTGCCTTGGCTGGGGGGCTACAGCGGACTGAGTGACCCCTTGCTTGAGCCAGCAATCTTGGGTCCAAGCTGGTGAGCCTTGCTCAAACCAGATGAGCCCGCGCTCAAGCTGGTGACCTCGGGGTCTTGAACCTGGGCCCTCCATGTCCCAGTCTGATGCTCTATCCACTGCACAACTGCCTGGTCAGGCGAATCATTAAATATAGAAAATACCAGTGAATAGTTTGTTATTTATTTCACAGACGGTTAGAAAAATTTTACTTATTGGTTTATTATTCAGGTATGATGCTTAAAAATCCATTTTTATTGATAATTTTTAATCTAGAATGGCTTTTTTTTCTTTGACATCTGGACATGTTGGTGCAATGATTAACTTTAGATGGGTTGGTATGACTCAAATGACTACTTTTTTTTTTTTTAAGAAACAATCTTATCGTTATCTTTCAAATCCTGATACAAAAGGCTCAGGAACCTGCACACTGTAGCCTATAAATACATTTCACTGATACTTTGTAGTATATTTTCAAACAGGAAGTAGAGACCAGGAACTGAAAAAAAAATAGTCATCCTAAATCCAATGTTCAGAGATTAACACTCTCAAAGAGAACCATGACAGTTCTTTACTTTTTCTTTGTATTACAATCTTTTTATGTTCCTACCACATAGAGAAAGGAAATTTCAGGCCTTGTGGGGATGTTTTAGATGAAAAGTTTTTAGAGAAGTCTTGTGCAGAGCAGTTTAATAAGGTGAAAAAGATTTAGGCCATCTCTGAAGACGAGTGAAAACAAGAACATAGTAATATAATAATTTACAGGTTGGGAGCCTTTAAGGTATATATAAGGGACCCCAGGTCTGATATTGTCCCATTACTTTAGAACTAGCTTAGTCTAAGTGGACTAAATAGGATACTGCTTCTGCTTTGGATCTGCAGACCTGTGTGGTGACTGGACTCCACTGTGAGTTCAAGTATAAGGATCTTTATGGAAATAATAGTTCAATTTAAATTTGACAGAGTAACTGGGAATTGTCAATAGATATGTTTGGACACTCGAAAGTTTTTTATACAAAAGGATAATGTGGGCCTCTAATGTGTACATGACATTAAGAAATAGAATTAGGAGCAGTGCATAATGGCTATGCCAATTGATTTTGCCTCTTAAATATTATTTGCATCCATCTCACATATTCACTTATATGACTGTTGCTTCAGTTTAGTCCAGGGGTCAACAAACCCTTTCTGAAAAGGGAAGACACTAAATATTTTAGGTTTAGTAGGCCACAGGTCTTTGTTGTAATTAGTTAACTCTGTTGTTATAATGTGAGTATATGAATAGATAATAGGGAAACAAATTTTTGTGTCTGTGTTCCCACAGAACTTCATTTACAAAAAGACATGGAGGGCTGGATTAGGCCTGTGGGACGTGGTTTGATGACTCCTCATTTAGAGTTAACATCTCTCATTTGAGTTGTAGGTCTCTTATTACATGGCTATCTGGCCTATAACCATCTCTTAGATTCATCTTTTTCACTTTCCACTTCCACACCCTAATTCTAATTACAAGAAATCTTAGTACTAGGTATGGCAATGACACATACTGTTATGCTCTTTTACTCTGTGCCATGTGCATCTGCTGTCCTGGAATGACCTCCCTTCATTCCCCATATCCAACAAGAAGACTTTTCTATCCAAGCTGTCCAAAGATTGTAATGGACTGCCTTGTGAGGTAGAGAGACAAGTGTGGTGGTGAGTTCTTTCTCACTGGAAGTATCCAAGAAGGGATTGGCTCAACACTTGGCATATGTAGCAGCTGCTATTGTAGCCCTGTCAGATTCCCTTGAGCAGTCCTTGGGTTGATCTTCTGGCTACTATAGGTGTTGACTGTTAACATCACATACCAGCATCCTTTTTCTGAGGAATTATCTAACTTAATGGGAACCACCTGCCTGGATGCCAGAGGGGTTATGCCCTTTCCTTCCTTCTTTCTCCACTAGCCTCCAGTTTATAGCCAATGACTGATGTGGAGGTGGAGTAGCCCAATAAATACACATCCCTCTGGGTGGGATAAACTCTGGGATGTTATTCCTGCACCAGAACTCTCCAGGGGTCAGTCTGAGACTAGAATTCTGAAACCATGCATGTTGTGGCTGCTGAACATTTCCTAAATAAATTACTTACAAAAGAATCCTTAGAAAGGCAGAGAGATTAGATGCCTTTTAAGACCGCTCGCTAGTCTGTATGATTCTGTGTATGAGCCGAAATCTTCATACTCCAATTCTATTGCTATCAATTCTCTTTCACTACTATCTTATCACTTATTGTGTCATCTTAAGCTATGTCAGTGATATAACTCTCAATTTCCCTGTAAGTAAATTTGGGATAATAATAGTGTCAACCTCAAAGAGTTGTGAAAGTTAAAAGAGGTAGTCGATATAAGTTTGGTAAAATATCTGGCATACTCAATAACATTAGATATTTTTATTATCATTATAATTAACATTACTTTACCTTATCAAAAGAAAAAATATAGAGGTAGTGTTTTATGTGTTTTAAGACAATAAGAAAATTACCTTAGTAAAGAAATGGAAGCCATGAAAAATTAATATGCTTGCTGAGCATATTTGATTTCTCCATATTAAGGATGGCTTTTTCTATTTATTTAGCCTAGTGTATAGTATGTGTCAGTTAAATATTTGTTGATGAATATAAAATTATACTAGACAAAAAAGATTTGAATTTGAGGTGGGTAGTAAGCCCTAAGCAAAAGATTAAACTAATGATAATTTAATTCAAGCAATTAGAAAGACATTCTTGATTTATGTAAAGAACAGTCCATTCCAATATGTCTATTGTAGTTATATTACACATATGTGACCTATAAGTCATAGCCTTTACTGTAGTCTATGTCACATTTTCCTTGAATGCCCAAATAACAAGTGTAATGCTCAAATCCACTAGAAATAAGAAATTCTGCCATTATACCAGCTCTCCAACCCCAATACTTTTCTGGAATCCTTGCAAAACTTACTCATGTATTATACAAAGCTGTCCTAGATATTGCTTGCTATTTTAGCCAGCTCTCTGACTATGGACCTTTGCTCACATCTTCTGCAAGTTACTTATTGGCATTTTGAGAATGGTTCTTTTTATGCCACCATTGTCTCCTTAACTGCTAGATCCAACTCTGGATTATTGAAGGTTTAGGGATTACAGAAAAGAATGAACAATTGTGGCAGATTATATTTTCAGACTCATATACCAAGACTTTCAACAAGAAGACTTCTATTGGCCATTTATTCTCTTAGTCTCTGGTTTTCTACCATGTTGTAAAGATAGTCTCCTTCCTTTCAATTAAAATGACTTGATGAGGTCCTGCCATTTCCTACTTGAAGCCCAGACCCAACTTCTCAGGCTCTCAGAAAGGAAGAACATTATCCCATAATGTTCCCCATTCTGCATATTTATGTTCCTAGCAATGAGTATATAACCATTGACATTGTCTGAGGAGCACATAAGTATCTCAACATCTCATGCATTTCCATGCCATTATAGAGTCTTTAATTTTTTTTCTAGCCAAATTATATGTTAAATTGTCTTATCCTAAAACAAAGATCTAGTCTTAAAGGTGAATCAAGTCCTAAATATCTAGGGAATGAGAAAAACTATTTGCTGCTTTAAAAATGGCGTTTCTGCCCCTCCTTCCCCTATATCTCAAAAATATGAAGGTCAAAGCTCAAACTGAAGACTGGATGGATGACTTCTATGGTATTCAAGAGGATAAATTAGAAAGAGGTCAAGGAATCATCTCACTTTAAGCCAAGTAACCTTTCTTGCTATCATTCTGAGTGTTTGATAAGAGAGATTGGTAGAATATGTTCAGAAGAGCCCCTATTCTAGATTAAGAAAATAAATTCCTGACAGTTTCAAGTGCAACTCTTCTCCCAAATTAAGAAGAAGTTGTAATTTGAATTGTAGTAAAATAAGAATGATGAAATTCAAATTCAGCAAACAATCGATATTTTTCAACTAAATTTCTCTTGAAGGGTATTTGCCCTATGCAAAATTTAAACTTAGAATGTAGTTTCCTGGTAATTTTTCTTCGTTTTTTTATAGGTTTTTTCTTCTTCTTCATTTTTTCGAAGCTGGAAACGGGGAGTCAGTCAGACAGACTTCCGCATGCGCCCGACCGGGATCCACCCAGCATGCCCACCGGGGGGGGGATGTTCTGTCCATCCGGGGTGTCACTCTGTTGTAACCAGAGCCATTCTAGCGCCTGAGGCAGAGGCCACAGAGCCATCCCCAGCACCCGGGCCATCTTTGCTCCAATGGAGCCTTGGCTGCGGGAGGGGAAGAGAGAGACAGAAAGGAAGGAGAGGGGGAGGGGTGGAGAAGCAGATGGGTGCTTCTCCTGTGTGTCCTGGCCGGGAATCGAACCCGGGACTCCTGCATGCCAGGCCGACGCTCTACCACTGAGCCAACCGGCCAGGGCCTTTCTTCGTTTTTTTAGTAGTGGACTGTCACCTTGTCATCTGTTTCTTAGATGTCTTTTTTTAAGTAGTTTCTAACACCAGAGAAAGTACTTCTTAAATTGTTTGTCCTTGTTTATATGACTCTCCAAAACAGGAACTCAGGGGCAGTTGGAAGAAAAGAGAAGAAAAAAAAATCTATATCTCTTATATTCTATTAAATCAATGGGTCGTATGTTTTTGGCAACAGCAGTACTTTCTGATCAGTTAGAAATAGGTTTAATAAATATTCTGAGTGATACCAGCTGCCTATCCAGATTTACTGAAGGAACTAATGCTGAGTTTCAGAACCTTCCCAAAACACATTAATACACCTTTGATGGAGGGATGCCTAATAACTTCATCATACCTGTAGAGAATTTGCATGTTACAGTGTTGAGGTGCTGCTGTCCTTAGGGAACTACAGTTTTGTCCTGTTCTTCGATATTGACTTCCCCTTACAGATACTGCCAAAGACCTTTCCATGCTTGCCAGACTTCTTTTCTTTTTCTGAGTGTGAGCCATCGTGATTAAATATGCAACTCTATTTCAGGGAGACCTCTACATTCCCTTGTTAGAAAAACTATAATTCTCTTCCAAAGATTGTTGGTCCTATCATTTATCAAAAAAATGAGATTCTGGCCAGTTCAAACATACCAGTCCTTGCAATAAGGGTGGAGTTGTGACTTGCATCACAATGAAGAATAGTGTTCAATATACTTGCAGTGCAGATATTTTCTAGCAAAAACTCAGCACTTTTAAGTCTTAAATTTTCATTTTATCAACCTGTCTGAAAATTTTACCTGCAGCATTTTTGCTGGTGGAGGGTGGTGGTGGTGGTGATCAGGGGGATAGCATCTTTTTCATTTTCTAACGGACTCAAATTTTGACTAATTTAAAGATACTTGAGATACAGGTTTAAGATTTTTGCAAATGCAGAAGCTGTTTTAGTGGATTAGCAAGAATTAATCAGTCTTCCATAGAATATTTTTTGTAAGAGGAAAATCTCATCCATTTTGGTCACTTGGAAATAGAATTTCTCCTTTACAGGAAAAAAGCCTGGGTTCATTCCAGGCAGTCATTTCTTACTCAAGCTTCAATATGACATGTATATTCATCTCTTCATTATTGCCTTTTCTAATTTCTCCAGAGGGTTAGTTGCTTCTTCTTAAATTCTCACATATTCCCATAGGAAGGACCAGTCTCCACGGTAATGCTCAACACAGTGTCTTGTAATGATCTCTTTATATGTTTTTCTTTTCACAATACATTTGAACCTAAATGTCAAGGACTGTTATTTGTCCCCACCTCTCTATAGCTAGCACCTAACATAACGGTAACTGCATCTTAAATGTATCTTACATGAAAAAAGTCCTTCATAGAGTGTAAAAGACTGTAGGATTATTTGCCTCCTAACAGACATTTCTCTATAAGCATCTACCTTTTAGTGTAGATTTCCATACCCAAGTGTGATTCATTTCAGTTTTTTTCTCAGTATGGTTCAATTTTTTTAACGTACATTGTTGTATCCTTACCCAAATATAATTACCTGCAGCACAATTAAAATTGAAATCAAAATGAGTAATTAGGATGATGTTTACTAATGCTGTTTAAGTTCCAATTTCCATCCTGACTATATTTCTGTTTCTAATGGACCATATATTTATCATGTTAATACTATAAATACTGTGTGAATACAGTCACCCTACACCATATTGTGGTTCACTTTTCGTGATCTCACTGTATCACAGATTTTAAAATTGTATATATCTAATTTTGTATTGTGGATTTTTCACTATATAACGGGATATTTAATTATTTTTTGCGGTTTAAAAGTGTAGAAAGTGTTTAAGAGCATAGAAAGTGTTTATAAGAGTGTGGGAAAGGTTAATAACAGTGTGGAGAGGGTTTATAAAGCCTTAAAAATATGTAAGTAATAAAATAAATATAAGGTCGCTGCTTTGCAGATTTTTGTCTATTGCGGGGAGTTCTGAAACCTAACTGCTGTGATAGATGAGGGACCACTGTATTGTGAACCTCTCAAGAGGAGGATACTGGAAAAGGAGGCAGGTGCTCCTGTATTCTTGATCTGGAAGGGAAGAAATATAAGCTAAGGTTGCATGTATTTTTCTTTTTTTGAATATTGCATAGCACATTATATTATCATCAGTGTGGCAGACATAAAGTACTGATCTTTTCAAGAAATGATACAGCATATTGTGTTATCTGGCAACTAAGTATTTCATTAAATTCTGTACACAACTCTTCAGTAATCAGTGTTTTAAAAATAATTTAGGTCTATGTAAAAGATATCATTTTTTACCTCTTATTTTTTCTCTCTTGCTCCAGATATTGATCTACCTGCAATGTAATGTATTTTCTAAAAAGGATTGGTGAGGCTTACAGTAAATCTATTGCTACATCGTGCTTATTATTTTTCTCTATGAAAAGGATCTAATATGTAGTAAGAATTTACCTTTATTTTTATTTCAGTTTAAGCTGCAATAGGACTTCCCTGTCTAAAATAAAGGTGTATTATTTAGGTTTTATATTTCATGTCTTAACAGTTTTCTAAAGTAGGTTATCTGTCTTACACATTTGATATTTATATTATATCGGAATCAATAAACATTGATTGTCCTGATTTTGTTGAAGGTTTGCTTTATGTATGTAGGCCTGTTCTTCCCAAATACTGTAAACTCCTTTTGAGAACAGGGATACAGCTTACATTTGTCTATATTCACAGCAATGCTTAATATAATGCCTGTCCAAAGCAAACATTCAATAAATATGTGTTGATTGATTTAGTTACCTCACCTTCTAAATGGTGTTTCAAGTCAGAAATGTTATTTTAAACATGATGGTTTATTTCATTTCTAAAAGAAGTGTTTAGTATTGACCTTTTCCCCCTATAATGCCATATAATATAATGGTACATGGGGCAATGAATGGTTAAGAGCACAATTTCTAAAGTCAGCTACTTGAGTTTGAATCCTAGTCCTATCATTTCCTAGCTGTGCAAATACTTTTTTGAACAAATGGTTTATTTCACAACTTCTCAGTTTTCTCATTTCTACAGTGGGGATTGTAATAGACCAACCCTTGGAATTGTGAGGATTAGATGAGTTAAGCTATAATTAATGTACTCAGAAAAGGACTTGGCATAGAAATAACTACTATATGTGTTTATATATGAAAGGTGCTCTGTAGTTTTATAGGATTCTAGAACATTGGGATTGAAAGAAACTTTTGAAACCAGAGTTAAAAGAAAATGGTCAGAAGATTTGGCTTTGAGCTCTAGTTGTAACACATCTGAAGTGACTTAATTTATGAAGCAGAATTACTAAATAATGTCCTTACTGACCTTACGGGTGTTTTGGGGATTAGATAGAAAAACATACTCAAAAACACATTGTAAATGATAAAGCACTGTTGTTAGCATGTTTGTTATTTATTACTATTTACAAATGAGGAAAGAGGAAACTGAATCTCACACTATGGACTTGGGCAAAGTACTTATTCTTTTTTTTTTTTTTTTTTAGCGTGACAGAGAAACAGAGACAGACAGGAAGGGAGAGAGATGAGTAGCATAACCTCATAGTTGTAGCTCTTTAGTTGTTCATTGATTGCTTTCTCAAATGTGTCTTGACCAGGGGACTCCAGCTGCTACAATGATCCATTGCTCAAGCCAGTAACCTTTGGGCTCAAGCCAGTGACCCAGGAATCGTATTTATTATCCCATGCTCAAGCCATCTACCCCTGTGCTCAAGCTGGTGACCTCAGAGTTTCCAACCTGGGTCCTCAGCATCCCAGGTCAATGCATTATCCATTGTGCCACTGCCTGGTAAGGCAAGGCACTTATTCTTTTAGTTACTGTTTCACATCTGTGAAGTATGGATAATAATAGAACTCAGCTTATATGATGATCACAAGGATTTAATGAGTTAATACAAAAAGGTACAGTAAATTTCCTCCAGATATCATGTGGTAATAAGAGCTATTATTTTTATATTCATTCAATAAATATTTGTAATACAGTAATAGTCTGTGTTTATTTACAATGATATATGGGGTTATTGTTTAAAGTACTGACCCCTCTACTAAAGAAGCTTTTGGCTATTTTACAATAGATCTGAGAGGGTGGATAAGAAAAATGTCTCAGCTCAGTTTTCCTGTACTGACATATGCTTTAGTTTTCTTTTCTTATGTGTACTTTTCCAAACAAGTCTATGTAAATGAAAACAACAAAGAACATTCTCTATACAAAGATATATAAATATAGACAGCATATATAATACTCAGATTTTTTTTCTCACTAAAGAGGTATCTTAGTTTTTCATATTTTAATTTTCTTCTATATAGAGGAATTGGGTGGCATGTAAGCACTTAAGGCAATTGTATTTTTTAGTTTAAGATGGTTTCCTGTTTTATGCTCAAATATATCTTCACAGGGACTAGTCTTGCTTGAATAGTCTAAACTCTAAGCCAGTAATTTCCTAGATGCTAGAAGCTACTGATTTTAAGATTTCTTTATGAGTGTTATGAGAGAGTGCTTTTTATATTTTTAATAACAACCATGAGTCAATTCTCTAATTCTTCTCACTGAAAAGGTCTCACTTAAGCCTATTTTTTCACTTGCCCTCTCAACATTGAATCATTCTTATTTTCAACACTTTAAGATTTGGAAAAATTTATGATTAGCTTATAGGTCATAGAAACGACATAGAAGAAGTTATATATGCTTTAAAAATTAGCTTGATAGAATTATTTGCAGGTGACTTAGCAGTCCAATGGTCTTTGATTCACCTTTGTTTTCTTGATATAATGTGACTGTCTGGTGCCTATTAAATTTTCAATAAATATTTAATGAAGAATAATAATGGCTTATATTATATCAGACATTATGCTAGATGTTTTACTTGCATTATCTCTTTTAATCTTCACCTGATGAGGTAGACACTATAATTATCCTAATTTTACAAAGGACAAGACTGAGGTACAGAAAGCTTGAGTAACTTGTTCAACTTTTAAGAACTAAGGAGTGGCAGAGACCTTGGGTCTTTTCTTTCCAAAGACTCATTTTAAAAATCTTATCATTTAATGTATAAATGACAAATAAGTGTATTTGAGTTAATATGGAGCCTTTTGGAAAAATTACTGGGCATGATATGAATTTTATGTTTGTAAAACTATAAGAAACTAATAACGTTTACCAAATATATACACACACATATATATATATGTATGTGTGTCTGCGCGTGTGTATACACGTATCTTCTACCAATTACACAAGGGATGGATCTTACAAGGCAAATGATAAATGCTCTCATTTGGAATTGTTCTATTATCCAGGAAAGTGAACATGGGTAGTATGAAGCAAGGAAGACATTCCTGAAACATGATCCATAGGACATATAGGAAAGGCCTGGAGAATAAAGTTGTTTTGGAGTAAACTACTATTATATGCTAAAGAAAATTTCTCCCAGATGAAAAGTAATCAGAGAAAGAACAATTTAAAATAACATTTCTCAGTCAGTTTTACTTTTTTTATTAAGATAATTGTAAAAACAGAAAAATAAAGCTGCTGTCCTTTTCTCAAAGAATAGGTTGGATGACATTGAGGATTAAGGATTAGTTTGCTAATGTTCATCTTCAGTTATTAAAAAGTAGCCTGAGAATAACTTTATCAAAATTCAGCAAGACAGCAAGCAGCACAGAACAGGGAGAGACAAACCAGCAGACTCACCAAGCACAGGGTTACTTTGCAGTAGATGCTCTGCTGAAATAAACAGTGTACAATTAGGTTTCTTTGAAGATTAGTGAACCTCACAGAAATTTGTAATGAGAAGAAAAGTTTCTGACTGAGTAGATATTTGAGTTTGTTGACACCATGTCTTTGAGTGGTTACGTAAACACAAGCGTCGGGCATTTTTCTCCAAGCCCACCAATACCCAAGCACAAACTCAAGATTATTGTATTTCCCCACAACACAATTCTCTCACCAGCATTCTTTGTCTCCTTCTCTTTAATCATCAGCATTTCTATATCAAGATCTTTAAAAGAAAATTTAACAAATATGAAACAAATATGTGGCATATATATTTATATAATATAAAATTCAATCTGGAGGTTGCATATAAGTAGTGCAGGTTTCATGAATTCTCTGTTCTCATTAAGCATCTACCTAATTAACTAACGAGGTTAGAAAGGAGAGGACAACAATTTAAAGCCAGAGATCTGAGTCTTAATGTCTGGATTTTCTTTGTTCTTAGGTCATTATCCACTTTTGGTGGGCACCTTCATTTTTTTAAAATAATTAGTTTTCTTCACAATTTTAATGGATCTTTTATTATGAGCTCTATTATATTTCCTCCTTTGTCTGTAATGCAACATCTTGCATCTTGGCCCTTATCCAAAGGTTTCTTTTCTTTTCTTTTCCTGATTTATAGAAAGTAATTTAATTTCAGATGCTGGAGGCAGGATGGCAAATGAGGAATTGAAGTGCTCACTGAAGTTTTAGTCTACTCTTCCTACTTTCCTACCCCACTCACACCTACTAGGTGATAGTCTGGCCGCTGGAGGAGTGACCAATGCCATCCTTAGGCTGTCCCTGAAAGTTCTGATAAAATCCCTCTACTATTATTTTAACTTCCCTTGTCTGGTGGCTGGTCCTGGATCAGTCCTGTTTAATGGAAATATAAAATGAGGACATATGTAATTTTTAATTTTCCAGGAAACACATTAAAAACAGTGAAAGAAATGGGTAAAATTAATTCACTTACATAGTTGTTTAAAACAATATATACAATATATTATTATTTCAAAATATAATTAGAATAAAAATTATTAAAAAGTTAGTTTATTTATCTTTTTACACTACATATTCAAAATCCAGTGTATGCTTAGAGCCTAATCCAGACTAAATCTCCATTTCAAGTGCTCAGTTGTCACATATGGATAGTGGCTATTTTATTGGGTAGGACATTTCTGGAGGATGACATAGAGAATGGCATAGCTAGTTGATGGAAAAGCCCTGGGTCACTGAATAACTATAGAAAAGGGTCATATACTTCTGATCTACACTGAACTATAATGTGAGCAAGTAATAAACCTCTGTTAAACTATAGAAACTGCTGGGTTATTACCAACTAACTAGTGTACTGTGGAAGATTATATTATTGTGCAGGAAATACTAACTTTTCCCTTGTTTTCTCTTGAAAATCCATATAAAGAGCACACTTTCCTGCCTCACTGATGTTGGTCTTGGCCATGTGATTATCTTTGGCCAAAGGAATTTTGACAGAAAAAAAGAGGTTAGTTTTAAGTCTAGGCCATAAGACTTTTATGTAATTTTAATGAACATTTTTTGAGATTTTTTTCTTTCTAGTTAAAAAAAAAAGTGTAAACCAGGTGATCCACTGGTCCCAGAAGAATGTGAACACATTGAGCAGTCATGAACTAAACTTGTGGTCAGCAATTAAACTCAACTGATTCTAGCTAGATCAACTGACATCAACCAACTTTCCGATATATGAGCAAGTATGCTTATTGTATGCAACTGTATTTGTGGGTAGATATTTGTACAGCATTATTGTGGTAATAACTGACTGATAGAACTATCCTAATAGATTTTACTTCCCATGGATTAGTCTCCACCCCACTACCAACCCACAGTCCTTCCTTCCTGTGATTCTTCCCCGTGTTGCGTATTCTCTCCCATTCCTTACTTGCCTTTCATAACCACTTAATCCATATCTTTCCTTGTTATCAACCAGTGTTGGTCTGCTTTTTGTCTTACAATAATTTACATATTCAACTCAGAGGTTAATGAATATCTTCTTACAAGTTGAGATCTGAATATACAATCATTCATGCAATCATTCAAAACATTTTTTTTAACTCTTGATATGTTCTAGACTTTATTATAGTCCACAAGGACACAATAGTGAACAGGAAGAACTATTCTCATGATACCTACATTTTTTTAGTGGGGACATATAGATAATACACAAATAAAAACATATAGGAAAATAATATTGCTATAAGGAAAAGTGAAGAGAAGTTTAAAGTTTGAAGATGGGGGATGGCTATTGCTATAGAAATGATTCCATAAATCTCTTATTTTATACCCTGCAGAAATATAAACTCTTTTCTATGATCTTTGGCTGTTGCTAGAGGCTTATGTTTTTATACTTCTCTGTGGCTTCCAACTGCTTCTACTGAATTAGTTGAGTTTAAGGATTATTTTTGTTATTTTATTTGTCTGTGTTCTACTTTGCATTAACTAACTTAAATTATCATCACACAAACCATTTACACAAAGAAATTTGTGTGGATATGACTTTCCTCATGATATTAGGAATATGGAATTATTCATCATGGTAGTACAATTTAAAATTCAATGTTAGCTATTCCTTATTCTAGAAGTCTTAAAGCTAGATCCTAGTCTCCTTTCATGATGTTTCTTTGCTCATATTATTCCGTATTTATTCTTTTGTTCTAATATCTAATTCTTTTTCTTCAATGGTGCAATTTAGCTAGCACTCTTCTATACTTGGTTACAACAACCTAGGCCCCTTGTTTCAATTTTCTCCGGTGTAGCTTACAAGCTTACAAAGATATTGTACTAGACATGAGCACACTGAGGTGTACAGGCATTGCATTATATGCCCAAGGTCACACTGCTAGGAAATGGTGAAGCTGAGATTTTGTTCGAGTCTGACTTTAGAACTAGTGTTTGAAAAGTAAAAAAAAAAAAAATCATAATCACTTCATTTAGGTGAGCAAACATTTAACTTATTTATGTATTTATTTTTTGATGAATATATTTTCTGCCTAGGACCTCCAGAAAGCCTTACAACACATTGATTTTTTTCCCAGTGAGGCCCATGTTGGACTTCTAATCTACAGAACTGCAAGGCAGTAAATATGTGTTTTAAGTTGCTAATTCTGTGGTAATGATTATAATAGTGATAACAAAACAAACAAACTTGTATTCCTGGAAACACACTGAGCCAAGACTTCTTTCTCTGTGACGCATGCCAACTCTCAGAGTTTTCAGATTCTCCTGAACTTTACTGAGGATTCTAAGATCCCTCATCCTGGCAATCTTCTTGAGAGGAGCAAGAGATCCTTCCTCTACTCACAAACACAGCCCAGATTTCCTCACTAATAAAAACTATCTTCTTCTTCCTCTACTTAGTTGAACTTTTTCTATGGCTCTTATAACGTCATACATTTTTCCTAACACCACAATTTATGGTACAAAAATTTATGTCTTATGTTCTTCATGCTTTTAGCATTTTTAAACTTTAATAAAGTTTTTTTTAAATAAGTTTATTTCTTACAATTTAAAGCCTTGGCTTTCAAGACTATTGATTCTTTTTTTAAAAAATTTTTATTAATTTTAATGGGGTGACATCAATAAATCAGGATACATATGTTCAAAGAAAACATGTCCAGGTTATCTTGTCAATCAATTATGTTGCATACCCATCACCCAAAGTCAGATTGTTCTCTGTCACCTTGTATCTAGTCTTCTTTGTGTCCCTCCCCCCCTTCCCCTCTCCCTCCCTCTCCTTCCCCCCCAACAACCACACTCTTGTCCATAAGACTATTGATTCCATACCAAGTTTTAAGAGTGTATATTATAAATTAAAAAGTTAAACAATAATTCTAAATTTTGCCCCAGTTTTGCAAAAAAACAAGCTTTACTGTCTATGGAGAAAATGCAATTGTTGTCCGAATGAAGGTAAGGATGGGAGACTTTGTAGTGTTCATAGGATTCCCTATATATCTTTTTATTTTCTTCAGTTTTGAAGGATATTATTTCTGTATATAAAATTTCAGATTGGTGTTCTTTTGCTTTCAATTCTTTGTATATTTTACCAACTCTTTTCTCGCTCCCTTGGTTTCTGATTAGCAGTTCAGTGTAATTCTTATCCTCGTTACTCTGTAGGTAAGATTCTTTTGTTTCCTCTCTGGCTTCTTTCAGTATTTGTTTCCTTTGCCTTTGGTGTTTTGCTCTTTAAATATGAGAGAGGTTTTGTTTTCCTCTTCCATTTGTTCTGCTTAATGTTCTCTGACATTCTGTGATTTGGCATCTATCATTAATTTTGGAAAGTTCTTGGCCATTATTACTTCAAATATTTCTTCTACTGTTTCTTTCTTTTTCTTCTATTCTTTTAATTGCATATGTGTTACATTTTTTAAAAATTGTCTCACACTTCTTGTATGCACTATTATTTTGTTTTTCACTCTTTTTTCTTTTTTCATTTCAATTTGGAATTTTTTATTGACTTACATTTAAATCATTGCTTCTTTCCTCACCTATGTTAAAGTTACTGGTGATCACACCAAAGACATTCTTAATTTCTGTTATAATGTGTTTGATTGCTAGCATTTCCTTTAGATTATTTCTTAGAGTTTTCATCTCTGTGATTGAATCACCCAGCTGTGTTTAAATGGTGCCTATTTTTTTTTTCTGTTAGAGCCCTAAACATAGTTGTTTTGAATTTTCTGCCTAATAATTCTAACATATCTGAATCTGGTTCTGATGCTTATTTTGTTTCTTCAGGGTATCATTTTTTTCACCCTTTGCCATGCTTTTTATCTCTTTGTTAAAAGCTGGACCTATTGTATTTAGTGGTAAGAGCCACATTAATTTTCAATTGCTGCTATAACAAAGCACCACAAACATAGTGTCTTGAAACAACACAAAATTATTATCTCACAATTCCGGTGATTATAAATAAAAAACTGTGTCTCCCTGGGCTAAAATTAAAGTGTAAGCATTTCTTTCTGAAGTTTCTAGAGGAAGATCAGAGCCTTTTTCGAGCTTTCAGTGCCCACTGACATTCCTTGGCTTGTGGCCACATTTAATCCATCCAGCCGAACTGTTGTGTGCTGCCATCTCTCTGGCTCTCTGATTTCATTGGGGCCATTTGAAAAATCCAGGATAATGTCTCCATCTTAAGGTCAGTTGATTGGCAATGTTAATTCTATTTACAACCTTAATTTTTCACTTTTATGCAACCTAACATAATTACAGGTTGTGAATTGAGACATGGGCATCTTTTGGGGAGGGGGGAACATTATTTTGTCTACCACAGAAACTAAGTTCAACAGGCCTCTATTTGAAGATTTATCTAGCTAGGAGTTAGGCTTTGTTTAGTATTTTCTAAAACTACAGGTATGGGGGGGCTTCAAATTCTTTTAATATTGTATTTTAGTTTCCCTCTTGACTTTAACTTTGCTAAATACCTCCTCAGAAAAAAATCTGTTTCTTGTAGCTCTTTTAGTTATAATAAACTATTATATTGGAGCCTTGTTGGTGTGGTGGTAATGTGAGGGTCAGGGGAAGTGTTCTGTAATCTGTTTAAATCTCAGTCATTTAATGGGTCCATGTCTCTGCCCTGAGACTCTCACAAATATTTCTTCTTGTATAGATCCCTTTCCCCCATTATATGAGACAGGAAGGCTAGAGTACACTGAAGTGGGAAGAATGCTCTTTCCTCCTGGCTCTGGGAAAAACATCTGGTAACTATTTCCCCTGGAGAGTAGGCTTTTTATATGACAACTCTGGGCATATATTAATTACAAGGATTAATCTTTACTTTCTGTCAAAACCATGAGCAGGCCTTTTTTTGTACCTTCACTATGAGAATCTAGTGGGTTTCTTAGAGGTAAAGCCATAAAAGTTTGGATGTCTGCCTAAGATTACAGTCCCCAAGAGTTTCTCACACTCACACTAGTCCATAGTCATCTTCCAGAAATTAGTCAAAATTACCATTTCAGAGTTCCCACCAGTTTATATCTATGGTGGCTCCTGCTTCATGTAAGGATATCTTGTCTGTCACTCTGGACTTGCTTTTTTCTCTAGATTTTAGGCTAGAAGTCTTCTCTGAAACTAAGTTCTCTGATGAGTCCACGAGAAGGTGTTGATTTTCTTTGTCCAGATTTTTCGTGTTGTAAGAATGAGAACAACAACTTTCAAGATTTTTACATGTCAGAGCTGAAATGTTTTTAACTCTGTTCACCTTTATCTTCACTTTCACTTTGGTCTCTCCTCATAGGAATACCTCCTGAATTTGTCATCATCATAATTTCCCCTTCTTAGCAATTTCGATTCTATGAGCCCTTTCAGTTTCTGCTCATAAACTCTAACCAAGTGACCCAGCTAACTTTTTACATCTTTTTTTTTCCTAATTCTAAAGCATACATTTCATGAAATGTCCCTAATGTTTCTATTCTAAGAGCCTCCTCTAGACCTCTGTTCCATTTCTTTACAAATATTTCACTTGAATTTTCTATAGCCATCTAAATGTTGTTCTCTTCTGGTGAAGTGTAACCGCAATTCATTTGCCTTCTTTTTTCTCATCTTGAATTCCCAGGTTGATTTACAATAATGCAAATTTATGCTCCTTAACCTGAGCTGAGTCTATATAACTACTTTCAACCCCTGTACTTGTCTTTGGTTCATTCTTTTTTTTTTTTTCTTTTTAAGTGAGAGGAAGGGAGATAGAGAGACAGGCTTCCACATGCCCTCCAACCAGGATTGACCCAGCAACCCCTGTTTGGAGCTGATGATTGAATCAACCAAGCTATCCTCAGCACCTGAGGCTGACGCTGGGACCACCCAAGCTATCCTCAGTGCCTGGGGCTCATCCTTGAACCAATTTAGCCACTGGATGCAGAGGAGAAGAGAGAGAAAGGGAAGATGGTGGGGATGAGAAACAGATGGTCACTTCTTATCGTGCCTTGACTGGGGATCAAACTGGATGTCCATACACCAGGCCAACACTCTGTCCACAGAGCCAATCAGCCAGAGCCTGGTTCACTCTGTCCACAGAGCCAATCAGCCAGAGCCTGGTTCACTCCTTTTCCCATTGCATCACTGAGTATTATAATTATATACCTCTCTACTTAACTCTTGTTCTCAATCTCAAGAAATAGCATATCACTTCTTACAACAAAAATAGAGGCCATCAAAACTTCCTCAGCCTCTCTTTATTTCCTTGATTGGCTCAGAAATGGCTTAAGAACTATATGCATTGACAGGGAAGAGTAAAAGATGACCCCTGTGTCTAAGGAATGTAAAAGATTTACATGCTCAGATACAGTATGAGTGCTATAGGTACCAAGTGCTAAGGTTTATGAAAACAGCAACAAAAATTTGAAACTTTAAATATATTTTGTTTTATGCATCTAACCACTTAGAAGGTGACTATAATTACTACCCTCATTACATAAATGGGTAAAATAAAACTCAGATATATAAAGACGGCTGAATGAATGGGTGGTTGAATCAGGGCTTGCAATCATTTTTGACATAAAAGAATAATATTCTCCTATAAACCTAGGTATAATAGCTTGCTAATATTTTGTTGACTTTGCTCAATGCCCCTTCTCAGAGTTGTTCCAAACCCCTAGAGGCACGCAAGTACTCCCAGTAGAGGGCTATAGACATTGCCTTGAACCTTATGTAGAGCCTCAGTTAAATGTATGTTTGTTTTTTCCCAGGTTCTGGATTTCTGATTTCTAGGCTATCTTTCCATTATCAAAGTGGAAATAGATCAGGTCAGACAATGTGTATGTATAATAAATTATGCAGTTTATTATTACCATGACTCTGACTAGTAACAGGAGAATCAAAATGTCAGCTGTGATGAAAACTTCAAGAAAACAGCCTAAAATTTATTCTGTTTCTTTATATAAGTCATACTCTTTTATTTGATGGCATTCTTCTTTGCCAGGAGTACAAACTCTTTTGCAGACCTTCCCATGGTTGGAGCCTACCTGGCTATGTTAAATCTTTTTACTTTTTACTTCTTATATCAATTGCAGGTATTTTTTTCTTATTTTGTTCTCATTGTTTACCCTTTCACAGAAAGTCTAAAGGAGAATATGTTCAGTGAAGCTTTTTTTTTTTTCCTTTTATTTTTCTGAAGCTGGAAATGGGGAGAGACAGTCAGACAGACTCCTGCATGCGCCCAACCAGGATCCACCCGGCACGCCCACCAGGGGCAACGCTCTGCCCACCAGGGGGCGATGCTCTGCCCCTCCGGGGTGTCGCTCTGCCGCAACCAGAGCCACTCGAGCGCCTGGGGCAGAGGCCAAGGAGCCATCCCCAGTGCCCGGGCCATCTTTGCTCCAATGGAGCCTTGGCTGTGGGAGGGGAAGAGAGAGACAGAGAGGAAGGAGGGGGGTGTGGAGAAGCAAATGGGCTCTTCTCCTATGTGCCCTGGCTGGGAATCGAACCCGGGTGCCCCGCACGCCAGGCCGACGCTCTACCGCTGAGCCAACCGGCCAGGGTCAAAGCTTTTGATAAATATCTTTACATCTATCTAATTAGAATTCCACTGCAATCTTGGCTACCCTCACGCCTGTGGTTTAAAAATAAAAAATAAAAATAAAGCAAACCAATGCACCTTTTTTCTCTTGTTTTAATTCTTTTCTCCCCAAAGTTAGTCTGAACTATTTCTTTCTAAATGTACTATATAACTCCTAATTCTACTAGCTAACTTGATGCCTTCCTCTTATCTTCCCTCATAGATTATGCCCACGATCAATCCTTCCCACTTAGCATTCTTATTCAAGCGTAGTTTCAGAGTCCATAAACCATCCTTCAGTTGAGAGTTATACACTTATGATAGCTACCACACTTCTTTTAGACCTGACAGCTTAATATTTTGTTTCAAGCTCTTTTGGCACTCAGTAGCAGACATCTGAGAGTTTTTCAACAGCTTTCAAAGTACTTACCTTTCAATCAGAGATTTTCTTGTGTAAAGGGACAAGGGACCACCAGCTTCAATATGCTATTCAGATATATCACAATTCCCATCAGCCACTTATGTGCCAATTTCAAACAATGGTCTTTGTTTTATTTACTGCTTATATAAAGTTACCTGCCAAGTGTGGTTTCAAGCTTGTGCCTCCTGGGTGTGAAAAGAATAGAGATGACACACATTAAATCTCAAATGTATTTCTTTGAGTTTATCAGTTTGTCTCTTGAAAGAAGTAACATCAATCCCTGAATTACTATAAACAATTATAAATTTACAAAATATTATGATGTGCTCACTGGGCCTGTAGTTGTCTTTGTTAAGAGAATTTAGTAATATGTTACTTTGTCTCTATGTGTATGTGTGAAGGGTTCTCCTTCAAGTTCTTTGGAGAGTATGTGTTACTTGTTGAGACTTCGAGAATCAAACAGAATTTTTAAGGACGGAAATTATTCAGTTTATTGTCACTCCTATTATGAAGTAAATTGCTATCCCAAATGGCAGGCCTGCTAGGTCTGGTTGCTTTCCACATTAAGCAAAATATATTCTGAAGAAAGAAAATGCCTAAAACAGTATCTATGGAGTGACTAACATAGGGAAACTAAATTTGAAAGAATCAAGGAAACAAGATTTTATGGAAACTTCATGAACTCCCAAAACAAATTTTAAAAATAGCCATTTTCAACCAGAAGGACCCTATCTGCTCAGAGAAAGTCTTTTTTTTAAATTAAATTTTATTGGGGTGACATTTGTTAACAGTTTTAACAGGTTTGGTTGCCCAATTCTACAACGCATCTCTATACACTGTATTGTGTGTTCACTCTCCCAAGTCAAATTTTTATCCATCACCATTCATCTCCCCTAATTCTCTTCCTCCCTCCTCTCCTGCCCTGGCAATTATCACACTGTTGTCAGTGTTCATGAGTTTTTTCTTTTTGTCCTTTTTTTTTCTCTGTTCTTCCACCTCCCTCACCCAACAGCAAAGAAAATCTTTAAATGTACAAGGATCAACTGGTGTCAACACTAGTGTTTTAGTTAGTTAGTTTGTTTTAGTATCAAACTCTCTTCCATTTGAAATTATTCTGTACAGTAAGAATAGACTCTGTAATTTATTGGTCATAATGAGAGGCAATGCCTAAGGGAACATATACTTAAGATGGACTGAGGGATAGAAAGACTATTTTGAAATGGGGAGTATGTATTACAAATACCACCAAACAAATTATGAGGACACCATAAATTCACATTTTACTTGAGGTTACTTTATTTTGGGGGTATAATCTAAATCATCTAATGTTACAAATCCAGGAGCCTCTGAAAGAGGGCAGCTAGATTTTGTTTTCATGTGTCTGTACACAATATACACGTATTTGTGTGAATATATACATCATTCTTATTTGTGTTTATTTGTGACAGTAAGATTTTAGATATTATAGAACCAAGAGCCTGTCACAACCAATTTATTCTGCTATTTTAGTGTGAAATCAGTCATAAAAATGCATTAACAAATAAGCATGCTTTTATTTCAAAAAGAGGTGATATGCCAGATTTGGCTTAGGAGCCGTAGTTGGCCAGTTTGGAATATGTGACACAAGAAGACTCAGCTCTGTAATCATTTTGGCTTTCAGGGTCTTAGTCATAGACCAAAGCAGAAGCTAAATTTGGTAGTTCTCTGCTGAGAAAGATGGGTTGGTCCCCAAGGGGCAACTTTACTGATATGGTCATTGACAGTGTATTATGTGAATGGTTGACGTGGCATACCTTCATGTAGGCACAGTTATCTTTTATGAAAGTCAGGCACATGAATAAAACCTTGAGGAATGTGTGATATAAAATTAAATGGTTAAAATTAATCAGGTATAGAAGCAAGCTGAAATAGGAAAGTGTAATATTCTTCAAGGGCATCTAGCATTTCTGAGACTAACCTGAGCTAGTTGCATAATTTGCCTAATGACATTCAATAATTAATAAGAAATCTACTAGAATATAGGATTTGGAACCAGAGAAGCCTCAGTTGGAATATCAAGTCTTCTTTTTATCAGTAAAAAGACCTTGAGCAGTGTAAACAATGTTTCTGAGCATTACCACCCTCTTCTGTGGAAGGAGAGATAATAAGGAATGCTTTCTTGAGTTTTTGTATGGAACATCATAATACATACAAAATTCCAGGTGCATATTTCACAGTAGCTATTTGAAATATTACTGACACTTCATTTAGTGCCAGAAGAAAATAGGGTTATATGTGGTATTGCTTCATTTTAACACCTCAATTTTAAAGCTCTTAAAGGTATGTAATTTTAAGGAAATTAAATTTTTAAAATTCAATTCTCTAAGAGCGTATCCGAATAGTCAAGTTAATGGCATGTACCCAAGTTTGAATCTGCTAACATCCTCAAAAAACTATATAAAAATGTGTAATCTACTATATTTGATTGTACTCTCTGATCAGGGTCAGCAAACTTATTCTGTAAGGAGACAGATTGTAAATATTTGAGGGATTATTGGCCACAGTCTCTGTCACAACTAATTTATTCTACTACTGTAGTGTGAAAGCAGCCATAAAAATGCATTAACAAATAAGCATGACTTTATTTCAGAAACAGGTAATGTGCCAGATTTGGCCTGTGAGCCATAGTTTGCCCGCTCCTGAAATGGAAGAACAAATATAACCACCCAAGTTCTATACTTTTAGTATAATTACAAGTCAGAAAAACTACATACCTCAAAATGTCCATAAGTAGAAAAATAAACATCATTTTTCATGGGGCTATTTCTCAGATCTCTACCACAAGGCTTTGCACACAACAAGATGGGTCCCAAAAACTGTGGAAGAGAGAAGAGGGAAGTGAACAGAACCAAAATTAACAGCAGAAAGTACATTTTTGTAAGGAAATACTGAAAAGAGTACCGGTCATTTTGAGTACAGAGTTAAGAAAAGGTATTTCAAGGTAAGGAAAGACTAAGGAGGCAGCCTGGGAGAGGCAACAGCTGGGAGGAGGAGAGAGGAAAGAAAAGAGGAGGCACATTTTGGGAACATGGTAAGGAGAAAAAGATCCGGGGGGGGGGGAACTTATGATCCTGTAAGATAAAATTTAAAATAATTAAAGGCCATAATCTTTCACCAGCCTCCTCATAAAAGAGTCATCTATTAAAGAAGCTGTATGTTGTAGCACTGACAGAACAGTGATTTTGAACTAGAAATTTTTTTAATTATCCTAAACTGTCAGCTTACTCACAAAATGTTTAAGTATAAGCAGTTTTATGTATACAATGTTTCTTAAAAAAAAAACTTAAACACATAAATACAATCTTTTTGGGATGAAGAAAACGCCACTGCTCTCACCCCTAATTAACCAGGAGGCAGAAAAGAACTGTGATGCATAATCTCATACTGAAGCATATATCATCAAACAAGCATATGAAGTAATATCTTATAATGTAAAAAAAAAACATAGTGCAAAAATGAACACAAAACAGCAATAAATATACCAAAAATGGATTGAATTTAGGGAAAAATAAGAAATGACAAAATCATATCAGTAATGAAGACTAAGTTATAAGATACCTAAAAGGAATAGGTTTGAATAAAAACTAAATAAGATACTCTAAATAAATTTAGGGGAAAAAAAGTAAAGTATAAAGTAGGAGATGGAGTTTTTAAATTAATACAAACACGAAAGATCCAACACCTTTAGGATTGGAAACCCCGAAGATAAAAAATTAAATACTGAAATAAGATTACTATTTGAAATTCTAATAGAATAAAACATTTTTGAAAAAAGAAGTAAAAGGGCCTACCAGGTAACTGGGAAAATTGTCCCAGAACTGTCAACTCTGATATGTATTTGAGTAACTCTAATAGTTAAAACTATAGAGAATCCTCAAGGCTTCTAGAAAGCAACATGTAAGTGAAGTCATCAGAGGAGTAGCATTTTAAAGAAACTCAAGGAAAGAACATGTGAACCAAGGGGTTTATAATGTGAACTCAAATTGTCTTTAAAATGGCCATATAAAAATAGTTGTAAACATGCAATAACTCAGGGAATATGTATCTTTGAATCTTTCTTGGAAGAAACTAGTAGAGAGTGAGCTTCATTTAACCAAGAGGGGATTAGGAAAATTTTAGCAAAAGGAGTCACTGTATCTTTTGCTCCATAAGATGCACCTGACCATAAGTCACACCTGGGGTTTTAAAGAAGAAATAAGAAAAAAAATATTCTGAACCAAATGATATGTTAAAATATTTAATAAAATACCATATTTTTTGCTTCATAAGATGCACGGGCATTTCCCCCTCCCCTTTTGGGTGAAAAAAAGTGTGTATTATGGAGCAAAAAATACGGTATTGAATTTTAAATATAAGAATAATAAAAATGAGGATGGACATAAGAATATTATGTGAATATTATTTAAATATTATATCTTCTTGTAAAGTAGAAATAATGCAGCTAAAAGAAGAGAAGGGATATATAATGAGGGAGTAGAATAATCTTATTACATATGCAATATGTAGGAGTCAAAGGTTGCTATTAAAAACTAATTAGATAGTAAAAGATGAAATAAGAAAATAGGAGTCTAAGGACATTTAACAATTATATAAGTACAAAAATAACAAATGCAACCAAAACATAAATCTTTCTAAATACTAAAAGAAATAAAATTAAAAATAAAAGCACAATATACGTAAAGAAACATGGAAAATAAACACAGTGCACTTAATATCTATAATATTAAAATTTATCAGCTAAATCAACAAATAAGAATGGGCTTAACTAGATAAAAAGAAAATTATTTTAAATTTAGTTCACAAAATAGATTCAACTATGTGCCTTATACAAGAGACAAGCCTAAAATAAACAGTAAGGGGCAAAGATTTCCAGGTCAATGGAACCAATAAAACACAGATTACAATGCTGATGTCAAGTAAAGGGTAATATTCAAGGGAAGAAAAGTATTAAAAATGAAAAAGAATAGTCATCAATTCTAAAAACCATAATTCATAATGAACATATAACAGTCATGGAAGGAGAATAATTAGACATAGAAACACAAGTAGAGAAAACTTAAAGACACAAATCTCAGTGCAAGACTGATCAAATAACAAAAAATCAGATACAGAAGACCTAACAAAGTAATAAATAAATTAGTTATTATGAAAATATATTTTCATCTGACTTCTGGTGGCACTAATGATAAAGTGTCAATGTGGAACATTGAGGTCTGTGGTTCAAGGCCTGAGGCTTGCTAGATCTTCAAGGCACACATAAACAACTACAAGCTGATGCTTCCTGTTCCTCCCTCCACCCCTTTTACTCACTCTCTCTCTCTCCCCTCTCTCCAAAAAATCAAGAATGAAAATATTTTAAAAATCTATTTTCTTTTTTTGTATTTTTCTGAAGTGAGAACTGGGGAGGCAGAGAGACAGACTCCTGCATGTGCCTGACCAGGATTCACCTGGCATTGCCCACTAGTGGGGGTGCTCTGCCCATCTGGAGTGTTGCTTTGTCACCACTGGAGCCATTCTAGCACCTGAGGTGGAGGCCATGGAACCATCTTCAGTGCCCAGGGCCAACTATTTGCTTCAACAGAGTATTGGCTGTGGGAGGGAAAGAGAGATAGAGAAAAAGAAGAGGGGGAGGGTGGAGAAGCAGATGGACGCTTCTCCTGTGTGCCCTGGCTGGAAATTGAACCTGGGACTTCCACATGATGGGCTGATGTTCTACCACTGAGCCAACCGGCCAGGGCCTAAAATCTATTTTTTAATACTAATAGCATAGAATATAACTTCTCAAGTGTATATCAGACATTTACAAAATCAACTACATAGTTAGTCACAAAAAGAGTATCAGAAAGTTTAGGAAATAATACTTTGTGGCCATATGAAATAAACTTAAAATAACAAAATAAAATATCTCTTTATTTAAGTATTAAAGAATACTTCAATTAAGCAACTCTTCTGTATGTAAAGGGAAATGCAAATTTAAAAATTCTTAAAAATCTGTGATGAAATTACTACATATCAAGATCTATGTGATTGAGAAAAGTATTAGTCTTAAAAACATAAAAATAAAAGAATGAAAATAAATGTATTGAAATGCCAACTCAAAAGCTATAAAATGAATAAAAAAATAGAAAACAAAAGCTTAAGGAAGGAAATGATGAAGTTAATAGCAGAAATTAGTAATGTAGAGATTTGAGATTCAGCATATCTAACTAATAAACCAAATCCTGGCTTATGCAAAATAAGAACTGAAAAGGGAAAAGTAGTCATGGAAAGAGAAGAAATTCTAAAACAATTAAAGAAGACTATATTGCTAATCTCTATGAAAATGCACTCGAAGATCTAGATGGAATGGATAATAATCTAGAGAAATGCAGTTTACTTGTTTAATTGAACCTATCAGAGGGAGAAAGTTTAGACAGACCAATATTAAAGGAAGAAATATAGAAAGTTATTAAGAAACCACTTCACAAGGGTATTCTATCAAACATTTAAAATCTAAATAGTTCTAATGCTACATATATTGTTCCAAGACACAGGATATCAAGGGAACTATCTAATTCTTTTAATGAAGCAAGTAGAACATTAAATCTGATAAATGATTACAGAAAATCAAATTACTGACTAATGTAACATATAAACACCAATGCAAAATAACGATAAATAAAATATTGGCAATCAGAATCGAACACCACAACAAGAAAATAAAATACTCATGACTTAGTAGAATTCATGTGTGGACTCATCTGGCTTGAGCTTGCTACAAGCTTGAGCGAGGGGTCTCTGTCTTGAGTGTGGGATCATAGACATGACCTCATGGTTGCTAGCTTGAGCCCAAGGTTGCTGGCTGGAGCCCAGGGTCACTGGCTCGGCTGGATCCCCCAGGTCAAGGCACATATGAAAAAGCAATCAATGAACAACTAAGGTGACGCAACACAGAATAAATGCTTCTCATTTCTCTTCCTTCCTGTCTGCTTGTCCCTATCTGTCCCTCTCCCTGTCTCTCTGTTTCACTGTGTCATGCGCTAAAAAACAACACAGCAAAAAATATCGATGAAATGTACTGTATTAATATTTCTAAGAGAAAAATAAAATATATATACATATAGATATATCCTAGTCTTAATCCATTAAAACCAGCATCATATTTAATGGAGAAATGTTAGAGGTGTATCCACCCAATGGTCATCAAAGAAGGATGCCTACAATATTCACTAGTAATTAACATTATACTGGTGGCATTAGTAAATGCAATTAGAAAAAAATTGGAAAAAAAGTAAAACTATCTTTATTTGCAGACCATATAATAGTATAGCTGGAAGAAGTACTAGAGAGCCAATGATAAAACCTAAACAATAAAACAATTTGATAAGATAGCAGATATAGAATTAAAATACAGAAATCAATAACCTCACATTCACAATTAATAATTAGGTAAGGGATATAATGGTAGAGAAACCCCACTTAGTAACAAAGAAGATAAGGTATTTAGAAGAAAATTTCAAAAGGAATACGACAATCTTATACTTAAAAGAATCTTTATAACATGTAAAAGATACAAAAGTAGATAATTGAAAAGATAGTTCTTATTTTCAAACCAGGTAAGTCACTATAATACAGATGTCAGTTCTCCCTAGATTAATTTATAGATTTAAAGCAATCCCAATAAAAAATAAAATTCAAATCTCTAGTTTACATAATAGTTAACTCCAAATAGACAAGAGCTATAAGATGTAAGATATTGGTCTGATAAAAAGTTTTTTTCTCCCAGCCAGAGGCAAAAATGACAGCCAGTTCTCTTTCTAATAGAGCTCTTCCCCCATCTTTTCTAGGCTCTTCTTTGTGGACATCTGGTTATAGAAATGTATCATTAAGTCTTCTCAGTTTTTCCTCTATGTATCTTAACTTTTTTCACAATATCATTCACTTTCTGTGTTGAATTATTTATTTTTTTTAAGGTCCATTAGTTTATGAATTGTCTTTAGCTAGTTAACATGTATGTGGAGTTTTAAATTTCAATTAATATATTGCTATTTTCAAGGTGTTTTTTTTTCAAATCTACCTTAGTCATATGTAATGATTTTTTATTTATTTTGTCATTCTTTATTTTCTCTTATTTCTTATAACATATTTTATATTTTGAGTCTGATATTCTTACTCTCTGCAGATTTTTGTGTTTCTGATTCTTCTGCTTTTTTTTTCTATAGAATTCTTATTCTGAATGATTTATTTCCTCGATGTTCCATGGCTTTTATACATTGTTAGATCATTTCCTTGGAGCTTCATCTGTGCAAATTCCCTGATGGTGGTTTTAAAGAGCATTATGGCACTGGACATTTGCATTTCCCATTGCAGGCATACTGGTTGCATAACCGACCAGGGTTACTTCAAAACAGTACTATTGACCTCTTGAGGGAAGAAGTGACTTATAGGTAGTATCACTTCAAGCTATAAAACTTCCTGAGTGCTGGCTAGGAATTGTAAGTAAGATTACCCCCTCCCCCATCTAAACTTTTTTGCTACATGGTAATGTCTCTTCGGCAGTTTTTCGCTTGATTGAGGATTTCTGGTGTGACTTCCCACAATGATTAGGCACCTCACTTTTTTTCTGGGTTCTGATAGGTATGAGTGGCTGGCTTGTTGATACAGAGAATTGGAAGAAGCCTCAACACTGAGAAAATAAAAAATACAGATTTCACCTATGTTTAGAAATCATGTTCTTTTGATCTTTTGGCCTCAGATGGTTTTCCTTTATTTCTAAGTCAATTAGTGTTAAAATGTAATTTAAATTTCAACAGTCATTAAAAATGTAACTTAATGTTATTTTTGTCCTGGAAGAGTTTGCATTGTGTAACCAATCAACCATCTAGTGTCCAATATTGCTGGAAATAAAGGCTTTCCAAACTACATATTATACTGTCATTCAGGTTATATACTCATCTGCAAACACTGTTAGTTCTTTCACATGTACAAAACATTTGATTCTACTAAGTGTCTCCTAGATGAAAGACATATTCCTTACCAAGGCATATGATTTGTTTTCTTTTTGAATTTGTTCCTTGTGAAGCATTTTAACTTGAACTTATATATGCATATAACTATTTCTTCCTCTTCTTTGTTCTATTGAAATGCTTGCATTTCCCCCATACAATATCATTTATATTGACTCTGTGCTTTTGCCTGTTAAACTCTCAGCCAGAGCTTAAGTTTTAGTTTTGTTTATTTACCTATCTCATCTCTCAGGACTGAGGTAATGATTTGGCATAATGTTTCAAAGGAAGCATTCTTCAACCTACTCTTGCATTTATCATATTCCATCTGCCTTCTGACTATATTTTATCTTTATACAAATTGTAGTACTTACCATACTGAGAAAAAATTGAAGTCAAAGATATTTTTATTTATGTCCTCATCCACAGTGCCTATTATGTTACCTTCCACATAATATGTGCAGTGAATGTTGACTGAATGAATGTAAAAATCCCATTATATGATCCAGAAGCTTTTCTTTTCTTTTCTTTTCTTTGCTGTTATTAAAGAGACAGAGAGAGAAAGACAGAGAGAGGGACAGATAGGGACAGAGATGAGAAGCATCAATTCTTCCTTGCATCACCTTAGTTGTTCATTGATTGCTTTCTCTTGTGCTTTGATGGGGGTGGGTGCTACAGCAGAGTGAGTAACCCATTGCTCAAGCCAGCAACCTCAGACTCAAGCCAGCAACCTTGGGCTTCAAGCCAGTGAGTGACCTTTGTGCTCAAGCTTGTGCCCATGGGGTCATGTCTATGATCCCACGCTCAAGCCAGTGACCCCTCACTCAAGCTGGCAACCTTGGGGTTTTGAACCTGGGTCCTCTGTGTCCCAGTTCAATACTCTGCCCACTGCGCCACCCCCTGGTCAGGCTGATCTAGCAGCTTTAATTGTTATTTTTCATCACCAGTTTTTACAGAGAGCATGTAAAGAATGTTATTTTTTACTGTAGTGTTGTGTGTGTGTGTGAGTGTGTGAACATTTTCACCCAAAACACTTTCCCATCACTGACCATATTTAGTGTTTGAAGAAACTCTCTGAACATTAAGTAACTTCTCCAAATATTAAAAAATAAAAGTATAAAACAGCCTGGATTTCAAAGAGGGTTTTTAAAATTCCAAGGCCAGATTTAGGCCTTTCCCATACCTTTCAGTCCATGAGAATCATAATGTCCTCAGTAACTGTGAATATCAAGATGGTACTAATGGTGTGATGCTGCTGTTTGCTGACATGATTCATATCCCCACATTGCTTCAATACTCCTCATTGTGCATTTCATTTTATATTACAGTTGCAAAAAGTTTTGGTCAAACAAAAACTTAGTTTCCTTGGTTTTTCTGTGGTACAGTTTAAATGTAAAATAAATTTGGTATTAATATTTTTCTCTTGAATGATCATCATTTTCTCAGTGCTCAGAGGAAATCAAAAGAGATTTAATTATCAAAGTTTTTTTTTCACGATATCTATGAAGAAAATTTTTAAATTTAAAAAATATTCTGGATAAAAAGACTGAGGAGAAAGATATTTTGTCAAGTAAAGCCATATTTTGGTCATGGCTTACACATATAGGAGCTAAAGGAAGTGTGATGTTGGAGCTCCTGGAAAGCTAGCTACAGTGGTGGAAAAGGAGAAGCATGAAAGCTAGGAACTAAGATATGGAATACGATAATAAATTCCTAGAGAGCATACTCTAGCCACGTTTATCTCAGAAATAAAGTAGAGATGTTTGAACTTATGACTGAGCAGCTAACTCACTTTCTTTTTTTTTCTTTTTTTTTTTTTTTTGTATTTTTCTGAAGCTGGAAACGGGGAGAGACAGTCAGACAGACTCCCGCATGAGCCCGACCGGGATCCACCTGGCACGCCCACCAGGGGCGACGCTCTGCCCACCAGGGGGCGATGCTCTGCCCCTCCAGGGGGTCGCTTTGTTGCGACCAGAGCCACTCTAGCGCCTGGGGCAGAGGCCAAGGAGCCATCCCCAGCGCCCGGGCCATCTTTGCTCCAAAGGAGCCTCGGCTGCGGGAGGGGAAGAGAGAGACAGAGAGGAAGGAGAGGGGGAGGGGTGGAGAAGCAGATGGGTGCTTCTCCTGTGTGCCCTGGCCGGGAATTGAACCCGGGACCTCTGCACACCAGGCCGACGCTCTACCGCTGAGCCAGCTGGCCAGGGCCCTCACTTTCTTTTTAATTGAGGTGAAATTTATATAAAAATTAATGGGCTATATAGATATGGCTTTACTTCTAGATTCTCAATTCTGTTGGCATGCAAGTCTATCCCTGTGCTTCTACTGCATTATACAGATGCATTGTTTGCTTTTGGTGCACGGGCACCTCCCCAAAGCAGGACATTCTTTCCCCTCTTCCTGCAGTCAATTGACAAAAGGGCCATAACAGAGTATATCTACCTTCCTCAACTCTAATGCTTGCAAAGTGTCTGTGGTAAGAGAGAGAGAAAAAATGAATGATTGCATACATAAAATCAAATTAGTATATCATGTGTGGTAGAAAGAAAGTAGACTTTGCCTGACCAGGAGGTGGCGCAGTGAATAGAGCACCAGACTATGATGTAGAGGACCCAGGTTCTAAACTCCAAGGTCACTGGCTTGAGCAAGGGGTCACTTGCTCTGCTGTAGCCCCCCAGTCAAGGCACATATGAGAAAGCAGTCAATGAACAACTAAAGTGCCGCAAGAAGAATTAATTATTCTCATCTCTCTCCCTTCTTGTCTGTCTGTCCCTCTCTCTGTCTCTTTCTGTCTCTGTCACAAAAAAGAAAGAAAGAAAGTAGACTTTGTAGTTTAATATACCTAGGCTGGAGTCCAAGTTGCCAGTGATAAGATCTTGGGCATGCAATTTTAACCTTTTTGAAACTTAGTCTATACCTTTATTAAATGTGAATAAAAATTCCTACCCTGTAGTATTTTTGTAATGAGTAAGCATGTTACATGTAACTTTCTCCTACCAGTGCCAGTAACATAATAGTTACAGAAAAAAAAAACCCCAAAAGCTTAATAATAGCTTTTGGTTTTTAAAAACAAAACCTTATATGTAGAATGATCCCAAACCTTCAAAAATAGTCTCCTGAAGATCTTCAAAAAGCACTTTATTTTACACATTTCAGAAAATCTTTCTTAAGAAAATGGCATCTTGCCTGCTAACAATTACATTTGGCTTTGAGTATCCGAGTTAGCTTCTTTTCATTCAGAAGCCAGCAGTGTGTGTGTGTGTGTGTGTGTGTGTGTGTGTGTGTGTGTGTGTGTGTATCTCTGTGTGTACATATCTACTTGGTTTGCATTTGTCTTACATGCTAAGTCTTTAATTCCTGATTCGGACTGTCTTTTGTTAATATTCTGTGTAAATGTGCCTGAAGTCTGTAAAAGAGCATGCTGCATATCAGTAAAAAATAAAGAGAAATAATGCCATTGCTGATGATTGAATAGGGTCTTTTGACTACCATCCCCAGATTATTTGGTTCTCAGATTTGTAACCAAGGCACTTTTCAAAATGTAATTGGGTGGTAGATAAGAGAACAGAGACAATTTTATTTCTTTGAAAAAATTATTTGGTCTACATTGCTCCTGTGGTAACAAATATATTTTTATTAAGATATGGTCTCATCAGAGAGCCAGGATTTACATATAATGAGACCTGGGTTTGTTTTCATATGCTACCACTACTGGCTATGTAATATTCTAATGTAACTTCACCTCTTCAAATCTCAATTTATCATATGTAGAAAGAATGATTACTTTATAGGGATAATTGTAAGAATAAAATGTAATTATGGAAGTAAAAGTGCTTTTTCAAACATAAAGCAACATACAATGTGAGTTCTCAAAAGTCATCAATGTTTAGAACCATTTTTGAAACTGTGGAATCTTAGGTAAGGAAGGCATCTGATACGCCATTTTGCCAGTTATCCACCAGTTTATTTGCTTTGCTAGTGAAGTTTATATACTGCTTTGCTGAGTAGTAATACTCCTTGAAATAGATACTTGAACGTGGCACCATTGTAGTGTGAATTGGTACGTCCAATTAAAAATGTGAACCATTTAAAACAAACACACTTTTATCATTGGTCTGTGTAAGTAACTATCATTTTTAGAGGCAGCTAAAAAGCCTTTGGTGAATCCAAGAAATATCTGATTCTTTGGGCTCTGCTTCCTCAATAGTCCAATGCCAGACTCTCTGTGAGTGTACAGAGAATGTTGATGATGTTAGTGGTAACTTGGCCACTTTCCCATTCTTTGTGCTTCCATTCTCATGCTTAGTTGAGACAGACTTCTGCCATTGGAACTCAGCATATATAAAAACAGAGTACCTTTTTTTTTTTTTTAATAATTTTATTTTTTTAATGGGGTAACATCAATAAATCAGGACACATATATTCAAAGATAACAAGTCCAGGTTATCTTGTCGTTCAATTATGTTGCATACCCACCACCCAAAGTCAGATTGTCCTCTGTCACCTTCTATCTTGTTTTCTTTGTGCCCCTCCCCACCCCCTTTCCCTCACCCATTCCCTCCTCACCCCCCCGTAACCACCACACTCTTATCAATGTCTCTTAGTTTCACTATTATTTCCCACCTACGTATGGAATAATACAGTTCCTGGTTTTTTCTGATTTACTTATTTCGCTTCGTATCATGTTTTCAAGATCCCACCATTTTGCTGTAAATGTTCCGATGTCATCATTTCTTATGGCTGAGTAGTATTCCATAGTGTATATGTGCCACATCTTCTTTATCCAGTCATCTATTGATGGGCTTTTTGGTTGTTTCCATGTCCTGGCCACTGTGAACAATGCTGCAATAAACATGGGGCTGCATGTGTCTTTACGTATCAATGTTTCTGAGTTTTTGGGATATATACCCAGTAGAGGGATTGCTGAGTCATAAGGTAGTTCTATTTTCAGTTTTTTGAGGAACCACCATACTTTCCTCCATAATGGTTGTACTACTTTACATTCCCACCAACAGTGGATGAGGGTTCCTTTTTCTCCACAGCATCTCCAACATTTGCTATTACCTGTCTTGCTAATGACAGCTAATCGAACAGGTGTGAGGTGGTATCTCATTGCCGTTTTGATTTGCAATTCTCTAATAGCTAAAGAAGATGAGCATCTTTTCATATATCTGTTGGCCATTTGTATTTCTTCCTGGGAGAAGTGTCTGTTCATGTCCTCTTCCCATTTTTTTATTGGATTGTTTGTTTGTTTGTTGTTGAGTTTTATGAGTTCTTTGTATATTTTGGATATTAGGCCCTTATCTGAGCTGTTGTTTGAAAATATCATTTCCCATTTAGTTGGCTTTCTGTTTATTTTGTTATCAGTTTCTCTTGCTAAGCAAAAACTTCTTAGTCTGATGTAGTCCCATTCATTAATTTTTGCCTTCACTTCTCTTGCCTGTGGAGTCAAATTCATAAAATGCTCTTTAAAACCCAGGACCATGAGTTGAGTACCTATGTCTTCTTCTATGTACTTAATTGTTTCAGGTCTTATGTTTAGATCTTTGATCCATTTTGAGTTAATTTTTGTACAGGGGGAGAGACTGTAGTCCAGTTTCATTCTTTTGCATGTGGCTTTCCAGTTTTCCCAGCACCATTTATTGAAGAGGCTTTCTTTTCTCCATTGTGTGTTGTTGGCCCCTTTATCAAAAATTATTTGACTATATATATGTGGTTTTATTTCTGGACTTTCTATTCTGTTCCATTGGTCTGAGTGTCTATTTTTCTGCCAATACCATGCTGTTTTGATTGTCGTGGCCCTATAATATAGTTCGAAGTCAGGTATTGTAATGCCCCCAGCTTCATTCTTTTTCTTTAGGATTGCTTTGGCTATTTGGGGTTTTTTATAGTTCCATATAAATCTGATGATTTTTTGCTCTATTTCTTTAAAAAACGACATTGGAAGTTTGATGGGAATTGCATTAAATTTGTATATTGCTTTGGGTAATATAGCCATCTTGATTATATTTATTCTTCCTATCCAAGAACAAGGTATATTCTTCCATCTCATTATATCTTTTTCGATTTCCCTTAACAATGGTTTATAGTTGTCATTATATAAGTCCTTTACATTCTTTGTTATGTTTATTCCTAAGTATTTTATTTTTTTTGTTGCAATCGTGAAGGGGATTATTCTTTTGAGTTCCTTCTCAGTTGTTTCATTGTTGGCATATAGAAAGGCTATTGACTTCTGTATGTTAATTTTGTATCCTGCGACCTTACTGTATTGGCTTATTGTTTCTAGTAGTCTTTTTGTGGATTCTTTGGGGTTTTCGATGTATAGGATCATATCATCTGCAAAAAGTGAGACCTTTACTTCTTCTTTTCCGATATGGATGCCTTTTATTTCTTTGTCTTGTCTGATTGCTCTGGTTAGAACCTCTAGTACCACATTAAATAAGAGTGGAGAGAGTGGACAACCCTGTCTTGTTCCTGATTTAAGGGGGAAAGCCTTCAGTTTAGTGCCATTTAATATGATGTTAGCTGATGGTTTATCATATATGGCCTTTATCATGTTGAGATATTTTCCTTCTATACCCATTTTGTTGAGAGTCTTAAACATAAAATTGTGTTGTATTTTATCGAAAGCCTTTTCTGCGTCTATTGATAAGTTCATGTGGTTTTTGTTCTTTGTTTTGTTGATATGGTGTATTACGTTAACCGTTGTACGTATGTTGAACCATCCTTGAGATTCTGGGATGAATCCCACTTGATCATGATGTATTATTTTTTTAATATGTTGTTGTATTCGATTTGCTAGTATTTAGTTTAGTATTTTAGCATCTGTATTCATTAGAGATATTGGTCTGTAGTTTTCTTTTTTTGTGCCATCCTTGCCTGGTTTTGGTATGAGGGTTATGTTGGCCTCATAAAATGTGTTTGGAAGTATTGCTTCTTCTTCAATTTTTTGGAAGACTTTCAGTAGAATAGGAACCAAGTCTTCTTTGAATGTTTGATAAAATTCGCTAGTATAGCCGTCAGGGCCTGGACTTTTATTTTTGGGGAGGTTTTTAATGTTTTTTTCTATTTCTTCTCTACTGATAGGTCTGTTTAGGCTTTCTGCTTCTTCTTGACTCAGTCTAGGAAGGTTGTATTGTTCTAGGAATTTATCCCTTTCTTCTAGGTTGTTGAATTTAGTGGCATAAAGTTTTTCATAGTATTCTACAATAATTCTTTGTATATCTACGGTGTCCGTGGTGATTTCTCCTCTTTCATTTTGGATTTTGTTTATATGAGTTAAAACAGAGTACCTTTAAAAAAATCTTAAATATTGTAATACTAAGAGCTCCTTAAGTTAATTTCTCTATAACAAAGGTTTGGCTTTATATTCTGTGCAACTCTAATTTATAAAATATTTTAGGTCAAGTGGAAGACGTTCTTTGCAAATGTACTTTATTTTAGCTTTCCATTTCCAAGAAATGTTTATCTTCTTTAATGTAGAAGTAAGATATTTGTGTATTTTCCCAAAGTATAAGTAAGGACTATACATTTCAGAAATTGAGCAATTTCAGGATTCCCATCAATAGAGGAAAAGCAATCATATATGTTATATGTTTTTCCAAATCCTTAGTGATAAACAATGTAAATATGAAACAACAACCATTAATAACAAGAGTAAATAAGATTTGATGATGTCCTTCTGTGTTAGACAGCTGTGTTTGCATACAACATTTATTCTCCACCTTTCTGCTAATACCACCATAATTTCTAGGGAGAATAATTTTTCCTTTATTCTTAGTCCATGTTATTTGGGGGTGATGGCTCCATTAACCCCCATTACATCAACAATAATTTATTTAAATTAATTTTTATTGTGAGATAATTATAGATTTACATGCAGTAATAGAAACAATACAGAGAGATTTCATAAATTCTTAACCCAGTTTCCCCCAATGATAACATTTTGCAAAACTATGGGGCAGTATCACAATATGAATCTTGACATCGATATAGTTAAGATACAGAATACTTATATCACCACAAGGATCTCTCATATTGCCCTTTTATAGTTATATTCACTTTCTTTCTGCCCCTATTTTCTTCTTAACTCCTAGCAACCACCAATCTGTTCTTCATAGCTATAATTTTGTCATTTCAAGACATCATATAAATGGGATCATGTAGTATATAACCTTTTGAGATTGTCCATTTTCATTCAGCATAATTCTCAGTATATTCATCTGGATTTTTGTGTGAATCAATAGTTTGTTCTTTTTATTTCTATGTAGTATAGACAGATAATTATATCATGATGTGGATGTACCCCAGTTTGTATAACCTTTCACTTACAGAAAGATATCTGAGTTCTTTCCAATTTAGAGCTAATACAAGTAAACCTGTTCTAAACATGTGTGTACAGGGTTTTTTTCTGGACATAAGTTTTCATTTTTGGGGATACATGAAAGAGCACAACTGCTAGTTAATATTGCTGTTACATGTTTAGGTTATTGCATAAAAGAGAACTAATTTTTAAAAAAAATGTTTGGCAGAATTCTCTAATAAAACTATTTGGGCCTGATAAATTTATTTTTAGAATTTTGATAATATGAATTTGTTTTTCTTAATAGTTATAGGACTATTTGAATAATATATTTTATATTGAATGAGTTGTGGTAGTTTGTGTTTGCTGTCATCACTCATATTCAATATAGTGCTGGAAGTTCTAATCCCAGCAATCAGACAAGAAGAAGTAAAAGTCATCCAAAGTAGAAAGGAAGAAGTAAAACTGTCATTATTTACAGATGACATGATACTGCTGTATGTAGAGAACCCAAAAGATTCCACCCAAAAACTACTAGAACTGATAAACAAATTCAGTAAAATAGCAGGATACAAAATAAAACCCAGAAATCAGTTGCATTTTAATACACTAATAATGATCTATCAGAAAGGGAAACTGCCTGACCTGTGGTGGCGCAGTGGATAAAGCTTTGACCTGGAACGCTGAAGTCGCTGGTTCAAAACCTTGGGCTTACCTGGTCAGGGCACATATGGGAGTTGATGCTTTCTGCTCCTCCCTTCTCTCTCTCTCTCTCTCTCTCTCTCTCTCTCTCTTTCTCTCTCTCTCCTCTCTAAGATGAATAAATAAATAAAGTTTAAAAAAAAAAAGAAAGGGAAACTAAGAAAATAATACCACCATTCATAGTTGCCTCAAAAAGAATAATATACTTAAGAATAAATTTAATCAAGTATGTAAAAGACCTATACTCAGAAAATAATAAGACATTCAAGAAGGAAATTGAAGAAGATATAAACAAGTGGAAGTATGTGTCACATTCATGGTTAGAAAGAACTACATCATTAAAATGTCCACATTGCCTGACTGGTGGTGGCGCAGTAGACAAAGCATCAACCTGGGATGCTGAGGTCAAAGGTTGGAAACCCTGAGGTTGCTGGCTTGAGTGCAGACTCACAACCTTGAGTGCAGACTCACAACCTTGAATGCCAGGTTACTAGCTTGAACGTGGAATCATCAACATGATTCCGTGGTCACCAGCTTGAACCCAGAGGTCACTGGCTTGAAATCTGAGGTTGCTGGCTTAAACTCAACATCACTGGTTTGAGCAAGGAATCACTGGCTAGAGCCAGTGAAAGCACATATGAGAAGTTATCAATGAACAACTAAAGTGCCAGAACTACATGTTGATGCTTCTCAACTCTCTCTCTCTCTCTCTCTCTCTCTTTCTCTCACTCTCTCATGGACACACATGCAAAGCAAAACAAATAAACAAAACAAACAAGTCTATATTACCCAAAGCAATATATAGATTCAATGCAACTTTTATCAAGATATCAATGGTGCATTTCATAGAACTAGAACAAATATTCCAAAAATTTATATGAAACCACAGAAGACTTCAAATAGCAACAACACTCTTGAAAAGGAAAAACAAAGTTGAAGGAATCATGCTACCTGATTTGAGACTATGCTACAAGGCCTTTGTAACCAAAAAAGCATGGTATTAGTATAAAAACAAATATATAAACCAATGGAACAGAATATGGAGCCCAGAAATCAATCCCACCTGTATGGTCAATTATTATTTGACAAAGTAGGCAAGACAGTCCTTCAATCAATGGTGCTGGAAAAATTGGACAGATAATTGCAAAAAACTGAAACTTGACCACCTTCTTAAAACATACACAAGAATAAACTCAAAATGAATTAAAGACTTAAGTATTAGACACAAAACTGTAAAAATCATAGAAGAAAACATAGGCAGTAAAATCTTGGACATTTTTCATAACAATATTTTTTCCTAATATATTTCCTTGGGCAAGGGAAAGGAGAAAAGATAAACAAATGGACTACATCAAATTAAAATGTTTTTCACAGTAAAGGAAAAGATCAACAAAATGAAAAGACAACCCTATGAATGAAAGAACATAATCACCTATACATCTGCTAAGGGATTAATATTTATAAATTTATAAAGAACTTATAAAACTCAGCACCAAAAAACACACAATCCAATAAGGAAATGGAGAAAGGATCTGAATAACTCTTTTCTAAAGAGGCCATAGAGATGGCCAAGAGATATATAAAAAAATGCAATGTCACTATGAATCAGAAAAATGCAAATTGAAAACACAATGAGATATCACTTCACATCTGTCAAAACTTATCATCAAATCTACAAACAACAAGTGGTGATGATGTGGAGAGAAGGGAACCCTTATGCACTATTGGCGCCAATGCAGATTTGTGTGGCTACTATTGAAAACCATATGGAGTTGCCTAAAAAAAATAAAAAATGAAAGTTCCTTTTGAACCAACAATTCCACTTCTGGGACATTATCCAAAGAAACCCAAAACACTAATTCTAAAGAATATATTCAACTCCTATGTTCTTTTTTTTTTTTTTTTTTTTTTTTCATTTTTCTGAAGCTGGAAATGGGGAGAGACAGTCAGACAGACTCCCGCATGCGCCCGACCGGGATCCACCCGGCACGCCCACCATGGGGCGACACTCTGCCCACAAGGGGGCGATAATCTGCCCATCCTGGGTGTCGCCATGTTGCGACCAGAGCCACTCTAGCGCCTGAGGCAGAGGCCACAGAGCCATCCCCAGCGCCTGGGCCATCTTTGCTCCAATGGAGCCTTGGCTGCGGGAGGGGAAGAGAGAGACAGAGAGGAAAGTGCGGTGGAGGGGTGGAGAAGCAAATGGGCGCTTCTCCTGTGTGCCCTGGCCGGGAATCGAACCCGGTCCTCCGCACGCTAGGCCGATGCTCTACCGCTGAGCCAACCGGCCAGGGCCGCTCAACTCCTATGTTCTTTACAGAATTATTTGTAAAAGCCAAGATCTGGAAACAGCCAAGTGCCTACCAGTAGGTGAGTAGATAAAAACAGAAACAATCAAACAAAAAACAACAACAACTGTGGTACATTTATACAATGGAATACTACTTGGCCATAAAAAAGACAGAAATGTTACCTTTTGCAACAACATAGATTGACCTGAAGATCATTATGCTAAATGAAATAAACTAGTAAAAAAGACAAAAATATGTTGTCACATAAAGATGGTATCTAATGAACAAAACAAAATGAACTATCAAGAAAAATAGAGACAGAGACAGAAGATGGCAGCAGAGTAGGCAGAAGCACAGATGCCCAGCTCTCACCACCAAACTGGAATACAAATCAATTTAGGAAAAATCAGCATGAAAAACCAACTCTAGACTACAAGAACAGCTCTCAAAAACCAAGGAGCAAAGAAGAAGCCACAACAAACCTGGTAGGGAGCGCCTGAATCTCCCTGCTTACAGGAATGGGGGGGTGAGGCTGGGAGCCCGGAGGGGATCTCACTCCAGGGAAAAGAGCAGAAGGTACTGCTCACAGCTGCTTGCCTGGCTACCAGGGAGCAAGGTGTGTTGAAAGGACCAGCTTATCTCCCAAGTGGAAAGGAAAGAGAGAGGGACAGACTGTGAGGGGCTAAGGAGTGCAGGAGATGACCTAAAAAAAAAAGCTGACTCATTCGTGCTGAAGGTAGCCATAGCTGGGGGAGGGACTGGTCTTTCCCCACAAAACAGTATTGAATTGCTTCCAGATCAGAGATCTCCAGACATCTCTCCAGCTCCAATCAGTGCAACAAGACACAGCTGAAAACAAGAAGTGGGGAGGAGGGGCAGTAACTCAGGTCTCCATGGAGATCTGAAATAACCTCCCCCTACTGAAGTTGAGAAAACACCCTGCCCCCAGAGAGATTAGTTGGTGGAAGAGGCCTTCAGAGTCTCAGGTTACAACCATTGCATTCCTGAATACAGTTTCAAGGAAGCCCCCTGCTGAGATCAGTAAGATCACCTGTTAAGAAAACAAACAAATCAAGACTTCAAAGCTGCCCAAATCTGAAAGTGGATTACAAATAATAGCTGATACCAACCCAAGAAGACCTAGAAATAACACAACTGAAAATTGGAGGCACACAACACCAAGCCTAGACTCAACCAGCTCTATAAGCAAAACACCCAAACACAGACACAATGAGAAGTCAAAAAAGTGCAATCCAAATGAAACCACAAGAGACACCTTCAGGAGATGAACTGAGTGATATGGAAATGATCAAACTTCCAGAAATGGAGTTCAAAATAATGATTGTAAGGATGCTTAGGGATCTTAGAACAACAATGGATGGTCATTATGAACACCTAAATAAAGATATAGCAGATATAAAAAAGAATCAGTCAGAGATGACAAATACAATATCAGAAATAAAGACCACAATGGAAGGAATTAAAAACAGGATAGATAGAGCTGAGAATCGAATCTGAGAGTTGGAGAACAACTGGAATGAAGGCATGAAAGCAGAGAAGAAAAAAGAAAAGAGACTCAAAAAGTCTGAGGAAACTCTTAGAAAGCTCTGTGACAACATGAAGAGAAATAACATCCACATCATAGGGGTTCCTGAAGAGGAAGAAAAAGAACAAGGGATAGAGACTTTGTTTAATCATATCATACCTGAAAACTTCCCTAAATTCATGCAGGAGAAACTCTCACAACTTCAAGAAGCACAGAGGACTCCATTAAAGAGAATCCCAAAGAAACCTACACCAAGACACATCATAATTAAAATACCAAAGCTAAGTGATAAAGAGAAAATATTAAAAGCTGCAAGAGAAAAAAAAGCTATCACCTACAAAGGAGCCCCCCATAAGGATGACATCCAACTTCTCAAAAGAAACACTTGAGGCCAGAAGGGAATGGCAAGAAATATTCAAAGTAATGCAGAACAAGAACCTACAACCAAGACTACTTTATCCAGCAAGGCTATCGTTTAAAATCAAAGGAGAAATAAAAAGCTTCCCAGACAAAAAAACTCAAGGAATTCATTACAACTAAACCAATGCTGCAGGAAATGTTAAGGGGCCTGTTGTAAACAGATCAAAGTGGGAAAAGAATATAGAAAAAAAGGAATACACCTTTAAAGAAGAAAATGGCAATAAACAACTACATATCAATAATAACCTTAAATGTAAATGGATTAAATGATCCAATCAAAAGACATAGCGTAACTGCATGGATAAGAAAACAGGACTTGTACATATGCTGTATACAAGAGACACACCTTAGAACAAAAGATACACATAGCTTGAAGGTAAAAGGATGAAAAAAACATTTCATGCAAGTGGAAATGAAAAAAAAGCTGGGGTAGCAATACTTATATCAGACAAATTGGACTTTAAAACAAAGGATATAGTAAGAGATAAAGAAGGCCACTACATAATGATAAAGGGAGTAATCCAACAGGAAGATATAACTATTATAAATATCTATGCACCTAATATAGGAGCACCTAAATATATAAAGCAGACTTTGATGGATTTAAAGGGCGAGATCAACAGCAATACTATAAAAATAGGGGATTTTAATACCCCACTAACATCACTAGATAGATCCTCAAGAACGAAAATTAACAAAGAAACAGCAGACTTATTGGAAACACTAGATCAACTCGATTTAATAGATATCTTCAGAACCTTTCACCCTAAAGCAGCAGAATATACATTCTTTTCAAGTGCTCATGGTACATTCTCTAGGATAGACCACATGTTAGGGCACACAAGTGGTCTCAACAAATATAAGAAGATTGAAATCATATCAAGCACTTTCTCCAATCACAGTGGCATAAAACTAGAAATGAACCACAATAGAAAAGCTCAAAAATTCTCAAACACATGGAAACTAAATAGCAGGTTGTTAAATAACGAATGGATTAAGAAAGAGACCAAAGAAGAAATAAAAAAATTCCTAGAAACAAATGACAATGAGCATACAACAACTCAACATTTATGGGACACAGCAAAAGCAGTACTGAGAGGGAAGTTCATAGCACTACAGGCACACTTTCAGAAGCTAGAAAAAGCTCAAATAAACAACTTAACCCTGTATCTAAAAGAACTAGAAAAAGAACAGCCAGTAAAGCCCAAATGTAGTAGAAGGAAGGAAATAATAAGGATCAGAGCAGAAATAAATGACATAGAGGCTAAAGAAACAATACAGAGGATCAATGAAACTAAGAGCTGGTTCTTTGAAAAGGTAAACAATATTGATGAACCTCTAACTAGAATCACCAAGAAAAAAAGAGAGAGGACTCAAATAAATAAAATTAGAAATGAGAGTGGAGAAATAACAACTGACACAACAAAAATACAAAATATCGTAAGAAAATACTATGAAGAACTGTATGCCAAAAAACTAGGCAACCTAGATGAAATGGACAAATTCCTTAAAATATACAATCTTCCAAAAATCAATCTGGAATAATCAGAAAACCTAAACAGACTGATTACACCAAATGAGATCAAAACAGTTATCAAAAAACTCCCAACAAAGAAAAGTCCGGGGCCTGATGGCTTCATAACTGAATTGTACCAAATTTTCAAAGAAGAACTAACTCCTATCCTTCACAAGCTATTTCAAAAAATTCAAGAGGAAGGAAGACTTCCAAGCTCATTTGGGAGGCGAGCATAATTCTGATTCCAAAACCAGGCAAAGACAACACAAAGAAATAAAATTATAGGCTAATATCTCTGATGAATATAGATGCTAAAATCCTCAACAAAATATTAGCAAACTGGATCCAACAATATATGGAAAATATCATACACCATGATCAAGTGGGATTTATTCTGGGGAGACAAGGCTGGTACAATATTTGTAAATCAATCAATGTGATTCATCACATAAACAAAAAGAAGAAAAACCATATGATAATTTCAATAGATGCAGAAAAAGCATTTGATAAAATCCAGCACCCATTCATGATCAAAATTCTAAAGTGGCAGAATATAAAATCAATACTCAGAAATCAGAGGCATTTTTATACGCCAACAATGAACAATGAGAAAGAGAAATTAAGGAAACAATCCCTTTCACTATTACAACCAACAAAATAAAGTACTTAGGAGTAAACTTAACCAAAGAGACTAAAGACTTGTACTTGGAAAATTACAAAGCATTGATAAAAGAAATCAAGGAAGATACAAACAAGTGGAAGCATATACCGTGCTCATGGTTAGGAAGAATAAACATCATTAAAATGTCTATATTACCCAGAGCAATCTATAAATTCAATGCAATACCAATTAAAATACTAATGACATACATCAAAGATATAGATCACATATTCCAAAAATATATAGGGAACCAAAAAAGAACACGAATAGCCTCAGCAATATTAAAAAAGAAGAATAAAGTGGGAGTATCACACTTCCTGATGTCAAGTTATACTACAAGGCCATTGTACTGAAAACAGCCTGGTACTGGCATAAGAACAGGCATATAGATCAATGGAACAGAACAGAGAACCCAGAAATAAACCCACAGCTCTATGGACAACTGATATTTGACAAAGGAGGTAAGAGCATACAATGAAGTAAAGACAGCCTCTTTAACAAATGGTGTTGGGAAAATTGGACAGTTACCTGCAAAAAGATGAAAATAGATCACCAGCTTACACCACTCACAAAAATAAACTCAAAATGGATAAAAGACTTAAATGTAGGCCCTGAAACCATAAGCATCTTAGAAGAAAACATAGGCAGTAAGCTCTCCGACATCTCTCGCAGCAATATATTTGCTGATTTATCTCCACAGGGAAGTTAAATAAAAGACAGGATAAAAAAATGGGACTATATCAAACTAAAAAGCTTTTGCACAGCTAAAGAAAATAATAACAGAATAAAAGGACAAACTACACAATGGGAGAACATATTTGACAATACGTCTGATAAAGGGTTAATAAAATTTATAAAGAACTTGTAAATCTCAACACCAGGAAGACAAAAAATCCAATCAAAAAATGGGCAACAGAAATGAATAGACACGGCTCCAAAGAGGATATACAGATGGCCAATAGGCATATGAAAAAAATGTTCAACATCACTAATCATTAGAGAAATGCAAATTAAAACCACAATGAGATATCACCTCACACCATCCAGAATGGCGCTCATGAACAAAACAACACAGAATAAGTGCTGGCGAGGATGTGGAGAAAAGGGAACTCTCCTGCACTGCTGGTGGGAATGCAGACTGGTAAAGCCACTGTGGAAAACAGTATGGAGATTCCTCAAAAAACTGAAAATCAAACTGCCTTTTGACCCAGCTACCCCACTTTTAGGAATATACCCCAAGAACACCATAGAACAGCTCCAAAAGGAGAAATGCACCCCCATGTTTGTGGCAGCATTGTTTACAATAGCAAAGATCTGGAAACAGCCCAAGTGTCCGTCAGACGACGAGTGGATTAAAAAGCTTTGGTACATATATACTATGGAATACTACTCAGCCATAAGAAATGATGACATTGGATCATTTACAATAACATGGACGGACCTTGATAACATTATATGGAGTGAAATAAGTAAATCAGAAAAAAAACTAAGAACTATATGAATCCATACCTAGATGGGACATAAAAATGAGACTCAGAGACATGAACAAGAATGTGATGGCAACAGGGGTGGAGGGATGGGGGGAGGGGGGATAGGGAGAGGAAGGAGAGAGGGGTTGGGGAGGGGAGGTGCACAAAGAAAACCAGATAGAAGGTGACAGAAGACAATTTGACTTTGGGGGAGGGGTATACAGCACAATCAAATGTCAAAATAATCTGGGGATGTTTTCTCTCAACATATGTACCCTGATTTATCAATGTAACTGCATTAAATTTAAAAAAAAAGAAAAGAAAAATAAAGACAGACTCATACATAGAGAACAGGCTGACAGCTATCATGGGAGGGGAATAGGCAAGGGAAGTGGAGAGATAGAGCAAAAAAAGGTAGGAGAAAACAAACAAATTCATGAACACAGACAACAATGTGGTGATGCCAGGATGGTGGAGGTAGAGGAGGGTATGGGGGCATAAATGGTGATTGACAAAGACTTGATTTGGGGGTGAACAACACACAATACAGTGTACAGAGATCTATTGTAGAATTGGGCACCTGAAGTTTGTATAATTATGTTAACTAGTGTCACCCTACTAAATTCAATAAAAAAGAATGTATAATCTGCTGTTTTGAATAGAATATTTTATAAATGTCAATTAGACCAAGTGATGGGATTGACAATTTTTAACCTTTTTATGTCAGAGCACAAATTGACTAGTCTGTTAATTTTCTGTCATTTTAAAAATTTTTCTTTTGCACTTATTTTAAGATATTTCTATTCAGAGGTATCAACTGAAAGCCTGGGGTGGGCCCCGGCCATTTTGCTCAGTGGCAGAGCATCACCCTGGCATATGGATGTCCCGAGTTTGATTCCCGGACAGGGCACATAGAAGAGGTGACCATCTGCATCTCCACACCCCCATCCCCTTTTCTCTCCCCCTCCCTCCCCCCCCTCCTCCCGCAGCCATGGCTTGATTGGTTTGAATACATTGGCCCAGCACTGAGGATGGTTCCGTGGAGTCTCCATCTCAGGTGCTAAAGATAACTCAGTTCTGAACATGACCCTGGATGGTCAGAACATCAGCCCCAGATGGGGGTTGCTCGTGGATCCTGGTCAGGCACATGTGGGAGTCTGTCTATCTCCCATCCTCTCACTTAGAAAAGAAAAAAAAAAAGAATGAAAACCTGGGGTGTTTATTAGGCTTATTCATCGTTTTAGATTCTAAACTTCAAGGTCTTCTCGGTTTTGTAACACTTCTAAATGGTTACCTCAATTTCTTTTTTTTTCTTTTAAAAAAATTATTTAGCCTTTTCGCTTCTACTTGTGAATTGGCTAATGCTTGAGAAAAATAGTACCAAATATAGGTCTTGCACTTTTGCCCCTCTCTCCTCTATTAGATCTTGTCCATTGTAGTATCTTTTAAAATCTCTGGGGTGTGTGTGCGTGTGTGTGTGTGTGTGTGTGTGTGTATGCACGAGCGCACACGTGTGCGTGTGCATGTGCATGTGTGTGTGTGTGTAAATGTTGTATTTCCAAGCAGATTTTCTCCAATTATTGCCTCCTTTTTGAAACATTCCTCAAACTCTCTCAAGAGAATTCAGGTAGTTCACTCCATCCATCTTGTAGAACTAGTATCCCTCCATTACAGCATTTACCACATTACATTATAATTGACTATAGTTCTTCTTCTAAAATTTAAGTGACATAGGAGAAATTTTCATTCATCTTTGAATTTCCAGGATCTCAAACAATATCCGACAGACAGAAGGCACTCAATAATTTAAGCGAATGCATTATATAATTGGGCAGCCCTTACCCTTATTATTTTATATTCTGATTAAGTAGGCTGTGATATAATTTCACTTACCTTTTTTATTTGTAACTTTATGTATCATTATCATGAGGGCCATTTTTTAACCTGAAAACACCTCTAGAAAATGCAACTATATGCATTATACATCTATTTAACATCACATGAGACTAATCCAATCCCAAATGTATGGAAAGGGATTTATTACACTAAGTTTTCAAAGATGGGTAACTTAAAGTAAAGAGAGTTGAGAAGCATGCCTAGAAATGCGGGACTAGTAAATTTTGGAGGTGAGACAAGAACTCATCTCTTTCTAACTGAGGTATTTACTTTTTCTACTACAATACGATTTATTGTCTAAGACCAATGTGAAAAGCATATATCATCATGCTTCTAAAATGTTTGACATTTTAGACATTTTTTAATTAATAAAAACACAGGATCAATAAAAAAGTTTAATATATATTAGGTGATGACTTAGAAATAAGATAGTGCTAGAGCTAGACATATATAAAGTGAATTGAGAATGAATGAGTAAATAAATAAATGAAAACACAAGCAATACCAAGAGTAAATACAGGTTGACAGGATATATCTGCAGCTTTTCTTAATAAAACTCAGTTACTGCAGCCTTTGAGAAGTTGAGTATTTAGAGCAGTTTTATCATAATGCTTGCCAAATACAAATAAGTTCTTAAAAATTTAGAATCTTTGTGAAGAAACAAAATATAAACAAAACATTTATCTTTCCTTACTCATGATTACCAGTTGAGGAAACAAATAGAGCCAAAATCCCAATTGAATTAAGTGATGGTGGATTGTAAAATTGGCAGTATTTTTATACACAGGCTTGATCCTTTCCTGTTTCTTCCAAAGAAATAAGATTAAATACACGAGGGCATAGCTTAATTTTTCTTTCTGATGCTATGATTGAGGGCAATTATATGGCATGAGTTTGAATTCAACAGAGCTCAGGTGAAGACTCAAAGTAACTAGCTAGTAATTGACAAAGAGAGCAAGAAAATCGATAATGACAGAAGACTAAATTGTGCTCTCACTAGGGTTTTTTGCTTTATTGTGTGCTTTAAATTTTTGTGAAAAGCAAAAGGCATGTTTATGAATAGGGATAAATCTGAATTAAATCTTTTATTATTAAATAATGCTCTTCTCTCTCTTGCAATGGTTTTATCCTTAAATATGTTTGTTTTATAATATAGTTTATACCAGTTTAATATGGTTTACTTATGACATGATAGAATTTTTTTATTCCTTTACTTTTGTAGAGCAAATTTTTAAGTGGGTGAATCCTCTATTGGAATTTCCACTTTGAGTGACCCCTAGAATTTTTATTCTTATGCCTCAAGCTTCATAAGAATGAAAAATCAGGCTTAATTTTTCCTGGGTTTTGTAAATACTGTCAAGCAAAACTATTTTAATCATCTTACTTCTTTGGATTCTTATTTTCACCTTGTTTTGACCTTATGTTTACTGAGTTTATGGATAAATTTAAGATGAGTTAGAAATATTTTCTGTCATAATAAATTAATTTAAATAAGATTGTCCAAGTCCCTAGTAAACCTTTTTCCTGAAAATGGAAATATAATACCTTTTCTTTTCAACCCCTTATTAAACATTTGTTCGCCACCTCTTTTGTGCCAATCATATCAAAAGAGCTTGAGATACAGAGTTCAATAAGTTTCAGGTCCCAACTTCAACTTATTCACAGCAGGAAGTGGGGAAAGAATTCACATGAACACATTATAATATATATATTAAAAAAATGAAAGAATTTTATAGAGAACATTATGATATCAAATAACAGACACAACAATCTTGTTTTGGGCTTAAGATGGTGTGAGAGACTCTATTTGATTTATTTCTGCTCTGACCTTTATGATTTCCCTTTTTAAAATTCTCTTTTGGCTAAGTTTGTTCTTTTTTGAACCCTGGGTACTGAGGATAGCTCTTTGCTCTGAGCCCCAGACAGGTGTTGCTGCGTGATTCCTGATTGGGGCACATATGGGAGTCTGTCTCACTATCTTCCCTTCTCTCACTTAAAAAGTATCATTCTTTCACACCACCTTAAGCCTACTCAAAGTGGAAATTCCAATAGATCAACCCACTTAAAAATTAGTCAGAAAAGTGCAACACAATACTACCTCTACTTTGATGGACTAAAAATAATAATTGATCTTAAAATTTTGTCAATGAATGAAAAACTACCTTGAGAAATAACCTAAAGCTAGATTCCATATTGTTTTCAATGTAAGTTCATACTACATTGGTGGTTAGAAAAGCCTCAAGCCAAGAATATGTTAGGAATAGTTTAGTCTAAGTAAAGGCTCCAGATACTTGGCAGAAGAAAACACGAACTCTATCTGGAACAACCCTCTTTCATTCAAGGCTTTATAGAGTTTCCACAGAAATAGGATGCCTGATCATCAACAGGTAGTAACAACCAAAGAGAAATGCATTATGAAAAAGTGTAAGAAAAATAACAGAACTAGATCTACATAATTTAAATATTAAATTTAGTAGAAACCATATATTGACTATATGTCTAATAACAGTGGTTCTCAAACTTTTTGAAGTTGGGGCACATTTAAAATCCTACAAATAATTGTAGGCACACTATATACAAAAATTTCTGAGAAATATGTTATAATAAGTCAAATATTAAAGAAAAAAAATAAAGTCTAAGCATGCTTTTATGGCGATTAAATGAAATAAATACAACAAAATTAAATTTATTCTGACATTAAAAAACATTTTTATGTTACATTTTTTGAGTTATGCTTTTTAGAATTTGTAAAAAAGAGGAATTAAAAAATTTAAAAAACCACAAAAAATTATCTTTTTATATATAGTTACATGTATATATCTTTTTATATATAGATACATTCTTTTTTTCTTTTTTTTTTTTTTAAATAAATTTTTATTAATGGTAATGGGATGACATTAATAAATCAGGGTACATATATTCAAAGAAAACATGTCTAGGTTATTTTGTCATTAAATTATATTGCATACCCCTCGCCCAAAGTCAGATTGTCCTTCGCCACCCTCTATCTAGTTCTCTGTGCCCCTCCCCCTCCCCCTAACTCTCCCCCTGTCCTCCCTCCCCCCACCCCTGGTAACCACCACACTCTTGTCCATGTCTCTTAGTCTCATTTTTATGTTCCACCACTGTATGGAATCATGTAGTTCTTGTTTTTTTCTCATTTACTTATTTCACTCCTTATAATGTTATCAAGATCCCACCATTTTGCTGTAAATGATCTGATGTCATCGTTTCTTATGTCTGAGTAGTATTCCATAGTGTATATGTGCCACATCTTCTTTATCCAGTCTTCTATTGAAGGGCTTTTTGGTTGTTTCCATGTCTTGGCCACTGTGAACAGTGCTGCAATGAACATGGGGCTACATGTGTCTTCACGTATCAATGTTTCTGAGGTTTTGGGGTATATACCCAGTAGAGGGATTGCTGGGTCATAAGGTAGTTCTATTTGCAGTTTTTTGAAGAACCACCATACTTTCCTCCATAATGGTTGTACTACTTTACAGTCCCACCAACAGTGAATGAGGGTTCCTTTTTCTCCACAGCCACTCCAACATTTGCTATTACCCGTCTTGTTGATCATAGCTAATCTAACAGGGGTAAGGTGGTATCTCATTGTAGTTTTGATTTGCATTTCCCTAATAACTAATGAAGCTGAGCATTTTTTCATATATCTGTTGGCCATTTGTATCTCTTCCTGGGAGAAGTGTCTATTCATGTCTTCTTCCCATTTTTTTATTGGATTGTTTGTTTGTTTGTTGTTGAGTTTTATGAGTTCTTTGTAAATTTTGGAAATTAGGCCTTTATCTGAGCTGTTGTTTGAAAATATCATTTCCCATTTAGTTGGCTGTCTGTTTATTTTGATATCAGTTTCTCTTGCTGAGCAAAAACTTTTTATTCTGATGTAGTCCCATTCATTTATCTTTGCCTTCACTTCTCTTGCCATTGGAGTCAAGTTCATAAAATGTTCTTTAAAACCCAGGTCCATGAGTTTAGTACCTATGTCTTCTTCTATGTACTTTATTGTTTCAGGTCTTATATTTAGGTCTTTGATCCATTTTGAATTAATTTTAGTACACGGGGACAGGCTGTAGTCGAGTTTCATTCTTTTGCATGTGGCTTTCCAGTTTTCCCAACACCATTTGTTGAAGAGGCTTTCTTTTCTCCATTGTGTGTTGTTGGCCCCTTTATCAAAGATTATTTGACCATATATATGTGGTTTTATTTCTGGGCTTTCTATTCTGTTCCATTGGTCTGAGTGTCTATTTTTCTGCCAATACCATGCTGTTTTGATTATTGTGGCCCTATAATATAGTTTAAAGTAAGGTATTGTAATGCCCCCAGCTTCATTCTTTCTCCTTAGGATTGTTTTGGCTATTCGGGGTTTTTTATAGTTCCATATAAATCTGATGATTTTTTGTTCCATTTCTTTAAAAAATCTCATAGGGATTTTGATGGGAATTGCATTAAATTTGTATATTGCTTTGGGTAATATGGCCATTTTGATTATATTTATTCTTCCTATCCAAGAACAAGGAATATTTTTCCATCTCATTGTATCTTTTTCGATTTCCCTTAACAATGCTTTGTAATTTTCATTATATAGGTCCTTTACATTCTTTGTTATGTTTATTCCTAGGTATTTTATTTTTTTTGTTGCAATCGTGAAGGGGATTATTTTTTTGAGTTCGTTTTCTAATATTTCATTGTTGGCATAGAGAAAGGCTATGGACTTCTGTATGTTAATTTTGTATCCTGCGACCTTACTGTATTGGTTTATTGTTTCTAATAATCTTTTTGTGGAGTCCTTCGGGTTTTCGATGTATAGGATCATATCATCAGCAAAAAGTGATACCTTTACTTCTTCTTTTCCAATATGGATGCCTTTTATTTCTTTGTCTTGTCTGATTGCTCTGGCCAGAACTTCTAGCACCACGTTAAATAAGAGTGGAGAGAGTGGACAACCCTGTCTTGTTCCTGATTTAAGGTAGAAAGTCCTCAGTTTTATGCCATTTAAAATGATGTTGGCTGATGGTTTATCATATATGGCCTTTATCATGTTGAGATATTTTCCTTCTATACCCATTTTGTTGAGAGTCTTAAACATAAAATTGTGTTGTATTTTATCAAAAGCCTTTTCTGCATCTATTGATAAGATCATGTGGTTTTTGTTCTTTGTTTTGTTGATATGGTGTATTACGTTAACCGTTTTGCGTATGTTGAACCATCCTTGAGATTCTGGGATGAATCCCACTTGATCATGATGTATTATTTTTTTAATATGTTGTTGTATTCGGTTTGCCAGTATTTTGTTTAGAATTTTAGCATCTGTATTCATTAGAGATATTGGTCTGTAGTTTTCTTTCTTTGTGCCATCCTTGCCAGGTTTTGGTATGAGGGTTATGTTGGCCTCATAAAATGTGTTTGGAAGTATTGCTTCTTCTTCAATTTTTTGGAAGACTTTGAGTAGAATAGGAACCAAGTCTTCTTTGAATGTTTGATAGAATTCACTAGTATAACCGTCTGGGCCTGGACTTTTATTTTTGGGGAGGTTTTTAATAGTTTTTTCTATTTCCTCCCTGCTGATTGGTCTGTTTAGGCTTTCTGCTTCTTCATGACTCAGTCTAGGAAGGTTGTATTGTTCTAGGAATTTATCCATTTCTTCTAGATTGTTGTATTTGGTGGCATATAATTTTTCATAGTATTCTACAATAATTCTTTGTATATCTATGATGTCTGTGGTGATCTCTCCTCTTTCATTTTGGATTTTATTTATTTGAGTCCTGTGTCTTTTTTCCTTGGTGAGTCTTCCCAAGGGTTTGTCAATTTTGTTGATCTTTTCAAAGAACCAGCTCCTTGTTTTATTGATTTTTTCTATAGTTTTTCTGTTCTCTATTTCATTTATTTCTGCTCTGATTTTTATTATCTCCTTTCTTCGGCTGGTTTTGGGTTGTCTTTGTTCTTCTTTTTCTAGTTCCTTAAGGTGTGAAGTTAAGTGGTTTACTTCGGCTCTCTCTTGTTTGTTCATATAGGCCTGAAGTGATATGAACTTTCCTCTTATTACTGCTTTTGCTGCATCCCAGAGATTCTGATATGTCGTATTTTCATTTTCATTTGTCTGTATGTATCTTTTGATCTCTGCGCTTATTTCTTCTTTGACCCATTCAATTTTTAGAAGTATGTTGTTTAGTTTCCACATTTTTGTGGGTTTTTCCCCCTCTTTTTTGCAGTTGAATTCTAGTTTCAAGGCTTTATGATCAGAAAATATGCTTGGTACAATTTCAATTTTTCTAAATTTGCTGATATTGTCTTTGTGCCCCAACATATGGTCAATTCTTGAGAATGTTCCATGTACACTAGAAAAAAATGTATACTCTGTCGCTTTGGGATGAAGTGTCCTGTAGATGTCTATCATATCCAGGTGTTCTAGTATTTCGTTCAAGGCCACTATATCTTTATTGATTCTCTGTTTGGATGACCGATCTAGAGCCGTCAGCGGAGTATTGAGGTCTCCAAGTATGATTGTATTTTTGTTAGTTTTTGTTTTAAGGTCAATAAGTAGCTGTCTTATATATTTTGGTGCTCCTTGGTTTGGTGCATATATATTAAGGATGTTATGTCTTCTTGATTCAGTGTCCCCTTAATCATTATGAAGTGACCATTTTTGTCTCTGAGTACTTTTTCTGTCTTGTATTCAGCATTATCAGATATGAGTATTGCTACACCTGCTTTTTTTTGGGTGTTGTTTGCTTGGAGTATTGTTTTCCAGCCTTTCACTTTGAATTTGTTTTTATCCTTGTTGCTTAGATGTGTTTCTTGTAGGCAGCATATAGTTGGATTTTCTTTTTTAATCCATTCTGCTACTCTGTGTCTTTTTATTGGTAAATTTAATCCATTTACATTTAGTGTAATTATTGACACTTGTGGGTTCCCTACTGCCATTTTATAAATTGCTTTCTGTTAGTTTTGTATCTAGTTTGATTCTTCTCTTTTGTTTTTCTATCATTTGTTTCTGTTTGTTTGTGTTCCATACTTCTTTCCTCTGTTGCTACCTTTTTTAAGTCATGTGTTTTTGTGGTGGTTTTTTCTAGGGTGGTTACCATTAAGTAATGAAAAGGGTACCTACCATATTCATTGTAGTACCCTATCTTATAAGTACTTCTGCACTTCATCGTCCTTTGCTACTGTTAATCTCCATTCTCTCCCCCCTTTTTTTTTCCTTTGTTGTCACAGTTTAAGTTTGGTTTTATTGTGTTCTTGGTGGAGCTGTTACTTGTGGTGTTGTTTTCTTTTGTTCTTTGAATCTGGTTGGAAAACCCCCTTTAGTATTTCCTGGAGTGGGGGCTTTCTCGTGATAAATTCTCTCATCTTTTCTGTATTTGTGAATGTTTTTATATCTCCTTCATACTTGAAGGATAGCTTTGATGGGTATAGTATTCTTGGCTGAAAGTTCCTCTCTTTCAGGGCTTTAAATATTGGGGTCCAGTCTCTTCTAGCTTGTAGAGTTTCTGCTGAGAAATCTGATGATAATCTAATAGGCCTTCCTTTATATGTTGTACTCTTCTTTTCCCTGGCTGCCTTGAGAATTTTTTCTTTGTCATTGGTTTGTGTCATCTTTATTATGATGTGCCTTGGAGTGGGTTTGTTGGGGTTAAGAAAACTCGGTGTTCTGTTTGCTTCTTGAATTTGAGGCTTTAGTTCTTTCCACAGGCTTGGGAAGTTCTCGTCTATTATTTGTTTGAGTATATTCTCCATTCCATTTTCTTTCTCTTCTCCCTCTGATATACCTATTATTCTTATGTTATTCTTTCTGATGGAGTCAGATAATTCCTGTAGGGCTTTCTCGTTTTTTATTATTTTTGAGTCTCTTTCTTCTTCTCTCTGTTGTGCCTCAAGTTGTTTGTCTTCTATTTCACTAATCCTATCTTCAATCTGGGTTGTTCTGCTAGCTAAGCTTGTTACCTCGTTTTTCAGCTCGTGAATTGAGTTTTTCATTTCTGTTTGATTTGTTTTTATAGTTTCAATTTCCTTGGTAATATATTCTTTGTGTTCATTGAGTTGTTTTCTGATCTCCCTATATTGCCTTTCCGTGTTTTCTTGTATATCTCTGAGTATTTTTAGGATTTCTATTTTAAATTCTCTGTCATTTAGCTCCAAGGCTTCCAATATGTTAAGTCTTTTCTCCATAGATTTTTCCACATCTATTTGTGTTACCTCTCTTTCTTTCGTATCCATAATATTCGATTTCCTCTTTCTTATTGGCATCTGAGGGTGGTCTTGTTGATAGCACTAATTAGAATTAATAAAGCGTAAAAAGTAAAAAACAAAAAACAAAAAACAACAAAAAAAAACAAAGGGCAAAACACCCCACAAAAAAAAGCAGTAATAATTTATTATTTCCCCCTTTTTTTTTCTTTGTTCTCCTTCCCACCTCTCCCCTCCTCAGGGAAATATCGTGCCTATAATGGAGGGCCTGGTTTGCGATGAAGAGTTCAAGGGGTCAAAAAAAAAAAAAAAAAAAAAAAGGGGAGTAGGGACCTACTTAATAAAAAAAAAAAAAAAAAAAAAAGGAAGAAAATCTTAGACAAGCATAAGTTGATCTGCCTGCGGGTGACGGTCATCCAAGAGATATAATGAGAGGGACAAGAGGGAACCAGAAAAAAGGACAAAAAAAGGAATAATAAAGAAGAAAAAATAAAAATAATAAGTAAAAATACGTTGTATTAAGTGGAGCAAAGACCAAATACAATGGAGACCTTGGGTTGGGAGGACCCAAAATGCCACAAAAACAAACCAACAAGAAAAAAACAAAAACAAAACCGAAAAAGAAAAACAAAGCCAAAAAAAACCTTGAGTCCCAAATTAACTAATTTGTTCGTGATTGAGGATTAAATGGGAGGAAAGTAAAACGAGAAAAGAAAAAACGAATAGAAAGGAAAAAATAAGAAAAAGAGAAAAACGAAGGAAGAAATAAAAAAGGAAGAGAAAAAAACAAAATAAAGCAAAAAAAAACAAAAGAGGAGAGAGTGAGAGTTATGTGTCCTGGAGTATAACCCCAAAGGAGGGTGAGGATGAAGAAGAGAAATAAAATGTAACACTTATGGGTAGTGTAGTTCAAGAAAAGGGAAGCATAAGATGGGCAGAGAATAGAAGGACTGAGGTGGAGGAAATAAAGGCAATAAGATAGAAGAAACAAATAACAACAACAACAACAACAACAACAACAACAACAACAACAAAAAAACCAGTGGAACAAGCTGCAAAGTCTGTGGATTTTTCCTGATTTTGAGATGTCAACCTCTTCCTCCTTCTCCTCTCTCCCTCTTCCCGGTTGGCGACTCTGCACCCCAGGCCCTGCTCCTGCGCCACACCCAGGCAGGGACTTGCAGTTGATGGGGTTCTACGGCAATGTCACACAATTGGCTTTAGTCTTGCTGGTAGTCAAGGCCTGCCGGCGTCACAGGCGCACTTCCTCGCGGCTTGAATGAACGTCCCTGCGGTAGCTTCCTCCAGACCCTCGTCTCTCAGATTCGAGTGATAACAGTCCTTTTGCTTTCAGTTTGCTCCGAAGATAAATTTTCCTGTTTCTAGTTGATAAATTTGTTGTGATTTTGGGGAGATCTGTCGGACGCGCTGCTCACGGCGCCATTTCCGTGACGTCACTCCTATAGATACATTCTTAATAAGATTTAGTAAACTCGGCAGGTTCCAGCACGAATGTGTTAAGTTTTTTCATTCTTGTGTTTATGAGAAACATGAGCCTGATGTGTCCTAGTGATTCCTTCAATATTTGGGCATATATTTGAAAGGCAAACTCTCATTTTCTCATCAATACATTGAAGAATTCCTCTTTTTTTGCTCTTAATTGTGTTGAAGGTAGAAAATCCTAATTCACATAAATAGGAGGTTGAAAATTGTAGTAAAATGTTCAAAGATTTTGTAGATATTGCCACATATTCTTCTTTTATAGAAATCCAAAAGGCTTCAAGAGACAATTCCTTATGTTTAATCATCAACCCATGATCAGTGGATATAGCTGCCAGTTCTTCTTCTTCTGTTAATGTTAAACCAAAATCACTTGAAGCTTCTAATGAATGGGTTTCTAATCCAATCATATTGTTCAGTGTTAAGTGATGGAAAATGCTATAAATTAAATTCAGCCTGTTAGCCTTCAAGTCCTATTTTATTTACAATTAACTTTTGCTCCCTTCCAGAATTGAATTCTTCAATATCATGCTTCTTTTTGAGAAATCTATCCATTTTATTTGGGTGTATTTATCTAAAAATAATATAATGATGTGTTAATAATAAATATAATGATGTGTTAACAAAAAGAGCGGTATTTCCATAATGAAATGGTATAATAGAATAACTATATTTTTATATCTGGGCACATGCCGCAAACCAGCACAGCTAGTAATCCCAGGTCCCAAGTGGGAACGGTGTAGAATTAAGAAAATACGGGGTCAGGAGGGCCCTGTAATTGCTGCTGGCAAGGACAAAGTGCACCCCAAAAACCGCATCTTGCTTTATTTAGAGGGCAAAGTGAGGCCATTAGCAAATCTTAACTTTACACCAAACAAAGGATAGAAGAAACTTGCCTCCAGTCTTTCTGGGGAACATGGGGGGGGGTAGTGTATACAATCTAGCAGCACAGCTAACAGCCTTTTGCAACTTAATCAGGCAAGTGAGGTGGGGAGTTGGGCAGACTGTCAGTTTACAGCCAATTCCTCACACCTTGGTTCCCCAAAAATCTAAATTCCAAAAATCCTGTTGGTTTTTTGGTCCCCAACAGGCACATATTTCTCTGTAATACCATAGGGTGCACCTGGAAATCTTCTAGGGCGCACCAGTTGCCCTGGCACACACTTTGAGAACCACTGGTCTAATATGTTCTAAGAATAAAACAAAGATTTGATATTATGAGTAAAGAGACAAATTATTTGAAAAGTAACTTAAAAGCACTTCCAGAAATTAAAATATAATAGAAAATAGAAACTAAACAGGCATACTTGAAAGCAAATTAACTTAACTCAAAAGCAGCTGAAAGATCATCAGTAAACCGAAAGATAGCACTAATAAAATTATTCAAAATGCAACACAGATTTGATTCTGAGCCATTATATGTAAATTATATCTAAAATTTCAAGCATTATTAATATATGCAGCATTATTTTTATTATTATTATTCCTATAATATAGCTAAACATTTCTCTAGATGAGTTCTTTCTACTTTTCCTCTAATTATCTTTAATTAAATAGAGATTATTACATTAAACACTAAGTAATAAATTAAAACTTTTTTAAATTAAGTCAGAGGCAGGGAGACACAAAGACTCTCCAGCATGTGCCCAGGTGGGGATTCATTTGGCAAGCCCCCTAACCTGGTAATACTCTGCCCATCTGGGACACTTGCTCTGTTGTTCAGCAACCATACTATTTTAGCACCTGGTGTGAGACCATGGAGCCATCTTCAGTGCCTGAGGCTAACTTGCTTGGACCAATAGAGCCATGACTGTGGAAGAGAGAGAGAGAGAGAGAGAGAGAGAGAGAGAGAGAGAGAGAGAGAGAAGGAAGAGGAAGAGAGGTGGAGAAGCAAATGGTTGCTTCTCCTGTGTGCCCTCACCAGGAATTAAACCCGGGACATCCACATGCTGGGCCGACACTCTACCACTGAGTAAACTGGCCAGGGCCATAACTTTTTATGTGGCAGTAGCAGGCATCCCCAAACTACGGCCCGCAGGCCGCATGTGGCCCCCTGAGGCCATTTATCCTGCCCCCCGCCGCACTTCCAGAAGGGGCACCGCTTTCATTGGTGGTCAGTGAGAGGAGCACTGTATGTGGCGGCCCTCCAACCATCTGAGGGACAGTGAATTGGCCCCTTGTGTAAAAAGTTTGGGGACCCCTGCAAGTTAGGAGATTGTCTGTTAGGCTTTCTTCAGCTGTACTTATCATCCATTTTTGGTAAGTAGATCATGCAATTTTGGGTTGGAAATGTTGATGGATATTCTGCTACTCTCTTTATCACTCCAGCCCTGATCTGTACAAATAGCAACAAGTTTACCTCATATTTATTGGGTGATAAAAGAAGTAAATATTGAGGGATATCTGCACATGGAGTCTGATTATACTTAAATCTACATTATAAATTCTTGAATAAATGGTTTTTAGAAAACATTTTTCTAGATTCCCATTTAATTAGCTGAACTCTTGATATATTCAGTAAACACAGAATATAATTTAGATTAAGTTATATTCTCTATTCTCTCCACAGTGTACATTTTTATCCTATATTACATATTTCTTTGTAGTTCATGGGCATTTCTTTCCAAAGGTAAAGTAAGACAATAAAAACAAAGACCATGAAAGCAATACAATAATACATATTTCCTTCCTTTTTGGTACATTAAAGAAAAGAAACACAAAATTTTGATTGATCAGAGCCTCCTGGATATATTTTTGTTATTATAAGAAACTATATACTAAATGTAAGAAAATATGTATTAAAGTTTATGTATATTGCTAATATAAACTTTCTTTTTAAATGAACACCAAGACTAGTTTTTTTCTGGAGATTTTATTTGTTGATTTGAGAGAAAGGAGAGAGAGAAAGGCAGGGGAGGAGGAGGAGTGTGAAGCATCAACTCATAGTTGCTTCTTACATGTGCCTTGCCTGGGGTCTTGAACTGGAGACCTCAGCATTCTAGGTGGATGCCTTAAAACTGTGCCACCATAAGTCAGGCAGCCAACTAGTCTAACAATTGAGTGTCCTCTTTTAAGTACCTTCAGCTTGGAATATTCTTTCAATTTTTGAAATTAGCACTGGCATATTGAAAGTTTAGCAAGTGGTGAATTTTATGTTCTCATTTGATGTGAGTACAGTCATTCACGTACTTTAGGCTGGCTTCTGATAAGGTTAAATAATCTTTATATTATCTAGTACTATCTTAACATTTTTTTCTCAAGATTAGCAAGGACAGGCCTGGCCAGATCACTCACTTGGTTAGAGCAGCTTTCCACTGTGTGGAGGTTGCCGGTTTGGTAACTGGTGTGGGCACATACAAAAACAGATCGATGTTTCTGTCTCTTCTTTTCTCACTAAAATCAATAAAAAAAATATTAACAAGGTCAAAATTCAAGTGTCTAGGAAAGGGAAAAAAGAGAAAGAAAACTAAAGAAAAATTTTTTAGCACTTAACTTTAGTTTTTCTTACTTTTATGAGTTTCAGTTTATTCCATCCTTATTGTGGATGCTAACACCATCAAATACCCCCTCTATATTACCAATACTTAGAAATAATTTGAAAATCAAAACAGTTAAAATGCAAAATAAAGTTTTATTATTGAAGATAGAACTTTGACCTCTCTAGATAAGTTCTTTCTGATAAAAACTGAATCAATACAACTATAAATTTAATTAAAATATAATGTTTTTTTTAGAAGTTGTCCATATTTTAGATATTTTGGAGAGTAGCTTTTCATAAAGGGCCTACTTTGTAGAAATTTGAGGGGAAAAGTTACTATATTTAAAATAAATATTGAGTGACTATTTTATTTATTTATTTTAGCAAGAGAGAGACAGAGAGAGGGACAGACAGGTATAGACAGATAGGAAGAGAAAGAGATGAAAAGTATCAACTCATAGTTGTGGTACTTTAGTTGTTTATTGACTGCTTTTTCATATGTGTCTTGACCAGGGAGTTCCAACTGAACCAGTGACCCCTTGCTTAAGCCAGTGACCTTTGGACTGGAGCCAGTGACCATGTGATCATGTCTATGATCCCATGCTCAAGGCAGCAACTCTGCACTCAAGTTTGTGAGCCCACACTTAAGGTGGATGAACCCGTGCTCAAGCAATGACTTTGGGGCTTCAAATCTGGGTCCTCTGCATCCCAGGTTGACACTCCATAAACTGCGCCACCACCTGGTCAGGCTTGCCTGACTATCTTATGTTAAACATTCTGTCAGGGGTAGTCAACCTTTTTATACCTACCACCCACTTTTGTATTTCTGTTAGTAGTAAAATTTTCTAACTGCCCACCGGTTCCATAGTAATGGTGATTTATAAAGTAGGGAAGTAACTTTACTTTATAAAATCTATAAAGCAGAGTTATAGCAAGTTAAAACATATAATAATAATTATTTACCAAGTACTTTATGTTGGATTTTTGCTGTTTGACAGAATAAATCTTTATAAAACAACTTTCTATAGTTAAATCTATCTTTTTATTTATACTTTGGTTGCTCTACTACCACCCACCATGAAAGCTGGAACACCCACTAGTGGGTGGTAGGGACCAGGTTGACTACCATTGTAACAGGAGATATAAAGATATGAAAGATATTTTTGTTGACCTCAAGTAGCTTTCAATCAATTGGATAATTAGGTAAAAAATTAATGATCTATCAAGCAAGGGACATAATGAACTCTAAGGACATTTGAATGAGAGAAAGATTTTATCTTCTTAGAGAAAGGAAAGTAAGGAGATCACAAACATTTTGGCTTTAGAGTTAAGCTTTAAGGGAAACAAGAATTTTGACAGCTGAGGATATGAGATGTTTTAGAATGGTAGTTTAGGCTAACAGCATTAAGATTACAAAAGAGAAGAAATTTTGGGCATATTTAGAGAACAGAAAGAGTCATGTTTAATTCATAAAAGATATTAAAACACTTGAAAGTGGGCTTCATCTGGTAAAATACAATGTTTAGGCTATATTAAAAGTCCATAGGACAGTCTGCAGTGTGTTTTAGCAGAATAGTGACATCCTCCAAGCTGTTCTTCAGGAATTATTCTTTAGCATCATGTTCAAAGAAAGACCCAGAGAATGTAATAGCATTATGCACTCTGAGAACTGCAAAGACTTTGATACAGTAGGAGTGAAGAGGCATTCGGGGGGAATTCCAAAGGAGAGGAAAGAACTGATATTTTGGCAAGCATTAAATTGATCTTAATAGTGAAAAAGAATCAAGGAAGATCTTTAACTAGAGGTGTAAAAATAAATGCATTTTTGATGTTTGGGAGTGGATGCACTATATCCATCTCTCCCTCATCTTGTGTTTCTGCCCAGGGACTAATCATTCTTTTTCTTCAATTTTTGCCCATTGAGTATGATATTGGCTGTGGGTTTGTCATAGATGGTCTTTATCATATTGAGGTATGTTCCCTGCATTCCCACTTTGCTGAGAGTTTTGATCATAAATGGGTGCTGGATTTTATCAATGCATTTCTGCATCTATTGATATTATCATGTGGTTTTTCTCCTTTCTTGTCTTTATGTGATAAATCACACTGATTGATTTGCAAATATTGTACCAGACTTGCCTCCTCAGAATAAATCCCACTTGATCATGATGTATGATTTCTTTCATGTATTGCTGGATCCTATTTGCTAATATTTTGTTGATAATTTTAGCATCTAAGTTCTTCAGGGATATTGGCTTATAGTTTTCTTTCTTTGTAGTGTCTTTACCTGGTTTTGGAATGAGGGTTATGTTTGCCTCATAAAAGGAGTTTGAAAGTTTTCCCTCCTCTAGAATTTTTTTTAAAGCTTGAGAAGGATAGGAGTTAGTTCTTCTTTGAATATTTGGTAAAATTCACCTGTGAAGCCATCAGGCTCAGGACTTTTGTTTTTGGGACTTTTTGGTAACTGTTTCAATCTCTTTTGGTGTAATCGATATGTTTAGGTTTTCTGATTCTTCCAGATTGATTCTTTAATGATTATATTTTTCAAGGAATTTATCCATTTCATCGAAGTTATCCCATTTTTGGGCATAGAGTTCTTCATAATATTTTCTTACAATCTTTTGAATTTCTGCTGTGTCAGTTGTTACTTCTCCTCTCTCATTTCTAATTTTATTTATTTGAGCCCTCTCTCTTTTTTTCTTGGTGAGTCTGGTTGAAGGTTCATCAATTTTGTTTATCTTTTTTTTTTTTTTTTTTTGTATTTTTCTGAAGCTGGAAACGGGGAGAGACAGTCAGACAGGCTCCCGCATGCGCCCGACCGGGATCCACCCGGCACGCCCACCAGGGGCGATGCTCTACCCACCAGGGGGCGATGCTCTGCCCCTCTGGGGCGTTGCTCTGCCGTGACCAGAGCCACTCTAGAGCCTGGGGCAGAGGCCAAGGAGCCAGCCCCAGCGCCCGGGCCATCTTTGCTCCAATGGAGCCTTGGCTGCAGAAGGGGAAGAGAGAGACAGAGAGGAAGGAGGGGGGGGGTGGAGAAGCAAATGGGCGCTTCTACTATGTGCCCTGGCCGGGAATCGAACCTGGGTCCCCCGCACGCCAGGCCGATGCTCTACCGCTGAGCCAACCAGCCAGGGCCAATTTTGTTTATCTTTTCAAAGAACCAGTTTTTAGTTTTACTGATCTTCTGTATTTATTTATTTTTTATTATTTGCTTCTATGTCATTTATTTTCACTCTGATCTTCATTATTTTTTTCCTTCTACTTCCTCTGGGCTTTACTTGCTGTTCTTTTTCTAGTTCTTTTAGGTGCAGGGTGAAATTGTTAATTTGAGCTTTTTCTTGCTTCTTAAGGTATGCCTGAAATACTATGAACTTCCCTCTTAGGACTGCTTTGTGCTGTGTCCCACAAATTTTGAGTTGTATGTTCATTTTTATTTGTTTCATGGAAGTATTTATTTCTTTCTTGATCTCATTGTTAACCCATTTATAATTTAATAGCATGCTATTTAGTCTTCAAGTATTTGAATATTTTTCAGTTTTTCTATTGTAGTTGATTTCTAGTTTCATGCCATTGTTGTCAGAGAAGTTGCTTGATATGATTTCAATCTTCTTAAATTTATTAAGACTTGTTTTGAGTCCTAACATGTGGTCTATCTTAGAGAATGTATTGTGAGCACTTGAAAAGAAAGTATATTCTGCTGCTTTGGGGTGAAATGTTCTAAAGATATCTATTAAATCCAGTTGATCTAGTGTATCATTTAAGACTGCTGTTTTTTTGTTAATTTTCTGCTGGAGGTTCTATCCATTGATGTTAGTGAGGTATTAGAATCCCCTACTATTATAATATTGCTGTTGATCTTGCTCTTTTTGTCCATCAAAATCTGCTTTATATATTTAGCTGCTCTTATATTAGGTGCATATATATTTATAATAGTTATATCTTCCCGTTGTAATGTTCCTTTTATTATGATGTAGCGACCTTCTTTATCTCTTACTATAGCCTTTGTTTTAAAGTTTATTTTGTCAGATATTAGTATTGCTATCTCAGCTTTTTGTCTCTTTCCATTTGCATGAAAATTTTTTTCCATCCCTTTACTCTCAGTCTATGTGTATCTTTTGTTTTGAAGTGGGTCTCTTGTAGACAACATATGTACGGATCTTGTTTTCTTATCCCCACAGCTACCCTATCTCTTTTGATTGGAGTATGTTATCCATTTGCATTTAAGATTATTATTGATATATAGTTGTTTATTACCATTTTATTCTTTAGATCTATAATCCTCTTTATCTCGATTTCTTTTTTTCTTTTCTCTTTTTACAGCAAGCCCCTTAACATTTCCTGCAGTACTGGTTTGGTTGTAATGAATTCCTTAAGTTCTTTTTTGTCTGGGAAGTTTTTTATTTCTCCTTCAATTTTAAATGAAATCTTGCTGGATAAAGAAGTCTTAGTTGTAGGCTCTTGTTTTGCATTACTTTGAATATTTCTTGCCATTTCCTTCTGGCCTCAAGTGTTTTTGTTGAAAAGTTGGATGTCATCCTTATGGGTGCTCCTCTATAGGTAATTGACTTTTTTTCTCTTGCTGCTTTTAGCATTTTTTTCTTTATCTCTTAACTTTGGTATTTTAATTATGATGTGTCTTGATGTAGGCCTCTTTGGGTTTCTCTTTATCAGGACTCTCTGTGCTTCTTGAACTTGTGTGACTTTTTCTTTCATCAATTTAGGAAAGTTTTCAGTGTGATTTCTTCAAACAGATTCTCTATCCCTTGTTCTTTCACTTCTTCTTCAGGAAACCCTATGATGCTGATGTTATTTCTCTTTCTATTGTCACAAAGTTCTCTTATAGTTTCCTCAGACTTTTTGAGCCTCTTTTCTTTTTGCTGCTCTGTTTCTGTGTTTTTATTTATCTTGTCCTCTAATTTGCTGATTCAATTCTCTGCTTCATCCAACCTGCTGTTGATTCCTTCTTGTGTAATCTTCATTTCTATTATTATAATTGCTATTTCTAATTGATTCTTTTTTATAATTTCAGTGTCCTTTTTGATGTTTGCAATTTCTTTATTTAGGTGCTCATTAAGTCCATCCATTGTAGCTCTGAGATCCTTAAGCATTCTAACAATCATTTTAAACTCTGCATCTGGTAATTTGGTTACTTCCATCTCATTCGGTTCTTTTTCTGCAGATTTTTCTTGTTGATTTATATAGTTAACATTCCTCTGTCTTTTCATTCTTTCTGCGTGCCATTTGCAAGCTTGTCAGAGTTGTGGGTCTGAGTTTGGTTTATTGAATGTGACTTCTCCTCCAGGACTTTATTCCTTAGCCTCTGCTGGTTGCTAAGATTTTAATTCTCCTTAACTTGTAGAGCCACTTAAAAGTCCTAATTTCCTTGCTGTTCATTTTCTGAGTCCAGCAGGGAGCTTCTATGTTTAGGAGGGGGAAAATGGGCATATCTTTTTTTTTTGCTCCAGTTGAAACTTTATCCAGGAATGTGGTGGGTGTGACTCTGAGAACCTTAAGGTGTGGTCTGCTCAGTGCCTCTCTGGGGGCAGGGTGCATTATCCCTATGAAGGGGGAGGTGTAGCTCAGGTCTCTCAGGAAAACTGAGTCACTACCCCTCCCTTTACTTCCTCCTTTCTGAACAACCTTTCACACTGATTGAAACTGAAGAGCTTTTTGGAGATGGGTCAACTGCTTCCACACTAGGCTTGTGCAGGATGGCCGCCCTGGCACTGGAGAATGACTCAGCTCAGGTTTTCTTCTTCCCATCATAGTTTGTGTCCCTGTGTCTTGATCTCCCCACTCTCCTCATGTGAGGCCAGTCCTCCCAGCCCTCCATGCCCCTAGAGCCCCATGCAAGTGGCTGTGAGTGATATTTTCTGTCCTAGTCCTTTAAGGCAACAACTCTTTTCGCCAACTGCTTCCCACAGACAGAACTCTCACTCTTCTCCTCACTCAATGCTGTCAGGCTGTCTCCTCCAGTCCCTGGGTTTCTAGACTGGGGCTCTGATCCTGGGACTGAGGATTCCTGCCTCTCAAGGTTTCTCTCCTCACAATGAGAGACCTTCTGGATCCTCAGCCTCAGCCTCCCCTTGCTCCTGGGAGGGGATCCCCCACCCCACCACCCACACTCCCTTTCAGGCTCAGTGTGGATTCTTCTGTGCTCCTTGGTTTTTGAGTCCTGTTCTTTTAGTCCAAAGTTGGTAGTTTTTTGTTTTTGTTTTTTGTTTTGTTTTTTGTATTTTTCTGAAGTTGGAAATGGGGAGGCAGTCAGACAGACTCCCGCATGTGCCCAACCAGGATCCACCCAGCATGCCCACCAGGGGGCGATGCTCTGCCATCTGGGGCATTGCTCTGTTGCGACCAGAGCCATTCTAGTGCCTGAGACAGAGGCCATGGAGCTGTCCTCAGCACCCAGGCCAACTTTGCACCAATGGAGCCTCAGCTGCAGGAGGGGAAGAAAGAGACAGAGAGGAAGGAGAGGAGGAGGGGTGGAGAAGCAGATGGGTGCTTCTCCTGTGTGCCCTGGCCAGGAATCAAACCCAGGACTCCTGTACGCCAGGCCGATGCTCTACCACTGAGCCAACCATCCAGGTCCCAAAGTTGGTTTTAATGATGATTGTTCTTAAATTAATTTGTAATCCAGTTTGGTCATGAGAGGTGGGAGTCTGTACATATACCTACTCTGCTGCCATCTTGGGATCCTCTGCTATAAAAATTAAATGAGCCTATAGCTATAGATTGACATCTTAGAAGTACTCATTAAATAGCACCTGTCATGGTTATTATTATTATTATTTTTATCAAGTGGTATCAGCAATAATGGTAATAAACTATCTTTTGTGAGTGTGTATTGGGTACATTTTAATTATTTTCTAAGTTGTCAGTATGGAGAACATACATTTAGAAATCTTTATACCTTTTATTAAACCACTTAATTGGAACTGCAATTTTTTCATTTAAAATGGAGATCATTTAAAAAGTAAATATGATGTATCATCAGGTTTCTTGTTTATCTTTGTGTTCAGAATTTAAACCCATGGAATAAATCATGTGACAGTTTGCATTGGTATGCAAAAGGAAATGGCAATTCTGTATTCATGACAGCCTATTTAAAATGCACATGAAAGAGTCTCTTATAACAAGGTTATACTGTATTGATTTGCCTTTCAAGTATTTATTCATCTATTATATGTGCCATTTCTGAAAAATGAAAAGTGCAACAAAAATTCGTGGCTATTTCCTGCTTCCAGGAGCTGAATATATGAGTGTATTTATGGGTTATTTATTTCCTAATATATGCAATGGAGTTGATTCCAAATGATTTGACTAAAAAGAAGAATATAAATCTCTACAGGCACAAGAGAGTTAAGGTTTATGCTAAATCTTTGGCTAAAATACCCCTAAGCAAATTATGGAAAATTCCTTTCTATGGATAAAATTAAATTTAACCTTACTGGAAACGCAGTGATGAAGCAAGACCCCTGTATGACGTTGTAATTATCACAACATCTGTCACTAACTTGTATTTGATTTATGGAAGAAATATCTTATTTCTGCTACTATAATATACATTTTTTAAAGATAATGTCTTTGGCATTTAGTACTTTGTGTATAACTAAAGCCATGGGGGAGGAAACTATTATTTATCCTGCTCTTCCTATGGGCCAGGCACTCTTTTGGGCCCTTTGACAATAATTAACATTTATGTAGTGCTTACTGTGAACTAGTTATTGTGCCCCAGATGCTTTATATATATTATGCATTTAAGTGTCATGATAACTGTATGACTAGATATTATCTTCTCCATTTTCCAGGTGAGGAAACCTAGATTCTGAGTTATCGAGTAACTTGTTCATAGTTTGCCAGTTAATAAGTGCTGAATTTAGGCTAAGAACTCAAGTTGGATTGATTGAAAATTTCATCTTCTTTCTATTACTTCCCAAATAATTATTAATATTTTTTTATCTAGAAATGAATGCATACATGAGAATATATTTTTTTCTGGACCTAAGATCATTGCTAAAACATAATTATTCTTACATCTGAGAGAGACCAAATAAAGAGTATAATATTAAAAAAAAAAGAATATAATATTCATTATTTAATAAATATTTATTGCCAGTTAACTTTGTGCCAACCGTTCCACTAGGAGCTAAAGGCATAAAGTTAAAATGATTGTCTCTGATCCTCACAGGCGCAGACTCTTTAGGGGATTCAAACAATATAAAAACTATTTGAATATGTAGCCACTATAGAATCTTCCACGGCTCAAGAACACAGGGAGGTTATTAAAGACTTTCCAGATTGGCTGACAGCCCATCTGAGTCTTACAGACCAGGAGCACTGAACCAAGAGGAGAGAGATGGTGGAAGAAAGGAAAACAAATAAAACACTTTGTTTCTTACCTATTTTTGTCAAAAGCTGTTTTGCAACTCATTTATTTGCAACACATGGTAGCAGCTTGATGTGAGGAAACTCTTGGCAAAGGAGAGTGGAAGAGGTGGGTGAGAGAAGACAAAGGAGAGGAGAAAGAAGAGAGAGTGGAGGGGAAAAGGTGAGAGAGCATGCCCGCGTGCGAAGAGAGATAGAGAGAGAGAAGGAGAGAATGTAGGAGCCTCCTGAGATTTCATACTGCAGTTTGTAGTTTTGCATTGTCTGTTTTTGGGGGGTTTATTTGTTTGCTAGTTTTTGTTTAATCTAGTTTGGAAAATTATACTGTTTCTCAGGAATTGATTGTTATTTTTTATTTTCTCTAAAGAAGGTTGATAATTAAAGGACTGCTGAACTTTTCTAGGATTCTGCATTGTCACTGGTTTCCTTTTTATTTCCCAAACTGACTCCATCGCCACTGGAAGGGGAGTTGCTAATTTTCTTAATAGATTGTGATTGTAACATGAAGGCTGCTCTGGTCCAGGGAGGGTGAGAAGAAAGAAGCAGCTAGTTAAACAAGACTCATAATTGCATTTATTCTTGGACTCAATGTCAAGTCAGAGTAGTTGAGAGTGAAATACATGGTTGCTGAAAGTGGTACAAGAGTGAATTACAGCCTGAATAGGTGGTGGTGCAGTGGATAGAGCATCAGATTGGGACGCAGAGAACCCAGGTTCAAAACCCCAAGGTTGCCAGCTTGAGCACAGGTTCATCTGGTTTAAACAAGGCTCATCAGCTTGAATCCAAGGTTGCTGGCTTAAGCAAAGGGTCATTTGGACTGCTATAGCCCCCTGGTCAAGGCACAAATGAGAAAGCAATCAATGAACAACTAAGGTGCCACACAAAGAATTGATGCTTCTCATCTCTCTCCCTTTCTGTCTGCTGTCTGTCTTTCCTTATCTGTCCCTATCTCTGTCTCTGTCACACGCGCATGCACACACACACACACACACACAAACAAAGAGTAGAGGGCTCTAAATCCTTTGTAGACTACAAGGTAGCAATTGTTGGTCACTTCAGTCACAGTGAAGTCAGCAAGGAGACCTTTTCCTTTGGAATGCTGTACTGTTCATCCCTCTTACACACACATAATCAATAGTATAGAGTTTAACATACTCTGTGAGCTCAAGAAATGTATACTCTAATAAGTGTTCCACCTAAGGGAAGAATGATAATCCTTTCTCTGGTTCATTCCCCTCTTAGTTCAGCATTGTTTCAGATTTTCTTGTTTTTACTTTTTCCATGCCTGGACTTTTTTTTAGGACTCTCATTACAGACTAAGTATTGTTTTCTCTAGGTTCTATTCTTGTTTACTTGAGTATTATCTAATTCAAACCTTTTCCTCTCAGGACACTGCAGTCTCTTTATTCCGGCCCCCTCAGCAGTCTTCCATATATATATATATATATATATGGAAGACTGAATATATACCTCTGATTTTGAGCAGTTTTCCTATCGTGTTACAGTCTCATGTGTAGCACATCAACTGCAGCAAATGTGTAGATGCCTTTTTCTATAGCAAGGACTTTAAATACTTGAGATTCTGCTTTTAAGACTTAATGATTTCCCTGTTTAAGATTTTAGAATTGATAAGATTATTTTTCCTCACTGTGATTTTATTTATTCTTACTCCCCTGCCTTGAATGATCCTAATGGGTGTTTACTGATGGTTCAACTGTAACATAGAATGAGAAAGTTGGTTAAATAATTTTTCACTTTAGGCAGCCCTTCTGTCCTTCAATACTTTCTTTCTAGAAAAATATTTGGTTAAAAAGGGGGACAAAAAATATCACTGTAGAAATATCTTAACTCTGAAATGCTGTTAATTTTGAAGACACCTAATTTCAGGCAAATGTGAAATTTTCTATATTTTTCAGACTTTAATCATAGCTTTTATCAGACTATATGTCAATGATTAGTGCAAATTTTTATCTTTCTTATTAAATAGTGTGTACTTTAAGTACAAAAGTTTTCTTCTTATTCATCTCTATGTCCCTAGCCCCTAACAGAATGCCTGGCATATAGCAGGCCTATAGGGCCAGTAGTCGCCACCGTTGTGGCCATTCACATGCAGGTTCTCATTAGATTTGAGCAGACATTAAAGAAACAGTGGAGCCAAAATATGGCAGGCCATTCCTTTATTAAAGCCTCACACCGGCTGACGAGCAAATACACAGTGAAAACACTTTCCTTTCATTCAGTCAGAACTCCCAATGACACTGACACATTCTCTGGTTTCACAACCAGGAGAATCTTTTCCATTTCTCCTAGAATCAAAGGCCCCACCAGTCTCAGCAGAGCTTGCAAAAGCCCTTCGCCTCTGGTTCCCAATCTGTACACCTCCATCTCTGCCAAACTTGGCGTCTCCTTCGGCACTCTGCATCCTCTCTGCTCTCACTCTGCAAACATGGCTTCTTTTTCTGCAAAACTTTCTGGCACAGGAATCTCCTCCAGCAAATATTAGCAAAACAATGGCCCTTCCCAAGCAGGAAGGTAATTTGCAATTTCACAGACCACATATACCTGGCGTTGCCTAGCCCCCAATGCAAATATAAGTGAGCAAACATAAAAATCATATTTTACAAACTTATTTGACCAACAAGGCCCTAAATAAAGATTCTTAATTGTACCTTTTATTAATATTATCTCCTAGGAATACCAGAGGTTAAATTTTCTCAGTGAATACTATATAAAATTTGTACAATTCATATTCAAATACTTTGCTGATTTGCACTATTTTGTCAGAATGTAAGCAACTGTTCTATACATCCAAATGCACTTTTAAATTGTGAATGTGTTTTTTCACAAATACATATTAGAACATTAAATTATGCAACCAACTTGAGAGAATGCTTTTGAAAATATGAGCATATGTGATTTAAAAACAGAAAGGTGAAAATTAGCATCTCCAAATAAAAGTTCTAAGAAAACAAAGGATTTAAGAGATGGGCTGGCTATGTTTGTCTATATCATATAAAATGTTAAGAAGAGAATAAATCTTTCATCCAGGTGTTTAATTGTTAAGTCAGGTGTTTAGCTGTTACACAGTCCTCACATAGATTTCTATTATTTATCAAAAACCAAAGCCTGCTAAGCCAGTACAGATGGATTAACCAGTTATTCTTATTGTAATCAACTATAAAAGGAAACAAAACGTCCAAATGTATATTTTGTCCATTGAGTCATCTGGGGCAAAGTTGGAGATGGAAAATGTATCAAGTGCTGCATATCAAGCACAAATACAAAGATACTATCTTCAAAACAGAGAAGTAAAAATCCTGGATAAGAACCCCCTTACACTATTTTCAGGCAGACAACAAAAGTGCTGCAGTCGGAGGGGGAGGAGTTCAAAATGAAATGACCTAGCATTGTTGCTATGCCACGGAAACTCCTCAGTGGCTGCCTGGAATAGATCTTCAAGAGCCCTAAAAAAGAAGAAAAAGAATCTTCTGTACGAATATGATAAAAATGTATAGAGAGAGGGAGAAAAATTTAGAACCTCGTGTGTAGATAAGCATGAATGTTTCCAAGCTAGGGAAAGGAGAGGGAACAGAAAAAAATGAATTCTGGATGAAGTGTTTTTTTGACAAGACTGAAATATCTATAGGGTATTATTTTGTTGAGACCGAGACTATATTGTCAGCTTCTTCATACATATCAGTTGAAGTAGCTCTGAGTATCGACCACTGTTCTATGTCTTACAGAAAATGTTAGATGCCATTTAGCCCCTTCATATTTGCTTGGGGTTTTGTTTACAAAATTAATGAAAACTAGTTTTCGAAAAAACTAATGAAAAATTTAAAGTAAACCTGAATAATTATCTGCACTTTGCTGATAATAAAGATACAATAAGAGTGTAAGAGGATGGGTTATTTGGTATTTAGGATGACAGGAATTGGTTATGGAAGAGAATGAAATTAGAGGGAAAAGATATGGGTTTTGGAGTCAGGCTTTTACTAGTTCATTCAGTAAATGACAAGGTATTGATTGAGAGCGTGCTATAAGCACTATAAGGCATTGTGCTGGCTTCTAAGTAAACAGTAGGGGAAAAAAGAAGATTCCTGCCCCAATGGCACCACAGACTAGTGAGGGAGACAATCATTAAACACTCACACAATAAATCCAGGATTGGATTTTCCCAATAGAAACAAAAGAAAAAATATTATGTGAGAAAGAGATAAGGTGTTTGAGGAACTAAAAGAAGTGTTCTAATGCCATTTTTGAAAGTTGTGTTTTGATTATGGAAAACTTTCTTAATCTCTTTGAACTTTAGTTCAAAACTTTGAAAAAGAGATACTAAGTAATATGTGAATAAAATGAAATGAAATGAAGAGGGAAAAACATTTAACATCCACTTTTGATCTTTTGCATATCTAAGTATTAACTAAAAAAAATCCTCTAGTTCTTGTTGTATTGTCAATGACCTAATCAATGTTTTCTTTTCTTCCCTATGTAAATGTCAGAAAAACTGACCCCAGATTTAGAGTGATAAGGATTACTAAAAATTCACATTCAATGTCAAATTTATTATATTCTTTGTGCTCTCAGGGAGGATCATATTCTCTTTTAGCCAATTAGCCATAGAAGCAACTTCAATATCAAAATGTATCCAAAGTCTTCTTCCTCATTCCTCTATCAACAGCAAACAATCCATATCTTATTTTTTTAAAGAGGTAAAAAAAACCATAGTTTTTTTTATTTTTGCACTAGGGTTCTGATCAATCTGTTGCTGGCCTATGGATTTCATCTTTTAAACACCTGTCAGGGGATTCTGTATAGGAGGCTTATTCTTGGTGCTGGGCATCAGGAATGGTGTAAAGAAGATTATTAACATTTCAGGCTAAGAATTCACACAGTGGGATGAACATGATGGAATAGTGCTTAGAAGGTTCAGAGTACTTCAATGCCTAGGGTTAACATGCTAATGAATTTTTAATCCAGCATATTGGGACCTGAAAGTGAATGAATCACAAACTCTGGAGTATACCTCAGAAGTTGATTTCTTAAAATGGAATTCTTATAGGTCCTTATTTTTAATGTTTTGCCTCTTTTTCTTAAACAATTATTTTGGTTAATCAAGTGACCTAGAAAATGTCTGGTTAATTCAAATTTTAAGAATTGAATTTGGGAGGATATTAGCATTTCAAATGCAAATTGTTGATGTATGAATTCTTTCATCTATTCTTCAGTTACATGTTTTAATGGCATACATCATAATTTCAGAGTGCATTTTTCCTAACCTGGAAGCTATTCCTAGTTCAGGCAATATAATACGTTACCCAATGAAGGAAGCAATGACTGCAAATCTTGTTATACATTGTCCAGGAGAACTTTTTAAAAATACTGCTTTCTAGACCATATCTCAGATACACAGAATGGAAAAATTCTAGGGGTGGAGCCTCAAAATCTGTATTTAAAAAAAAATTTCTCCAGGTGATGTTGGTGCATGAGGACTGTGGATATGCCTTTGAGTACTAACAGAGCAAGTGGAAGGTGGCTATGTGTGTTTTGTGCTAATGTGAATCCCTTTTTGCCCACAGACACATTTCTGACAATCATTACAGGTGTAATCAGTGGTTCTGCTGATTGCAGTTATTCCTCTTGCTTTCTAGTTATGCCCCAGATGTGTCATAATTCAAAATGAAGCTTCATTTCAAGTATTGGGAGGGAAGGTAATGTTGCTCACCGAAGGGAATCCTGGCTCAGTTATAAATATTCTCTCTTTTGTGGTAGTACTTTACTAAGAAATACTGAAAATAGGCGAATTCATGTATTTTTGTGTACATATATGAGCAGTTCCTCCCCCCCCCCCCCGAGAGCAATAACAGCATTGTTGAGAAGACCTTTCATTAGGATTATAGCATAAGAGGCCATAAAATCATTCCTAGGTAAATTGCCACTTTGTAAGATCCTCAATTTGAATTATTCAGCTGTGGTTACTATAGCGCCTTGTTCACATTGCAAAGGAAAATACTAATGGTCCCTCAGTGTCTCCACACTGTGGAAGAATTCATTAAGGGAAAAGTACTATTCTCCCTGCTAGAGACACATATGCTAACCACAGAATGTACACATCAGGGTTCTTGGTGTACCTTTTGTTTGGCAGAGCTCACACTTTCCGATGGGGCTTGTTCTTGGAAGTGTTAAGATGCTTCCTTGATGTAAATAGTTATGCTTAGGTCAACTAAGTCCTAGAAATACGATGTTTTGGAATAATAAAACTAGCTTGATCTTCTTTCTGGATATAATGTGTGAAATAATATATTTACTATTTATTTAACATTTAATTTTTTTATTTATACTGCTAGTGATAGTAGCAGTATAAAAGGTGAATCTAAGAAAAGATTACTCCATTTTAGAAAAGAAGAAGTGAGATTTACATTAGTTGGGTAAATTACCTAACTAGATAGAAGAGCCTAGATTTGAACCAAGTTCTAACTCTAAATCCTAGACTTTAACATTGAATTAGAATATGCAGTGTAGACTCAGTGATATAGAAGCCCCTGATTGCAACCCAATTATTCTCCAAGAGCCAGGGGTATAACCTTGTAAAAGTTTGTGGATCCTCATCCTCTCATCACACAAGGTGAGTTTGGACAGTCAGCAAGCAAAATCATGGGGCTCGAATGGGTTAATGCTAATGAAGCTAGGCTCTTAGCATAAATAACTCCATTTTAGGTTCTGACTGCAATCTTGAACTCTAAATAACCCCAGAGTTTGTTTTTCTTAGAACCCCCTACCCCTGGCTTCCGAGCTGGTTTTGCAAGATTGCAGATGTGTCCAGAGTCCTTAAGTCCCAGGATGTTCCTCCCCAAATTGCTCCTATAGATGAACTTTGCAAATGATCAGCAAGATTAATGAGCTTCTTTTTCTGTTTTTGTAACATGCTTTGCTAGGTGCCCCCTCCTCCCTCTACCCCAACCAGGATATGAATTTTGTCTTTAAAAGGTCACCCCTGACTGTACTCATGGCCATGAGTTCCATGGAACACTAGTCCTCTCGTGGTCGCTGGCTTCTGTAATAAAGACTCCTAATTCGACAATTCTCAGTGTGGCAGATTCTGTTTCTTTCTCACTGAATTGGGATCTAACATTATCTTGGAGGCAGGCAATGGTCAGAACTTTGTAGGGTAAAGATGGGGCAGTCTGGCAGTTTATTGTTAGTGCAGTTGAAACTGATAATAAATTGAGGCAGACTGAGTTGAAATTTTCAGGTTTGCAATTTATACTAGTGAAAAATTAATTCAGCAATAGATCCAAAGCTTCTTTTTACTCATTTTAGGTAACAGGCTTGCTGAAGGAGCCCTACAGCCTGGAGAATAGAAAAGCAAAGAGTAGAATCCCAGTCTCCTGACAGCAAGACTGACTTTTTTACCGACCCTGCCCCCATCTCTTGTCAGGGGCCAATTCTCTTGAGGTTGAGTGAAAAACAGCAGCTTCTGGCAGGGTGGAAACAGAACTGGGTATGGAGAGGTCGACTTTAGGAAAGAAGAGACAGTTGAGGGGGTAAGTGAAGATGTATATAAAGGAGCAAGGCAAGGAGTTCCTGATGACAGGCAAATATCACCTATTTAAAACTTTGTCTAGAATCATGGTGGGAGGGTGAAATGGTTGTTTTTAAGCCTCTAGGACAGTGGTTCTCAAAGTGTGTGCCAGGGCGCACTGTTGCATCCTAGATTTCCAGGTATGCCCTATGGTATTCCAGAGAAATGTGTGCCTGTTGGGGACCAAAAAACTAACAGGGATTTTGGAGTTTAGATTTTTGGGGGACAGAAGTGTGGGGAATTGGCTGTAAGCTGACAGTCTACCCAACCCCCCACCTCACTTGCCTGATTAGGTTGCAAAAGGCTTTTAAGCTGTGGTGCTGGATTGTTTACACTACCCCCCATGTTCCCCAGAAACACTGAAGGCAAGTTTCTTCTATCCTTTGTTTGGTGTAAAGTTAAGATGATTTGTATGGTGGGGGTTTTCTGCACTCAACACAATTAAGAGTAAAAAGAGAGGAATTCTTCAATGTATTGATGAGGAAATGAGAGTTTGCCTTTCAAATATGCCCAAACATTGAAGAAATTGCTAGGACACATCAGGCTCATGTTTCTCATAAACACAAGAATGAAAAAAGTTAACACATCATGCCAGGACCTGCCGAATTTACTAAATCTTACTAAGAATGTATCTATATATATAAAAAGATAACTTTTTTGTCATTTAAAAATTTTTTAACCCCTCTTTTTTATGAATTCTAAAAAGTATAACTCAAAAAATGTAACATAAAAATGTTTTTAATATCAGAATAAATTTAATTTTGTCATATTTATTTCATTTACCATAAAAACATGCTTGAAGTTTATATTTTTTCTTTAATATTTGACTTAATTATTATAACATATTTCTCAGAAATTTGTATATAGTGAGCCTACAATTATTTGTAGGATTTTAAATGCTCTTCGACTTCAAAAAGTTTGAGAACCACTGCTCTAGGAGGTGTAAAGCTTCATTTAATGAATTATATTGTATTTCTTAGAAGAAACCTAGAAGTATTGCAGCACATTTTCCCCCACTCTGGGTTTTATTGCTGCAACATTTACCTCTCATATGCAAAAGCCACTGCTTAAAAGCCTGGGAGGTTCTCTCTAAATTACTTTTCTGACTGAGCTGCATTTAGCTTCTATCCTGAGTGTCAATTCCTGACAAGGTTTCCTCCCAAATATTCAAGCCAGTGTCTCTCCATAAGAGTTACTGGCTTGGTGTCGCTGAAGTGGCCAGTGTTCACAAAATACATTCCAGCTTTCAAGGGAAAAATTACAAGGTGGCAGGTGAGCAAGTGATTGAATTTACCTATGGTATTTGATCATGACCTTGAAGAGTAAGTCTCAAATTTTGGTGTGAATAAAATTATTTAGTAAACTTGTTAAAAATGTGTATCCTTAGGACCCACTTCCTGGAATAGAGTTTTTAATCGAGAAAGGTAGGACTCAGAAATCTCCTTGCTTAACAAGGCTCTAAGAAATTCCTGGATTGCATTTTGAGAAATATTCATTTAGAATCTTGCTACTCAAAGTGTGGTTCTGACAACATGGATATTACTAGGGAGTTGATACAAGTACAAAATCCAAGATCTCACTCCCAACCTTCAAAATCAGAGTTTACATTTGAACAAGACTCCTAGGTGATTCCTGTATACATTAGAGTTTGAAAACACTAGTGTATGGCCAGCAGTCGTGGCCCTCGTGGCCATGCTCATGCAGTTCTTATTGGATTCAGGCAGATGGTAAAGAAACGGTGGAGCCAAAAAATGGTGAGCCGTTCTTTTTATTAAAGTCTCATACCAGCCAATGAGTAAACAGGCAGGGAAAACACTTCTCTTTCACTCAGGGCTCCCAAAGCCATTGACACATTCTCTGGTTCCACAACCAGGAGACTCTTCTCTGGTTTCTCCTAGAATCAAAGGCCTCACCAGTCTCAATAGGGCTCCTAAAGCCCCTCAGCTCTGGTTTCCCATCTGCATACCTTCTCTTTTCCTGGCTTCTCCTTCAGCACTCTGCATCTCTCTTCTCTCACTCTGCAAACATGGCTTCTTTCCTTTTCCTTGCTAACATGGCTTCCTTCTCAGCACTCTGCATTTTCTCTGCTCTCACTCTGTAAACATGGCTTCTTTCTCCTCTTCTCCTTCTTCTCTGCTCTTTTCAAAACTTTTCGGTGTGAAAACTTCTCCTTCAGCAAACATTAGCAAAACAATAGCCCTTCCCAAACAGGAAGGCGATTTGCAACTTCACAGACCCACATGTACCTAGTGCTGCCCAGCCCCCAATGCAAACTATGAGCAAGCAAACATAAAAATATATTTTACAAACTTATTTGACCAACATCCCACCCCTTTTGCTCACTTTGCAATCCACACCACAGGCATTCCTGTGCAAAAAATGAGGTACATTATACAAACAAATTACAGTAACAGCACAAGTCATACAATTTCAATAATTACAAAGTGCCCCTCACCAGAGCTCCCCTCCCCCATCAGGGTCTCTCATATTATCCAAAGGCTGTATGTTCATCCAGCAAGGAAGCTGGTTCCCCCCTCTGGTCATAGTCTAAGAGTCAGTCCACACACATGGGGCTGCAGGCCTCCCCCTCATCCCTGTTGTCTTAGCAGCTCTGAAGTCGCTGTCCCAAGGAGGAGCACGTGGCAATGGTGGCCAACATTTCCACCTCTGCTCCAGAAAGCATGCTGCCATCCACCCTTAGTCCCACAATGGCAGCAAACCTACCAGGGGCTTAATAGGTACTCTTTGCTGCTGGGCTTTTACCTCCTGGAGTCTGCGGATGGCAGTTTCAGCTGAAGTCTCCTCATCCTCAGAAGAGGAGCTGGAAATGCCTGTTCCTGCTGACTCAGAGCCTCTCTGCCAGCAAGGCTCCATTTTAGGCTCCAGCAGCTACTGGCTTTCATGTAGTCGAACCCTCAGTTGTTCCTCCAACAACTGTTTTGCCATCTTCAACTTCCAGGGCAAACTGCAACTCATGAATCCATGTGGCCTCCTTCTCCAGTGCTCACTCCGGTTCCAGGATCTGCATCTCTTTCCCCCGTGACCATTCCAGCTCCTTCTGTTGCTGCTGCTCAGTTTGCAGGCCTTGAGCAGCCTCTTGCACAGAGCTCTCCGTTTCCTCTACCAGGACTGTAAAGCACAGCCAGCCTACAGTCCCCAAAAGGATGGCCATGGGGAAACATAACAACAACCAGTCCTCTCTACCTCTCAAGGGTGGTGGCAGCCTTATACTGATCTGATCTGAATCCTGCCACAGACTACGCCAAATATACGGCCAGCAGTCACGGCCATTGTGGCCACGCTCCTACAGGTTCTCATTGGATTTGGGCAGATGGTAAAGAAACAGTGGAGCCAAAAACTGGTGGGCCATTCTTTTTATTAAAGTCTCACACTAGCAGACGAGTAAACAGGCAGGGAAAACACTTCTCTTTCACTCAGGGCTCCCAAAGCCACTGACACATTCTCCGGTTCCTCAACCAGGAGAATCTTCTCTGGTTTCTCCTAGAATCAAAGGCCCATCAGTCTCAGCAGAGTTTGCAAAGACCCTCAGCTCTGGTTCCCCATCTGCACACCTTCTCTTTCCCTGCCAACATGGCTTCTCCTTCAGCACTCTGAATCCTCTTTCTCTTGCTCTGCAAACATGGTTTCTTTCTCCTTCTCCTTCTGTTCTCTCTTTTCAAAAACTTTCTGGCGCGAAAATCTCTCCTCCAGCAAACATTAGCAAAACAATGGCCCTTCCCAAGCAGGAAGGTAATTTATAATTTCACAGACCACATACACCTGGTGCTGCCCAGTCCCCAGAGCAAACTATAAGTGAGTAACCATAAAGATCATATTTTACAAACTTATTTGACCAACACAGGTCTCCTTCTTGCTGTGTGTTCACATGGTCTTTCCTCTGTGTATGCATATATCTGGTGTCTCTTTGTGTATCTAAACTTCTTCTAAGGATGGCAATCAGATTGGATTTGGGCCCACCCTAAGGACTATATTTTAACTCAGGGGTCCCCAAACTTTTTACAGAGGGAGCCAGTTCACTGTCCCTCAGACTGTTGGAGGGCCGGACTATAAAAAAAACTATGAACAAATCTCTATGCACAGTGCACATATCTTATTTTAAAGTAAAAAAACAAAACGGGAACAAATACAATATTTAAAATAAAGAACAAGTAAATTTAAATCAACAAACTGACCAGTATTTCAATGGGAACTATGGGCCTGCTTTTGACTAGTGAGATGGTCAATGTGCTCCTCTCACTGACCAGCAATGAAAGAGGTGCTCCTTCCGGAAGTGTGGCAGGGGGCCGGATAAATGGCCTCTGGGGGCTGCATGCGGCCCACGGGCCGTAGCTTGGGGACCCCTGTTTTAACTGTATCATCTTTTTAAAGGCTGTATCTCCAAATATGGTTACATTCTTGTAAGGTCAGTGGCTACCGCCATGGCCAGAGGTTCACACTGGATTCAGGCAAATGGTAAAGGAACTGTGAAGCCAGAAAATGGTGGGTCATTCTGTTTATTAAAGTCTCGTAACGAGCAAATAGGCAGGGAAGACTGCTTCCCTCTCACTCAGGGATCCCAAAGCTCTGACTCATTCTCCAGACTCTCCTGGGTTCACAGGCCCCCACAAGCGAAACAGCACTCCTCAGCCAAACAAACAGGGCCCAAATCTGGGTTCCCCAAACCCCTCTGCTCTCTCTCTGCACTCTCCAGCAAAACAATATGGGAGAAAAAAAACCTTTTCCAGCAAACAATGGTCCCTGCCAAGCAGGAAGGCAGTCTGCAATTTGCAATATGCCACCCCGAGGGCAAGCACCCACAGCCTCCCATAGACTATACACACATGGCTCTGCCCCAATGCTAGCAAACAAACCTACAGAAACACTTGTTACAAACTTATTTGCCCAACATTTCTGAATTACTGGGTATGACAACTTCAACATATGAATTTTGGAGGAACACAATTCAGTTCATATCAGAGGGTATGGTGACCATTAATAGTCATTGACAAGAACCCTGGGAAAAAGTTCAGAAACTCAGATCAAATGGGCACCTGATTCCTCTTAAGCATTCTTTTATCCTGTGTTCTCCGTCTTTGTAAATGGCACTATCTTTGGCTTAATTTGTACAAGCCAGATATCTTGGAACCCAAGGCTCCCTCTGTCTTGTCATTGCATTTAATTAGTTACCACATCCTACTATATTTATCTCTATTGTCTTTTCAATTTAACAATTTTTTCCCCATTTGAATGTTCACTATTCTGGTCTTTGACTCATTATCTCTCATCACACTAGGCATAACCCTTACCATATACTAAAAATATTCACTCACTTTTTATACTGATATTTGTCCTCTATTTCTGGTTCTAGTCCTTATTGATATTAGCCAGAATGTTTGTTATAAAATAAAAACCTTAACAATATCATTCTTCTGCTTACAATCATCCATGGCTTGCATTGCCCTAAGAAAAAAATTGTCAGCTCCCTAGGATGGCCTACAAAGCTATTTACAATCTACCAAATGCTTCCCTGTCAGCCCATCTCTCCCTTCTACCACTGGCTTCAGTTCTTTGCAATCTGTTCTCTAGCCATATTGGATTTTTTTCTTCTTGTTTCTTTAACTTTCTATATTGGGTCTTATGGCCTTTGCAAAAACTATACCCTCTACCTGGAATTCTATTTTTCCTTTCTTTCTTTTCTTTCTTGTTTTGTTCCCTGTCTCCAATTAACTTTTTATTATTTTTCAGCTCTCAGGCCATATGTCATTTCCTTTCTAAAGCCTATCTGCCTCATTGTCTAGCATGGGTGACTTTCTTCAGTGCACCTAACATTGCTCATCAGGCTATGTAGGGAATGCTTATTTACCTGTTTGTTTTCTGCAGTGGGCAGGGATTATGTTTCATTTACAGCTGTATTTCTGAAACCTGTCCAACGATGACAAATAGCCAGTTCTCATACATACTTGTCAAATGTACGAGTAGTGAAGGAATGTTGTTGTATGAAATTTAAAAGCCGGGGGAATGGAGCGCCTGAATTCAGGTACAGATGATTGCCACTAATGTAACTTTTTTAGGGAGTAACTTCTAATTGGAAACAGGTGTTAGAGAAAAGCACTTGGTTTTCTCCTGAAGAAGTTAAAAAAAATTTAGTTCTATAAGTATGTGGTTTTAGAACTTGGAGTGTCCTTCAGAGACAAAGGGACAGACTTTGAAATAGGGCCAGGCACTGAGTCACTGTAGCACTGTGCCATCCTCCAAACATCTCAGTTTCCTGTGAGTGTCTAAGGTCACCTGCCCCCTGAAATCACTATAATCCAACCTGGTCTTCCCTCCCAATGAGGTGGTACAGAGAAACTTTTATGAGGCATGCTTTAGTAGTCCGCAACCCAAGGAAAAGTGTAGTCTAGTAGGAATTCTAGTTCTTTACTAGAGTCTATATTTAGAACTGTTGTTGTAACTGGTTACCAAATCATGCATATTATTTGACATTGGTTCAATATCTGTTTTTCCTACATAGCTATAAATTCCAGACAGTCAGAGAGCAAATGAATCTTGTTCACCACTGATTAACTAGCTCATATATAAGCCCATAGCCAGCACTTAATAAATACTGACTGATTTTTAAGAGTTTTGCTTAGAGAGTTAGGAGATAATTATACCATTAACTAGGACTAGAAACAGAAGGAAGTGCCTATTTGACAAGGGAAGGTGAAGCGTGGAAACAAGTCGATCACAATGCAGACCTAGAGCCTAAGAAATGCACTGGCACTGCAGTTATGGAGGTTTATTGTCATGGATTATTCTGAGATTTATAGCTTTAGGAAAATATGAGAATATATAGAAGTAACATTTTTAACCTGTGTAGTTGTTGTAAGTTCTGCATCATTGTTCTGGCTTTCTTGACTCTTGTCTTCTCAGGAGCACAATTTCAGACGAAAGACGTGACTAGCGAAATGGGTAGCAGTTTAGCTAGCAAAGAGAAAATACACTTGGAAGATTTCCAAGTCGGCAACTCAGACAGATCTGAGTGTCCCACTTGGTTACATAGTCAGGATTTATGCATAACTGGGCACTTCCTCCCTCTTCCTCCTTAGCTGGTTTGTTCTTGCCCATTGTGTGAGTACCCCTCCACCAGTAGTTGGCAGTCATACATCTGTGTTTGTTTGTATTTTTAATGGGGAATAAATATGCTATATTACTGATATTAGTCTGACTAGACATAGAATTAAAATAAGAATATACTAATAAAGGAAGCTTATAAAAGAATTTACATAAAGCCACCCATATTAATCTTAGTAAATGTTCACACCGGCTTGTTAGTCTAATTGTAACTATGATTTACTATGTATGATTGCAGTCTAGTATTCAAAGTTATTTATTCTGTAACAAATCAAAGGTATATAATGAGTCTTACACTTTCACCTCTTGCTGAGTTATCATTACAATTTATCAGCCTGTTCCCCTCCCAGAATAAGGAACATTAATGCTGACAATGAATCATAGACCTCTGGCTGAAGCACATCAAGAGTTAACATCAGACTGAGAAGAATGAGCCCTCGGGCCCACTCCTCTCTCTCCCACCTCACTGAGACTTATAGTTTTAATTCTTTGATAAGGCCAAGAGGACTGTGGAAGTCCAACCAGCCATGAAGATAAGAATTTCTTTCACTCAAGAGAAACTGCATGTCCACTCCCCCCCCCCCCCACTAAGAATTCTATCCTTCCTGAATTCCCCAATCCCATAGATAATCTGTTCAAACTCTATGAACTGTTAAGATAGGTTTTTGAGGAGAGAAATTGTCCCATCTTCTTCGGTGGCCAGCACTTGAATAAATCTTTTTCCTTTTCACCAGCCACTGTGTCATGAGTATTGACTTTTGATGTTGTGGCAGTCAGCAGAGACTGCAGGTATTTTATAGTTACATTTTGAGGCCACGCAGATACTCTTTTCTATCATTTTTCCCTTTCATGTCTAACATCCTTGGTGGAAGCTAATATATTGGTCATTGCCTTTTTTGTTAGTCCCCCTGTGCATGGTTTTCATAGGTAACTGTCCTGGGCCATATCAGAGGCTTGAGAACCATGTGGTCAGCCGTCTGGTTATCAGCTCATCGTTATGATTAAGGTTGATATTCTTTTCCCCTTTCTGTCTCCCTCTCCCAGCTCATGTCAGATTAGCTACCCATTAAACACATATAATTATAATATTAAGTAACACGTACTAAACACTATATGCTATGCATTGTTTTAAGTGCCTTACAACTATCAAAGTATTTAATTCTTACAAAAACTCAATGCCATAAATGGCACTATTTAGAGTCCTCTTGAACACATGAAGAAACAGACAAAAAGAAGTTTAGGAATATGTTCAAATTCACACAGCTTTTAAGCAGCAGAGATAAACTTCAGACCCAGACAGCTTGCCTTATTAGCAAAGACACCCACATAATGAACAGGGAGTAAGATGATTGTTTCCTCTTATTTCTTCCAATCAAATTTTAGTAAGTATTGATGAAAAAAAGTCATTTTTCTTTTTTTTTTTTTGCATTTTTTGGAAGCTGGAAGCGGGGAGGCAGAGTCAGACAGACTCCTGCGTGCGCCTGACCAGGATCCACCCGGCATGCCCACCAGGGGGCGATGCTCTGCCCATCTGGGGCTTTGCTCTGTTGCATCCAGAGCCATCCTGAGGCAGAGGCCAAGGAGCCATCCCCAGCTCCCGGGCCATCTTTGCTCCAATGGAGCCTTGGCTGCGGGAGGGGAAGAGAGAGACAGAGAGGAAGGAGAGGGGGAGGGGTGGAGAAGCAGATGGGCACTTCTCCTGTGTGCCCTGGCTGGGAATCGAACCCGGGACTCCTGCATGCCAGGCTGACGCTCTACCACTGAGCCAACCAGCCAGGGCCAAAAAAGTAATTTTTCAATTGAAATAGCAAAATAAATCTCAGGGCTTGACACTGTGTTTTAAGAGTGTTATGCTTGTATTCTTATTGAGTGCATGTCAATGGACTGACAATGTCTTTGCTTAACTGCTCCAGGTACTGAAACCCATAGATAGCATGAGAGCAAAAGGCTTTCTATTAAAGCACCTTCAACTGTTCTTGGCAGCTTATCATCCAAAAGCATCAGAAAAATAAAACGAAGCAGTCTTTGCATTGCTATGCTAGCTGCTTGTCACAGTACAAAACAGTTGAGACTCTCCAGAAACTGTAAATTGTCTTAAAGGTCCAATTACACTTTTACTTTATCTGATTTTCTTAAAAAGAAAGCAGTTTAATTCATTCAGTATTACCTTTTAAAAATTGGTGATATATGCTATTTTGAATTGAGTTGGCATTAATGTAGGCGATGGGGATCGCCTCCCACCAGGCTAGAGCATGAAACTGCTTATGAGTATCCATTATCATATGTAAGTCACTACTGACATGTACTTTTATTTTATTCACTTCTGTACTTTTATGTTATATTTTGATACACTTTTTATACCTTATTAGGTGTTTTCTGTTCTCAGAAGAGCAATACATATACTGAGCAGGACAGTTTCATATTATGTATAATTGAAAATACACATTTTTGATAGTAAATCTGCTTTATCAAATTTTTAAAGAAACACAGTTTTGCTGAATTGTAGTTTCAGATAGATATTTGTGCTTCTCAATAACTACTTTAAGGAAAAAACAAACAACAACTAAATCCCCCAAAACTGTGGGCCTTTAAAATTAGAGCCATCTGATTTTTAAGGCTATGCCTGGTAAACCAGGCCGGCAGGATCCCCCGCTCTGCAGCTCATTAAGAGAGTCAGACAGAGTCTGCACCAAGGAGCTCCAGCCAGCTGACACTCTGTGAAAGACATGCATTTGAAAGCATCTTCATACATAGGTTCATTAAAATTGGGTTTGATTTTTAGTTTGCCTTTTTAGGTAGCTGTTTCTACTCAGAAGTCAGTTTTATCTGAATCATTGGGTTATTATTTAAAGAAGGTTTGACTGTTATCATCTTGTATGTTTAAATGTGTGTGTGTGTGTGTGTGTGTGTGTGAGAGAGAGAGAGAGAGAGAGAGAGAGAGAGAGAGAGAGAGAGAAAGAGAGAGAGGGAGAGAGAGAGAGGGAGAGAGAATTAACCAAGAACCAGAATCTTTAGTAACAAACTGTTAAAATTGAAAGCAAAAGTTCATCTTTACATTTTTCTTGCTCCTGACTCATTTTGCAGTTCGCTTTGTTAATATTTAGGAGAGCAGGGGGATGACTATTAGAAGAGCTCCCTCCCTTAAACATGGTGATATGAATGTCCCTGCAATGGCTGTGGCAAACACTGCAAGATTCCCACTGTGTTTTTACTAAGCTCAGCTTGCTCTTTCCCGGGGCTTTGGAGAGAAGCCCATTTATTCACTTGAGCATTCTGAATATTGTTGACATTTTCTTCGACTGTGCTTCAGGCTGTTGTAATGGTGAGGGCTTTCACAGGAGGGTTAACTGCCTGAATGTCAGAAAGCTTCAACATCCACATGCTTCACCAGCAAATAAATTCATGTGTTTTTGTACTTTCAGCTGGGTCTGAGAGCTGGTCACATATTAATGGACTGTGGGTGGGGATGGAGAGGATGGGGTGAGGCTTTGAGGCAAATTTCTGGCCCTTCTTGCTGTCCTTACATTTGAATATTGGTAATTATATCCTGCCTAGGGATTATGATAATGGAATATGGATTGAAGCTCACAGAGCAACCTTAATAATTATATATTTTTCTACCTTATATTCTGAATACTTCAACGCCCAACTTTAAGTCCATCAAACATAGTTGTCAGCATGAAAATTGCTGGATCCTTTAGAGCTTAACTATTCTGGTCTCCAGACTCCTCCTGACAATTAGAAATGGGGCCTATCTGCCAGGTTTCTCTTGTTGATGGCCTCAGTGTCCTCAACTGAAACAGAGAAATAATAGTGGGGCCTTCCTTAGAGAGCTGTGTGGGGACATAAAGGAGGCAGAGAGAGAAAAATATTGAGTATGAACATCCTCTAGGTTAAGTACAGCACTATCATTTTATGTTCTCAAATGTCATTATTCCTTATAACTAAGTTATGAGGTACCTGAACTCAGTGAGATGAAATGACTGGCCCAAATCTCTTGGCAGAGCTGAGAATCAGACACGGTCTGCCTCCTAAATGTTGTTATCTTTTGGCTCCTTTCTTTTAGTGGGTTTAGCTATTTCAAGGTAATTCTCAAATGATATGGAGAAATTTTGCGGTATCAGCTTGTTTTTCATTACTGTTTACAAAGATTTCGTTCCCATTCAACACAATTAACTATTTCAAAAGTTTTACTTCTCTTTCATGTTCCACATTCAAGGATGTCCTTTACTACCTGGGGAGATGATGTTGCTTTCAACTTCACTGAACACATTTGGGTTCTCAGGGCTTAAATACTTCAGCCTCCCAAGTTCACCTTTATAAACTCATCCAGAATTATACCCATCATGGATATCTCTTTTCTAATGTCAGAGGCATAATAACAAAATAATGTGAGAAGACATCAATTACTTTATGTGGATTAACCCTCACAACTCTTGAAATAGGTACTATTACTTTCACCTTTTACACAGAAGGACAAGGAAAAACTTATACAGAATTGTATTCCCCAAAACTCATATGTTAAAGCCCCTAATTCCCAATATGATGGCATTTTGAGATGGGATTTTGGAGAGGTAATTAAACATAGGTAAATTCATGAGAGTGGGGAGCTCATGATGGGATTACTGACTTTACAAGAAGAGACACTTTTTTTCTGTCCTGTACTATAAGGACACAGTAAGAAGGCAGCTATCTATCTGCAAGTCATGGAAAGAGCCCCCACTGGGGAGCTGAATTAGATGGCAACTTGATCTTGGACTTTCCAGCCTCGACAACTGTAAGGAATAAATTCCTGTTGTTTAAGCCACCCAGTGGATGATATTTTGTTATGTCAGCTTGCACTGACTGATATAGAGGTAATTTGAAGTTAAACATACCTGTATCAGACATCACATGGGAAAGCCAGGACTCAAACCTGGATCTGTCTTCAGCTACTCTGGTGCATGGCAGCCCAAAGAGTGGCCTCTTTTATGATCAAGGATGAGGCCTTTTGGGGGATCTTGCTCCTCTATGTAGTCTGGCTTCTAGAACTTGCACCATCACTTTCTGTCCTGCATTTTAAAGTTTAGGCTTAATTGTCTTCTTTCTTATATATACTTCTCTCTCATTTTAAACTGTATTGCAGTTCTTTGTTCCCTAATGAGTGCTCTTAGGTGCCCCAAACCAATGCTTTCTGTTCAATTTCTATGTTTAGTGATCTAATTTTAATGTTTAACAATGTTGAACCTTTTTGGGTTGCAGGGTTTTTTTGTGGTTTACTAACATGAAACCATTCTCTACTCATAGATCTCTTTCTGTTTTTTCTCATTCCTCTTTGTTCATCCTGACTAAATGTTAGTATTTCCCAAGGTTCGGCCCTTAGTCCTCTTATTTTCTCTTTCTACAGCCTCAACCCCAGAGAGCTCTTTACTCTCACACAGCTGTATTGCTGATGAATCCAGGATCTATATATGTGGTTCAAACTAGTGTGCAGAGCATAGCTTGATCTTTCCATTCAGGTCTGGGTTTTGTTGTTTTAATGTCAGCTCCTAGTTTAAAATGACATCCCTGCCCACCATCTAATACTGCAATTTCCTTCCTTTTTTTTTTAAAGATGTATCACCATCTGACTTTATGCTCTATATTTGTGAAATTCTTTGGTTTCTATTTACCCTGCTGAATGGGTGCTTTAAGAGTAGGGGTACAAGATAGTGATTGAAAACAGAATCCAGAATCCAGAACTTGAGTTTGAATTCCTACTGTTCCACCTACTCAGTAGAAATCAGGCAAGTTATTAAGTTCTGTGCCTCTGTTTCCATTCTTATAAAATCAGGATAAAATTGAGTACCATTCACATTAGTTAATGAATGCCTCCTGTGTTCCAGGCTCTGTTCTAGGCATTGGGTATGCAGCACTGTATGGAAACCTGGACACAGAAATTTGTGCCCTCATGGAGCTTGTATTCTAGTGAGGAAAGACAGATAATGAGTGAGGTGAATAAGCAAACTATGTAGTTTATCAGTTGGTAGTAGGCTATGAAAAAAATAAAGCAGGAAAGAGAAAGGAAAATTAAAGTAGTGTTGAGTTTGAATCAAAGTGGTCAGGGGAGGCCTCGCATGAAGAAGATCTTTCAGTAAAGGACTGAAGCAGGTTAGAGCTGGCCCTGCGGAAACCTGGGGGAAGAGCTCTCAAGGCAGAGGGCAGAAATGCAGGGCCCCTTCTCCAGGATCGCCCACGGCCTCCCTTCCTGTTCTCACACTGCTCTCCTCCCCACGTGAAGTTATTCTTTGGTCATTCTGAACTATGAATGTTTTATACCTTTGTATGTTGGCTTATCATGCTCATTCAGTTTGTAACCTTCACCTGCCTTTATTTTTATTTTTTTCTGGAAAATGTCTATGCCTTTATAAAATAGAGAAAATTGCAGTTGTACTTACCTCAATGGTCGTGTAAGGATTTAATTATTTTCTTATGTGTAAATCATATAATAGAGTCACTGACCCAGAGTATGTGTAACGGAAGCATCATATCTTCTTATTTCTAAAACACAGAGAAGGAATAATGTCGTTCTCATTAATAAGGCCATTTGTTTAGCTTTCCTTCCTCCTCTAGGTTTTACCTTCCTTATGTAATCCCTGAGCTTTCTCTAATACCACATTTATTACAGAGAATTGTAATTTCTTGTTTACTAGATTGGTGCATACAACCTAGACTTCAAGCAACTTGACAATGGAGATTGTGTCTGGTTAACTGTTGTAGCCCCGGTACTAGGTGTCTGATTAACACATGGTAAGATCACAAAATAATGAGTTCTTGTTATAAACAGCAAATGATTATTAATTATATATTCTATTAATACATAAATAATAAGTATTCATTTATTATACATTTTATTGATAAATAAATTATAAATGTTTATTGAATAAAATTAATCAGCTAGGTAAACTATATTTTATTGAAAAATTTATCATAAGGAAAGTGTGTCTGAATGGATTTGGTCTCTCAAAGCCTTCAGGGAGATCTAGAAATTCCTCAGTGTGACTTCTTGTCCTTCTGTTTCTGCACAAAAATTACACTTTCCACATTACTTTCTGTCCTGAATATCTATTATTGTCAATGTGTGTCTTGAGGGATTTATATTGTATTTGCCTGAGTTGGTCAAGTTATGCTGAAAGAATAATCTCCCAATTTTAAAGGCTTAATATGAAAAAAAATTATTTCTTGTTCCTTCAGTGACCTCAGCTGACAGAACTTCTACAAACTTTGACTGCAATATTAGAAACAGTTGGCATCCTAAGCCCTCATAATACAAGAGGAGAGAACCAAGATAATTCTCATGGGCTTTTCACTGCTCAACTTAGAGAGAGAGAGAGAGAGAGAGAGAGAGAGAGAGAGAGGTGTCTCTTACACTCCTTTTCATTGGCTGTAATGAGTCATATGGTTTTATTCTCTTCAAAGCTCTGAAATGCAGTCTTAGTGCGCAGAGGGACATGAGAACTGGTTATTGAACATTAATAGTATTTACCACATATATTAACCCAGGACCAATAAATAGGGTACAAGTTTTCTGTCTACAACTCTGCAATAGACCAGATTAGGTAGCCAACTTGCTACCCTGTCTTATCTTGGGCTTGAAGATGATCATTTTAGATATAATTTGGTCAAAATTACTGACTTGTCTCTAATTAGAAAATCCTATTTATGTGTTACATATCATTTTACCTATAATGCTCCATCCTAAATTTAATGCCAACTGTCCTGCTATTGTTGTTGAAGTTTCCTAAAATGTCAGCACCTTAAAAGTAGAAACTAAGTTCTAAACATTCTTGTGTTTTAACATCAAGTAATAATTGATATGTTAAAAATAAAACATAACCCTTTGAGTGAATAAATAAAAAAAACACATACCCTTTCTGAAAGTAGTTACTTATTATCTTAATTACTGTCTTTTATTGGCTCATCTCACTCCCTTTTTGTAGGGGAAAGGAGGCCATGTGTCATGATGGCTAGGAACAAAAACACAGGAGACAAGGAGATGTGGTTTTAATACCTAGTTATGCTACTTAACCAACAGAATGCCTGTTGGCAAGTTAGCAAAGTCCTCTAAGACACATCTGTAAAATTCAATTCACAGCGTTCTCATGAGGTTATTTTAAAGATTTACTGAGGTAATCCTTATAAAGTGCTGAATATAGCATCTAAAAGACTTCAATTGATGTTAGCACTTAGAGGTTTTCAACTGGACTTTTGCCAGGTTTTTCCCCCCAGGATTTAGGCAGGATAGTAAATAAACATAAATATTAATTGAATACTGCCAAACACTAAGAGATAGAGCTGAGAATTGAATTCAGAACCATTGGTCCAGAGGGAGCCCTGTGGTAATACTCTAACATAGCTAAGGGATTTTGAACTTTATGTCCTGAGTTATTTGATTGAAAAAGTTTCCTTTGTTTTTTTGTTTGTTTGTTTTACTGCTCATACTCTAAGCCATTTCCTTCTTTTTTTCCTCTCTCTCTCTCTCTTTGTTAATAGGTTCTCTTCTTCTCTTTCCTCAATAAGAATGTAAGTTGCATGAGAATGGAGAGTGTCTTTCTGTTTCATTTCATATTGTATCTCCAGGATCTAGAGTTATCTGTGTCACATAGTCAGTGCTAAATATATTAATAAAGTTGTTGAATGAATGAATAACTCCTCTTTTGTCTGAAACTGTATGTCGAATGGTGAAAAGTTTTGAATTTTACTACATATTGAGTGTGGATGAATGACTGTATCGTTATTCCCATGTCCACGTCTTTTGTTATTGTCACCGTGCATTTCCTCCCAGTAAAGGAGAGGAGATTATTTCTCCACCCTTCCACTTTCAATTCAACCACATGACTTGCTCTAGTCAAAAGAGTGAGAAAGTGAAAACAGAGCCACGTTTTGAGCTTATATTTCAAAACGCTTTGTAATGTTTCTTTCTTGTGCATTTGTGCCTTTGCTATGAAAAGTAGATGCCCTAGCCAGTTGGGTGCTCCAAGAAAGAAGATAGACACATGGAGCAAACAAGAACTGTTCACTTGCTGTGTGGTCCAGAGAAACCTCATGAGCCAAGCTTCTGTTAGCCATCCAGACAACTTGCAGACATGTGAGTAAGCCAGCTAGGATCAGCAGAGCCACTCCCCAAAGCCCAGCTCCTCAGCTGATCTCCAGTCTATACACAAATATTTGAGCAGTAATAAACACATATTTTAAGCCACTGACTGTTGGCTTTTGACATTTTGTTATGAAGTGTTTTCACAAAAATAGTTAAGCATTCTATTTACTTAACTGTTGATAATCCATTTATAAATGTATATAAAGTATTATATTCTGTGATATTGTATAATTAAACCACTGCTTGCATATTTGATATGTCATTTAATTGGACTAATTCTGACATAGGTTAAGACAAAAATTAAACATTGATATAATTAGATGTTATTTGAGCAATGCTAATAATACATTTGGGACTATTAAATGTTGCTGAATGGTAAAGTTTTAGGAAAAACAAAGCCTTTAAATGATTTACTGAATACTTATTCTTACAGAAGATGAGTAAGTTAAAGAGGTAACATAAATGCCAGTATATTTTTTATTTTAGTAAATTAGATGACAAACATTTTGTACTCTTATAGGCTATGTGATAAAATTTTCCAGTAATTTTTAAAATTGATTTTACAGAGAGAGAGAAAGAAAGAGAAAAAGACATCAATTTGTTGTTCCATTTATTTATGCATTCACTGGTTGATTCTTGTATGTGGCCTGACTGGGGATTGAACCTGCAACCGTGGCTTATCAGGATGATGCTCTAACCAACTGAGCTACCTGGCCAGGGCTCCAGTAATTTTTAAGAAAAGTGTATTTTTAAAGATTGTGTAAAATATTATTTTCTGATAAGAACAGTATGTCTAGATGAATTTCACAGATTTTACCTTTTAAAAACTGGCATGAGCTTTACCATTCTTGGGAATGGGGAGGATGAAGTATAAGCATAAGACTCCTAAAAATGACCACAATTTCCAAATAACTTCCTCAGGTCTTGTGCTGAGTGAGCTCTGCAATTCTGAAATGGAAAAAATACCTTCCACATAGTTAGGCCAGCCAGTTGGGGAAGTGGAGACACATTTGATTTTGCAAAACAACAAGCTTACTTGCGTGACTTTAATCAAACAAGAAAGATGACGAGCATGGTAAGCACCTGGGAAATTCTCAAGTATTTAGGCTGCTAAAATTACTTTTTTCCACATTATATTGATATTACGATCTTATTCTCTCTTAAGCTCTTTTTATATTTTTTCTTAGCTAAAGTGGAATTAGCTAGTAGGTTGTTTTGTTCATTTGATTACTATTTATTTACTGTATGTGTGTTTATAATGATAATACTTGGGAAGACTACTGCCAGCTGTGTTTAAGACTTACTGTGTTTTCATAGACACATGCATGCACAGTGCTTGAGCTTTTCCGTGTTATTACCTTATAAGCAAGATCTTCTGATTTAGCTATGACCAGGAACCCAAAACAGAATAAAAATATGTTCCCCCCACAAAGCCATGAGATCTTTTACAAGGCCACTTAAATAAATATAATTGATATAATTCTATAGATACACTTCACTGAATATTACTATATATAATTCCACAATTAATTACTTATAGATATTTTATTTTATAAATTTAAATTAATAACCATATGATCAATTGTGCTTGAGGAGATCACCATTTGACATAAAACCTTTTGCCTACAAATTAAAATTCAGTACAATTTTTATATAACATTCATTCTTTCTTTTCTGCCTCAAGCCTTTTAAACTAAGGGAAGTAGCAAATCGTTATTTTTAAAGCCCATGAGTAAATAAGATGCATAATGGCATGGTAGAATGAGAGTGTGTTCTCTATTCATATGGACCTGATTTTGAGTCCTAAATTTCTTACATGATTTTGGACACATATAATCCCATTGTACCTCAATTTCTGCATCTGTAAAATGAGAATAATACCTCTCAAAGTTGGTGTGATATTAAATGATATAAACAGTACCTATCATAAGCACTGCTTGTATATAATAAATGCTCGATTAATATTAGCTCCCTTTCCGTCAACACTGGGATCCTAAGGAAGCCAACTAACCTACTCTTCTCTCTTTGTTAAAAAAGAAAGAAATGGATGCTAGAGTCATCTAAGGATCAAAATATCCACTTATTTTCAGTAAAAGTGCAATAAAGAGCTTAGTTACATCTGAGGTTCTATAGGGTTTGCAGTAATTTTCATATCATTTTCTGGTAGGTGACTAACTTACATATTTATAGGGCAGAGACTACTTCAGTCTTCCCTTCAAAAGCAGAGACTGCCCAACTTCAGGAACTTTTTTACCTGGATGAGATAAAAAGATGTGCATCTTGAGGTCAAGCTGAAGCCAACAGAGGGGTTGAGCTATGCACATTCGGACTCTTTTCCTAATATCTTTAGAGAAGTCATGGTCTCTTCCTATGGAAACTGTCAGTGAGGGGGTTTTAGAGAATAACAGAGGCTTTCTTTTTAGTATTTTCTACATTAATGAATATACTAAATCTATAAATAGAGCCTATCAGCATCTGGATAGAGGTGATTAAATGTGTTCATTCTTTGTCATTGAAGTTTTAAGTTATGAAATTGGGGTTTGATGTATAAAAGGTGGTTGAAACCATTGTGACATGTACCCTTTACTTTCAAGCTGACATTTAGTTATTGGATTTTTTTCTAATAATTATCCTCATTATAGTAATTACCTTTAGGAACATTATAAGCATATTAGAATATGTGTAGCATTGATGGGCTAGGCAGACAGGGCTGGTATCTGAAAATCATGACTGTTAGGTTGTGACACAAGATGAAGAAAGCTTGGTTTCAGATAAACATAGCAGAGCCAGGCCAGCAAGCAGAGTGCCATACTGAAAGAATAAGAGTAGTGAACAGTTCAGTACTCTCTCTCCAATGCACTGCCATAGCCTCCTGAATTTTCCTCATTCATTCATTCAATCACCTATTCACAGACTTAGTAATGTGCCGAACATATTGTAAGTGCTGAGAATATCAATGAACTAATGAAACATTAAAAAAAATCGACCTTATGGTGCTGACTCACTCTCTTTGTCTTATTGTCCTCCATTAGCTGTTAAGATGTTTTAGGGTAGAAATTCTATTTAATCATTGGAAAACCCCTATCACTAACTCTATGCCTGGGACTCCGTCTGGCCTGTGTGCACTCAAGTGTTTGTTGAATGAATGGTGGGTTTTTCCTGATATACACAAAGCAAGTAAAAAGAATTCATGTACTGTTCTGTTTTGTGCCACAATATATATGGTTTACAATAGTATTTATTTGTTTCTTGCTGTCAAAGAGTGAATAACATTTACATCCAGGAGGCAGGTAGTTAACTGACATTAAGAAATTCTGTCAATAGGAATAAATTATATATAGGCACAAAATGGGAAACACAATCATTCTGCCTCCAGCACAGAGATTTGAAATGACTTGATAGAGGATGTGGGACTTGAGTTAAGTCTTGATAGCTAAGAAAATATTTCCAAAATTAAATACAAATTTTAAAAAATAGACAATCTTATGTTAGAACTAGATGGCAGGGAAAAATTAAGACCCATCATGTGGCTTTCTCTAAATGAATATCTTTGGGTAACTTACAGATACAGACTACATGTTTATGTGGCTGGAATTCTTTGTGTGTGTTTGTTAGTTCTGTTTAGTTTAGTCTTCAGAAAAGGGCAATAACAGCTTCTCTTGATGATTGATATTTGTTGTCCTCTAATTGCTCCCCTGAAGGTTCAGAAACACCCATACTAAAGAGAAAGCATTCGACATGAGAGAAGAAAATCAGCTGAACTTGTTAACCAGATTCTCCTCTTCCCCTTCTCCCTGAGAATTGATGTTTTCTGGTAAGAAAAAGACTGGGCATTGTGCTACCATAGAAGTGCCTGGACTGTGTTTAACAGGCACTTTCATTAGATTGTTTTCTTTCTTTCTTTCTTTCTTTCTTTCTTTCTTTCTTTCTTTCTTTCTTTCTTTCTTTCTTTCTTTCTTTCTTTCTCTCTCTCTCTCTCTCTCTCTCTCTCTCTCTTTCTTTCTTTCTTCCTTTTTTTTTAGTGAGAGAGTTAGCCAGAGAGACAGGGAGAGAGACAGAGAGAGGGACAGACAGACAAGAAGGGAGAGAGATGAGAAGCATCAATTCTTTGTTGTAGCACCTTAGTTGTTCATTGATTGCTTTTTCAAATGTGCTTTGACCAGGGGGGCTACAGCTGAGCCAGTGACCCCTTGCTCAAGCAGTAACCTTGCAGTAACCTTGGGCTCAAGTCAGCGACCTTGGGCTTCAAGCCAGCAACCTTTGGGCTAAAGTCAGCAACCATGGGGTCATATCTATGATCTACGCTCAAACTGGCAACCCCATGCACAAGCTCATGAGCCTGTGCTTAAGCCGAATGAACCCACAGCTCAAGCCGGTGACCTTGGGTTTTGAACGTGGGTCCTCTGAGTCTCAGGCAGACACTCTATCCACTTTGCCACTGCCTGGTCAGGCTAGATTGTTTTCAATTTCCTGAGAGGTAATCCCATTAGACAGTGTTTATCAGTTATTGTGTGTTCTGCTTGTCATTATTCTTCTGTTTAGTAGCAGCATCCCCAGAAAAATATGGTGAGTGTGTATGTATGATAAACAGTGTGTATATAAAAAAACAAAACTGTCTGAGTTGCCTTATAGAAGAGATACCTTCCCAACATAATGAAAATAGAAGAAAAAAGGGATCATGCAGTCAGTACCTAAAACACACACACACACACACACACACACACACACACACACACACACACACCCCTATGTAATATGCCTTCAGTTCAGGAATCAGGTTTGTGGCAATAACGAGAAAGCTCCTCAAACCTGAAGTGCCTGTTATTTAGACCTTTCAGGTGATCTTAGCTATCCATGCTCCTGTGATCCTCCTGAGAGTAACTTTTTCTTCATAATTATAAATATTTGACTTTTTCCCCCTGAAAAATAACTTATTTCTTGGTATTGAAATATTTTTTATCTTGCTTCCCGCCACCCTTTCTCATATTCAGATATAAGGCATATGTTAAACAATCCTATCATATGCTTCCTAGCCCTTTTTGTACTCAGACTTGAGTGGACAACATGTCCTTTTTATCCGATATTCCTGGTAAATATGCTGGAGGAGATGTGTACGTTCTTGTTTAAATCTCCTACTTGCCATCTTTCTTTTCTTTTCCCCTTTATGTGTATAGCTGTTTCCTCCTAATCTTACTGATCATTAGACTCTATATTTCATACAGTCTCAGTCTTACAACATTAAAGTTTTTTTTTAACATCCTTACTTGAATCATCACTATCTTATTATCTTTTTCTCTATTTAGAGATTTAGAATTCCTTGAGAAGAGTATTAATTTAAAATTCCCTTCTAGCTGTTAATTTTTTAGCATCCTCGGTTTTTAAGAAATGAGGGCACCTTGGTTATTTTGTGGCTGGCATTAAGAGCCCTTAGTGACAAACCTCAGACAAAACAATTCCTGCCAGTGATATCCACCTATTCTTAGCTCTAGTTATTTCACTACTACTCATTGTTCCTCATCTCCTAATTGTTTTTCATTTCTTCGCTTTTGCTCATGCTGGTCCTTCCTCTTACAACACTTTTGTTTTCTTCTGTGAGAAACCCAACACTTCTTATTCTTTAAGACTCATATCAAATATCCTTCTGTTCAAAGTTGTGGTGCATCCCTTTGAAAATTCATAAAATTTTATCTGTATCTTATTGATTGAACTGATTATTTATCTGTTGGTTAACTAGCCATAAACTGCTTGAGGGCATAGCTAGTACCAGATATAATTGCATATCTTTTGACAATGTTAATATGTGGTAGATCCTCAATATTCTAGAATAAATGCTATTTTGTATGATTATTTCCCTTATATATTCCCTTTAAAAATATCTAATGAATCCTTTAATCTTTGATTTCTCTCTGCATATTATGCTACAGCATCACATTCCTGGTTCATAATGTCAGTAAGACTGCATATATTTATATATGGCCCCATTTAAGCTGTCAGAACTGACTAGGGCTTGCTCTAAAGCAAATGGAAAACTTAGCAATATTCTTCCCTTCTTCCAGCTATTGGCTATCTCCCCTTTCCATGATCTCTGATTCTGTTTACTCTTTGGCACCACCAGATAGTTATTTTTTAAAATATATTTTGACCGTAATTCATAGTTGTTATTGACAGGAAGTTTGGTTTGTTAGCATCTATTCAGCTTTTCCCAGCATTGTTTTTAAAGTAATCACTATTTCATTATTCTTTGTTTGATCTGACAGTAGTAACTTCTTTGTAGCAAACAATATTTACTCAAATAAATACATTCTGATATTTTATAAAATCAATCTTGTTCTTTTATGACCACATGCTTTCACCATCTTGCATGCATTGCTTGTTAGTTTCAATTGATTCTTGGGTTATTTTTTTACAAGGTGTCTCTAACAAATGTCCTAAATGCCTTTTGCTCAATTTTTTTTGTAATGTGTACCAGATAAAAGTAATAGACATTGTAATATTCTCCGTCATTATTTCTTTTTTAAGTTTTGTCATAAACTTTCCTTTTTCAATAGCTTGAGAATCCAAATTTATTTCATCTGTTGTTACATATTTTTCATGTTTTAAATGTAAACATTAAGGCTACACATGTCTAAGTAATGTGTTTGCATTTCATAAGTGAACATAGGGGTACATATATTCTTTCAAATTTGTGTTTTAGGCTTTTTCAGATATCTACCCAAAAGTAGAATTGCTGGTTCATAAAGAAGTTTCATTTTTAATTTTTTGAAGAGCCTCCATACAGTTTTCCACAGTGGCTTCATCAGTTTGCATTCCCACCCAGTGCATAATGTTTGCCTTTTTTCCACATCCTTGCAAACACTTCTTATTTGTTGATTTGTTAATGAAAGCCATTCTGACAGGTGTGAGATAATATTTTATTATGGTTTTAATTTGTATTTATCTGATGATTAGTGACATTAAGCATCTTTTTATATGTCTATTGGCCATCTGTATGTCCTCTGGAAAAAGATCTATTGAGGTTGTTTGCCAGTTTTTAAAAAATTGGATTGTTTGCTTTCCTGATGTTTAGTCCTTTATAAGTTTTGGATATTAATCCCTTAACAAGTGTATCATTGATGAACATTTTTAATTTTTTTTTATTTTTGAATTTTTATTGCAGCCTACTTTTAAAATTTTTATTGTAAATTTACTTTTGTTTCACTCTGTAAATATCAGAGCAGAAATCACTGAAATAGAAAAAAAAATGGCAGTGGAGGAAATCAATGAAACTAAAACTAGTTTTGGGGGGGACCAATAAAATTTATAAATCCTAAGCAAGATTTATGAAAAAAAAAAAGGGAGAAGATAAAAATCAATATTATGAGTGAGAGAAGTAATAGCATTACATATTCTAGATATTTTAATAGGTTAATAAGAGAATATTATGAAAAAACTCATGCCAATAAGTTCACCAATTTGGATGAAATGGGCAAATTATTTAAAAGGTACAATTTATCAAAATTCACTGAAGGAGAAATATATAACTAAATTGTCTAATATTTATTAAAGAAATTAAATTTTAGGTTAAAAAGAAAACTGCCAACTCAAGTTGCTTTGCTGGTGAATTCTTTTAAACATTTAGAAAAATATATATAAATTCTATACAAAGTTGCAAAAATTTGAAAAAAAAAAGAATGAATCTCACTTCATTTTATGAGGCTAGATTATATAACTGATAATAAAACCAAAGATGTTAAAAAAATTACAACATATAATGAGCATAAAGGCCAAACCCTTTAACAAAATTTAAGAAAATATAATTTGACAATGTACACAAAGGATAATACTTCCTTAAGTGATATTTCTCCCAAAGGGAACTCTCATCCACTGTTGGTGGGACTGTAAAGTAGTACAACCATTATGGAGGAAAGTATGGTGGTTCCTCAAAAAACTGAAAATAGAACTACCTTATGACCCAGCAATCCCTCTACTGGGTATATACCCCAAAACCTCAGAAACATTGATACGTAAAGACACATGTAGCCCCATGTTCATTGCAGCACTGTTCACAGTGGCCAAGACATGGAAACAACCAAAAAGCCCTTCAATAGAAGACTGAATAAAGAAGATGTGGCACATATACACTATGGAATACTACTCAGCCATAAGAAATGATGACATCAGATCATTTACAGCAAAATGGTGGGATCTTGATAACATTATACGGAGTGAAATAAGTAAATCAGAAAAAAACAAGAACTACATGATTCCATACATTGGTGGAACATAAAAACGAGACTAAGAGACATGGACAAGAGTGTGGTGGTTACCAGGGGTGGGGGGAGGGAGGACATAGGAGGGAGGGAGGGAGAGAGTTAGGGGGAGGGGGAGGGGCACAGAGAACTAGATAGAGGGTGACGGAGGACAATCTGACTCTGGGCGAGGGATATGCAACATAATTTAATGACAAGATAACCTAGACATGTTTTCTTTGAATATATGTACCCTGATTTATTAATGTCATCCCATTAACATTAATAAAAATTCATTAAAAAAAAATCTCAGTAAAATAAACTAGTTCAATAAAGTTATAGCTAAGAAATAATAAAAAAAAGTGATATTTCTCCCAATAATTCATGGTTCATTTAGCACTCAAAAATAGATTATTGCAAATGAGTATATTAAAAGACAGAAAAATAAAATCCATTGGATCATCCCAAAAAAGGAAAGAAAAGCTTTGACAAGATTCAAAAGCCATTAATTATAAAATAAAAAGCACCTCAGAAAACTGGGTATAGAAAAATACTTTTTCACCTATAAAACAGGACCCTATGAAAAACCTATAGCCAATAAATTAATTTGGCAAAGTAGCGGGATACAAAATTAATATGTAGAAATCAGTCACATGTTTATACAACAATAGTGGAACTATCAAAAAGAGAAATTAAGGAAATAATTTTATTTACCATTACAACAACAGCAACAAAAATAAGGTACCTAAAAATAAATTTAACCATGAACATAAAAAACCTGTACTCAAAAAATTATAGGATATTGAAGAAAGAAATTGAGGAAGATACAAATAATAAAAGTATATAAAATATTCTTGGATTAGAAGAACTAACATCATTAAAATATACATACTACCCAAAGCAATTTATAGATTCAATGCATTTCCTATTAAAATACCAATAGCAGACCCCTCAGATCAAAAATATTCCAAATGTTTATATGAAACCAAAAGCTGCTCCAAATAGCCTCAATAATCTTGAGAAAGAAGAACAAAGTTGGAGGTATCACATTGCCTGATATCAAACTATATTACAAGGCCATTGTGATCAAAATAGCCTGGTACTGGCTAAAGAACAGGATATAGATCAATGGAACAGAACAGAGAGTCTAGAAATAAACCCATGCTTTTATGGTCAATTAACATTTGACAAAGGAAGTAAAAGCATACAATGGAGTAAAGACAGTTTCTTCAATAAATGGTTTTGGGAAAATTGGACAGGTACAAGCAAAAAAAAAAAAGAAAGAAATGCGTCCATCTTCTTACACTCTACACAGGAATAAACACAAATGTGTAAGTTACAAAACCATAAAAATCTTAGAAAAAAACATAGGCAGTAAAATTTCAAATATATCTCATAGCAATATTTTTTGCCAATATATCTTCTTGAGTAAAGGAAACAAAGGAAAAAAACTTAAACAAATGGGACTACATCAAACTAAAAAGTTTTTGCGCAGCAAAATAAACCATCAACAAAATGAAAATTCATTTTGAAATCACTGAATTGGGAGAACGTACTCACCAATGATACATCTGATAAGGGGTTAATTCCCAAAATGTATAAAGTACTTAGAAAACTCAACATCAAAATAGCAAACAATATAATTTAAAAGAGGGCTAAAGATTTGAATAAACCCTTCTCCAAAGAGGACATACAGATGGTGAAGAGACATGAAAAAATCTTCAGCACCACTAATCATAAGAGATACAATTTAAAACCGCAATGAGGTATCACCTCACAACTGCCAAAATGGCTATCATCAATGAATCAATAAACACAAATGCTGGCAAGGATGTGGAGAAAAGGCCATCTTCAAGCACTGTTGATGAGAATACAGACTAGTGCAGCCACTGTGGAAAACAGAATGAAGGTTCCTCAAAAAAGTAAAAATGGAACTGCCTTTAGACCCAGTAATTCCCCTTCTGGGAATATATCTTACGAAATCTGAAACCCTAATCCAAAAGAATATATTCACCACTATGTTCATTGTCGCATTATTTACAATAGCTAAGATCTGGAAACGGCCCAAATACCCATCAGCAGAGGAGTTGATAAAAAGCTGTGGTACAGCTACACAATGGAAAACTACTCCAATGTTAAAAAGAAGGAAATCTTACTTTTTGTGACAGCATGGACTTGGAGATCATTATGCTAAATGAAATAAGCCAGTCAGAGAAAGACAAATACCATATGATCTCACTTATATGTAGAGTTTAATGAACAAAAATAAACTGATAAACAAATTAGAAACAAAGGCATGAATACATGGACCAGACTGACAGCTGTCAGAGGGGATGGAGGGTGGGGGACGGGATGAGAGAATGTGAATGGATTAAGCAAAAATTTATATACATGAGACATAGACACAGACAGCAATGTGGTAACGGCCAGTGTGTAAAGGTGGTGGTGGGTAGATGGAGGTGGGCAACAAAAGGGAAAATGGAGAAGAAAAGAGACTTTACTTGGGGTGATGGGCCTACAGTTGAGTTGGCTGATGATGTTTTGAGTTGTACACTTGAAATCTGGATGGTTTTATAAGCCAATGTCCCCCAATAAATTAAATAAAAAATAATTAATTAAAATAAAAAAATACAATAATCTTGACAGTTAAAAAAAGCAGGGGGAAGAGGAACAATTGCCATGGTATGAACCAAATGATTAATTAAAGCAAATTAGATTCTGGCCACTCTTTCTATCATTATCATGTGTTCTCCGACCACACTAATAAATCTTTGTTGAGAATGTGTCTTTCACAAGTTTCAGAAGTCATCTGGGAAAGGACATTATTGACTAATATATTTTGTATTTCTGTTGGTTTTATCTTCTATTACCCTGTGAATAACAACAAATATTTTTCAAACATCTAGTGTGCACTCAGGAGTCTGACTTTGTTCACTGCTTAGAGGTAGCTTTGAGAAGGGGGTGAAACCAGCAATTCTCTATATATGCTCAAATAAATTACAATTAACCAATACATCTAATAGGTCATCAAATGCTAGAACCTCTAAAGTATGTGACTCTGTGAGTACCTGCCGCATGGTCCTGTCATTTCAGCAGCTGCAAACAAAACCGCATAGCACAGCACAGTGAGAACAGAACAGTTTTCCTCTATTTCAGAGATCTGTCTTCTTTTCTTCCCTTGTATCTGACACTTCCACATTGAGGGAAGTAACAGTGCCAAGTCAAGCAGCTCTCTCTAAAACAACCAAATGCTGCTGCCATGAAAACTAGACAGTCTTTGCGTTGTTTCCAGTGGCACAGAAGAGAGATATTGACAGCTATTTCAAGAAAGGGACCACATACTTGCCTTTATTTAGACTACTCAAAGTGTCACTTAAATCAACCTTTAAGACTTTTTTCTAAAATCAACTATTGCATAGTTCGCACTTGTACTCTTTATCGCCTACTTCCTCTGTAGTGAAGTATATTCCCTACAACTTTCCCATTCGCTTTATCTCCCTCTTAGCCAGCTGTCTTCTTTGCCTGGATCCCAGGAAATGTCAGTGTAACCTATAAACTTAGTTCTCTGTGGTCTCTAGTCATCACATTCACATGGTCTTAAAACTTATCAGAAAAAGGCACAAATGTAGTTGAAGTCTGTGATACCATGACAAATAAAAAGTTTTATAACAATAATATAAATACCAGGAATAAATTTATCTTGAGGTTTATTAAATAAAGAAGGAACATAAACCCCCAAAATGAAATTTTAGAAGGTAATAATGACATTATTAAATATTGGTAGTAGTTTTGAAATGATATGATCCATAAAACTGAGATATGGTCTAATGAATTCATGTTGCTCCGGACAATTTATATACATTTACCCTCTACCACCTGCCATAGCTCTGTGAATTTTCATTTCTATGTGAGTTGGTTATGACTATGAGTTCTAACTATACATTAAATATGAACATAGAGGTAAAAAAAAAAGAAAGAAAGAAAAACCTATAGGTGACATCATGATGAAAGATCTAACTCTTTCTCCTATAAGGCAAGAATATCTTCTTTAACCATATTCTTGCCTTATAGGAGAAAGATCTAACTCTTTCTCCTATAAGGCAAGAATATGCATTTAACCTTAACAATGGTTTTAGCTAGAGCATTAAAGCAATATGAGTAGTAAAAGGCATCCAAAATGGAAAATAAGAAGCAAAATGTATTTGCAGATGCTAATGATGATCTTTGTTGAAAATCTGAAGGAATCTACAAGAATGCTAACAAAACTAACAACTATATATATTTAGAGTATCCACAGGATTTTGGATCAACACAAGAAGATCAATTGTATGTTTATATACTAACAGCAAACATTTGGAAATTTAAATACAGATACAATTTACTGTGGATTAAATAATAAGAAATATTTGGGGTAAAATTAGTCACATATATATAAGATTTTCACACTGAAAACATGAACCATAGCTGAGAGAAATTCAAGGTGGCCTAAAAAAATGGAGGAATATATCATGTTAATAGATTAGAAGACATAATATTTGTAAAATGTCAATTCTACTTTAATCATCTATAGATTCAATGCAGTTCCAGTCAAAATCTCAGCAGACTTTCTTTGTAAAAATTGACAAGTTGAGTCTACAATCCATATGCAAATGTAAAAGGAAGGTCTATACTTGCCAAAACTACATTGAAAAAGAAAAACAAAGTTGGAGATCATATACTAACTTTTGTTCTCAAAATTTATCATAAAGGTACAGCAAACAAAACAGTATGGCGTTACATATGGTGAACATATAGTTTAGTGGAACAGAATAGAGTGCAGAACTAGAAAAAACACGTGAGATCAATTGGTTTTTGACAAAAATACCAAGGTAATTCATGGGTTTATTAAAGTCTCAACAAATGATGCCAGAAAAATTGAATATTCATGTGCAATCCCAATAACCTTCAACCCTTTCTTCACATTATATATAAAAATTATTTGAAATGGATTATAGATGTAAATATAAAAGCTAAAATTAAAAAATTTCTAGAAGAAACCTTAGGATAAAAAGTTGTATTTTTGGGTTAGACAAGATTTCTTAGGCAGGACACTGAAATCATAATATGTTTTTAAATAGTAATGTTGGACTTCTTTAAAATTAAAAGCTTTGACTTTCAAAAAATACTGTTAAAAGTCTGAAAATGTAAACCACATACTGAGAGAAAATATTTGCATGACAAATATATGATAAGGGACTAGTAAACACACTTTGTAAACAACTTTTACAAGTCAATAAAGACAATAATACCTGAAAATTTAGACATTTTACAAGGGAGACATATAGGTGTGGCAAAGAAGCATGTGAAAACTCAACATTATTAGTTATTAGGTAAATGCTAATTAAAACCATGATGGGGCCCTGGCCGGTTGGCTCAGCGGTAGAGCGTCGGCCTGGCGTGCGGGGGACCCGGGTTCGATTCCTGGCCAGGGCACATAGGAGAAGCGCCCATTTGCTTCTCCACCCCGCCCCCCTCCTTCCTCTCTGTCTCTCTCTTCCCCTCCCACAGGGAGGCTCCATTGGAGCAAAGATGGCCCGGGCACTGGGGATGGCTCCTTGGCCTCTGCCCCAGGCGCTAGAGTGGCTCTGGTCGCGACAGAGTGACGCCCCGGAGGGGCAGAGCATCGCCCCCTGGTGGGCAGAGCGTCGCCCCTGGTGGGCGTGCGGGGTGGATCCTGGTTGGGCGCATGCAGGAGTCTGTCTGACTGTCTCTCCCTATTTCCAGCTTCGGAATAATACCAAAAGAAAACAAAAAAACAAAAAAAACAGAAAACAAAAAACAAAAAAAATCCATGATGGGTTACCACCACCACTCTAAAATGTCTAAAGTGAAAAACATGGACAAAATTAAGTATTGACAAAAATATGAAGCCACTGGACCTCTCATATATTGCTGTTGGTAATACAAAATTGTACAACCACTTTGGAAAAAATATTTGGTAGTTTCTTATACAGTTAAACATAAATTTACCATAGGACCCATTAAGTCTGCTCCAAAGTATTTATTCAAGAGAATTGAAGACATAAACATAGAGACTTGTTTTAGAAACTCTATTCAACATAGCTATAAACTGAAAAATACCCAAAGATCCATCAACTGGTGAATGAACCCCACAGATATTGTGGTCATATCTAAGGTCTAAAACAAAAGGAAAAGGGGTGCTGTTGGGGAAATGAGTTTGTAAAATTTGCATTTTTTGAGTTTGCTCACTATTAATGTTTAAAAATGGCACTGGGCAGCACCAGGTATGTGATGTGTAAAATTGCAAATTACCTTCCTGCTTGGGAAGGGCCATTGTCTTGCTAATGTTTGCTGAAAGAGAGGTTTTTGCACCAGAAAGTATTGAAAAGAAACAGGAGGAAACCATGTTTTTGCAGAGTTTGTGCAGAGAGAAAGAAGCTATGTTGGCAGAGGTGAGGGGCTTTGTGAGCTTCGCTGAGACTGGTGGGGCCTTTGATTCTAGGAGAAACCGGAGAAGATTCTCCTGGTTGTGGAACCAGAGAATGTGTCAGGGCTTTGGGAGCCCTGAGTTAAAGGGAAGTGCTTTCCCTGTGTGTTTGCTCATCAGCTGGTGTGAGACTTTAATAAAGGAATGGCTCACCACTTTTTGGCTCCACTGTTTCTTTACTGTCTGCCCGAATCCAATGGGAACCTGCATGTGCATGGCCACAGTGGCCGTGACTGCCGGCCATACAGGTGCTGAGGTGGACTTTGCTAAAAGTGCTTTTCGTTATGTGGGTCTTTATTTTATTCTGGACCAATGTTATTTCTAGAGGTTTCCAACAGACTTTCTCTAGACCAAACCACTGATGAAGAACATTACAATTTTTCTGGCTAGCTCTTACATATTGTGATTCATTTTTTGAATGTAGGGCCAAGGCCAGCAATCCCTTAGCACAGGGTTAGATTTATCTTTCATAAAGCGAAAAGGTTCTTTAAGAGAGTGAATAAAAATCCCAAACACCAAGTTGCTAGGGCCCCTTGTAAGGCCTTAGAAGCAGCCTTGAAGCTTCACTGTAAGCCCACCTACCACTGAGTATTTGCCACTCACCTGGTGAACAAATTTAGTGATTTTATGGTAAGGGTCAGGAAATGATCGATTCAATGTTTCTGCCACAATTCTCTTCTTAAGGAGTTTTAGAATCTGGAAAATTCAATTGTATAAGGGTATGATGATGGAATTTATGGGAATTGTAAATTGATAGGTAGGGTAGGTCATTCCTGTTTAAACTTCCTTCACCAATTAGTTGAGAAATGCTGCTAAATGCAGCCCCTTTGTAAGTTCAATAAAAGCAGCAGCATGTAATAGAGTGTAGTAGAGGCTTTGTTTCAAGTTTTGTCTTCAATATTTTCAGTTGCATGACCTTAAGCAAGTGATTTAATATTTCTGGGCTATTAATTACCTTTGTATAATGGGGGTAATGGTGGGTAGATTAAAGGAAGATTTGAAATAAGACTATTCATTGGTTTCCTGACAGTATTTTCTCCTGAGGAGGTTATCATAGGCATCTTGCAAAGAGTATCCTATCTGTATTATAGTGCGTATTTCCAGTTCATTTGAGGTTTTTCCTTATTCTTTTCCATCTTCCCTAGGCCTTTCCTACAAAAAAAAATTTTTGGCTTTTTTTTAAATGACCATTTAATTACAAAAAGCCAAGTTACAGATTGTTGAGTAGGTGGTGAGAATCCGTATATGTATTTTTCTTTCGAGTACTTATTTAGAATACGTGTTACCATGTATCCTTAGTGATTAAATCATTAAGCAAGAACACAATTTGTGAAATAATGTTTTCTCAAGCTACTCAATCTTTTTTTAAAGCATGGCACTGCAAACATCAACTCATAGTTTTTATTCTGACTAACATGAATTTCTATTACCAAACACTTCATAAATAATTCAAAAGGAAAGCAGTGGATAACTCATGTGATATTTTTCCTTTATAAATAATGCTTTCAAATCATTAAGTCACAGTAGCTTATGAAATGGGGACTTGCCCATTCTTTGGTTAAATTTGAGCAGTGCAGTCAGAAAAGATACATAATTATTAAATAATAATTTGGGTAGGATACCTTCATTTATTGGGTACCTAATGAATATCAGGCACTATTCTAGGCACTTTATATAACATTTCATTTAATTTTTACAACCCTGAAAATTAAATATTATTTCTTCCATTTTACAAGTGAGAAAACTAAAACTCAACGAAGAGTTAAATAACTGCCCTCAGATTACGAAGCTAATAAATAAATAAATAAATAAATAAATAAATAAATAAATAAGCAAGCAAGCAAGCAAGAGGTCAAAGTGATCTCTGTCTGATTCCCAGACCCATGCCCTTAATCACCACACCCAATGTGCCCTTCACTGCTCTGCAACACTTGACAAATATACACCACCTGGAAGACAGAAGCTTGAGTTCTTGGTTCATCTGTCTGACACTAAGTTATATGAGTAGAGAGTAGATTTTCATGTCTTTCTCTCACCACTCACTATTTTTTCACTAGGGGAGTCTTATCCAAAGGTCTTGACAGTGGAATTAATTGCCAGAGTGTAAACAAATATTTTCATTAGGCTGTGAAGTACTTAGAATCTTCAGAATTCAGGGTGTATAGTCTTAAGGCCCAGTGAGGGGAGTCCTCCCTGCCCCGACCCCCCCAATCTCCTTCAGGACCTCTATCTTGAGCATGGACAGACTTTTTCATGCATGCCTGAATGTCAGGTGCCAATAGAAGTGAGATAACTCACCCCAATAACAGTGTAGTCCAAGTGGCAGATCTTTGCTGTGTGCTTGCTGCATAAAAGAAGAAAAAATCCCAGAGGAGGTAGATAAATGGCCCACTAAGTGGATGGTAAGAGGGAACAGAGAAAAGGATAAGTTTGAGCAGACTTCTGTAGGAAAGACTCTTTGCCTCTTTACTGGCTCATGTGATAGCAAGTCAACAAAGGAGGGTAGCCTTGGCTTCAGCCCCATGGCACAATATTCTTGTTGTCTGATTAAACCATGGCTTCAAAATATATTTGGCTCAGATAATTGCAAGAGGATGGGAGCAGGTAATTTATTTAAGCCAAGAAACAATATGGGAGGATGAACTGCTTCTTTCTATTCCAGGCCTCACTAGTTACGTGCTCTGTTGCTTGAGTTATAGAATTTGCTTGAGTATTTAGGATTGCTTAACTTTATTTTCTCATTTATATAATGACAATTATAATATCTATCCCTTAGAAATATCACAAGACATAAAATAGTTATAAAGTAAATGTTAATGGGCATATGCTAAGTAATCAATACATACTACATTTATTATTGTTATTGTTGCTAATAATAAAAAATAAGTTATTATCCATGAATTCTTAGATTCATAGTTTAGACTTAGGAAACCATTACCAGAACTAATATTTACTGAATTTATACTCAAATCAAGGCATAGATGAGGGTATAGCAATTTTATTTGTAAAAAGCAGGAGATGTTAATTACCCAAGGTAGCATAGCTAATAAGTGGTAGAACAGTCAAGTGCTTGTGTTATTCTATACTAGCTTGCTGCATTATTTATTATATTGGACTATCTCAGACATATGGGAATCTTACTTTCGAAGTTAATATGATCTTCATATGTAATTTCTGCCTTACAAATCTCCAGTTTCTCCATTGCTTTCAGGATGTAATATAAACACTTTGATGTGGTATCTGACATAGTATCAGCATAGTCTTCCCCTCTAACCACATGTCCTGACAGTCTCCCCTCCCCAACCCTCTTCTCCAACCCACTGCAGCTACAACAGTCTTCTCACCTCTCTTTCCTTGAATGTGACTGACCCCTTGCAAGATTCCACATCTTGCTTATTGTTTATTCTGCCTGGAATGTCCTACAGCCCTCTATGCACACTCCACCCAGTCTTGAACTCACACTCCTTGATAAAGACCTGGTCCAATGTTATCTCTCATGTGAAAGCTTTTCTGAGTCTCCAATGCAGGATTAATCATGTCCTCAGTGCCTAGATTTAGCATTTTCCACATTGTATCATAAGTGTCTGTTTTGTGCCTGCTTTTCTTACTAGACTATGAGACTCTCAAGAGGGAGGCTCTTGACTTATTCTGCTCTGTAGCCTCAGTACCTGCAGCTGACTGTGAGTAGGTAAGCAGTTGATTTTGGTTGATGGAATGAGTGAACTATACTGACTGATCTCCTCAGCCCATCTCTGTGTTGTTGAGTAATATAGAGTCCAGTGGGTAACTGGGCTGGCAGTGACAAAGCTCTTATGGGGATCCAAGGTGCCACTAAATTCAGCCATATGTGTATTCCGTGATAGACCACACTTCTCTAGTTGTGACAAGGCAGCATTTTGACAGCACTTTTGACAAGCAGTCAGCCTTGAAGGAACGCATCTCTGTTTGTTCAACAGCTTACCCTGAATGGCTGACTTTTCTTGTTCTCAGTGGGGTTCCCAGAGCACTGGAAGCCTAGCAGAGCAGGTTCACTTAAAGGAAAATGTGAAATCTGTGCTGACATTTATCTGAACCTCAGCAAGACATTTAACAGATTCTCATGATAGGCTGGTGGACCAGATGGAGAAATGCTAGCTGAATAAAAGTAGCATTTAATGGATTAGGAGCTGGTTGAAGAATTGTACCTAAATATCCACACAATGGGATTCCTGCTACGGCCCTTAAAATAAATCACACTGCTTAATTTTATAGGTAATTATTTGCTAAATGTCTTAGCTATTAAGTAATCTCCATGAAGTCATGAACCGTGTTTGTGTTTTCCACTTTATTATTTGCAGTCCTTAACTGAAAACAACCATGAGAGGTACTTACTTAGTAACTTTTTTTTGGATAAAATGTCAATCTCAGTATTGTCTGCATAGTCCTGCCTGCTGCCTCAGGAGCCCCACTGGAGCCATCCTCTTTATCACTCTCTATGTGCCAG